>NC_083352.1:3653214-4260000 GCF_030254825.1 Meriones unguiculatus | reverse complement strand
TGCACGCGAAGTGTTTAAAATACCTGGAAGAAAGCTTTTCTCTTCGAGTTAGTCTAGGCAGACTCAGTGAACCCAATGTGAGATAATCCAAAACAATTCGGGTTCAACAAAGGTTGGGAAAATATTGCAGTAGACACAAAGCTTTGATGGAGAGCTTCTTTGATCCAAAGATTATAAAACACACAGTTTCTAATCTGACAAATTTTGAGTTGCAAAGCACAATATCTAAACATTCTTCTTTTGTCAAAACAGTTTAATCCCTTAAGAATGTGATTTAAACCACTGAGGAGCAAAGGTTGCCATGAGATTTCTATGAACGAGAAAAAAGTGCCTCAGACACCTTGGTAGAAGTATTTGGGGATCATTAAATGATAGAACGAAACCGCACTGGCTGCCGGCTCAGCAGGTCACCCTCAGTTCAGCCATGTCAGGTGTCCATTTCTTTTCAGCGCAACTGGATAAAGGATGAAACATGTCTCCTTCCTCCCTCTCTCCTTTCTCTGTGCTCCTCTCTCTGTCTTCCTCCTCCCTCCATCTCTCTCATTTTACCTTTGCCATTATCCTTTTATTTCTTTACTTGAAGATCAAACCCCCATGGTAACACAAAACCTATGCCTACAGGCCTTCCAACAGCCGTGATTCCATTCTCAGTAAAAGTAACACTAGGCTGTAACCATGTGCTTTCTGTAGATAAGGATTTGGGGGGAGGGGTATGTGTGCATGGTATTTTAACCAATCAGCGGTGCTCAGATGTAAAGACAGGCCTGAAAGTTAATCCATGTGCCTCAAATGGAGCCAAATGAAGAAACATGGATGTTGTGGCCACAAGGCTTCCCTCTTTCTTCAGAAGGAAGGAAACATGGAGCCATAACAGATAAATCAGAAGCCTGTGAGCCCTCGGGATCACAGCTTGCTCAACGGTCTTAGACAGAGCAGTGGCCCGGCTACGCTGAACGCCCAGTGGCCGGGTCTACCGAGCAGGAAGCCACTGTGTGCTCTGCTCTGACTGCACGCAGCCACCGCTCTCCTTTCAGATCTGAAGAAGATGGACGATGGGTAGCGAACTGAAGGGCGACAGCGACGTTGTAGCAGAGATGTGTGCTCTGGTTGCACCTGCAATCTACTTTGGCTTGGAGGAGAGGGTGGAGGGGAAAGGCTGGCCTCAGCCATGCACTTCAACACTTCACTCATGGAAATTCAGGGCTCTCCCTCCCTCAGACTCCAGATGGTTTGAGAAACTAGAAAGTGTGCGTACTATGTCTCCCAGATATGCAGAGCTGGGAGGACTCCTGTGGCAGCATCTGCTCCAAGCAGCCAGATTTATGTATGATAATGTCTATATGCTACAGGAAACAGATATTCCTTCCCTAAATATTTTATAAGCAAATTAACCCATAAACAGAGCTTGCCAAATGACTGGTTCAACATCTCTCAGAATAGGTTCCAGAAAGCACAGTTAACAGAACTGAGCTTCAGGGCCCTGGGTCCTCGGGCTCTGACTGTTGTGGCAGCTATGAAGCACCTTGGAGTTTCAGGACTGTACCAGGGTCTCTGAACACCCATGCCCCTCCTTGCTCTAACAGGAACTCTCAGCTGGGTCCTGAACTGCCTCGTCTGCCATGAGTTCATACATACTGCTCTGCCCGCTGTGAGGACAGATACAGAGCTGGTTTCTGAAGGAGCCTCCTGTGATATCCCAGTCAGATTCCAGGACCGTGAAGCCCTTGGAAACAGGTCATGCCTATGGTCACCTCCCAAGCAGGGCCACCCCCATCCAGTGCTCCGCAGAGGTCCTAGGCTGCAGCCTCCCAACACAATTGCTGCTCTCACAGCCTCTTCGTGGGATGCAGGCCTTGCTTCTTGCGCACAGAGGCAGTGTTCCCCCGGGTCCTGGAACTCCCCAGCAGTCAGGATCTGCAATCTGAATCAACTTTTGATGAGAGCTAGCATCCAGTGCCACAGGGCCACAGAGCCATCCTACCACAATGCAGGACAGTAGTCCGCTTAACACAAGAACAGCAGGAATGGGGTCTTTGAAAGCTTTTCAACAGGGCCCGGCTGATCCTCTCTTTACAACTGGATATGCTACCAGTGAATGGCTGCCTTTACCCTGCTACCTTTGACTAGGAAAAATATCATAATTTTAATAAGTATTGTTCAATTTATGTGTTCGAGTTCATGGAAGTAACAACTTCATACGCCCCACTTTAATATGTGAAATATTCACCAGACCACCAGATATCACTTTTGAGAGCTCCTGGAGGACACCAGGGAGGCTCCAGAGGACTTCAAAAGGGCAAATGTGTCTGTATTTAAAAATGGGAGAAACAATGACCCTGGGATGCCGGTGTGAGCTTATTTTCCTTACCTGGAAAAACGGGAACAAATCATCCAAAAATCAATTTGCAAGCTCTGAGGGGAACACACAAGACTGGGTAATAACTCAGGGGCTGTGGTGAGGAGAAGGGCTGTCAGGGCTTTATAATTTCTTCCTGCAATCGTGATAGCCTGGTAAATTAGAGGGCAGAAACGCCATCATACTTCTTCACCAATAAACTTTATTGTCCCCTGTAACATTCTCGTGCAATCTGAATCAATCTGCCAAGGACTGGAGGTCATAATAAAGTCACAGGGCACAGGCACAGTGACAGCTTCTCACAGGAGTACCAGCCAACTTGTACTTAGGTTCAGATTTCTGTAGCCTCTGCCAGGAGGACTTTGTAAGGGGCTTGCTTGAGAGCAAGAACCACATAGACTGTTCACCTGTTTATTAGACAAACCATAATCTGAGAGATAAAATTATTCTTTTAACAACAATAATAGAATTCAAAATAGCACTGAAATAATAAGCGGAATGGAGTTTCGCAGCCTAGGGAAACACAGAAGCCGCCCGTGGGAAGGACACTGGCTGAGGGGACCCCCCAGCATTCACTTTGAAAGGCAGATTGAAGTTCAAACAGGGATGTGTGATGATCATACAACAAAACAGTCATTCTAGGAGAAGATGGGGGCAAGGCTGGCCTTGTTCTTTAACTACCAGATTCATCATTTGATGTTAAAAATAAGAAATAATCTACTAAGGAAAGAGGCTTCCAGACAAATTGCATCAGGCCAAGGTAGCTAGTGGCATCAGAAACTTAGCTTCTGACATTGAGTCCTGGGGGCACCGGCTCGGGCATTGGGGGCAGGAAGGACTTTGACCTCCTTACTCAGGAAGCTTATAAGGCAGCTGCATTCTCCTCAGCCATGGAAGCAGGCAGGACTGTCACCCTCTCCTCTAGACAGGACCTGTGACTGGATGGCCACTTAGAAACACTTAAAACAGTGTAACAGAGCGGTGTAAAATCTGCTGAATCCAGTAATTAAACAAAAAAAAAAAAAAATACTTGTGTTTTCTATTCCTTTTCTTTTGCTTCTGTCTTCCCGGTATGCCATTTCATTTGCATGGGTTTTGGCATGCATCTAGAATTTAAAATCCTAACTTTTCACCACAGATATTTGGAGGAAACAAAACACTGAGAGGATATACACAGTCAATGGGGAAAACTAAATTCTGACATAGTAAGTATGTAGCAGGTTTATTTAAGATCACTTCCCAGAAAATGAAAAAAAAAAAAAAAAACTGCAGTGTTTGGGAAAACATTAAGAAGATGCAGCACTGAGAACATCATTCAAGTGTTAGAAATAAGGCAAAGCAATGCAAAGCAATCTATGAATACTAGACTGTCTCTCTTAGTACCTTGATGTTCCACGGAACAGTTTTTGCTAATTCTTCAGTGTTGTTTTAGAATACACTCCCTGTCTTTCAGAACATTTACGGCACACGTACCCACGTTAGCATCGATGGCCATAGAAGACTGTTTCATCTTCACGATAATAGGTTACATATTAGAAGCAGCCGGGGCAGAAGCATGTTTACCTCTAGGATGACTGCAGATCAGTTTCCAGGGCCTGCCTCTGATCAAAAGCCTGAAATCACCCTGGCTGTCCCTGTATCTCCCCTTATCTGATTCCTCTCACAGACCACCATCGGAGTGGCCCACAGAGGAGGCCTGACCCTCACCTGTCACTCAGGACAGCAGTGACCTAGCCATCTTTGAACTACTAAGACGGCCCTTTTCATCAAAAGCCACATCTCCAACACGTCACTTTACAATAAAACATAGTGGGAGGCTTGCCACATGCTGGTAATGGCTAGAACTATGAGAAATGCACATATGCATGCAAGCACACACACACACCAGCAGCCTGGTGTAAAAGTCGGTCCTTCCTCTCATCTGCCATTTTTGCAGCACTGAGCTGCAGAATTTTGAATTCTCAGCTAAAGGGCAGGCGATACATAACGGCTCTCATCTGCCTGCGGAGCAGCTCCCGGCTCTGTGAAGGGAATGGCAGATTCCCTGCCTGAGTGAGCCAAGGGCAGGCCTGAACACTTGCAAGGCTTGATTGTGTCTCACCGTCTCCACTCAGAGTCCTCAGTGGAGTCCTGTACAATCAGGACAGTCGCCTTCACAGGGTGTCAGCACTCAGCTCCTGCTGGAAATACTTCAGAGGGCTCACCCTGCTCCTTCTCGAAGGCCTAAGACGGGATGGCCTTCCGCAGACTGCAGCCGGCCACCCCAATACCTGCCAGTCTCTCTCCAGCCCGCACAAACGCCTAAGTGTGCTGGGCTCTCCAACCTTTTTGCTGCTCCCTGTACCTCAGGACCACCCTAGCTCCGTCCCCTCACTAGTACCATGCCTCGAGCACGAACGCCTTCCAGAAGGCCTGGCCGTATCAGAATCCCTCTCCACACCCCGTGACAGGCGTACACTCCGATGTGGCGTCCTTAACTTATTATGTACGTCTGTAACTTCACATCAGGAGCAGCCCCTCCGTCAGGCTGAGAAACCCCCTTCTCTTGGTACTTGCCACATGGTGTTGGGGACATGTGCCTTAGAACACAGCTCCCTCACAGTTGGAGACCTAAGACATAAGCCTCCTCCTGCCTTCTAAGCACTCACTTACTAGTCTTCAGCCTTCTCTTTGATGACGTCATCCTCTCTGAGCCCTCCCACATTGTCAGGCTTCTTTCTGCATCTTCCAGAATAGATGTGTCTGTGTGTCTGCCCCTCAACAGCATCTTCCCTTCCTCCTGACCACATCTGGAGATTACATAGTCCTTTTTGGAACTTTGCTCCACAGCCTCAGCACCAACCGGCTAAGCACTCTAGAGCATTTACTCTGTCTTTAATGCTTATGTGCCATTCCGTTTCCCTCTCCTTACCTGTCTGTGCACTACCCCTTCCAACCATCAGTGTCATCTACGAAGCCCAGATCCTTGGTTTCTCACTGTAAGGTGACGGCATCCATTTGTGTCCACATTCTTCCGGCATCAGTTATTCCCTCTGCACAGTCACTGCCAAGGCCTCCGAGGCCACCCTCCCCACCTGTCCGTCATTACCATGCACAAAGCTGAGCTGCCCTCATCACCTAAGACTACTTCCGATAGAGTGATGTTTCTGAGCACTGTGTAAAGACTGTCTGTATTACTCAAAGGCTGGTTTCTGCGACAGAGGTGTAGAGCTGATTACTGCCCTGGACTTCGGGGTTATCATCATCACAAAGCAATGAAGCAGCTCATGTCTTAGGTTTTGTAAATGTTGTTCTCCATCACCTCCTGATTAGTTAAATAAAGGACCGAACAGCCAATAGCTGGGCTGCAGACTTAAGGCAGGACTTCCGATCCAGTGAGAGGTTTTGGGTGGGAACCAAAAGAGGGAGAAGTAGCCATCAGAGCTCAGATGCAGAAGCAGGTGCCAGGGCAAGACTAAGATGGCAGGCAATGAAGCACATGGAGGAGCATGGTTAAGTATAGGTTATCAGTGGGAATGATGGTAAGCTAAGGCCTGAAGCTATTATAAATAAATACTAGTCTCTGTGCCATTATTCAGAGCTGGGGAGGGCATAGATGTGTCCTCCCCAACACATCTGCAGAGACAGTTGTTCCAGCCAAGGACCATGTGTGGAGAGGACCTAGACCCCCTGCTCAGATGTAGCCCACGGCAGCTCAGTCTCCAAGTGGCTCCCCTAGCAAGGGGAGCAGGGAATGTCTCTGACATAAACTCAGTGGCTGGCTCTCTGATCACCTCCCTCTAGTGTGTATGGGGGAGGGGCAGCCTTGCCAGGACAAAGAGAAAGAGGATTCAGGAAGTCTTGATGAGACTTGATAGTCTAGGGTCAAATAATAGGGGAGGAGGACTCCCCTATCACTGGACTAGGGGAAGGACATAGGGGGAGAAGAGGGAAAGAGGATGGGACTAGGAGGAGATGAGGGAGGGATCTACAGCTAGGATACAAAGTTAATAAATTATAATAAATAATTAATACATAAATACATAAATAAAAATTAAAAAGACCAAAGTCCCACCTGCAGAACTTCACTCGCAAATGTTTAGCTTTTCCGCCCTCTGATTTCTGCTAGCTTCCTTCCCCTCAATTGTTATTTTCTTTTTACCCCTTAGCACCTTCTTGAACTGACCTGTCTGGAGTTCAGTTTACTCTGTAATTAGTGTGTTTTCTGTTGCTATAACAAAATGCAGAAAGCTGGGTGATGGATAAGGAACAGAGGCTCATTAAGCTGCATTGAGAGGCAGGACATTCAGGTCGGACTGCATCATGAATTTAACCTCTGGCAAGGGCTTTCTGGCACAGTAGCCTGCTGTGTGGTCATGGCAGAAGCATGACACTGAGTGTGGGACTTCTGAGGCCGAGCTTGCTCTTTCCATTGCAGATTGTACTCGTGAGAACCGGCCAGGGTACCACAAACTACACCAATGCCTCTGACAGTGTCACCCTGTCAGTGGCCTTTCAACAGGTCCCTGCCCCAGATACCACACTGCAGCACGGTCCGTATGGAAGCCATAGCCATGTCTGCATGTGACAACGTGAGAGGTAGTCTCACGTTCATCTAGACACCTCTCTAAGGAAGGACCAGCCTTTGTTTTCCTACAGAATCTTGAAGCAAAGATCAGAGAGCCAGAAGTCCCTGGGCTTCAAAAGCGCAAAATAAAATAATTTCACTAACATGCTATCAGACAGCCACCAAACACCACCCATGTGAGATGCTATATAAAATAGGACCCCAATTGCTCTCCAGTTCTCTTCACTGTGTCTCTAGCTCCTGGGCAATACTGTGAGAAGATTAAAACAGACAAATCCTTTTCAATAATTCTGTTTTTCTTTCACTACTTCACCTCTCTTTGTAATAAAGCTTTTCTAATTTTAAGCAAAATTTTATTAAGGAACCCCAAATATAAAAAATAGATAAAACTGATAAAAACAGACCCTCTGGCACTATGCATTTTAATTTCTTGGCAAAAATAAATATTTAATTTACATAGCCCCAAAAACACCTGTGCAGAGCCCAGGGCTGTGCAAAGCTCATTTTGAAAACTGCTATGCCATATCCTTAAACAGCAAGCCTTATAAAGCAGAGAAGAAACATTTCACAAAGCAATTTAGCTCGTCTATACATGCAAGCAATTCTGTATGCAGCTATATGCGTAATGTATATAAATACATGCACACACCTGTGCATAAATATATAATACACACACATATGTAACATACATGTATGAGCACACATACATAGTCTTGAATAGAGTATTTCAGAAAAATGAACATGAAAATTAACATTTCCTCCTATAAGCAAGAATAGTGTAGAAGGAAGGAACTATATTCAAACAGTTCATTTATTTATCATTAGTGTTGACTTTTATCATTTTAAATAAAAAGAAATAAAACTACCACTTTTGGAATTTTCCTAGGGCTCCTTTTATCTCTGAGCACATGAGATTCCATTTTCTTTAACTCATTTCTTTAAATCCTTCCTTTATTTCTAGAAACAACATGTACCTCATGAAAAAGAAGAAATGATGTTCCAATGGTCAGCAAAGAATCTCTAGACAGGAAAAACTCAATCAGAATATGCTATGAGTGAAACTGTTTTGACCAAAAAGGTGTGTTTGGCATTGGAAAGCTATGTTCCAGGTTATGGCTTTAGCTAAACATGAAGTCACCTGAGATCCATGTAATTCCCTTAAGATGAGTCCTGACTGTGGCATGAGACAGCCCTGTGGCAGCACAGACGTCTACAGAGAGGATGCCAGCAGACACTGAGATCTGAGTCTGGAAGAGTTCTAAGAACCGAGAATTGATCAGGACCAGAAGCTGGCAAACAACCAGGAAGGGTTCCACCCAGAGCTTCTGAGAGGAAGCAAGCCCTCCCATACCTGGATGCGGGCTTCAGCCTGGCCCGGAGAGCTGCAGAACAACACAACAGGAGTTGGGTTGTTTGAAGGCACCTGGATCCAGATCGTCACTGCCGCAATCCCTGAAAGCCAACAGGAGAGCGTCCCAGTAAAGACTCCTCCACCCCCTTCCAGACCCTCTGAAGAAGGTGTTCTGTGCGGGGTGGTAAGTGCCCTTGGATGCAAATTCAAGAAATAATGGAGGTTCAAGTCACTTTCTGGCTGTCTATGAAGCAGGTGATGTCTAAGAGAACAACAAACGGAACACTGCCCACATGCTTTCGGCTAGATCCAGCCGGATCAGCCAAGCTAGCGAGTCTCCCCCCTCAGTGGTCAGAGAAGAGCTTGAGCTGAACCATAAACATTTTTATTAAGGGACCATAAATTTTGAAAGTACCTTCAAGAGTGAAAACATAACTAGAACTTGGAGTCAGTCCTCTAGACAAGGGGCTTTAGAGTTGGTTTAATTTCTAAATGTCTGTAGAACATGGAGGTAGCACTGTGTCTCCTCTGTCACAAATTTCTATTTGGCCATACTCTAGCCCAACAAAGAGAACAAAGCCTCACGTGCTACATAAGGGAGAGTTTCAAATGGTGACATGTTCGATAGAGACACTGCACACCTGACATACATGTCTCTAAATGGTTGCAGTACTTGTCTTTGACCTGGGACAGAACACATACATCCTGTTTAGAAAGAAAACGTTTTAACTTGGCCTCTGGATCATGTAGTTAGTTGGTACTCATATTTTACTCTCCTCCTCCTCCTCTTTTATCTCTTCCTCATTTTCTACATCTTCTTTTTCCTGTTCTTCCTCTTTTCCTCTTCCTCCTCCCTTCTCTCACCTCCCCCTCCTCTTCCCCATCCCACTCTCTCACCTCCTTCCTCCTCTTCCCCCTCTGCTCTCTCTCTCTCCTCTTCCTACTCCTCTGCCTTCTTGTGGCTCTCTCTCTTGGTGTTTTTGCTTAAAGCTCCTCTTCTAGCAGGGAGGTGAGTCCTCTAATGAGCACCTACTGGGCACCAAGCACTTCCATCTTTATAGCTCCAGATAGAAGAACAAAGTAAAGATTAGCTCTTATTTTCTAAAATTCACAAATAATTGTTCTCCAAATATTGAGGTAGAAGAGACAGATTTCACAAACTCAAAAGTGAATGCATGCTAGGTTCATTTCCAGGCCTGAGAGTCCTTTGAAGTGCCCATCGGCAGCTTGAGACTCTGCCCCTCGGGCCGAGAGGAGGGTGCTTATTTAATGTGCAGCGGTCACTCTGAGTGGTGGCAGGGCTCAGCTTCCCCTCAAGTGTCACAAAGAGTTCCTCATACCTGCTGAGGTCCGGCCTCACTTCCTGCTCTGCTACCTAAATCTCCAGCTTGTTTTTGGCCTCCTCTGACCTTCCACTCTCCTAATAACTAGATGGGTTTGATGAGGTTTGATTGAAATTACTTCTGATGCTTTCTCACACTGTGTTTACCTACATGGAAGTCCTGATGTCTACAAAGGCGTGAAGATGAAGTGATGAAAAAGAAAAGACACATAAAATTAACTAAAGAAAATAGAACTACAAGGGCAGGAAAGAGCCAAACTGCAGGAAAAACAATGAAAAATGATATATTTTTTTTAAATGCTGTGTCCTACTCTTCTTAGAAAAATTACCGTCATGTTCTGAAAACCTCACTTTCTGCACCCAGGAATATACATGTCCAGATTCCTAGAGTCTCTGGATATGACAATAAATTGGCAGAAATGGCAAAGTCTGCCTGGATGTGTGGTAAAGTTGAGGATTTGAGACAGGGAGATCGTCCTGGATCATCTGGACAGGGCCTAAACACGGATGTGCCATGTGAAGGACAGAGAGGGAGATCTGACACGCTCTTCAGGAAGGGGCAATGAAGCCAAAAGGAGAACTGAAGATGCTCTCAGAGCATGATGCTGCTCACGGGAAAGACAGCTAGGACACGATGCCAGTCAAAAGGCTCTACAGTTAGGCCAAAGTCCGCCCACTGACGACCCTGCATGCCTGCACCTGCAGCGTCTGAGCGTAAGCAAAGGGGGACCTGAAGTATCCACTCAGATGCCTTCGCTCCAGCTTGTGCCTACATCAGCTTGTGTCTATCAGCGATCCTGACAAAAGTCAGAGGGAAGAAATGTGAAATGGGCAGATCCTCATCTGTGACGAATGACACGTACACCCGGAACAACGCAGTCGAACTCCATTTAAAGCCGTAAAACACAGTGTGTGCGTGCAGAAGACACACAAAGCGCAAGTGTACACCTCAAGACTACCACTGCTCTGGGCAACTTTGTGGAAGTACGTGCCGGGTCAGATGCAAACCCACGTCCGTCAGACAACATGACACACGATGGACATCATTCAGGACAAACCAGCAGAGCTATCACAGGTTATTCGCTAGGCTTGATAAAATGATACCACACACAACTGCTAGAAAGAAAGTGGGATCCTTACTGAAACATTGGTCCCTCAAAAAGAACCCATGCTAGGAGCTTGATGATACCCTGTTTCCTTAGGCGCTCTCTCTCTCTCTCTCTCTCTCTCTCTCTCTTTGGAGAACCCACCTAAAAATCTATAATAAACTTTCTTTAAAGCTCTCCCCCCAAAAGGAAGTACTTCTAAGATATAATAAGATAATTGAAACAAATTATTACCCTTCAGTATAGACAGTATAAATAAGCTAGTTTATTCAAATTTCAGAGTTCCATAAAAAGAGGTGATTAAATTAACTGTGTCAACATGTATAAACTTCAGTTCCCTATAAAAGGCAGAGAGAAAAGGGTAAAGATTGGATGAGACAATTGAAGGAAAAGCTTAAGCAGAGTAATAATATAAATCACTTATGAATATAAATATACAAAGCAGCTCGAATTTATGTATAGTAATGATATACAAAATGTTGGCCCTCAGGGAAGGAAGAAAGCATTGTGGATGGAAGCCCAGTTTTCATTGTATCTCCACTTTTTCTTTTAAAACATAAAAGAGATCCCTGAGGCCAATATTAAACAAAAATAATAATAAAGTTAACATCTGTTAAGTGTGGGTGGTCAGAACCTAGATGTCTGTTGTGTTATTTCAGTTGATTTCTGTATGTTTGAAATATTTCATATGAAAATTAAAATGTTTAAAATGAAAATTGCTGTGTTTATTTTTATTTAAGTGGCGTTCTGTCATCTACATGATTGATTCATGACTTCCATGCTTTGAAAATACTTCAGTAACTATCAAACTAAAAATGCAGTCTAGGTGTTGTTTCTACGTAAAAACATGCCAGAACACGGCTGCGTCTACAATATTCTCCAGAATATGGAAGTGTGTCACAGTCACTGATTGGTTTTGGTGGTCCAGGACTTTGACACAGAAGATATCATGGCAGAGCCGGGGGAGGAGCTGGATGTGCAGACCATCAGTCACAGGAGATATTGTTGGATTCTAGCAGAACGCTGTAAAAGTAATGACTTCTGAAACTATTCCATGCAGATCCAGAGGTTCAATAATTAAATCATTACAGAAAAAGTGTAAGGCAGCACTCTGTGGCTGGGTGTCTCACAGATGGTCACAGTAAGATGTGTGGAATTTTAGCACTTTGAATGGAGAAGCCAGTGACTTCCAACTTAGAAATCTTGAATTTCATGTGATTTGCTTAAAGCTCTAAAGGATTTGATAATGTGACCAAATGTTACTAGGGTATCTTGGATTTCGCTGATAATGAGCGGTAAGGTTCTCGTCTCCTTCATGGAGCGTAAGGCCGGTGTTGACAGAGGCAAAACAGGAAGAAGTGGGTTCTCGTAAATTTCCCGCAGACTCTTGCTTACTGGTCCTCTCTGCTTCCATCGGTCTGTGTCTCTCTCTGTCTCCCTTCTCTGTCTCTCCACCTATTTGTCTCCTTCTCTCTCTTTTTCCACTTGTCTCCCTCCATCTGTCTCTAGCTCTCTGTCTCTGGTTATCTCTGTCTGTGTGTCTCTTTCTCTGCCTTCCTGTCTCTGTATGTTTGTCTGTCTGTCTCTCTCCCTTTTTCCCCACTATATACATATTAGTTAACTTTGTTCTCTGTCTCTGTGTCTGTCTGTCTTTGTCTCTATCTGTCTGTCTGTCTCTTTGTCTCCTTCTCCTTGTCTTCTCTCTCTCTCTCCTTTTCTCCCCACCATAGACATTGAAGTTAGCTTTGATTTTTGTCTGTCTGTCTCTGTGTCTGTCTGTGTGTTTCTCTCCTTCTCCCCACTTTATGCATATGATTAACTTTGCGCTGTGTGGTGGCTCCCAGGAATAAGGTAGGGAGGAGGTTGCCCTGGCCCGCTGCTTCAGAGGGTTCTGTGCCTTGTTGTGGGAAAGTGCAGCAGAGCGGCTGAAGCGGTGGCTTTTCACAGACAGGACTCGGGCTGTAGAAGATGGAGGAGCAGGAGTGGCCTCTACAAGTCCACTGCAGCCACCTCCTTCTTCCAGGCTCTCCCTCTGAAGTTCCCAAGGGTTTCACACTAGCACCACAGCTGGGATCAAACATTCAGGATGTGAGCCTGTGAGGGGCATTTCAGACTTGAACCCTTATGTTCCAAATTGACTGTAATCCTATCACTGACTATCCCAGAATACAAAACGCAATTAGTCCAACTTCAAAAGTCCTCAAACTGTTAACAATGCCAAGACTGTGCAAAAGCCCAAAGTCTTTTCTTGGGCTCAAGGCAAACTCTTAGAGGCAAAATCCAGTAAAATTAAAAGAGAAACAAGAAATGCCCAGGCTGCATATATACTTTTAACATGCAATGGCATAGAAGAAACTATCTGTTCTGAGAGGGACAAACCTAAGCAGAGCAATGAATGGAACAAAGTGAGAATGAAATGCATCAGGACAAATTTGAAAGCCATAGCACCATTTCTGGCATTTAAAGCATGTGGTGGCCATCACTTAAATTCTCACAGGCTGTGTCTGTCATTTCATTACCACGGATTTTCTCTTAGTTCAGTTACAATCACTGCCGACAGCTTTCCTGGGTAGATCTTCCACATTTCCAGTATTTCCAACACCCTGGCATCACCACTGAAACTTAGGTCCCACCCTCAAAGCTCCATGTCCAGCACTCAGGAATCCCTGCAATGCACTGCCTGACTTTTCTGGCTTTTACCTGGAACATTGGTGCAAGCCTTTATGACATCGTAGTTCCTACATGCTGTGTGTCTGCAAAACCAGCACCACACGGACAATGCTCAGTTCTACTGCAAGATCAGGAAGCTTCTGGTATTCCTGGACCACAGTTACAGCAACCACTGAGTGCATGTGCCCAAACCAAGGAAACAACATCCGACATGAGCAAATTTCCGCAGCCTTTCTCGGGAATAAACCCACTTCAGACACTCTGCTTCTATGTACAATCTTTAAAGTTTATGTTCATTTATACTCTAGTCACTTAGAAGTCAGACCTCACCCCGAAGACATCAGTTTTTATTGTCCTAACACAAAATGTTTTTTTTTCTCTCTCTATTTCATGGTTTTTCAAGACAGGGTTTCTCTGTGTAGCCTTGGCTATCCTGGACTCACTTTGTAAACCAGGCTGGTCTCGAACTCACAGAGATCCACTGCCTCCTAGAGTACTGGGATTACAGGTGTGCACACCATGCCTGGCTTCTTTGCCTTCTCTTTAAATGATGCTACCATCATTAACAATGATGCACCCTGCCTGCATCCATCCTGTCCACACCTTCAAACGTGTTTAAGCTCTTTTTCTTTCCCAACTGCGCAGTTTTCAAACCATTCTCACCTTTCTAGTTCCACAGTCTACACATAAACATGACTGAGAGCAGCGAGCCAATAGCCATGGGCTGGATGATATGCTACACCGAAACTTTCTTTGCCAAATAAATTAAACTTTGCAAATTCAGCCTCACTCAAGTTTTCAGTATATGAGCAGAATGTAGCAAGAGCCATTGCAAAAGCTGAACATGAATAACCTCTGACCTATCCTTCACTAAAGTCCCAAGTGAAATCTCGTGTGCTGGACCCTCACAGTCCACGTGCCTATGAGCATTTTGGTTTTCTGGACTCTTGTCAGAAGTACAAATAACTGTGTTTACAACATTCTAGGGTGTCTGTAGCCCACAACTCCTAACTTTTCCAAATTTCTCCCACAAATTTTATTCTGGAGGCCCAGAATAAAAGAAACACATGGTCAATTTTACCAAAACAAGAACCTATTTCTCATAACTATATTTGGTATAAGTTGAGTGTCGCTGTAACAAAATGCCTGAAAGAAGAGGGAAGATTTATTTGGGCTTCTGGTTCCCGAGGGTCACAGTGCATCATGGTGACAGGATAAGCAATGTGGCAACAGAAGTACCTGAGAGCACCCCATGGAAACAGACAGGACAGAGGGAAGCTAGAGCAGAATCAGGAGCAGGAGAACCAGCCACCCAGCCCACTCCCCAGCAAACAGTGATCCTAGTCAGGCTGCACATCATGTAGGGACCACACATGGCTCCAGCAAGACAGTGTCCACACACATATACATCCCTAGGAAAAGCTATCTGGGTTTGGTCAATGACAGAGCCATCAACACCTCAGACTACGTAATTTTAAGGACCCCATAACATTCTTCTCCTTGTCAAAAACTTTCAGAACATTTCC
The DNA here is from genome assembly GCF_030254825.1 of Meriones unguiculatus. Classification (NCBI taxonomy): domain Eukaryota; kingdom Metazoa; phylum Chordata; class Mammalia; order Rodentia; family Muridae; genus Meriones; species Meriones unguiculatus. The sequence continues at coordinate 4,245,082 of NC_083352.1, read as the reverse complement.
ACAGAGCTTTACATAACACATGCAAAAGCTGAGGGGAAATTTTTGCTTATTCTATCATTCTAACCTTCCAGCATCCCAACACTAATCTAAGACTCTCAAAGAAAGGAATATGGAAATGTTACTTAGCTCAGTATAATTTATTCAATATGTATTAATGATAGGCAAAAAAAAAAACCTGGAAAATAAGTTCCAGTAATAAATTTTAAAATCGATTCCCTAATAGTTTATATTTTAATAAAATATGCTAAAAAAAAAACCAAGAGTACAATATTGAGTGAATAATTATGCTGAAGCAGGAAAAGAAACTAGGTCATCAGAGACAGTTTCAGATGCTTTCGGAGCTACCTGGAAAAGATGTGCTTGGTTTCTGCAACCGAGCTATAAAGGGATCTCTGCACCGCTTCCTGGCAGGTGACAACCGGAAGCTCTACCTGCAGCAAGTGCTAAGGCCCTGAGGTAGGGCTACCGGGAGGGTTTTAAGACCTGAGACTGAGGGACCCGGGAGGGAGATCTCACTTCGGGTGGCCCCACCGTGCTCACACTGAAGTCATGCTGACCTTGTTAACTTTGCTGCTTTTACTTGGAGTAAAATGGAGGAATGTCTGGGTGTTTGACTTGATGGACATAGGCGTGACGGCTGTGAGGGCGGAGAGAGAAACAAAGAGGTGTTAGGTGGTTTTTGAAACCAGAAGCAGGCTACAACAGGGCATAGCTGGTTTTGCTAGTGTGTTGAATGAGACTGTGAGGGGAAAAGGGAAACTAAATGAACAGCCTTGGAGGACAAACATCTTACATATTCTTGTGTGGGAGAACATGGGAGCGTGAGAGCTCGCATCCTGGGATTGTCCCCAAATGGTCTGCGTAAGGCTAGAGGGGCCTCAGCTTCCATTCCTGCTGCTGCCTGCTGCTCTGCAGATGCCCACGGTCACCTGACAGAAGACACACATGTCCGTACAGACACACATGCATACCACAGCCCCACGTGCACATCCCTCTGGAACTGTCTTTACAGACATTAGGATACAACTCCATTTGTAAGGAAACTTGCATTCTTGTAAGCACAGGAGGCAGACCCTTTGATCCAGCAGCCAGTGTGCACTTCCCTAGAGAACACGCAGAGCAGGGTGCTAACCCAAGCTCCCCTGAAATATGGCAGATGCTTCTCACAGCATGCTTCCTCGCAGAAGGGGCGAGAACCACAACAGACTGTTCTCACTCCACAGGGCAGAGTATTCACTCTGTCTCAGTTACGGTTGCTACCGCTGCGATGAAAGACCATGACCAAAGCCACATGGAAAGGAAAGGGTTATTCCAGGTGACACTCCATCATGAGGGAAGTCAGGACAGGAACCCAGAGGCCAGCGAAGACACAGGGCCGTAGAGTGGTGCTGCTGACTGCCTTGCTCCCCATGGCTTGCTCAGCTGCTTGCTCATAGAAGTCAGGACACCAGCCCAGCAATGGCACCATCCCCCATGGGCTGGGCCCTCCCCCACAGGTCACTAATTAAGAAAATGCCCTTCAGGCTTGCCCACGGCCCTATGTTATGGAGGCAGATTCTAGCTGAGGCTCCCTCCCCTCTGATGACCATAGCTCGAGTGGGACTTGCTAAAACTATCCAGCCACTATCAACAACTCCACTACAGCCAAGTCCAGGTTTTGCTCAACGTGATGTACCATTTATGTTAGCAACTAAGAAAAAAGTGTGATATTTTCCAGAACATAACAGACTTGCTTCATTCAGTTTAGTAATTTAAAGCCAGCAGTAACTAATTCAGACCAGGTGGCCACTGTGGCTGGGATTAGGCCAGCAGGAGAGCCTTTGCCTTGTATGTACAACACCTTCAGTGCTTCCTTGGAAGAAGGAAAAAGTTTAAATGAAAAATGTGTTTATCATACTAAAATAAAACCCTGGCTCAAATGCTGAGACGAATGGAAACTTACTCTTCCAACTTTTGTTGGATTATAAATAAGTTTCAGGCACAAATTTCTGATTCTTCGAAATGCTCTCACCTGACCTCAGCTGTAGTCTGGAAACACCTCCCTCCGATGCCCACCGCCCTCCACCCCAGCACCCTCTGCTTCAGAGTTGAGTTTTGTTTTTCATGCAACTGTGGGTTCCGGTTTTATAATCTTACTATTATTCCTAATTTCTTCTATGACATCACAGTTTCATTTGTACTAAGACCTGCGCTATTTGAACATTTGGGTTCTTGTTTTTGGCGTTGGTGTTCCCGACTCAACTAACAACATCATGGTAATCCTTCACAGGTGCACCAAGAGGCTGGTTTTCCAGATGGTTCTGTATTTCATCAAGTTGACAACTGAGATCAACCATCATACATACATATATGTGTATGAATGTATATTATGTGCTTATATACAGACATGTATGTGTATGTGAGCATGTGATACACACCCATGCATATATATATGTGTGTGTGTATGTATATACTTGTATACATATATACAGATATACACATAGATATATACATACCTATATATACATATGTAGAGAGAGAGACATAGAGTTAGGCTTTCAGGCTAGAGATGGAGGGCTGAGTCAACTTCACAGTCAAAGTTTAAAGACCATCAAGCTGGAGAAGTAACTACATCCTGCCTGGGATGTGCCCTTTAGACCTTCACCTTAGAAGGAATCTATACAGCAATGTGCTTTCCTCAAGACCTACTGGTTTAAATGTCAGTCTCATCTGAAAACACTGCCGTAGACACCTAGAATAATGTCAAAGCATACCGGAACTATGGATCAGCCAAGTCTGCATACAAAGAGTTCACCGTCAGAGACAGGAAAGGCTTCGGTCAAGGGAGGAGTACAGGGAGCCAGGTCTGTGTGCGAAGTCCTGCCCTACCACCAGTGAGGGTCAGGCAGAGGAATCACGAGAAGGGCGGGCACCTTCTGGACATAGGCCGAGCATCAAGATGGCAGTGAGTCTGGATCCTAAGTAACTTCAAGATTGAATCCAAATAAAACTCACTCTCCTGTCCTCGGCAGATGCTGTAGAAAGACTCTCTCTGAGTATGACCTTTCTGCAGCATCCACAAATATATGACATCTGTGCCTTTCCAGAATGAATACTTCCTAGGCTCTGTTCATGCAGAAGGAAAGAATTTTGCCACAGACATTGCCGTGTGGTGGCTTTGCCATGGTTTACCTCCAGGTTTTTCCCTGGCTCTGCTCACACGCTGACTTGGCCAGTATGGATTTTTAAAATACACCTTAATAGATATTTACAGGGCTTCTCTAACTACAGACTGAAACCAAGCAGTCTTTTATTTTCTGCCCAGTTGTCCATGCCCCCTTGCTCACTTCTGCTTCAGGCAGCGCCTCCTGTCAGGAGCCAGGAGTCAGCCTGGCTGGACAGTTGCCCTGTGAACTTCTTGACAGTCCTCTGTTCACATCAGGACTCCAGCCCTCACAAACAGCTCTCTCATTTCTCTGCTGTGCCCTGAAATCAAGGACATGAGTGAGTGGCCACGAGGGCGGAGTGACCCTGCTGCCTCGGAGTCATGGAACTGCTTGGAAATTTTCTTCAAAAGAAAATTGGGGAAGTAATTGTTTCTGTGGGAAAGTCCTCTGTCTGAAGATTGACACCCTCAGAGGATGGGGGGCCTGAAAGCCACACATGAAGAGGTAAAGATCGCTTGGAAAAGGGAAGTTATTCAGATAGGAGTGTAAAGGATGGTGCTTTCCACAACCACAGTGTGCTGTGCTTATCGGCTTGATTGCAAGTGCTGAGCTCAGCAGCACACTGCCCTGGACTGCAATCTGTTTGTTTCACTCACAAGCAAGTTCTCTGTGCATTGATTCAGCCTCGAGTGATAGGCAATCCGCCGGAAAGATCAAACGGTGGGTGTGAGAGCTGTATAGGGACTCACAGGAAAGGTGGGTGCCAGGGGAGGTGATTATACCAAGTCAAGCCAGACTGTTCTGTCTCATATGTGGCTCCTGTGCATATACATAAAATCACAGAAGGATGGATGGATGACACGAAAGTCAAAGCAAAACCATCCATGGAAAGAAAGAAAATTAAGAAGTGGGGAGGGGGGGAGGAAAGAAGGCGAGGGGGTTATGGGGTGGTACTCAACATACAATATAGACTTGTATGAAAGTATCATTATGTCGCACAGGGCCATCTACAATGATTATACATGACGGCAATTTTTGAGTAACAGTTTATGTAGAAAAATTAAGGAAGCCCAGTAATGGCTGAAGGGCATTGTGAGTATTCAGAAAACTTTCCCAGATGAGGGATGGGATGAGTCAATTTCTTAAGTGGCATCTTTTCTGAGAGATGAGGACGGGCACCCTTCCAATTCCTACATAGGCCTTAGAGGAAAGCTTATTTTTCTTATTCAGTACAGTCATTCTTATGCTACTCTGATTCTGAGGGAAAGGTTTTGAGTGATTAATACACACATACATACAAACGGAGACCTTGAAAAACTATGTGAAAGGTAACTTGATAGCTGAGTTGTCCACAGTCCTCTTATTTTAATGGAAAGTAATGCTCACAGTAGCAAATGAACATATCTGTCTTTTGACAAGAAAAGAAGAGAGAAAGAAAGGAAAAAAGGAAGGAAGGAAGGAAGGAAGGAAGGAAGGAAGGAAGGAAGGAAGGAAAGAAGGAAGGAAGGAAGGAAATAAATGAAAGAAGGATGGGCCAAGAAGCTAAAATAGAAATCCCGGAATTATAACTTTTAAGGGAAAAACAAAACAATAAAGATATCATAAACTGTCTAGATTGTCTCTTCTTCCTGCCTCACCAATTTCCATCTCGATTCTTTTTCAGCAGGTTCGTATATGGATAACTGAGATGTGGACGTTGCTGTTTAATCCACAAGCGTTGGTTTGGAATATCAAAGTTCATGTCACCGTACTTTCGGCAGCACTGCCACCCATCTCGGCGCCTTCCTGCAGCTGTAACAGCACCCTGGCAAAGGCCACCTGTGGGAGAAAGGCTTGCTTTTGTTTATAGTGCAGGTTGCAGTCCAGCCTGGGAGGAGCCACGCGAGTCACACTAACAAAGTCAAGCAGCAGGGAGAACCGATGCTTGTGGGAATCTCACTCCCCTCTCACACAGCTCGGGGTCCCGCCCAAGGAATGATGATGCCCACAGTGTCATCTTCCACCTCTATCAACCTGCGCCCAATAATCCTCCATCCGCCCAGCTCCCAGGACACTCTAGATCTCAAGCTGACAATGGAGATAAACCTCCACCGGCACACATACTTCCTCAGAACATGAGTGGACATGAGTACTGACACTGAATGCCTCTTCCTGGGCTTGGAAGAATCCCAGAAAAACATCTCCATCCCTGGACTGTCCGGGCAGTGCTGCCCTCACCCGCTTCGTCTTTTTGCTCTGTGCTTCTCATGGGTGGGATGGGATCTGTTGCTATACCACACGTGTCTTCACCTCTCCCTGAACCATCCAATGGCAGGAGAGAGTTCCACTTATAGCATCAAAGATTGCACTGAGGACTACCAGGAAAAGGTAATATGAATGATGGAGAGATAATGCCACTAACCATGGTACGCCATCACCAGCTAATGATATCACTAATTCGTGAGTTAGTTTCCCTCACTCCCACATCTGGTCTTATTTCTGAAGAAAGAGAAAGCGAAGCATGAACAAGCTTAGTCTTTGACCTTAAGCAAGCAAGCAAACAACAACAACAAAAGATCAGTAAGCAAAAATAAGAATTTGGAGCAACATCCTTTCACAGAAGGAAGAGCTCGCTGAACGGGAGAGCAAAGGGTGAGCACCAACTACCTGGTTCCCCTCGTGGTGTCCAGTTGGCACATACGCATATGCCAGAAATTCTCTTTCTAAATTCGTAGCTCAGTTCCCATTTTCTCATTTTATGGGTTAATATCATTACAATATTTCAAGTACCCTTCAGGCCCTCAATCACTTCCAGGAAGAAAAGGAAATTATGATTTTTTTTTTCCAAAGGAGACTGTTCTTTAAGGAGACTCATCAGCGACATAGTGGAGAGATTTAAAAGCAAATTCAAAGACTTAGAAAGTAATAAATAACAAAAAAATCTTTAGAAACGGGTGCTGCATCTGTAATGTTTTAAGGTGCTACATTCAGGTTAAGTAAACGGATTAATCAGTAGAGCGGATGCCTCAGAACCAACTACCTCGATTTCTATTCCAGGAATAAATGTTTTTAAAGCATCCACAAGGCCAATCTCCATTTATTTGTCAAGTTCCAAGCTAAGAGAGACACTGTGCTTAGTGCTTCTATAGCCTGTGCCTTAGTTTCTGTTTCCAGGTTCCTGTCTTGAATTTCTACCTTGGTTTCCTTCAGTGATGGACTGTGATCATGAATTATATGTTAAATAAACCCTTTCCTTTTCAAGTTAAAAAAAAAAAGAGAGAGACACTGTAAGATACCTGGAGTAAGCAGGAATGACTCCCCCAGCACCCGGGGCAGCTCACACTCATCCCAGCCTTGCCAGGACCACCACCACCAATAGTAAAATAATAATAGCTCCAGCCGGGGCTGGCTGGCTGGCTGAGCACAGGGTTGCGATGGGAGGCACGTGGTTCTGAGACAAGGCTGAGGAGCCTAAAGCAGGCTGTGCTCTGCTGGCCTGCCTGGCTCAGAGGCGAGCAAGGGCGCTCTCTGGGCTTGTCCTCAAGAGAATTTTCTACAGGAAAGAGCATCCGTCTTTCCTGAGAAAATGAAGCTTCCAGGCTAAAGCTGACAGTAAAATAGCCCCTTCTTCATGTAGCACTTGCAATATTTATGTTTGTCAGCAAAGAGTCTGTGCACCATGCACTCTCCCTCAGAGCCTGACTCCCTGCCTCTCCCTCATCTTTTCAGCTCTCCTCCTTTCTTGAAGTTTCCTTGGTTGTGGTTATTATTGTGGTCACTTGTATGCAGCATGCGGTTTGTTATCTGCTTGCTGGCATTTCACTCCATGATTCTTCATACACACACAAAACCACTTCTGACCACTTAAGTTCATTGTCTTGTCAGCAATTTGGAGTAGCCCCATTACACCTTGGATTGGGGTATTGTTTGTGACAAAACCAAGTTCTTATGTATTTCCTTAGTGGGAAATAATTATATTTGAAAGAAAAATGCATTGTGAGCAATACGGAAAATAATAAATTGCTGGTAATGTATAAAAGTGGGTCAGTCGGCTGAGCTGCCTTTCACGTTGCTGAAAACAACGTGAAAGTTTGCTCCTGATGGTAGCAACAACTAAGGAAGGAAGGTGTGGAGGAATGAGCATCTCTGTTCTTAGTCTGAAGTCAGTCCACCTTGCGGAGAAGGCATGGGGCGGGGCTTGTGGCCACAGTGACAAACTGAGCCTGCTGACAACCCAGCAGAACCAGAGACAGAGGCTACACAGGAAGTGGGCCAGGCATATACTTACTTATAAGTGGATGTTAGACTTATAATATAGGACAATCATACTAAAATCTGTACACCTAAAGAAACTAAGCAAGAAGGAGGACCCTGGGTAAGATGCTCAATCCTCATTCAGAAAGGCAAACAGGATGGACATCAGAAGAGGGAGAAAACAGGGAACAAGACAGGCGCCTACCACAGAAAGCCTCTGAAAGAGTCTACCCATCAGGATATCAAAGCAGATGCTGAGACTCATAGCCAAACTTTGGGCAGAGTGCAGGGAATCTTATGAAAAAAGGGAGAGATAGTAAGACCTGGAGGTGACAGGAGATTCCTAAGATTCAACAGAACCAAAAAATCTGGGCCCAGTGGTTTTTTTGTGAGACTGATACTCCAACCAAGGACCATTCATGGAGATAACCTAGAACCCCTGTACAGATAATAGCCCATGGCAGCTCAGTCTTCAAATGGGCTTCCTAGTAAGGGGGACAGAGACTGTCTCTGACATGAACTCAGTGGCCTGCTCTTTGATCACCTCCCCCTAATGGTGAAGCAGCCTTACTAGGCCACAGAGGAAGACAATGCAGCCATTCCTGATGAGACCTGATAGGCTAGAGTCAGATGGAAGGGGAGAAGGACCTCACCTATCAGTGGACTGGGTGAGGGGCATGAGAATAGAAGAGAGAGGGAGGGCGAGATTGGGAGGGATGAGGGAGAGGGGCTACAGCTGGGATAAATTGTAATAAATAAATAAGTGAAAAAAAGAAAGAAAAAACCTGGCCTCCACACAGTTGGTAACAGCACCACCACTGACAGGAGCCATGATAAAAGCGTAGTAAAGGGCCCCGGGCTTGTCCTGTGATCCCAGCTGGGCTTAGATCTGGCTCCCCACAATGGGCTGATCCCAGGGAGCAGCCCATCTGGAAGATGGTGGCAATGGGCTGAGTTTGTGTCTGGGGAAAGGAGGCCTGGGGACTGTGGATCCCAACAAAGCCCCCGCAGAGCACTGCACTGAACTGGCTGCCTTCGCTACCTCCACAAGGAGGATCTTAGCACAGAAGGTCTGAGTGCTACTTAATGTTGTGCAAAGTTTCAATTCATTGAAAGTTTTAATTGAGTCCTATTTTAAACTCCTTATTATTCTCAGATGAGAGCAATCACATCTTTGTATACTCACTTAAATCACATTTGATTACTTTTTGCTTCGCAAACTCAAGTGGAAAAGAGATTGTTAATGACCAGGGACTGGAAGGGTGGCTCACGCACATGAGCAACAGCTGCCCTCACAGAGGACCTGGGTTTGAGTCCCAGCACCCACCTGGGAGTGCATGCCCACCTGTGACTCCAGTTCTAGGAGATCGGACACCCCCTGGCACCCAGACATACACACAGGAAAAACACCCGTACACATAAGATAAAAAAACCAAAGATCCAAAGACCTGCCGTGTTAGACACGCTTCCCGCTGGGGTGTGCATGCTGGCTGCCACCAACGGACATGCTCAGATCACTCTAGGGCATTGAGAGAGCTAGGTAAATCTCAGGGAAGAGGGGCGGATGAGTCAGTGTTCTCTAACATTTGATTGACATTGCGAGTGAGACCCGCTTGCTGTGACTGAACGGTCAGTGGAATGACAACGTCATGACGTTTCCTAAAAGGGCTTCTTCATCTGTGCGGAGTTTCGCCCCGGAATCGCCCAGTGGCAGCCCCTGGCTTGACTGCTGTGGGCACACCCCACACTGGCACGTCTTCCAGAGAAGGGGCGTTCACTTTTTAGAACAAGGAAACCCATCCGTGCTCTCGCATTCTTTTCTCTTACCAATCCTGCTACTGATCTTCAGGACTCACAATAGGTTTTCTTTTGGTTTTATTTCATCAAAGGGTTGAAACTTTTGCTTTCAACTGTTATAAAGGTCACAGAAAATTAAGACATATCTGTTTTACATGGTTATTGTCTGTTTACATGTCCACTTGTTTGTCTGGAAGGGCTGATATTTATGATGTGCTCTGGAGTGAGGAGTTCCTGCACTTGTGAGTCTGGGTTCCTGCACCTGTGAGTCTGGGGTCCTGCACCTGTGGGTGAGGGGTTCCTGCACCTGTACCTGAGCAAGCCATTAGTGTCTTCCTCCACTGTCCTCCATCCCCTTATTGCCTTATTGCCTTGAGACAGGGTTTCTCACTGAGGTGGGCACTCACCATTTGGACTAAGCTGAGCGATTTAATTCTCCTCACAATTCAATGAGGTACATACAGTATGTTTCACATCACAGATGAAAAAACCTGGTAACATTTTTTAACTTGCTAGCCTCTATTAATCTAACGGATAGTGAGGGAGAGCTCTGACCTTGGTTGACATTCTTCAGGATCTACCTGACACACTTAAACACAGTGCAGCCTGGTCTGGCCATAAGTCAGATGTGTAAGAAGTAAGCCTTCGAAGTCCTGAAAAGGCTTGAGGAATACTCCTTCTTCTTTCCAAGGGGAGACACTGGGCTTTATCCAAATGCAGCTAATGAAGAATTATTTACATTTTTTTAAGGCTGGGCATGATGGTGCACGCCTGTAATCTCAGCACTGGGCGACAGAAGCAGGTGGAAGTCTGTGAGTTTGAGGCCAGCCTGGTCGTACAAAGCCAAGTCCAGGATAGCCAAGGCTACACAGAGAAACCCTTTCTCAAACCCCACACCATCAAAAATAAATAAATAAATAAATAAATAAATAAATAAATAAATAATAAATAAAAATGAAACTTAATAAAGCTGTCTGATCAGGTGTGGTGATAGTTAATTTTAACTATCAATGTAACAGAACCTATAATCATCGGGGATGCAAGTCCCCAAGTCAGATGTGATGGAAACATTTTCCTTAAGGGGTGCAGCACCATTCTCCGTGGTTGGGCCTCGCACTGAGCACAAAGGGAGCTGAGCACAGCGTTCATCTCTCTCAGCTTCGTTTTTTTTTTTTCAGGTGTCATGTGACCAGGTACCATGTGACGCGGTGCTTCTGGCTCCTCGGCTTTGCCTCCCTTACCATGAGGGACTGAATCCTTGAACTTGAGCCAGAATAAACCCTTCTGTCTTCCGTTGCTTTTCTTAGATATTTTAATCACAACATGAAAATCAGCAATGACAACAAGACACATGCATTCTTCTAGTATGCGTGAAAACTGGAGGCTGACTACAGGGAAGACTGTCTGACTTTCTCAGCCCAGGCAGGACTGTCCTTTGCGTGGTTCATAAAGAGGTGGAGCGTTAGTCAGGGGAGGGCAGCCTGGGAGCTGCGTCAGCTGAGAAAGCTGGACTGGAGACACAGTCTCAGGAAGGTGGGGCGTGTGCTCCAGGGCAATGGGGAGGGATGCCAGCCAGAGGCTAGTCTCTCTCATGTCACCTGCTCAGGTGCGGTCACTTCTTCCCATAGACCCAGGGTTGTACCCCAGCCCCACGCGCCAAATCCCAGTGTGTGGCATCAAAGTGTCCCTCGGTGGGTGATCAGGAATGGGGTTGGTACTTTTCACAGGACGCTCTGGAGAGTTCTCTCCTCTGTGTGGCTGTGTGAAGACACAGCCAAAAGACAGCGTCTACCAAACATGAACCCACACCAGATGCTTAACCCATTCATGTCTTCAAGCTGAGCTTTCTAGCTCTAGAAACAGGGGTCATGAATTGACTTTATTCCAAGACACTTTGTGGTATTTGATTACGTGCCCAACAGACTCAGACAAAAGAGCAGTGTGAGTGTTTCTGGAGCATATTAAAAAATGCTTTAAATATCTTTGGGGATATTGGACAGAGGAGAGAAAGGTTTGAGCTGTGTGCTGGGGAGAGCCGCCATAATTCTGAGGATGGATGTCTGGTGAAACTCAAAATGGAAAAAATATAGCTGCATAGAGGGCTTCAGCTATCTTTTGGAGACTACCTCAAGAAAATGATTGGCTGTGTCTATGTTCTAATGTTCTATGGAAGGTATAACATGCACACAGGGAGTATAGATACTGAGCTGGACTAATTTCCAATGTTGGATGGGTGGTTCCTGGATGATTATAGCAAAATGGACCAGGAAAAAGAATGATTTGAAGACAAAAGCAAAGCAGAAATTTAAACACTGGGGTTTTTCTACTTAGTTTTCACAGTATGACAACTGAAGTTCAACCAAGTGACCACCGGATGAGAAGTTGGTGTGAATCGGCCATCTGGACAGAGACCACGAGTGGCTCTCTCAGACAAGGGAATGGTGACTCTGAAGATGACCCACAGAGGGTATTCCTCCTACCACAGACTCAGAGACTGTGGGAAGGGAGAGGCCGGGACATAGCTTCTAGGAAAAAGCAATACAGTACTCACCACCTTGCACACACACTACCATATCCCAGGCTCTGTTCCCCTCTCACGGTACCAGGACCTTTGGGTACTTTAGGTTAGTGCCAGCAAGTCTTGATTACACGGCCACCCCACAGTTGTGGTGTCAGCCTGAGGCACCGTCTGCTGGCTCACAGAGTACAGACACGCGAGATACGCGGCCCCCTCTTAGAACCGGAACTGTAATAATCCAGTAGTCAACAGATCTGGAATAAAGAGATTCATGTGTTGGGGGAGAGGAGAGAGACAGAGAACCAGTGGGAGAGCCTAGGAGAAGGGAGAGGAGTGTGGTGGTGCCTCCACTCCCAGAGAGGAAGGACGAGGTGAGACATCGAAGCAGAGAAGGTGCTGAGGTGGCTAGGTGGTGGCTTGGTCCTTTCATATCTGCTGCAAGGCTCAAACATGCCTGGTACCCAGTGGCGGCACGTAATGACATCACAGGTTGCTAAGCAACCCAGGAGTGGGCTAGTGCATCATCGGCTTGTGAACTAACAGGAGTCACATTTGTGGACACGTCTAGGATGGTATTTCCAGAAAGGTTTGACTGACAGGGGAATAACCACCCTAAATATAGGTGTCACCATCTCATGGCCTAGGAGCCGAGGCTGAATGAAAACAAAGAGCAGGCAGGACACCTGCGCTCATTTCTCTGCTTCTGCTGCTTCATGATGTTACTGTCATGCTTTCCCTACCATGGTAGATGCATCACCTCAAGCTGCAACAATGCAAACCCTCCTTCAAGTCCTTCTGACACATATTCTGTCACAGCCGCAGTAAAAGTGATTAATGCAGGACATCCATGGACAGAGAGTAAGCAGGGGACTGCCACACTACCCCTAAGTCATGACTGACATCGCCGCCACAGTGGGACACTGAGTCAGAACACAAGCCAAGGAGGATGGTTCTCCAGCCCCACAGAATGGTGGCTTCTATCTGAAGGGCAGCCATACCTCGACCCTTCTCTCATTACTTCTGTTTCTGTGTTTCCCTTGTTCCCTTTTGGACTGAAAATATCTCTCTCTCTCATGCATGTTCCACTATTGTCATGGAGCTCAAAATTTATACAGATCTAAAACTTTAGAGTTGGTTTTGGAATGAGTTTTGACTGGGGGAGCCTTTGGGATGCGGTGACTGTTCCACACGTGGGCAGACATGAATCTGAGGTGAGCCAGGGATTGAATAGCACAGTCTAAATGTGCGAGAGAGTTGAAGATAAGCCTTTGGTGAGTGAGTGGGCCACGGGCATTCCAGCCTCAAAAATGGGATCATCAAATGCCTTTTGACAGAGACCATTCAGAAGTCCATTGCCTTTCTTCCATGTCAAAACAGTCAAAACAGTTTGTCCATAAACCAAAGAACATTCTTATCAGTCACAGAGTTCTCTTCGATCTTGAGAACTTAAAAATGGAGAAAGATAAATTGATGTCCCTTAGGATTTGCTCAGTTCATATGGGTACTTGTTATAAGCACATCCGTGGGCTGAGAAAGCGGCTTCCCCTCCCCTCTCTTTCCCTCCCCTTTGCTTCCCTGTTCTTCTTTCCCCCTTCTTTCTTTTTCTTCCCTCCTTCCATTTCCCTTCCCTTCCCTCCCTCTCACCCCCCACCCTGTTAGTCTAGCTTCTAAACATCTTCAACTATTTACCAAAAGAAAATAAGCAAACCCACTGCCTCTGTGCCCCTCCCAGCTCGTGGCTCTTCAGTTCTTACTCCCCTCAGACCTGCTGCTTGGAGGTGATAAAGTAACAGGCTCAGCCCATCCCTCCTTCCTCACCTCCATCCATTTTCTGCTTTAAAGACCCCACAGCAATGACTCTGGAAAGGGTTGCCGAAGCGTTTTTATCATCTGAGCCACAAACACTTTCAGCTTTCACCTTCCAAAACCCATGACCCTTCTGCTTTAACATGTTTCCTGGACAACACTCAAGAGATGGTCTCTCTCCTCTCCAATGTCTAGGTATTAACTAGCCTCTTCTGTTTGGGAATGTTAGTGACAGACACTTAAGGCTCAAAGAAAGCTGTGTACTTCCTGGTGGCGCCTGAGCAGATTTCTCTTCCCTTTGTTGGTGACATCCTCGTCCTTGGACTGTTTCTTAACTGAGGCAGAGGAAAGGCTATTTAAGGAAAGAAGTTTGCCCGCTGTCGGCCCTGGTGAGTCTGGCCTAGCAGATGCTCTGCCCCCCGAGGTGACCTGCCTCCTGTTTTGACTTTGAGATGATTCACATTAAGGATATGGTATGACAACCTTTTGTACATGTTTGGGGGCTTTGAGATGTGGGTTTCCTCTATCCTTTAGCAAAACATAGTATTAAGAACGGAGCATGGAAAAAGTCCCCCGAGCAGTAGGTAAATCCCCTTGTTTGAAGACTGTCTCCCTCCATTGTACCACTCCTATAAATCATCCACGGAAAGCAGAATGGATCAAGTGTCACAACCCATACTCCCCCAGCAGGCCTTGGTCAAATCTCCAGATAAAAGACACTTGCTGCATGGCAAATGGACGTTCTCAGTCAGGGTTCCGAGGGATTTGCTGGGGCCGTCATTGTAGCATCCTCAGGGTCTTTTACTGTATCTTTCTCCCATTCCTTACTGAGATGGGTGGCCCTCACTTGGTCTGCTTGGTTTTCTGTGGTCCCTGCATTCTTTGTTCTGACCCCCCCCCAACCTAGGAAAATCTCACAAAGTCTGAAAGTTTTGACGTGCACACTGTGGAACCTCCCTGTCTTTCTAGTGTCTTTTGTTCCTGCACTCAGAGCATTGCTCTGTCAGAAATAATTCGGTGTCCCTTCTGCTGAGCTTGGAGATCCCCCTCAGCCCCAGCCAAAGCCAGTGCTTCCTGTGACTTCTGTATCTTCAGTCACTGCACTTGGGAGGGGGAGCAGGATGGGGAAGGGGAAAGAGGGAAGAATGTCTAGATGACAGCCACATGGGCATCGTGACAGCATGGTCAGCATGTGCACAGGGTTCTCCGCAAAGGCGTCTGTACCCCAACCTCATCGCGCTCCAGTGCTTCCTTGCCTACAAAGTTACATCCCTCACCCTTGCCTGGATCCACATTTAATCTCAAAGTAACAGGGTAAAGCAGGCATCTTCCCTGCCAGGAGAACAATGGCCACTCCATAAAGTCCTCCAGGCGGTATCTTTGTAAGCTTTGGGTGGGGATCTCTCAGCGGCCATGCTATGAAAATCTTTGGATTCAGCTCATATAACATGTTGATCTGTTATTATTGGTCAAGGCTTTTCTCTCTCTTCCTTTAGTTATTTTTTATTATTTTGAGATAGTCTCACGTAGCTCAAGCTGCCCTCACACTGACAATGTAGCTTAAGATGACCTTGCCTCCACCTCCCCAGTGCTGTGATTGCAGATGTGTGTCAGCCTGGGTACTGCTCAAGACTTATACAAGCGTAAAACTACGAAGCAAGAAAAAGCAAATAGGGTGGAGTTGTGGCTCAGCAGTTAAGAGCACTCTGTGTTAATCCTGAAGATGGAGGAGAAGGACCACTGACCCAAATCAACAGGACCAAATTAATTAAAGCAAGTGATTAATTAAAGCAAGCTTCTTTATTCATGTACATGGGCTGCCTCCCTGTGAGACCTGGTTTGAGAGGTCAGCCTGGGATGAGAGGAAGTCAAGGCTTTTACAGCTCAGGGGTAGGGAGTTTCCAAATGGGGGACTCGCAGGCAAAATAGGCAGGGTTATAGGGGCAGGATCATCATTATAACAAGCTAGTCCCTCCTGAAACAAAAATGTGGCACAAGACAGGCATAACAAGACAGCCATGAGAAGGCAGTTATAGGTGGTCATGGAACTCACTGAAGCAAAGGGAGGGGTGCAAGACGATTATAAACAACTTTTTGAAACAGAGACAGGGTTGCCATTCCTGGGACAGGCAGTATAGAGCCATTTGTTACAGTGGGGCACAGCCCCATCCTGGGAAAAAAAAGGAGGTTTAGTCATGAACAGGAATGAACCTAGTTGTCTTTACTATGAGATGGCTTTTAAGCCTAAGATGGAGGCAGGCTGGTTCCTCAGCTGCTCTTCAAGAGAATCAGTGTTTTGTTCCCAGTATCCATATCCATGTCGGACAGGTCACAACCACCTCCAACTCCAGCTGCAAGGGAATCTAATACCCTCTTCTGGCCTCTGTGGGTAGCTACACACACACACACACACACACACACACACACGAATGTGAGTTTAAAAAAAAAAAGAGATAGAGACAGCACCAGGAATGCCGTTAGAGAGTAAGTCACGCTGGAGCCGATCTGACTCACCATATGTATGCGCTGAGAAGGAAGTGCCCACTGCGGATGGCAGGGACGGAGGGAACAGAGGGCCTCCCACCAGGTCGCTTCTTCCTAAGACAAAAGCGGGGCTCGAACACCTCCACTTCCAAATGAGTCACGGAGGAATCCGAGTATCCCCACAGCTACACATCTGAAAGCCTGTCTGGGGTTCAGCCAGCTCTAGTCAGTCTCAACTTCCACGAGGAGGAAACTCCGCCAAACACACTGAGCGGAGGGGCACCCTCTGCTGAGGTTAACTGTTGAATGAGCTCCCTGTCTATCTCAGCACTGCGAGGGCTCACCTGGGCACCTGCAACCTCACAGGGTTGCCCTCTGAATACATCCACAAAAGCCCAATCTGGGTTGCCTTGATGGGGCCCCAGAAAGAGCGCGCTTTCTTCTTCCCACCCCTGCAAACCCCTGTGCTTCAAAACGGAGGGACCCGGAGACTCCCAAGTGCTTTCCACACACCAGCGCCTCAGTGGGCTGTGTCTGCAGTTGGAACCCTTTCATCTCCCAGCATCCTGCAGGAGATCCTCCAAATGATAATGAGTTCCTGGGGGGAACATGATTTCAGGCTGTAAATCAATAACTCCTTCCAAAGGATAGCACCCAATTTTCAATAATATTATCTACTACATAGGATGGGTAAAATTTCACAATAACCTATTTCTAAGAAAGCAAATTTATGATAAGAAAAATTGTAATAATTTTTAGTTTGGTGGTGCATATTCAAGCAAGTCAATAATTGTTGCGACCTACTTTTCTAAGATGTGAAAGCCCCACATGTGTTGTCTCAAGCAATTTGTTGAGTTTCAAATGATTTCAAACTGGGATCTGAGTTTATGTAGGTAGGGCAGGTGTCTCTTAAATCCCAAACCAAGGGCTGCGGGCTGATGCTTGCCTTCAAAGCCTGGGGGTGTTTAGAGGGAAAAAAAATAGTAACAGCAGTGTTGAGAGAGGAAAGAAGAGACACAGACAGAGACACAGAGAGAGACAAAGAGGTGGGGGAGGTAGAAAGGGAAGTAGTTAGAGATGGGGGAGGGGAGGAGTAAGGAACGGATTCATTTCCTGGGCCACCTTAAAAGCATTCTTGGAGTTGGAAGCAACCCGCAGGCCAGATCCCGGTTGGGAACTAAAGCTAAAGCTCTGACTATCGCAGGAGCCTGCGCAGAGCCGCCCTGCCCGGCTGCGTTGGTTCCTGCGGCCCCGCAAAGCCCGCCACTCCCGGCTGGGGTTTCACCAGCGAGCCTCTGCGGCTCCCCCACTGTCGCGCCATTCCCACAGTGCCGGCTCTAAAACAATAAACATCGTATGTAAAAAGAAATGACATAACCTTGGCACTGATAAGGAGCGTTTCCCAGGGCTCGCGGGACCGTGGAGGGAGGGGCGACAGGCCACCCCCACTCTGGGGCCTGGGAGGAAGTGTCCAAGGAGGCCTGCTGGGGCCCTCGGGCAGTCCCAGCACAAAGAGCTAGGAGTGGGCTGGTCCCTCCCGGCCTCTGGAAAATCAATCCAAGGAAGTCTGATGCCATGGAACGGTTTCCTGTCCACTGTGTGGGAAATCTAGCTGAGTGCAAACGCCGGTAACAATGGGACAATATATTATAATAAACAGGAAAAATAGCATTGGCCACGGAAATCAATAGCCTGAGTTCACCAGGCATTCATAAGATTGACAAGTGAATAAATTAAAACCAAAAGGTTAGCACGCTGAAAGAGAAGTTAATTTTATGTCTGCCCTGGAGCCCCTCTTTTGAGGCGCAAATTAAGACTGTGTATAATAAAATGAACATAAAGTCTTGCATTTAAAATAAAGCCTTCCTTAGGACTTACATGGCCAGACAAGCAGGGGTTCCTTTACAGGCTTCCCATGCATGGCTGGTCTCCGGCTGCATTTGCAACCCCTCCACAGCGTGACCAAAGACTTATTTAAAGAAATTTCTTGCTTTAAATAAACCTGCTCTCAGCATCCAACTGTTCCCGCAGGAAGTGATGGGACCCCCCCAATTCACTGTGGAAGCTCACCCGAGCAGAACGAGGCGAAGCAGCCTGCACGCTGCTCTTGAAGGAAGAGGGGGGAGAGCCACTCCAGGCTCCTCCAAAGCCCCAAATAATTATAAACAAGATGGTAACTGACTCTAGAGCCGACCTGGGTTAAACAAACACCAACTCACGTCTTCCTGAAAATGTTTTCAAGTTTGGGCTGTCTTTTAAGCCATAAAATTGCTTTAATTGGAATTCGCCGGTGAACTAGGTTTGTGATCAAGTGGTCGGTGCACCAAATCCCTTCTGATTGCTACTAAAGATGCAAGCGTTGTGCAGCTGGCTGAGCCATGCGCTGAGGAGTTTGAGACAATTAATTCTCATCCGGGTTTTGCAGCTAACTTTCGCTGCAGCTCTGCTCCGTTAACAGCTAAGCATGGGTCTACTCCACTTTCTGAACATTTTTTTTGATCCTATCAGAATGCACAAAACAAGCCGCTGGCTGCCGGTGAAGGGATCCACCTCTCCCTGTTTGAATGCTCAAAGACCCCAGGGAACTTTTGCTGGCTTTGAGGACCCTGTGAGGCGGCGCTGGGTTTTCCTCTTTTGTTGGACTGTGGCCGTTTCTGTGCACAGTAAGGAGCGCCGGCGGCATGCAACGCTTTGGGGAACTGGATGGTTTAGTCCTCAGCAAGCATCAACTAACCAAGGAGGTGCCAGACACACCATCTTAGGAAACTACCCACCAGAGAGCTCATTAAAGCACAAACACAGGAGGCCAGGGCTCATCGAAAACAAACCCACCACTAGGTTTTAGGAGGCCCTGCAAGTTCTGTAAGTAACTGAGTAGAATCCTCCCATCAACTTATTATAGGTAAGGGACTTTGCATGTGACTTCTATCTTGCCCGTGAGGGAGTGTATTAAATTAACTCATTTTCACTCTGCCCTCTGCAATTGGAAAAAGAGAAGGGAAGTACCTACCATCACCAGCAGAGAGCAGTATATCCCAGGGAAATTTCTGCTGACTTAACTCTAGTAGGAAAAAAAAAAGGCCTAACACTGAAGCTATTGCCAACATTCTGGCGTCAAAATGCAGGAAGACCTCAGCACTTCCTGGAAAATCCGCTCTGCTGGTGAACCTTCCCACCCAGGACTCCATATTGTCTAAGGCAGCCAGAAATAGAGCCTGACTTCCCCTCCCAGCTTTTGGTTTAATTTAGCCGCATCCGAAAGGTCGGGGTCTGTATTCTGGAAAAGCACAGGGCGACCTTGCTCTGCTGTAGGGCCCTAGTAGCCAGGCTGCAGTCTTCAGCCCCGGTAGGACAGCACCTCCCTGCACCTCCCTGCGGGAGGCCGCCTCGGTGGTCTCCCACCGCTTGCATCCTTCTCTCCTGTGTCCAGGTTTTCAGCGCACACCAGGCATCACGGGAGCCTTCTGAGAGCTCACCAGAGGGCAAAAGGAAGCATAACCACAAATAAGGCTTCAGGTCCACCCCTGGGCCTCTGGGTCTCCTCTGGGTTAGAGGAGAAACCTCGGGGCTCAGACCTTGATCTTCCTGTGGGTCCCCGCTATGGACACAGTGACACTCATGAGGTCTCCCTCCCACCAGCACTGCCATGCTGTCTTCATGCTCAGCACTTCCATGACTTTCTTCCCCTGCCAAACTCTCACACCATGGACCTGGGCCGTCGGGCGCCAGAGTCCGCGGGCCGCAACTTTCAGTCCATTCCTCTGCGGCCTGCCTCCTGTACTCCCCTTGCTCACGTGTCTCGCTTCTTGCTGCTTTTCTTTCCTTGGATTGGTCTCTTCCGAGGAAAACAAACCAAAGGGTAAAGGCCAAGGGCTAACGTGCTGAGCACAGGGAGGCTGGTGAGAAACAATGTGCCTTATGTAACTGCAGTCAATCAACCTGACTTCGATGAGTAGGACTGGGGTAATTTCAGTAATGAGTGGGCTTGCTTTTTAAAATTCATTGTATTATGAAAAGGAGGAAAAAAATCGAGTTTCTGAGTACCTACCTCTCCCTCTGAAGTCTACAAGAACTGTAAGGATTTAAAAGTCATTCCTTCTTTAAAAAAAAAAAAAGTGGCACTTTTGGCTTTAAATGTGTCTCTTGGGTTGCATGTTGGTTTGAACCGAAGGACCACATGAAGCCAGCACTTTCAAATATTCCACCTCAGAAAAGAATAAGAACTCATGTTCTTTAAAGAAATACTGCATTGTAATTCTGCTTACGTCTTTTAATTTTAGAGGGAAAAAATGAAAGCTGAATTAGGGGTCTCTACGAGCTACAGACACTCACATTGCCGGCACCTGCGCCTTCCCCGCCCACCTCCCATAGGCTTGGCTGTTTCAGCGCTAGCTCACTCCAAATGAGGTCTTCCGTTTGCCCCTGAAGAAGAGGACCTTGAGTGATAACCACCTGTTGGCCTGTCCCCTCTCTCGCCTGAGTAAAGCTCTGGGCTGTATCTGGGGTGATTTTGAAAGTCATAGCATCGCTGTCAACATTTTCTCTGCTGATCAAACTCCAGAGGGTGTCCTTGTGGGCTTGTTCTGTTTTGCACTTTCCAAAGCTGTAATTATCTCCATTGATCTCAGGGAAAAACCTGCTGGCTCTCAAAATGGGATTTATGGGCCCGGGGCCTCAGGAAGGGTCTGGCGGTGACTCAAAGCCTTGACCTTCAAGCCAACCTCTGAGAGAAGTGCAGCCACTGACTCCTGAGCAAACCCTCCTCTCCACTTCCTAGATACACTGTGAAACAGAGTCTCCAAAGAGGCTAATCCTTGTCAGACGGGTGAATGCCTGGCCCATGAATCCTTGTCCTGGGCCCAAATTTGTTCATTTTCATTTTCATTGGCCAGACTTTTAACTTCTGGGCACAGTACAGAAAAAACGCACACACATTCCTCGGCAGGAGTATGTGAAGAATGCAGCCATGGCGTCCTGAACCCGCTCCAGGCTAAACAACCTCTGTTCGCTGTGGGTGTGGCTTCACTAAGGCACCCTGGCCTCACTAAGCTTCCCTCACTAAGGTCTTCCTGGTGCAAAATTGAGCTGCCTGCTCACTGTGGCCTGGGTCACCTGGGGCGGTGACACTGGGTCACCTGTGTCAGCAATTCTAAAACATTTATGTACATCTGAATGACTTTTGGGAACTGGTTAAAAATAGACACATCTAAGCCTTTTTCTTAGAAACTCACATTTCTAATGACCCAGAAAGAAGCTTTTTAAATAAACAGGCCAAGTATTAGGAGCAAACCCTGTGTATTTTGAGAAGCTTCTCTTTAGAGGCCCTGTTTGTTCTCATGTGGCCTTCCATCTTCATCTTTGGTTCTACTGTGCGTTAAAACCTCTACTGATGTCAATCAACCTATACTATAGATGCCCCTAACTATAGAGAAACGAATTTAAGGCTGAAATGAAAAATGTGTTACATTTATTACTGTGGAGCACCAACAAGTTAAAATATGGGCAATCTATAAAATCTCAAGGCTAACACACACACACATACACACACACACACACACACACACACACACACACAGTGATATGGGACTTATTTATCTGAAAAAGATTATCTATTTCCTCAAAATCAAACTTAACCGTTTGCCCCATATTTACAGATTTCAGTAACCCTGTCCTATGGAATTGTGAGGATTTGACCTGGTTTTTCTAGTCAGGCTTTCTACGGCCACTTTGGACCTCAGATCTGTCCTCAAACGCTTTTGTTTCTCACACATTCTGCTTCTATTCCTGACTGTTTATGTAAATTCCCAGGGGCATGACTGAGTGTTTGTTTCCTGGTACCAGCTCTGGACCCCATCTCACTGAGGTCCTTCAGTTCATGACCCCCTCTTCCTTCATTATGCATAACGTTCCCCCAATCTACGATGCCTGATATTTTTTCTAGCTATAACGGGAAGCACAAACATAGACTTGAAGGGCCTGGCTTAAATTCTGTATCTACCAGTTACCAGACATACAACCTCGGGCAAATGAGTGGATATCACGAGCCTCCGTTTTCTTGTTTGTAAAATGGGATACTTAGGGACAGTATATGCAGCTGATGAAATAAAAAACACAAGTTCTAAGAGCCTTGTTTAATAATTAATAATTCCTTTAAAAAGTCTCCATTCATGAATTTTTTAACTCCTTATAAGAGCTTCAAATTCAAATTGGCAAAAACGGGAGCTAGATTGCTTCTCATTTGTCTTTAAGTCCATCACAAGCATAAAAAGAAATAAATCCATAGCAATAAAGGAAGGAGAGGAAGTCATCACAGACACGAGGTACAGGAAGACAGACAACAAAGCCTGTGGGTGTAAGAGGCAGAGGTCTGGGAACAGCCCACAGCACAACACTAAGGTGGACTCAAGAAAACCATGTGTTCCCACAGAGCTGTGAGGAAACAGGGGGTGCAGGTTTGCAGAGAATGAGAAAAAAACAGAGTGGCTGCCAGCCATGCCAGGGCATACGGTTCCTCTAAACTGAGCATCTTTGGCGCAGAGTTAACTAGGGATTTGATTCTAATGATGGCAGGAAAAGCAACAGGGATACTGGGCATGCAGTGTAAAGCCCGGCAGCCTGTGGTCTTGTCTTTTAGAGAAGTAAGATGCTAGAGGGAGAAGGCACCTGCCCTTTTCACTAAGATAGCCCAAGTGGAAATCCGAAGGCTTCCTCATGCAGCTGCTGTCACATGAAGGAAATCTGAGAGGAGGAGAGGCCAGAGCCTTCACTTCTGACTCCCCAGCTTTCAGTCTCCAGTGAGTGGCTGGCCAACGAGGAGACTCATCAATATGAGAAGGCAAGACCCAGAAAAAAGGAACACAGACTCCAGAGATAAGCCATTTAGAAAACAAGGGTTTGAACAGAGACATTTTCCCTCTCACCGATAAGGATCAGAGAAACCTGAGCAATTGTCCTGGTAACAACGGCTAATGCAACACAGACAGAGAACAGTCCAAGACCCACGTGTAACTGAGGAAGTGGGTGAGCTGGATGGTTCTGTGTCAACTTGACACAAGCTAGAGCCACCTGAGAGGAATGGAGAAAGCCTCGGTAAGATCGGGCTGTGGGCAAGCCCACAGGACATTCTCTTAACTGGTGATTGATGGGGGAGGGTGCAGCTCATGGAGGGTGGGGCTATCCCTTGCTGGTGGTCCTGGGTTCTATAAGAAAGCAGCTGAGCAAGCTGTGAGGAGCAAGCCAGTAAGCAGCACCCTCCATGGCCTCTGCACCAGCTCCTGCCTCCAGGTTCCTGCCCTGCTTGAGCTCCTGTCCTGACTTCCTCTGGTGATGAACAGTGACGTGGAAGTGTAAGATGAATAAACCCTTTTCTCCCCGACTTGTTTTCTGGTCCTGGTGTTTTATTGCAGCGACAGGACCCTAAGACAGCAGGAGACAGAAGGTGAAGTCCAGGAATCTCCCTGAACGGGAGCACAGACAGAAGGCCTGATGCTCAAATGCAAGAGTTTTCAAAACCAAGGGCTGGGGGTCACAGCTGAAAACACGCCAGACTTCAGGGTCACAGCAGCAAGGACGAGGCTTTTTTGTAAAGTTGCGTCTTAGTTGATTTACTTGTGTGCGGGTGCATGTGTACACGTGGGAGGGACAGTCTGTGGAAACTGGTTCTTTACCTCTACCCTGTGGGGTCGATCGGGGGATCAGACTCTAGACATACAAAATGTCCTGCACCCCAAATCCCCGATCCACTGGGGATGTGCCCTTGGGGGCCTCGGAGAGGCCTGGGGGCTGGAGTTCCTGTACGTTCTTCTCTGAAAATCCCTGCCAGCACAGACAGGGGAGAGGGTGAGATCCACTTCAGAGAATTTTGGAAACATCCTAATCCCAGAGAAGGAAGTGGTGCGTCCCAACAGTGCTGAAGGCCGACTGTGGAGCCGACCTGGGGCATGTGCCATCGGACAGGGCCTGGTGGGAAAGGCAGATACCGAAACATACACCTCAGGACAAGCGAGCGTGAAAGCCCGGGTCTGGCTACCAGACTGCGCCGAGCACTGGTGATGAAGAGCCGGCTGGGGCTGCCTGCCTTGCATCCATTGCCCTCATCCACAGCTCAGAGTAGGACTGAAGTCAAGAACTTGCCAGCAGGCAGCCAAGGCGGAAGACACGGGCTAGCATGGAGACTGTGAAAGAACACGTTCTCGGAAAATACAGAAAATCTGTGGTTAAATGTCACCTGCTGGGGTAGGGAGGTGGGTCGGCGGGTACGAGGGCTTGGTGCACAGGGATGAAGACCTGAGTTCTAATTCTCAGCGCTCACACAAAAGCCGAACTTTGCTGTGTGTGCCTACAATTCGAGTGGAGTATTTAGCATAAAACTGTTGTGGAGCAGGGACAGGCAGATTCCAGAGCTCGCTCGCTGGTCACAAAAACAGACGTTTTCTCTCACTGACAGATGCTGTCTCAAGACAAGAAGGCAGAGAGCAATTGAAGACACGGGTCTACACATGGTCAGGCGAGGGCACATTCGCCTACACATTCATGTGTGTGTCCCAAACACACACACAGGTGCACAAGCACACACATCTGTACATACCACATATAAACACACACATGAACTCATGTGCATACTCCACAACCCAGTACATACAAATTGATGTGCACACGCACCACATGTGTGCACGCATACACACACGAGTGAGTGAGTGAGTGAGGAGAGACTGAAATCACCTGTGGCAGTGACTGCCGGGCGTGTTTCGGAAGCTTACGAGGCCCCAACTATGTAACAAGAGCAGCATGATATCCACTAGTAAGTAGCAGAGCCTTGTAACTGGAGTTTGTGTACCAAGGATAGGAAGGCCGCCGGCAATGTTTACAGGTGAAATGAGGATTACACGCAATGTTTGAAATAATGCTCCTTGGCTCCAAGGACCCGTAACTAGAGCACGGCCACTCTGAGATTATGCAGTCAATGGTCAGGTAACCTTACAGATTTCTCGTAATGTTTGTTTTTGTGTTCTATTCTGTTTCTTAAGGTTGCAGTAGCCTTTCTTTAGGTCCTGTTCCTGACACATAGCTTCTGACACAGCATACATATGCCCCTCTCACAGCACCTGAGATTCAATTACTTATTTACTTTTTCTGTAGTAGCTTGACAAGAGTGATTCCATTTTGGTTCTGATAATGCCAGCATTACGGTGGGAGTTACTGAAGAAGGCTGAGGACTCAGAGGTGGAAGGTCAGGAAGGAGAACAGAGGTCACCCACGTAAATGAGAGGCTTTCAGGGAGATGATAGCAATGTGATATTTTCAGTCACAAGGTGACTTGGTGACAGCCACAGGCAGGAAGACAGGAGATGAGGCCAAGATGGCATCACTGCTCCCATCTTTGCAGATGTCAGAGTGGGGAGTTGTGGTTGTAGAGTAGAATTGGGGGTCAAGGTCGTGCTCTGTACCAGGAGTTTATGAAAGCATACATGCAGCTGGGGACCAGGTTGTGAGAAGGTTCTGGTTCCTGTGAGCACCAGGTGCTAACGCAGGAAGCTGCAGGGACTCTGAGAAGAGATTGAGGGCCATGGTGTTTGAATGAGAATGCCCCCCCCCATGGGCCCATATAGTGAATGCTTGGCCCCAGTCTCAGAAACTGTTTCGAAAGTATTAGGAGGTGTGACTTTGGAGAAGGCATGTCCATTAAGGATGGGCTTTGGGGTCTCAAAAGCCTACCCCTGGCCAACTTCTTCCTGTCCCTCTCCCTCTCCTTTTTTTCCTCCTCTTCCCCTCCCTCCCCCTCTTCCTCTCCCTCCCCCTCCCTCTCCATTCCCTTCCCCTCTCCCTCCTCTTCCCTCTCCCCTCCCTCCCTCTTCCTCTCTCTCTCCCCCTCACCTTCTCCCTTTCCTTCCCTCTCCCTCTCCTCCTCTCTCTCCCTCTTCCTCCTTCTCTCCCTTCCCCTCCCTCTGCCTACTGCCTGTGGAACAGGATGCAAAGCTCTGAGCCATTTCTCTAGCGCCATGCCTACCTGTGTGCTGCCACAGTCTCTGCCATGGTGAATGTGGAACAACTGTTTAAGGCTGTAAGCCAGGACCCAGTTAAGTGCTTTCTTCTGTAAGTTCCCTTGGCCATGGTGTCTCTTCACAGCAATGAAACACTAACTGGATGACATGGGATGTTTTCACTGAAGGAAGCTTCGCTTTGAGTGAGAGATGGCGTGCTGGGGGTCAAGGCTGGGGGTCAAGGCAGCAGCGCTCACTACCGAACAGATTGTCACCTTCACCGCATGCACTGGGTAAAGACAGGAGAGATGGGCAGTGAGGCATGTGCTCAGCACACCCAGACAGGAGTTACCTGCGGGCCTGGCGTTCATTCCAGCTGAACAAAGGAATGCTGCAAACCCAGATACTCTGGATTAATACCAACCCTGTGCAGTGTCGACTAACAAGACTGTATTCTAATCTAAGGCAAATAAAAGGACCACGCAGTAATGTCATCTAAGGAGAGGGAATTGAGAAACTCGGTAGCTGTCGTCGTCTAAGCAATGGCTTGAAAATATCAGGATGAGAACCTCAGGCTGGCCTGAGGACAGAGAGGCTGTTTATACTTCAAATAAGAAAGAGCAGTACACCTAGAGATGCGAGATGTGACAGATCACGTGTGGCCGCTGTGCTATGCGAGCATGGCGGGACCCAACAGCGTGTGGTCACGGTAGTGTGTGGTCGGGGCCATGACACTGAGTGGCTGTAGTGGAGTAGGGCCACGGTGGTATGTAGCCATAACGTCGTACGGTCATGGGTTGGGTGGCCATGATGCTTTGTGGACATGACGGTTCAAAACCACGGTATTTTTGTTTTATGGGAGTCTTACCAAACGGGATCAGGACAATAGGGCAGTAACATAACAATATGGAGGAAATGATTTGTTTTCAGGGCATCTGGCAAGGAAACTCACAGTCAAACGTGATTTAAACCTTAGGACATCTGAGCAGAGAACATGGAAGAGACAGAAGCTTTGTGAAACAGCATCCCTGGACTCCTCTGTGGAGAAGATGTTTCAGATGTGGTAACCGCATTCTGCTTGGGAAAACCGACTGATTTTCACCCAGCCATAGGAGCACCCAGGAGAAGCAGCAGAAGCTGTATGTCTTTCCAAAGACCTGTGACTGTCCCCAAGAGCTCCCAGCAGGCCACCACAGATGACAACACAAGTAATTCTGATGAGCACATGCAGAGTCCAGACAGAGCGTTTCCAGAAGCTCTCCTCAAAGGACACCAGACGACACTGGAGACCTGGGACCTCAGAGCAGCATAGAGCAAGTCACAAGACAGAGAGCAATTACTGCTAGTGGCTGCCGGTGCCACAGGGCAGCGAGGGAATCAGCGGGACCCGAAATGGAAGGGCAGCGTCGCGCCAGAGCTCCACACAGGTCAGAGCAGACAGCACAAGGACACAGGGCAGCGCGGGACTCAGCGAACAGCACACAGCACGCCCACTCCGCGCTCCTCGGAGGCAAAGGGCTGGAAAGGAGGCTTCTAATTATCAGCAGAACTGACACCAAACGGGAGCAACTGCCACGGTGCTCACTTAGGGAAACACACATGAAAGTGAGGCAGAGAAAGCAGCATCCGACGCTGGCGGGGCCCCAGGGCAAGTGTGGACCCCTAAGAAGCACTCATGTTGATGGGAGAGGAACCGCCTATCACCTGGTTATTACCCAGGCTTAAACATCAAACAGGGAATGTCCTGGTTTGCCTTGGAAGAGGCCCAGCCAGGGAGTTTTCCGCAGTGGTTTATATCTACAGCATTTGGAAGAATTTGAGCTTAAGAAGTGTGCGGATGGAAAGTGAAGGCTGGGGGTTGTGCACTAACGTGTGTCAGGAGGAAGGAGAACTCAGAGCAGGAGGGGAGTGAGGGTGAGCTGGAGGAGGCACTGCCCCGCAAGGAGTACGCTGTGGCAGAGGAGTCAGCCCTGGGTTCTGGGGCAGCATCCTGGGCCTCGGGTATTTGAGGATCTGTTACGAAAGACACACCTGCCTTGTGGAAGAGTGGGAGGAAGGATAGAAAGACCGGGAGTGAACAGGATCCCCACAAAACAACAGAGCCAACTAGGCTGGGCCCAGGGGTCCTTGTGGAAACTGAAACACCAACCAAGGACCATACGTGGACTGGACCTAGGCCTCCTACACATATGTACATGATGGCCAGCTTGGTCTTCATGTGGGTCCCTAGTAAGGGGATGGGGCCTGTCTCTGCCAAGGACTCTATTACATGCTTTTCCATCACTCCCCCTGGCAGGGCTGCCTGGCCAGGCCACCGTGGTAGAAAATGTGCCCAGTCCTGACATGACTTGATGTTCTGGGATGGGGCAGGCTCCCCTTTTATCAGGGGGTACAGGGAAGGGGGGAGGGAGGGGGAAACGGGGGGAGGAGTGGGGGGGCTACGATTGGGATGTAAAGTTAATACATACATACATACATACATACATTCAAGACACACCTGGAGGCATGTCCGTCCCCAGCTGATATCCTGACAGGAGACAAGGGGAGCACAGTGGAAAAGTCCCAGCCCTATCCTGATGCCTCTACTTTACCACGATGACCTGGTTTATTCCATCCATTAGCCACATGAGCTAGGGCCAGTCATGCCTATACCATGGATGAAGCCAGCTTTATATCCATGTATGTTCCAACACTATAGACTAAATGCTCAATGTTTATGTCTCTAAAACTACCCTGTTTACACACATGTGCCCTTGAGAGTCAGAATACCCTCCCACACCCAGGAACTCCCGCTGAAACTAAATTCCCTGTGATGAGGACACAGCTCACCCTTCTCAGCTGCTGTCCTCTGTGGCAGGCCAGCCCACAATGCATGGCTTTCTGAAGAAATGTGGTAAGTTGACCCAAGCTCCCTGCTGCCAGCGCTCTGTGTCACTTAAACATTGGTTCTCAGCAGGTACCAGGCACAAAGAGGGGTGAGTTACTGCTCAGGAGGATCAAGGAATGCCCCCTGAGCAGCTTGCTAGCTCTGAGAAGCCCATGTGTGATGCAGGGAACAGGAGTCAGCTTTGGCTTGTCACACACAGCAGGCTCTCCCTGGGGGAAACCAAGTGTAGATGTTTCACACAGAGGCCGGAACCATCAAGATTTCAACGCTGGATCAGAAACAAAGTAGCTCATATCTGTACTCATGAATAATGAGTAGGACACAGGTAAAAGAACAGGAAGCAAGTGCATTGAGAAGCTAAAACACTCCCTAAAAACCTAAGTAAAAGGTTTTGTTGTGGTGGTTGTTTGTTTTTGTTTTTGTTTTCAGTGCTCAGTACCTCTGCTGCGGCGATAAAAGACGGCCCCACCTGTCTCACGTCTCACAACCCCTCCTTAGAAAGCGGTTTCCTGCCTGTTCTGAGCTCAGGTTTTAGGGTACCTGTACATCATAAACCTCAGGCAGGAGGCAGGAGGCAGGAGGCAGCTCTGCAGATTGGGCCACCCTGCGAGCTCACACCTGCCGAAGATTTTTCTCCCCACCGCCCACCCTTGGTCCACTCTGCTACCAGGCACTTGCATTATTTAAGACTTCGGTGTCTCTGTGTGTCTTCCCATTCTAGCACGCTTTTCTCTTCCCTCAGATTTCTGGGCTTCTACTCTCTGCAAGGGACCCGAGGGCAGGAAGCAATTATCCTCACAAGAAACCAAGGTGTCTTTTATCTGACTCTCCACGTCTCTCCTCCCTCCCAGCCCCCTGCAGTGCCCAGCCCCCAAGGACTATCTGGTTTGTTTTTGTTTTTTTTTTTTCCTTTTCTTTTTTCTTTCTGAGACATTCCCCTCAGGTTTCACCCTGCTGCCTGGTCAGATCTTTCACTGATAAACAATGGCTTTTCTTATTAGCTACCTTATCATCATCCGGTCTTAACCCAGTCAATGAAAGTGACTCTCATTTTCCTAGAACCAAGGCTCAAAAGAGCTCAAAGCACACGTTTTAAGTGCTTTTGCCCTCTAACCACCTAGCTTCTCTCTTGTGTAAATAACTTTCCCACCCTCTGTGTATAAAGACAGGTGCATTTAGAGGTGCATTCGGCTGCATTTCTACACAGACTTTTCCATTTACACGAGTCAGTATCACCCCAGTGAAAGGCCTGAAGCCGCCAATAAGAAAGCTTCTACCCCCCCCCCCCCCCAGCGTGGCTGGAGGCTCAGCCTGGTGCATGGATCTTAGACCTCCACAGCATTCGTACTGTTAACAGACACAGCAAGAGCCCAACACGGAATCTTCTCTTGCTCCAACGCCCCCTGCCCCTCTGTCTGTGTCTTCCACGTAAATGCCTGCAAGATCAAAGCAGCAACGGGGCATCAGGCACAGAACCCCTCGGAATGCCATCCACCCCTTGTGAAGCTCCTCCCCCCACCCCGGCCCAGATTGCCCTGTCTTAACCAATAGAACTGGGTGAGCACAATCTGTGCTCCAAGAGTCTAAGCTCCCCGAAGAAACTGAAACCCTGTCTGCATGCAGCCCTCCAAATTGTCCTCCAGTTGTACAGCTGCTAGGAGCCCCTTGATCAGACCATCCATGCTGCGTCCTGAAGGTCCTCTGCAGTAAGCCTGACCCCCCCAGAAACAGCCAGTGGAGCCAAAGCATCCTCCCTCTGCCTTGAAGGACAAGTCAAACGAGTCTCCTCTTTGTCCATCATGGCCGCAAGACCACCATGACATCGCATAAGGACACACTAGAAGCCAGAAAAACAGGCTTTTGATCCTGTGACTCATTCCCTTTCGCATATTAGAATTATCTAGAAAGCTGGGGAAAAGAAGTCGTAACACTTCCAGAGACTTTGATTCAGCCTCTATGTGAGACCCGAACCCGGAAGCCACCTCAGTGCTACCCTGTTCACCCTAACATAGACGCATCGTCCAGCATATACAGGTACACACAAGGACACACACATGGGCACATACACACATGCAGATCCCAATACCAGGACATGTATGTGCACATACATGGGCACACAGACTCCACTAAATCCAAACATAAGCACTTAATTCATCGAGTCTCAATATTTCCCTCTACAAAATATGGGTTATAATTTCTCACTTGACCAGGTATTTAGGGCAGCGAAATATAATTAGTATAAATGAAATCACTTTATAAAAATATGTGGTACTACTTAGACTAAAAGCACTAAAATTACTTTGAAAATAGTAATTACTAACACAAAATGCTACAGGATAATTTGTTGGCTTGCCAGTTCTTACCTAATTCTTTATTGCTGTGCTCCTGTGTGTGCCCCCAAGTTAGTAAGGACTGGTGCCTTCTTGCTTTGTGCATGTTTGGGGGGGGAGGGTGGAGGGAGGGGAGCAGGCAGAATGGAAGTTTCCAGGGATTCTGGAACCTAATCCCCCCCAGGCCACTTGGGAAAAGCTCAGCTCCAGGGAGGTGAAATCAGGCATCCCACCTTCTTGGAGAGAGACTTTGGAGCCCTGTCTGGGTTTAGGAAGAAGTGAGTTGGGTTTGGAGGAGTCAATATAAGCAAATAATTCTTCCCCAGCTTCAGTAGGATTGTCCGAGTCCCCTGCAAGAGTCCAACCAATCACAGGACACACCACTGAACCATGACAGAGTCCCAGGGATGCTCCAGGGTGCGAGTCCATTAGCCAAATTTACAGTTCAAAGGTCACGTCCTGAGCAGTGATTGTGAATTCAACCTTCCAGTCACTGGGTATGGAGATAGGGTATCTGAGAACAGGTGCTTCTATCTAAGTTACAGAAAATGTGTTAGACAACTCTTATATTGCAGATTTTTTAAGACCAGAGCCGGTATTTACTAGTTAGCAAAATTTAGCAAACTTTGCTGTGCAGGATGTAGCCATGAGCTAGTTGCATGGTTTAGTAAATAGGTGATGAAGAGAAAAGACGAAAATCAATACATTTGTCTTTCTCATAAGAGGGAGCAAGCAAGACACAAAGGGGCTTGGAACCCATGCAGTTGTTAGAGTAGGTTAGGAGGATGTAGGAGGGAGGTTTGGACTGCGAGGAGAAGAGGGAGGGGCCTATGACAGAGATATAAGTTGAATTAATTAATAATAAAAAAATGCTTCATCCATGGCCAGGCTGTGAGCTGCCACGAAAGCAGGACAGAATCTAATTGCATATGTTCAAAACAGCTGGGAATGAAGACACCTTAATTTGAAAGTTAGCAGCAAGAGCAGTTGTTTGTAAACCCGGGGAACTGGCCTAGTAGGTAGGGTCAGCAGGCCCTGTCAGAGCCCTGGACCAGCGAGCTGCCGGTTCACATCCCAAGCAGGTCCGTCCCATAGGGTGGGATGCACAGTGCAGTGTGGCCTCGGGGTTTCCACAGTGACCTCAGTCCACACCTCACAGCTTGGAGGAAAAGTCACCTTGGATATTCACCCTCATCTCAGACTCCAGTCCAGGTCTCTGAATGTGCAAAACCAGCATGTTGGTCAGAACACAGGGTAGTAAATGGTCCAGTCCACACTCAGTGGAGATACCCCGGAGAGGTTTGGGGTAAGTATATTGTGACCTCAATCAAATTCATAGTGTGAAGTCTTTGTGTTAAGTTCAAGAGTAAGTCTGTATATTTGGTATCTAGAGAAACTGCAAGATTTAAGAGGGCCTGGCACAGCAAAGAACCAAAAGGCTAGCCAGGGATTTAACCGACTCACTGACCTAGACCTGAAATCTATCGCACAGGCGTGAGCGCTCTCGTGTAGACCTGTATTCCACAGGCGCCGTCTGTCTTCCTTTGAGACAGTCCCTCACTGGCCTTGAACTTGCCAAGTAATAAGTCATCCAAGCTGTCTAGCCAATGAGACTAGAGCTCCACCTGTCACTGCCTGCCCAGCACGGAAACTACAAGTATGTGCTGCCGCATCCAATGAGAGAGAGAGAGAGAGAATGCACTCGGGGACTCAAATGTGGGGTTTAGAGTACAGCCTCTACTGTGAGGGATCTCTTTTTTTGCAGCCACATAAAGCAGGCTGTCTGGCCCTCAAGTTCCCAGGAACTCCCCTGTCTCACCCTTCCATCTTGCTGTGGGTCTGAGATTACAGATGTGTGTTACCACATCTAGCCTTATGTGATTTATAGGGGATCTGGACTCTCACCCCCAAGCTTGCCTGCCGAGCACTTTACCTGTCAATCCATCTCCTCAGCCCACACCTGACTGACAACAAAACAAAACAGAACAAACAAACAAAAAAAATGGGTTCAAACTGAGTTTCTCATGGTTGCAAGGAAATCAGTCACCTTACCCCCAAGCCACTACCCCAGCCCATAAATCTGTCATGTTAAATCTGTCGGTTGATTCTAAATATTACAACATTTACAACCAACTATCTCCTAGAATAAATACTGACTTCGCATGTTCGTATGGAGTTAGGTTCTATGTCTTTGCTCCATAAAATAAAAATTATGGGATGGGAAAGGTCGCGCCCTTGCCCTTGTGTTAGGTAGTTTTTAGTTGTTCTCAACGTGCTGAATCTCTTCTTTTTAAGGCCTTTAGACACAAAGGGATTGAAAAGAGACAGGTTAATTCTCCACCATAGAAAGGAGGACATGGAGTCAGAAATGAACAGATTGCGTAAGCTGCAGGGCTGTTTAGGACTGTACAACCAGAGGCTTCATGATGTAGTGGTGTGTTGGCGACTGTATCATCAGACTAGCTGACTGTGCAGTGATGCTATGTGCCTCGGGGCACTTGGTGGCATTGTCTGTGTCTAAGATGTTACACGTTGGTTCTGGTGTTTCCAGCCAAGGAG
Source organism: Meriones unguiculatus (assembly GCF_030254825.1). Taxonomy (NCBI): domain Eukaryota; kingdom Metazoa; phylum Chordata; class Mammalia; order Rodentia; family Muridae; genus Meriones; species Meriones unguiculatus. Next base: position 4,211,342 of record NC_083352.1, on the reverse strand, counting down.
AAAGTATTTAGGTTATGGCCATCTTTACAACAGAGAACATTCCTCTTTCAGGTTATGAAATATTCTCCTGTGTGTGTAATAGGAAGACAGCTATCCCAACCAAACCTCAGCCGTGGCTTCCAAAAGCCACTCTGAAAACATCACACATCTGTGCACTAGGAAGCTCCAGCCACAGTTTACTTAGTGAACGGCCACACTGAGTTTTTGAGTGTCTGGTGCTCAGTTTCAGAACTATAACGAATAACTTATTCCATTAAGACTCCAAAAGTGCTAAAGACATGAATTAATCCTCCCTGGACTGTGGCGGGGTGTATTTTCTGCTGTGAGGACACTGATTACCTTGTTTCTGCCACAAGCACAGATGGAATCTTGCTCTAAGGTGTTAATATTTCTCTTGGGGTGCAGGGAGAACAGCTGAGCTGGGGGAGAGCTCTGACTCACTGTCGACAAAGCCCTCCAGCTCCGGGGAGGAGCAGCATTGTGCAAATGCAAAGCTATTATTATGTAAAAGCATTCCGAGGATAATATTAGGCACAACTGGATTAAATATTAATATTAATGCAAACAGTGGCTAAGAGCTTACAGAGTCATAAAAGTCAGTAACAAAGGCAATAAGGGTACATAAAATCTGTGTATTCCCCACTCTACATGCTGTGCAAACCCGACAAGCTCAGGAATAGCGATGAGTAAAGAGCCTGGGCCACCGGTCTCTGCCAGCTCCACCAGATGGAAAGACAGCAGACAAGATTGTCAGACATCTCTCAAGCCGCTTCACGTGAGACTTTAAATAAGTTCAGTGTCTTCAGTCTCCATGTGCAGCGAACTCCTCAGGTGTCAGCTTGATTGAACTCAGTGTTCGCTTGTCTCATAAGCACTGGCCCAGGTCCTTCTGTAATCTGACTGAGGCAACGTGCTTAGAATCCAGCTATCATGCAAGGAGGGACAGGGCAGTTTCTTGGTTGCATCTGACTACTTCAAGTAGGCTGCTGAAATTTGGTTTAGCCTTGTGGAGGTTGAGAGCTTGTGCTCTAGGTTCTGGGGTTGTGACCAGCACGTGGCATCCCTTTCATGCCTGACCCATGCATTTCAAGGTTTCTAAGACACATACCACAATCATGTAACCAGTGCTTTACATCTAAAGTCTATCTACCTACCTATTCAGTCGTTCTGATCTCTTGTTAATCACAGCTGATCCTTCAGCCATAGCTGCCCAGAACTACAGATTATTAATTACTGTGCGCAGTGAGTCTGACTGTGTCTCTGGTGACTCTCAAACTTCCCTCTGGAACTTTACAAGACGGGCTTCTCCATCCTCTGCACTTCTCTCAACATTCTTATCTTCCAGGCTTCCACAGAACATCTCACCACGCTTTGAACACTAAATGGCTTTTCTAGCCTAAAGTTCCAAAGACCTTCCATAACACAACATGATCATATCTATCACAGCAATACTCTGGGTACCAAATTCCACCCTAGTTAGGGTGACTGTTGCTCTGATGAAACACCATGACCAAAAGCAACTTGGGGCGGAAAATGTTTATTTGCCTTAGACTTTCACAGCACTGTTCATCAAAGGAAGTCAGGACAGGAATTCAAACAGGGCAGGAACTTGGAGGCAGGAGCTGACGCAGAGACTGTGGAGGGGTGCTGCTTCCTGGCCTGCTCATCGTGGCTTGCCTGCTTTCTTGTAGAACTTAAATAAACGTACTATTCCTTAGTCCCTCTCACTGATATAATACTGGACACACACTAGGTTGCTAGCACCAGCCACGGGATAGCACTACCCACTGTGGGCGCTCACCCATCAGTCCTCAATCTGAAAGAATGCTCCTCGGGCCAATCTGATGGGGGTATTTTCTCAACTGGGCTTCCCTGTGTTGGCCCCTGCTTATTCAAGTTGATACAAAACAAAACCTACGGAGCACAGATATAATAACTATTTCAACCTCCCATGAGCATCTTTACATATTTTAGTTGTTATTTGCCTGCCGTAAACATCCATTTTAGAAGCAAGAAACCAAAACATTTATGTGATAGGTAGCTAAATTAATGATGCCCTTCAAAACCTTTGTTTTTTAAGATCTCAACCAATAATGTCTTAAAATTTAAAATCATCATGATTAGTAAATTTATGAAACATTAACAATGTGGAATATCATATAGCTATTGATGATATGTAATCAAGCAACTGGTTTTGCAGGAAAGGACATATGACCAATAAGTGAGAGACAGAGAATTCTGTGTATGAACTCTAAAATATTGGACATGCTGATTCTGAAAACTGTGAACAAACAAAGAAAAATTCATTCTGACTTTTTCTCTAATCCTATTTCAAGAAAAAAAATAGTTATGAGAGATGTTTCCTCTTTAAGAACTACACATAATAAATGCAGAGAGGACCACAGAATTATAAATTCATTATTTTATTATTTCTTCCTTAATCATACACTTAAACACCAGTGACCCACACCATAGGTTTAGTAAAATTGAAAATCAATTACAGAAGAAAAATGTGAAAATCCAGGAAGCTGGAACCTAAAAGGTGATTTAATTTACTGTGGGTGACTAATTAAGATCAACACTTATAGGAACTATAGGCTATTTAAATCTACTGATTGTGTATAATAAATGTCTAAATAGGTATAGCCCAGATAACAGCATCTACCATCTAAAAAACTTGCTGATCAACAACAACAACAACAACAACAAAAATTAGAAAATAAATGAAGTGGGCTTTCAATTTAAGAACATGAAGAAGGGCAAGAGAACAAACTTAAAGGAACGGGGGAAAAGGCAATAATATAAAACCTAAAGGCAAATAAAAAACACAGCAGAATTAAACAAAAGTCCGATTCACTAAAAGACTGAACCAGACCAATTTCTGGCCATAAAAGAGAAGAATGAAAACGTCATAAACAAGAATGTAAAAAGAAAAAAGCCAACACAGCAGAAGCAGCAGCTGACAGAGTGGCTGAACCCGCATTAGGACTATTTGCTATTTGAGTCAGCGTTCTCGGTGGGAACAGACCGTCTGATATGGGACACGATAGAAAGGTGCCACTGGCTCTCAGGTGGGTCCTCGGTAGCAGTTAAGGCCTCAAGGCAGTTCTCCAGTTGATCCTACCTTGAAGCAAACTTAGAACTAGCCATATTGCTTCCACACCAACACATTTAAAATCTGGATATTTTTGGTGAGATGAAGAATGCCAGTGTCTGTGCCAGGATACACAGAGTTGAGGCACAGGGGTACAGCCACACATTGGTGCCTCACTGCACTCGTGGATTCTGGCAGGCGTTCAGGTACAGTTACTACCATCAAGATCTGTTCCTGGAAATTCCATAAAAGTACTATTCCTTAGCCCATTTTACTGATAAAATACGGAACACACACTAGATTGCTAAAACTAGCAGAAGAAAAGCTTTGTGAATATATAATACTAATGATTCCTGAAGCAATGGAAATTCCAAATGAAATAGTAACAGAAACCAAATCTCAAGGAGGCAGGAAAGGACAGAAATCCTATAACTTGATAAAAGTTATATCCTCAAATAAATAGTCAGGAGAGACCTGCTAAGCCAACCCTTCTTTTAATAGAGGAAAGGAGCCTCGCTTGAGGGTACCACCAATATTCGTGGTAATTAGAGGGAAGATGTCGCCAATAAGGAAGCGAAGCCAAAGGAGCACATTGACAGAAAGGAACGGCAAAAGTGTTCTTAGCGTTACGATATCATTTTCAACAGGGGACTAGCCAAACAGAAATCAAATGACATAATCCTTGTTGCAAATATAGAGTATAATAGAATTTTGAGCAAAAGTACTACCAGCTCATTTTAAATTTCAAATGAAAACAGAAACTAGATCAAAGTAGGAAATTTCACTGTGTGATGTATTAAGAACTACTGAATATATTGCTGAAAATTCTTGCACAAAAACAAAACGTACAGCCAAGACAGATCACAGAAAAGGCACAGTGTGTTGGAACCCAGCCCGTCTGATCAGAAAGTTGGTGAGTAAGAGTGTGTCTGAGGACAAGCGACAGGAATGACTGCTCTCTACAATCCAGCCCCACACGGAAGCCAGATGTGTCAGTGAGGCAGGGGAAATACGGGGGGACGTAAGTGGGAAGCAGACAGAAACACCTTGAGAGCTTTGGGGGTTTTTTTTGATGATCTTCAGCTGCTTTCAAAGATACTGAACCAGAATGGGAACAATGGAAAACTCTGCGAGTCAACCCCTCCGAGACTGGAGCCAGGGCTCCTTTATTTGTTTGTGTAAGCTGGCCACAAATCCTGGGATGGCTTTCCATTCGCTCTTTTCTTTTCTTTTTTTTTTTTTTTTACGATTGTTGTTGTTGTTGTTCTAACAAAGTGTGTTTGTTATATAAGTAAATGCCAAGTGTGTATATGTGCCCACGGAGGCCAGAAGACGGAGTTCTGGTCCCCTCAGAAACAGAGTTACGGGATACGGGTGCGGGAGCACTTCCAACAGTGAGCTCAGTCTAACCACTGCGCCATCAGCCTTCTCATCTTCTTCTTCTTGTTCTTTAACCATGGTCTTGCTGTGCCTCTCCCTGGCTTGAAACTTACTGGGAGGAATCTCTCACTAAGCCAGGCTGTGGAAATCTTGTATGTCACAGTCATTGCAGGAAGGCCACAACCCCCAGGAAACTACCACAGATTTCCCTTTCCTTTTGTCTGCTGCGCTGCCTTGTGGCCAGGCTCAGTGTGGTTAAAAGTAAGATTCAAACAAGAATGCTGCCCTTACGCTACAGTTTTCATGTCATTAAACCTTGTTCCATACATGTAACTTTTTCCTTCAGAAATTAAAGCCACATTCCACACAACTGATTATTGTCAAACATTCTGCGACTGCTGATGGAGAAGCTGATAACATGGCTGTATCTAATGCGGAAACAATCACTGTGGGAACGCAGGTAAAAAGAATTTAAATTATGATCACCAGAAAAGCAACGTTTGTTCAGTGGGCCTGAATTGTATTTCCGCGTCTCTTTTCTACTCCCTCCCCCCTCCTCCCCCCTCCATATTGATAGTCACTGTCTGTGGCCCCTGACCTCATTTTGTGTAAAGGTCCAAAGCTCGAGCCATCCAACCCTTCTGAGGAGGTCCCCTGGTCATCTCTCTGTCCTAGTCCCCACTGGCAAGCTCATCGTACAGGGAAGCAGAAGTCCCTGGCCTCTGCCTTGTGAGCGAGTATTGATCCAGGCACTGTGGTCACAGCTCTGTGGTTAGCCACCCTCCGAGCGCAGGCCTCCCGTGTCCTTTAAAGGACACCACGCAGGAGTCAAGGGGACCCAGGCTTTGCAGCGCCCTGAGTTTCTCATCTCCTTCCTCTGCCAGGCAAAGCTGACTCCCCCTTCTAGCCTACCTAAAACAGACGGACACTGTCCCGGCATAGGTGGCTTTCTGAGGACGTGGCTGGGTTTGGTGTGCCTCCAGGTATCAGATTCTTTCACAGAGATGCCAGTGCCACTTTCTCAACAAAGCTGAGAAAAATGCAGGAAGCAGCACTCATTAATGCCTCATCAAACTATACTATGACCCTGGAATCCGCAGGAAAGGCTGGATGCGGGAGCTTTCGAGGCTGACACAGTGGGAAGATTTTGGAAACAAAGCAAGAGGAAGTTGTTGATAGTAAATCAAGTCCCTACTCTACCCCCTTCAACTATATGAAGACAGGGTGGGTAGGCCCTGGCCACCCAGACGCGTTCCAGCAACACCTTCTTTTCTACATCACTTTCTTTTGTCCTGTACCAAACACTCCAAAAAAGTAAACTGTGAGACTGTAGCCATTTATTACATTTGCTATGTGAATTAATATGCTAAACAGGGTGAGAGAATATTGGGGTTTTTCACAGTAGCAGAAGTAGTACCCAGAAACTCTCAGAGCTGCTAAGTTTGGACTGGCATGTGTCATGACTACACGAAAGAACTAACCAGCTTCCTCACCGAAAAAATGGGAATCCATAATGACGTTCTCTGGACATATATTGGAAAGTGCCTATCTTTTAAAATATTCACTTTCTAATATAATATTTATTTATAATATTCATTTATAATATAATATTCACGCACTGCTAAATTGTCCTCAGGCATTCAGGCCTACAACCAGAGCTAGGATGGTTTTATCGTCAAGCGTTTTAAGTGGAAAAAGAACAGGAATTTGTGACGTGTTTACTTCCATTCCAATTCTCCTCTACATGAGCTAGGCCCAAAAACAGGAATGCCTCCTGAGACATAGTGGGCTCAGTAGAAAGTTCGAGAGCGGTTATCACTGGAGATACTGAAATCAAGGGATCAATTAGATTTGAGGTGGTGAAAGAAAGATCATAGCCCTCCCACCCTAGACAGGATGGTGGGAGGAAGTTTCTCTGATTCCCGAGCTCCACGCTGGCTCCGCGCTGCGTGTCTTAAGAGTCTTCACTGTCTTACAGTTGACATTTGGTTGGTTAGAGATGTCGGCTGAGCTTGCAGAGGGGGCACTGGCGGCGTGGGGCCTCCCAGCCCCGGGACGGGCGGCACATGCTCCCCACCTTCCTGCTGCAGGCATTGCTCACCTCTCCTTCTCGGCTGGAGGCAGCTGAGCCACGCTCCCGGTGGCTGGGTCGGCAGCAGCCTTGCCAGCCGCTGACCCTGGCACGGGGGTCCGTGGTAGTGACGTCAGGTGGAGGGCATGTGGTGGGAAGCCCGTGGGAGGGGGAAATCCACGTTGCTACCTCACGGGGCCCTGAGAGTGACGTAACTGACCTACTTCAGAACGGGGTTAGGCCTCTTTTATTCACTTAAAATTCACTGCAATTTGAAGTGGATAATGAGAGCCATCTTGGCTTGAGGATTACTTTAGCGGGAACAAATGAGGGACTGCAAATTGAAAGCAGAGGTGAAATAAAGCGAGGGCTCGCTGCCCGCTGGGCAGAGGCCGCCTGGAGCAGCAACTGAGGAGAGAAACTTAGGCTGCCCTGCCCGGGGGACCGGAGGTGGGGCCTTGCTTTTCTCATTGCCGCCGCATGAGTTGTTTAGGGAGAAGAAGGATTCTTTCAGCTTTCGCTTGGAGGGGATGCTCTGAAATTGGCCCCACCAGCTCACTGAAGCTATTTGAGAGCCAGGCCCAGGTTGCTGCGCCTGCGCGCCACAGCGGCTTGCATAGCAGAGCCTGGGACAGGGCCATCAGCGTTCACACCCTGCTCAGGTTCTGAGGAACGCCAGAACTGCAGAGTGCTCATCCTGCTGTGGTTATCCAGTGTGCATTTGCTCTCCTTTTCTGCCAGAGTGCGTGCTTTAATACTGCCGTCACTTCAGGAAGTCAGAAAATGCCAAACTGAGCTTGCTCGGTCTGAGTCAGCAGCACGGTTGTTGTTGGTTTTTTGTTGTTGCTGTTGTTTTGTTTTTTAATTGTTAGAGGAGCATACATATCCAAAGTGCGTGTGTGTGCATGCCTGTGTGTGGATGCATGTGAGTGTATGTATATGTATTTGTGTGTGTGTGTATGCATGCATGTTTGCCTGTGTGTGCATGAGTGTGTGCTCCTGTGGTCATGCATGGGAGTGCATTGCATGTGTGTGTCCCCACCTAGTCCTCACAGCTATTGGAGACTGCCTTTGCAAGTGTCACACGCCTTCACTTGAAGCAGAAGGAGGACAGTCAGGAACCATCAAACTTCTGTTTTCCACAGTGTCCACCTGTCTGCAAGAGACCTGCAACCGTTGTCTCTGAACTAGAGAGAAAAGTAAAAACACAATCTTCTACCTTGAGCACTAAGTCTGGGAAGTCTTGTTCTCAGAGACCCAATTTCTAAATGCTTTGCTGAGTGCTACAGCAACCAACCCTGAAAACGGACTTTCTCCTATTTTCCTGAGAGATAAAATTCTCCCTGTAAAACTGTAAAGCAGGAGAAAATTCTGTCTTGGTGTTGCTTTAGGGATTGATTGGAACATCTGGCTGGGGAGTGTTTAAAGGCATTTTATAAAATTGTGTTTGTTTCTCAGTTTCTCTCTTAACCTGGCTATCACACAAATAACTGAGACTCCATTATATTATTTTAATAAGCTTCTCAGCACAATAAGTGAGCTGTTACCACAATATTCTTAACCCTCTAAACCAGTCTGGCTTCTTCCCATCGTTCATCCCAGAGATACTTGCACTCTGTAGCTTTTCTTGCTCCAGCTCCTCTCCTGATGTCCCTGGATCTCTGCAGGTGACAGAATCCCCTACTTCCTCCTCTCTCCCCTCCTCCCCTGGCTGGCAGGAAGTCCCACCCTATTCTCTCTCCTGCTCAGGCTGTAAGCTGTTTTGTTGGCACATCAGGGGACAACTGGGGACAGTGTTTACAGAACACTGAGACAGGAGATTCTCAGAACAAGGACTTGCAACCAGATACGGAGTAAGGAGGAGTACAGAAACCAAAATTTGAACTACACAATTACCTTTTGCCTACAGGGGAGGATGGCCTGCTCCCCATATGGGGAAATGTCATCCTCTGTGACACGGGGTCATATGCAAACACACATAACAATTGCAGTAATTCACTCTGCATCACAGTATGCATGGAATGATTAGCTTGTCAGTAATTTAATATGTTTCATGCTTTCCCCATGCTAAGCCCTTTAAATAACACGCTTGCTTTGTCTTCATGACAAACTTGTGGGTAGATGCTGTGCTTGAAGGCATTCTGTGAAAATGCGAGGGTGAACATATGGAACCGTGTGGGAGACGCGGTGCTCAGACCCGTGTTCGTGTTTCCTCAGTGTGCAAAAGCCTCACTGCGTTTACTGTCTGGGGCAGCGCAGCTGCGGTGTGTTACCGTGCGTTAAGGGGATGATGAAAGTAAAATATAGTAACAACTGCATATCGCAATTGAAGCATACAGTACTCTGAATTTTTCTACACTAGCAAAGAAAAGAAGAGGAAGAACACAGAAAGGAAGAGAGGAAGACAGAAGTAACTTAAGCAAAATATTCAGTGCTTTTCACTTTTTGCTCCCAAGCTTCCTTTTCTCGTTCATTTAAACTGCTTTTCTGTAAAGTGTATTAACACAAACTGGTTTAGAGAGTTCCCACCCTCATATACCTTGGGCCTGAATGCTAAACACTTATTAATGAGAAAAATGCCTTAATATTAGCAAATATGGGTGAAATATTTACTTAAAGAATAGACTGAAGCATATGGATAGTAATCTCAAACAAGAAAATTTAACTTCAAGTGAGCTTGTTTTGAACAGAAGAAATACAGTAACACCAATTAAAAAAAAAAAGAGGAGGAGGCAGTGACAGAGAGAGGGCTATAAAAAGCAGGTGACACTTGTGCTCTCTGTGTCCCACTGGCATGTGCTCTCCCTGGCCCTCACCCTACGACCCTCAGCACCCACCTCCACTCTGCACACCCTCATTGGCCAGCTCCCAAAGACAGCACTTCTGCAGCATCTTATCTCTTCAGTCTTCTTATTAGCAATTTTCACATCGCTAAATGCTTCGACGTTGTTGCCCCCTTCTACCGTCTGTTGCAAGCGTGGTCAGGCTTTGGCTTTGCTTCTGTTCTTGATTTTAGGCCTGAAGGTGGTGAGGTTTCCCCTATGAAGAAAGTAAAGGTTTGTTGTTGTTGGTTTTTTTTTTTTTTTTTTTTTTTTGTGGGCAAGGAAAGCTGTGGAAAGAGGGGCTGTTTGGAGACTTTGAGTCAGGGACAATGGGGCCTTACCACACATGGACCACTGCCCCCTCAAAATGGTTGCAAACAAAGGGGAGTTTTGGAATCTGGGAGAAGGAAATGTCTGAAGTTACCAACAGTTATTTGTATTTCTCTAAACGGTAAGAATGTGACCTCTGCCCTCTGCTGTAATGAAGAGAAGAGAAGGCTCCACAGAGAAAGCCTAAAGGCTCTTCATCTGAGCCCTTGCTCTCGCTTCTTTGTTTTAGCGGGTCCTCTTCTGCTTGGCTGACTGGGTAATCCAGGACTTTTTAAATTCCAGGCCATTGTATGTGCGGCTAAGAAACCCAACACCACTCACAGGCCCCAGGAAGTCATCTTAAGGGACCCAGTGTATTTTGTCAACAGACAGGCAGCTTTGGACTTAAAGCAAATACACATAAGCCATCACGTGTTTCTGTTTGCTAATGGTCTTCAGGATTCCGACCAAGGTCTCAGCTGAAACCTAAATTTAGCCAAAATTAGCATTTGCTAACAACAGCCACATTATGTCTTTCCTTTAAAATATGATAAACTTTTGTTTTAAGGTATAGTATTAAAATCTTTATAAGCCTAGCAAAGAAAAATGCAAGCTATTTGGGGGGGTGGGGGGGAGGCTGATTGCACAAGGATTCGTGGTTTCGGAAGTAGAACTAGGGAATGTGGATGGATGAGACCTGAAGTGGCTGGAAGCAGGTTATTCCTAGCTCTTTCTCCTGGAAACCTTGGGGTTATTTCTACCCTCTTAAAACACCCTTAACAGTCCTCAGATAACGCCAGAGCCTATACCGTTCAGATCTCAGAACCAGCACAACAATCAAGGTCTTTTTCTGGTATGTCTCAAAGCAAGAAAAAACACCAAGAAATGTCTCAACGCATGTATTCAAGTAGGAGTGGACTGAGTGCACGACAGCATCATATAGTGATTATGTGTGTGAGAGCCGCACAGTACACAGCCAGGTAACACTGTGCACATATAACACAGAGACATGTTTATATATGAGCATATGGGTGCAGGAAATACTTCACATCCACCAGAAGGTTTTAAAAGCCTGATCCTGGACCTTTGGTTCTGAGCTCGTACAAGTGGTCCATCTCCAGAATCCATACCCAAAAAGGCAGACGTAATGACACCTGCTTTTAGTCCTCCAGCCTGGAGACGAGGCAGGCCGATCCCCTGGGCTTACTATCTAGCCAATCAGAAAGCTGCAGGTTCCATAAGAGACACTGTCTCAGAAAACAATAGAGAATGACTGAGGAAGACACCTACCATCGACCTCTGGCCTCATGTACATGCACACACACATTTGTGTACCCTTTCACACACATGCACACATACATGAACACACACAAATAAAAATAAAGAGTTCAGTCTGTACTAAAAGGACTCTCTTAATTGTAGCAAACAATGATTTCCAATTAACTAAGTGAAAAACAGGAAGTTATTCTGGTTTCCTCCATGGGAGCCAAGGCTCCACCCACAGCATGGATGTTGAGCGGCAGACGTGTTTGTGTCTTTCCTCCTGAGTTTTTCCATGACACAGTACTCTTCATACCTAGCAGGAGATGATGAGAAGGGTCCATCCCCCGCAGCTGTGCCCCCAGCTGGAAGCAGTGTTTTGGGAGATGCGGTATGCTCCAGTTGTGGGCCCAGCAGGAGAAAGCAGCCCACTGGAGGCATGTTGTTGGAGCAACGTGTTGTCCCGGTCTCTTTCTGTGTCTGTCTTGTGCTGTTAGCCTTCACCACCACCTGCTGCTGCTGCTGCTGCATCCTCTCTGGCCTCACGCTAAAGCAAGAGAGTGAAATTTCTGAAACCCTATCCGAAACACATCTTTTCCTTGTAAGAATTTCATCCAAAGTCTGGATAATGAAACATGCTTACCAGAGAATTTACTAGGAGCCTTCTTCTACCAACTTTGAACATAAAGCACGTAAGGCTGAATCTGTGCACCCTTGACGGACCCCTGTCACATGGGCTGAACTAGCGATGTTTAGAATAGAGGCCCTCCCGGGCTTCATGTACAAGCGAACATTCTTTTGGAAGATGCTGCAAGCTCTGGATGGGGCCCCAGCTGGAGGAAGCAGCCCACTGTGCCAATGGGTTCGACCCTCGGGGTTTCGGGAAGAACCCCATGGTTACCTACTGCAGAGGGACTGGCCAGCCCTCCATCTTACAGGGGACCTGACACACTGCTCTTTAAACTCTTCTCGGAGGGGATGTTATTGTTAGAAGCAGAAGTAGAAAGGACTCGAGGCTCTTCTGAAGTAGACACAAGGTGTTTGCCCTACTACACAACAATCCCCATGATCGTGACAGTCTGCCCTCGTGGTACTAAGTCCCAACAGCTGAAAGTAGAGACGCGTCATCATCAACAGTACAAGAGCTGCGGAGATGCTGGGTGAAGTGGACGCTCCTCGGAGAGACGGCTTCTTAGAACCCTCCTTCCCAGGTGACTGTCACCCACAGAAGCCGCCCCGACACAGAATCCTTGTGTGGCCTTAGTGAGCACTCATGTGGCCTTGCCCTTGCAGTCTTGTGTTTGACGTGCCCTGAAACAGTGAACTAGAGACCCAAGGAGGCCGGTTCATAGCCCATGGGAACCCCCTTCAGCCTCTGAGGTTTGCGTTTCATGCGTGTGTTCCAAAAAGGAGCGAAGCAGACTGGGTCTCAGTTGGAGCAGATCAACTTCCCACAAATCAAATTTCCTTGGTGGCTGGCCTCCTCACTGGCCGTGTGGGTGTCACTTAGGTCAGCCATGGAGAACATACAAAAGTGCTTGCCTTTCTACTTCAGAAGTATTTTTCCCCTACAACTTTCTTGTTATTTTTCAGTAGATTTTCGAGCCTTTCTTGTCTCCTAAAGAAAACAAAGGCTTCTGGGGAAAATTACACATTTGCTCCATTTCTTCTGTGGCGTGTACAGCAGCCAGAGGGTAGGTTTTGTTCAGAATGACCACACTGCCACTACAGGTGCCGGAGAAGAGAAAACTGAGGTAGTATTACATACAGCTGAGGGTGGGGACATGTCGGGGGACTGGAAAGGCGGGGGAGCATGTCCGGAGCTGGAAAGGCGGGGGGCATGTCGGGGGCTGGAAATGTGGGAAGCATGTCAGAGGCTGGAAAGGTGGGGGCATGGGGAAGTTGTGGAAAGGTGGGGGACAGGGTAGGGGTCATGGAAGGTGGGTGAGATATTGGGGAGGGCCTTAGGATGGGAAAGGAATATGTGAAGAGTCCAGAGGGTGTGTGGGAGGGGACATATGCTCGTCAGGGGGTGGGAGGAGGGAGTTAGGTTGGGCATAGTGAAGTTACGTTACATATGTGTGTGACAGTCAAAGACAAATAAAAGCATGCCTAAGGAAATGAAACAAAGACTGTTCCCCATCATCAAGCCCGGCAAATGATACTTTTAACTTGGTCAAGTGACCTAACCTATCTGTGCCTTCATCAGTTTAGTTACAAGGTGCGGGGAGATGGGCCAGTAAGTTTCTGCAAAGAGCCCGGAGTACTGCAGCACTCGCTGGGAGCACCTGGCCAGCCAGGTCATGGTCTTGAGTGGTAGCTGCCATTCTTGTTGAATGAACGACAGCCAGTCATCTGGTTGCTGGAGCACAAACCTGGAAGGAAATTCTGCCCTATCACTCACAAGCTCTGGGATCCTGGGGCGGTTCCGCAGTCTCTGTGAGAGTCCCAGCTTCCCTGGGAAATCAGCCTTATGCAGATTTGGAACACAGATTTAGTAAGACACTCCCTGGACACACCTAGCACATGCCGAGCACACAGGAAAGAGGAGGACTGCGGCAAACTAACCCCTTCCTCCCCCCCCCCGCATTGGTTCCCATGACTAATTCCGTCTTGTGTCCCCTCACCCAGAATTGTTTCAGAGTTTGGGTTTTTTCATAGGTTCAAAGATTTGCATGTACATGAACAATCTTGGGCATGAAACTCAAGTCCACCATGAACTCCATTCATACCTTGGAGAAGGTATTCTGGGGGAAATGTCCTTCCCAACCAGATGGTTCACGTCATCAGCCCTGGCCAGCTGGACAAACAGGGCCAAGCCGGGCACTCCCCCTCTCTGTTGTGAGAACTCTTCTTCCCTGTGTGCCCAGTACTCTGTGACCCACATCTTTCAGCATGGAACTCCCGAGAAGCCCTTGTTTATCTCTCAGCATTATCAAGCCCAGGAGGAGGGAAGGAGCCTTCCTTCGTGTACATGTGGCTGGAGTCCTGCATGAGCCCTGACAGGTGGCTGAAGATCATATTACTACAAGGTCCAGAAGTGACCCATCTCCAAAATAAATCGGAACTCACAGCCCCTGACCAGCGTGCCCAGAGCGGAGACAGAACTGCGAGACACGCTCCCACCGACCGTGCAGCTGGAAGTGGGTGCTTGGAGCTGCTGTGCTGTATGGCATGTGGGTAAACGGGAACAAGCACATTCAAACACAGTACAAATAAAGTTGCAAAGCAACACGGAGCCGCCAGCTCTGCCTCTCTGCAGCACTGGGTCTGTCAGTAACTCCAAGCATTTGGAGCCGTCTTCCAGTCATTTATTTTCCGAGAGAGGAAAGTGAGTACTCCTGTCCAGCCTCCCTCCGTGCCCCTGGGACTTGCTTCCTTCTTTGTTACCCACAACTGCACGTTGTCAACATGTGAGTTACAATAGCAGCAACAGTGGCCAAGCTGATAAGAAAGCAAAACCTTGTAAAAAGACAAACCTTGGGCAAGAAAGGAAATTGCCAAACAGAAACTTTCAGTCTACTGAAATTAAAAACAGGCTGTGGTGAGGCCGTGAGGCTGGAAGAAAGTCCTCAGCTTGTTCTGAGTCAGCTGAGAGGAGTGACAGGAGGGACAGAGCCTCCTCACCTAGCCCCTCCCTGGAGGAGCTGCAGGGTTCCCAAACACAGCTCAGAGCCAGGTGGTACATGAACGCTGGTTCCTGCTGCTTCTTGCTCCTGTCAGGTCCTTTAAGACAGATAACAGCAAAGTCAGACATGAAAACAGAAGTCCTCAGGGCAGACCTTGATAAGGGACTCAGGCTTTCTCAAATGAAAGCCTTGGGGACTGGGTTGCTCTCATGTGGACCTGCTCAGGGGGGCATCCCCAGGACCTGGGTGGTTGGGGGACAGCCAGCCAACCAGCTGCCACCTCTGAGCTCCGGGGTAGAGGGCTGGATGGTTGCCTGCAGCAGCCACCCAGGCTTTCCTAATTCCAGGGACTCAGTTTTCCTCCTTTGATCGCCCCTTCCTTTCTTGGATCAAGTATTTGATGACACAATCAAAACACAAGAAAGACCTATCTTGGATATCCTTTGATCTGGTAACTCAGAAAACGTGTCTGTCCTAATTTACCCTTTTCCTTCCACATGTCTACCTTCTTAATGCCAAAAGGATGAAGTCAGAGCTGAAGACATTGGTTGAGCACTGTAGAAAAGTTCCCTCCTTGTACCTTGAAGGTCTAACCTTTACATGCAGGGCACATTCTTACTTTCAGTTAGGGCAGTTGCTTGAGACCAACTCAAAACATGAGCTGGAAATAGAGACACCTCCCTCTCCAACATAATGTATCAGGTAAGGCTTGATAACCACACTGAATTCCTTATGTCTCCATTCTGTCAGGCAGAGCTGAAACCACAAGAAGTTATTTTAGTTCCTTTTAAATCTAATTGGGGTTTTTCTTTAAAATTTTTTTATTAATTACAATTTATTTACTTTGTATCCAGCTGTAGCCCCCTCCCTCAGCTCCCTCCCTCTTCTCCTCCCATGCCCCTCCCCCAGTCCGCTGATAGGGGAGGTTCTCCTTCCCTTCCATCTGACCCTAGCCTATCAGGTCTCATCAGGACTGGCTGCACTGTCTTCCTCTGTGGCCTGGTAAGGCTGCCCCCCCACCCCCATAAGGGGGAGGTGATCAAAGAGCCAGCCACTGAGCTCATGTCAGAGATAGCTCCTGTTCCCCTTACTAGGGTACCCACTTGGAGTCTGAGCTGCCATGGGCTACATCTGTGCAGGGGTTCTAGGTTATTTCCATGCATGGCCCTTGGTTGGAGTATCAGTCTCAGAAAAGACCCCTTGGCCCAGAGTTTTTGGTTCTGTTGCTCTCCTTGTGGAGCTCCTGTCCCCTCCAGGTCTTTCTTCTCCCTTTCTTTCATAAGATTCCCTGAATTCTGCCCAAAGTTTGGCTGTGAGTCTCAGCATCTGTTTTGATACTCTGCTGGGTAGATTCTTTAAGAAGCCCTCTGTGGAAGGCTCCTATCCTGTTCCCTGTTTTCTCCCTCTTCTGATGCCTATCCTGTTTGCCTTTCTGAATGAGGATTGAGCATCTTACCCAGGTCCTCCTTCTTGCTTAGTTTCTTTAAGTCTACAGATTATCCTAGTTTATATGTTTAATATCTACATATAAGTGAGTATATACCATGTGTGTCTTAAATGTAATTGTTAAACAGGATGATCACTCCTCCATCTC
The DNA here is from genome assembly GCF_030254825.1 of Meriones unguiculatus. Taxonomy (NCBI): domain Eukaryota; kingdom Metazoa; phylum Chordata; class Mammalia; order Rodentia; family Muridae; genus Meriones; species Meriones unguiculatus. The sequence continues at coordinate 4,195,183 of NC_083352.1, read as the reverse complement.
CATGAAGGTAAAGACCCAGAGGACAGGTTTGGCAACAGAGCCTCCCATCTCCATAAACTCCAGACAAAACATGTCTAAAAACTGTGTGACTACATTGCAATGGGAGTTTAGGCTTTTTAATTTTTTTGCTACTAGGTATCTTATTTTTATGTGACTTTAATTATTTTTTTGTAGCTTAGTCTTTAAGTCTCATAAGAGAAAATTGGTTTGTTTTATTATTTGTTTGTTTCAGGAAAATCAGCTGGCTAGGAAGGGCCTCCCAACTAGCCTGGACTATGAGTCATGTGACACTTGACTATGAGTGACTACTTCATCTGCTTTAAAAATGTCTAGACCCTACAAGAACACTTGAAGATGTCCCGCCCTGGCCTTTCTGCTCAGTAAAGACTCAGTGACGGGAAGTGGGTGTGGGGCAGGATAAGCAATTGTATCTGATCGCATCGATGTCCAGGGGGAGGCCCTGCTGGAGTGCTGGTGTCCCCGTGAGGGGTTGGTGTCACCGTGCATGGTTTTCCCCGAGCAGTAAGAGAAGACAAAACAGGAAGACATTCTTAAGGATTTATCGAGTTCCTCAAAGGGCTTAAGATTCCCCCAAACTAACAAGAATGTGTTAAGTTCCATGGAGTAATTAGATAAACATCCAATTAGGAGATTCCTGGTCAGAAGTAGGGGAGTATTTTTCTTAGTCCCAATGAGCCATCAAAGCAGGACATGTATCAAAGTGACAATCCCAGGAAAAGGTGGGCTGTGGTGCCCAGAGGTTAAACAAACAGTAGGCATGTCCCATGGTGGCTGGGATTAATGCCACCAAGGGCTTCCCACCTCTCTGGGTTGTTTTTGTTTTTCAATATAGTAAAACATCCCTCTATTTAAATTTTTTTGTTCTATACAGAAGATACTGGTAGTCAAGGGTTTGAAAATATGTTTAAAGTAGCAGTAGATGAATGAGCTGCTGAAGACTCTGAGTTGCCCATGGCTGGCAGCTAACGAAAAGAAGTAGGTTCTCCCACCAGGTACAGGAAATGCAGCAGCTAGTGACGTTATCAACACAGTACCAAAAGGGAATCAGCAGTGCCTGCAGCAGTGCCTGCAGGACAGAGTGCCTTCCAAATCAGCCTCACTCTGTCCGCCGACAGAACCACGAACAAGAGCTAGAGAGAACAGATGCGCATTGAATAGTGACACTCATGAATGAACTGTAGGCTCTCACAAACCAGTATTTACAGGAAGGAACAGGATAGTGAAGAAAGCCATGTTTCCATAATGAAATTGTTATCCTTTGAACATGGTATTTAGAAGATTTAAGCATGAAGTTGTGTTTAAAATATACTTTTTAAATGATGCGTAATTACTGAGGAGAACAAAGCATTTTGACAGGCAAGCATCCTGTCCCAGAAAAAGGACACTACCACGTCCCTGCGTAGAACTTGAAATAATTAATACCTATGACCTCAATTTTGTAAAGTATTATTATTTCAAGTTTGCCTATAGGGGAGAGCTTTGTGAAAAGTCATTTATTGCACTACATAAAGGCTATGTTTGACTGAAAACTGAATCAGAAGTGACCTGCCTGAGGCCACCGATAATAACAGTCCAGAGAGAAGAAAAATTCAGGAGTGTAAAACTGTTAATGTTTTAGTTTATTTGGATAACATTTATATAATGAATTGTTACCTCCTCCTTCATCTCACATCTTCTCCTGTTAAAATTCTTCTTCCCAGTATCTCTCTGCTACTCCCATGTCTTCTTTGTTTTTATGAGATTTTCTTGTTATATATATTTATATGCAAATACGAACTTTATTATTTCATGTGGATGAGTGTCTGCTTGCATGGACATATGTGCACCATTGCATGCTCGGTGTTAGTGGAGGTCAGAGAGGGCCTTGGTTTGGAGTTATAGATGGTTGTGAACCACAGTGCAGGTGCTAGAACTCCAGCAAGGTCCTCTAGAAGAGCAGGCAGTGTTCTTAACGGCTCAGCCATCTCCCCAACCCTCATGTCTTCTCGTTTAGCATGACACACTATGTTCAGCTGGCGTTTGTTGTCTGAACACGGGGAGATTATTTAGTGCAGCGACGGCTACGTATCAGTTGCTGTACCACTCTTGGAAATGACATTCCCCCAACAACTCTTAACTGCTGATAGTCCCTTGGGGTGGAGGACCCCACACTCTGCCATTCATGATGACATGTTGAAGGGCTCAAGGCAATCATGCACAGGTCGTGCTGGTGGCCATGTTGCAGTGTGTCCAGGAGGGCAGTGGCTGTTTCATGCCCAGAAGACGACTTTCTACTGCATCTGCCCATCCTCTGGCTCTTACATTCCCCACTCCATCTTTCGTGATGCTCCCTGAGTTTTGCAAGGAGATAACTACTTTCTTCTACAGGCTAAAAAGAATTAAAAATGAAAGAAAGAAAGAAAGAAAGAAAGAAAGAAAGAAAGAAAGAAAGAAAGAAAGAAAGAAAGAAAGAAGGGAAGGAAGGAAGGAAGGAAGGAAGGAAGGAAGGAAGAGAAAAAAGAATTTGTTATTTGTTTTATTTCTAATAGTCCCTGTCCATATTCTGTTCTATTATTTAATGCAAGATTATGATATATGTGTCTTATATAAATGAAACTATTAAAATCTATGTTACAAAGTGTTAAGGAAAAGCCTCAGCTAGGCATAGTGGGGCACACCTGTAATCCCAGCACTAGGGAGGCAAAGACAGGCAGATTTCTGTGAGTCTGAGGCCAGCCTGGTCTACAAAGCGAATCTAGGACAGTCAAGGCTACACAGAGAAACCTGTCTCGAAAACAACAACAACAAAGAAAAGCCTCACACGGCTGTTGACATGTCTTTGTGAAAATAATCCGTAACTAGCAAATTGTAGGTATTTGTTGGATGCCTCACTATTTGTCACCTTGGGACTAAATCTTGTAACGCATCACTGTGAGGAAGGTCCACGTTTCACAGTGTTAAACCAGATGTTGGAGACCAACTCCTCTGCAAGCAGAAGCCACAGAGGTGCTGAACTCTTCGTGACCCCAAAGACACCATGCCCTAGAGTAGCTTCCTGCATTAGAGACCACAGCCTGTGCCACCCTCCATGAAAATTTCAAGGACTATATGTAAAAGTCTTCACTACTCACTGAAACAAACAAGAAGTTTAAAAATCTGCCATGCCAAGATGGAATCCTAGTCGGTGAATGTGGGAACTGCCACATCAGCCAGCTGCAGTGCTTGGCAAGTGCTGGGGAGACAGGAGCTGAATCGCAGTTACCTGCCCACATGTGGAATATTGTTGCTTGGAGTCTCTAGCTGTAGCTTCCTACTGAGACACAAAACTCTAGAAAGTGTTGCTGTTGGCTGCTGTCTCCTAAATGCCATAGGCATTTTGACTTGTGTGTGCCCTTGTGTGTGGGGACCTCACCGGGAGGCTATTGCCGGTTCATTGCAGAATGAGTTACAATGTTACCAAGCTTCTTCAACCGGAAAGACTCCAGCCCTCCCCTGTCCTCTGGCTCCTCCCCATCCCTGCATCCCTTTTGATGACTCTGCATGGAGGATTTCTGCCTGTGTCTGCTCAGACAAGCCAATCAGCTAAAACAAAGGTTACCTAGGGAAGGCTAACTCTTCACAGAGTGAAGGGATGTGCTGTAACTGCTGCCAGGAGGGGAAAAACAAAAGGGAACCTTTTCTGCTATGCGGGATTTCAAGTGCAGAAAAGCTAAACCAATGGGGCACACACCTGCTCCCAGCAAAGGTGCTTCCATCAGCTTCCGGCCTCAGCGGTCTGGAGGACAGAGGCCCCTCTCTGGAGCTTTTGTGTCTAGATGAAGCTTCCCTTTTTTTCAGGAAGGCTCCTTCTCTCTTTCCCTGACTTCTTTTCACCTCAAACCTTTTTTCTTTTTGTCCCTCTCTTTGTTTTCTAACATAAATAATGTGTTGTTAAAATGAGCTTAAAGAATAGACAAAAAAAAACCCATTAAGTTAAAAGAAATGACCCTTTTACCTTTCCTTGTAGTTTTCAACCCATAGGAGCCTCCTAGTTTCACATCACTTGTTTTAGTAGCTACCAGATCTCCACAAATTAGTCATGTCTTTTTCGCTCAACATCCTTTGCTGAATAACTTTCTAATTCCCAATTGTTATAACAAACACTTTAATGTTATTGTTGGCATCATTTTTCCTTCTTCTTTCTACTTGGTGTGGTGGATAATCCCCGCGCCAGTTGTGTCTGCTTCAGCTGGTGTTCCAGTGACCACATTTTGGAGATGAGACCTTCTAGTGGAACTGAGCTGTCTTGAAGGGAACCTTTGCTAACTCTAGGTGCCCCTCTTCTAGTCACAGGATTTCTGAGGAACGCCAGCACTATGCAAGCTCCATCTGCATGGGAAGCACTACCTGAGAACCAGTAATGGTTACAGTTTCTAGTCCACAAAACTACCCCAAACAGAGCTAAGATACGGTTCAGTATCCTTGTCAGATACGCAAGCCTTTGATTGCCTCCGTTGTGTCAGTTCTTTGAAACGCCTTTGCCATTTCTTGACCTTTCCCTAGGGTTTCCAGATACTCACGACATAATACAGCTCTGGTTTTTCCTTACCTTGTGGACATGCTTCTGCTTCTAATCTGCAAGTCATTTTCTTAGCTAAACGAAACTGTCTTTACGTTTATCTAAACAGCTTTTTTGGAGACAGAAATGTAGAAAACACAGAAGGCCTCGTTGGTGCACTTACCTCTTCTCAACGAGCTTGCTTCCTGCAGCTCCCAGGGCCAAGCCTCACTGTCTAACAAGCCTCTCAAGTCTCAGCAGATGTGATGGACAAACTTGAGACGAAAGATGCCCCATTCTTACCGCAAGAAAACGTGAGCCCAGGGCATGAGCACCCGCGTTGCAGTTAGGCCGCAGCAGCCTCTAGTCCAGGAAGGCAGGTAGAAACGGCCCATTCACACATCTGGCAAAGAACTTATGCTTTTTCCCAGTACCAACCCTCAATTTTGCCGTAGCTAGGCTCTATGGTAATTCCATACGCCACATGAGAAGAGACGCAGTGATGTAAACAGCACAGGCAGGTGGGAGAATGCTCCCATCTCCCACTGGACTGCAGCTAAGTGCAGCTATTCTTAGGACGCAGACTCCTTGGTAGGGTGTGACCACTTGACTCTTCAATGTAAAATCATCACTTTTATGCGCACATAAAACAACCCATTAAAGATTTTATTTAACTCACTAATAAAAGACAGAGTCAGTCAAGTGTTCAGTTAAAAACATAAATTTAAAGAGTATATATATATATATATATACACACACACACACAGAGGCAATCAATAATGTTAAAATCAATTTACAAATGGACACAAAATCAATTCATATCCAATAAATACATAAAATGTGGCATTAAAAGTCAATGTACATTTATGGCAGAGTTGTTTCAAGGTGGGACCAGAGCTGAAGGGCAGCAACGTCACAGTGCAGAGCTCTTCACAGATATCTGTGTTGCGAGTGGAGGCATGCTGTCTTCCATCCTGCTCCTCAGACACTAAGGTGCAGTGTTGTATGCGGGCCGATGACCCCTGCACTGGACAGTTTCCCAGGTGCACAACCCATACGTGTGGCTTGGGTGTGAAATGTCCCTTCCAGGCTCCTGCTTGGGGACGGCTGGCTGCCAGTTTGGTGGTGGTGTATTGGAAGGCTGTGGCACCTTCAGGAGGCAGGGCCTGGCTAGAGGGAGCAGTTTGCTGGGAGGTGGCTTGTGATGGGGATAGCTGGACCCAGCTTCCTGCCGGAGCTCTCTGCATCCAGAACCGCCATGATGCTCTAGATGGAGGAGCAAGCTCCAGCTAACAGGGAGCAGTCACTCTGGCTGTCCCACCGTCATCCATTCCTGCCATCAAGGACTTTACCACACCGGCCCGTCAATCAGAACTATAGCCTGCCTCCAGTTATTCTGTTGCTTCTAAAGTTTTATTCACACAGTGCCCAGGCTGTGAGCAGTGAGTTCACACTCACAGTAGACAAAATCAAACAGAAAAGGCCCACCACTCACACTACTCAGCCTGGGCCACTTTATAGAAACTTGAAGTTCTTCATTTGTGAAATATGGACAACAACCTACTGTGTGAAGGTTTTGAAGAATTCAATAGGATATTTTACCTAAAAAATATAAGTATACTATGTAGACCCAAGGAACGGTGCCTGTTGTCATTTCATGACTCAAATCCTGGCTATGACTGTACTGATGTTTTTTATTTCTGATAGCAGAGGTTAAATGCAAGGTTGAACCAGAGAGCTTTAGCATCGTGGTTGTCATACACCCCTGCCTAGTGCGCTCTCCTCCTGACTATTTATCTCTGAAGTTACCACAGCCGGGCTAGCTCACCACAAAAGTGAGGCCAACAGTACAAAATGCCGGAGCGGTAGAACAATGGAGGCTTCCACTGTAAGGCAGAACTGAGCAATTGCTCCCAGTGAAAAAGACCTGTGTTTTAGTCCAGTTTGTAAACTTCTTTGCTTATTTCTTTTTACTTTTTTTTCCTCCTTTATTGTAAAGAGGCTCGGGCCTCATGCTTGTTATACAAGTCTTCCACCACTGAGCTGCAGGCCCCAACCTAGACTCCTTCAAATAGAGGACCCTACAGAGTGGAATGAGAGCTGCTTTAAAGCAAAAGGAAGGACCAGAGATGAACGTGTGTGTGTGTGCGTGTGTGCGTGTGTGTGCGTGTGTGCGTGTGTGTTTCCCCTTCTCCTCCTGTCACAGTACTTCTGCTTAGACTGAAGCTAAGAAAGGGGAAAGGGAAGAAAATGGAAGGCGAAAGCAATCGAGTCAGTTACGGGGCTTAGGAAAGTCAGTCAGTCCTGAAGCAGGGCAAGCAATGGACCAATGGGCAAGGAGAAGCATGCTTAGAAACCTGATAGGACAGCCTTGGCTTTGCTAAATACAGCTGCTTATTCCCAGTGCTCAGCAGCGCCGTGAACACACACACTCCCAGACTTTGGCTGTCGAGTCCTGGGGTCCATTCTAAAAATGAGCTAATCTCTTGAGGCAATTGAGCCAAAGCCCAGGCCCCCGACCCTTGAAACCTGAGCAGTCTCAGAGGCCTGGCTCAACCTGACACCCTAGGGAGCCGCAGAGCCAAACCCTCCACAGACCTGTGTTTGCTAAACACCTCAAGCCTGTGTACGCAGCGTGGAAAGGGAAGGCCTTCTCGTTTTCAGCACTCTGGGGCTAATGTTCCCTATCACTCACCAGGGCTGTCCTGGATCTGACGTCCTCCCTTTCAAATCCACAGGAGTTTCCTGTTTCACGATGTGAGTAAATTGAAATCTGGGAGCTAGTGATTTGCAAAATGAGCCGTCCTCCAGAGCAGGCTTTCTGATTAGGTGAGCCTCTGGTAATCACTGGCTTTGCAGGAATAATTCAGGAAGCATCCTCCTGGCAGCCTCATTCCCAAACACGTGATGAAACACAGGAGGGTGCCACACACAGATACTTAATACACAAATCTTTTGTAGCAGCGAGCAAATGCATTTCACACTGAGGCCCCAGCTAGTTAGTATGTGAGGGCTGTTGCTAAGAAGCTCCATAGCACAGGCTCCCTCTCCAGAAGTGCGGAACGTAATTGTCTTTTAAAAGTAAGTAGGTGCTTGAAGTGGTATCTGCCCGTTTTCTAAGCCCTTCAGGCATCTGAGAGATTTGTGACAGAAAAATCTTCCTCCCCACCTGTGCTGCCTTGCTGGTTATTTATCCAAATGCTCGGCGTTTTCCCTACCCGGAAATATTCTCCAGATGCCAGGATGCTCTTCCTCTGGGAGCCAGAGGTATCTTCTTGCGTGATTATGAGCAACCTCCGTATTCACTACACCGAGCTCGGAGACGGAGTAACTATATTATTTGTGACAGCAGCAGGGCTGAGCCTTCAATATGACTACTTGATAAAGCAAAGTTGAATCTTGTATTTTAAAAACCATATGATATTAATCTGGCTTGGTGGGTCTCACAATATAAATTGGGGCTAGGGAGATGATACAATGGATAAAGTGCAGTGTGAGAAACAATGTTCCTTTGTTTCCAGACAAATGGCTCCACTGTGACCATACTGGCTGGAAGATGAAGGCACAGTTTCCTAGGGGAAGACCAGGTAGACCAGTTGTACCAGTGATCTCTGGATTGAAATGAGAGACCTTGCATCAGTGAATAAGCTAGGGAGCACCAACCTTAGCCCTCCACACACATGAACACACACATTCACATGCAGATACATATGTTCCTACACACATGAATGCTTCCTTGAATGTCTACCACACACACATACATACAAAAAAATATCCTTTCTGCTGGAGGTGTGGCTTGGTGGTACACACACACACACACACACACACACACACATACATATACACACACACACAGAGGTCAGTGCTAGAATGTTCCGTGCTCTTGCCGAGGACTGAGGTTTGATTCCTAGCACCCACACGGTGATACAGAACCATCTATAATTCCAGTTCCAGGGGCTCTGATACCCTCCTTTGACCTCCACAGGTACCACACACACAGGTGGCACATGTGGGAATGCAGGCGAAAACACTCACACACATAGAATGAATGAACTCAATTTCTACGTAGAAACACATCCACAAGTAGAAGAAAGAAAGGAAGGGGGGAAGGGAGGGCAGGCTTACATTTCCCCGCTGTCGACTTGAATGCAGAGAGGAGAACTCCTTCCTTGTCACTCTCAACACCAGATCGGTGGAGAAAATGATGGGGCCAAGCCAAGCCAAGCCAAGCCAAGCATTTGCAGATGAAAATTGCACAGCCATTCTAAACAGCAAGGAAATGCCAGCATTTATAACGATGTCTAGCTTATTCTCCGCCACACTGGAAGTACCTTCTCTACTCTGATGAGGTGGAGACTCAATGGGCTATCACGTAAAGATCAACTTGCCTCACATCTCCTTACTCATGCAGGAGGAATCACTTAAACACATGTGCTGGTAGTTCCAGTCACTCTGCTTTTCATTTTATCTGTTGTTACTGGCAAGCTCGGGGAAAGGGGAGTTGACTTTCACACTAAAATGTCTTACACTCAACAATGTGACAAGGTTTCCTGAGTCTGCAGTCATTCAGGTCCACCTGGGCTTTGAAAACAAATTCAAATTATCAATGACATTTAAAAGGATGTCACAAAAGATCATATTCTGCTTAATTTCATTACAATGAATTAACATTTCAGGTTGACGAATAACCAGTTTGGACATACAGGCAAACACATGACAAACCCCAACGATGATTCCCAAAGCGCAAGGAAGATGGTTCCGGTGTGAATCTCCTCTTCCATGGTCTCTGTGTGTGAACTTGGATGGCTGGCTAACTTTTGAGTCTCAGTTCTGTCCTATGAAAGGCCGGGTGTGCAAAGTCAAGTCTAATGAGAATTAAATGAGAGGATCAATAAGACAGTCACTTGGTCAAAAACTGTTGTTTACTAATTGCCAGACTGTGAACAGAGCTCTCAATGAGGAAAAGAAAAAGAAAAAAGCATTGCTGTTATCTGTCTACATTCAGATCCATCTACTCGGGCTCCTCTGGGCATATACCAGCCAAGTTCATTAATTTGGGCAAATTATCTCCCTTCAGCGTTTAGAGGAGGCATGAGGCAGGGTTCATGTGTGTTGCTGTTTTAATCTGACAGATGACAACAGTGCATTGAAAATATAAAAAGTGCTTTTCTGCAAACCGTCTCATACCCCAAAACACACCTTACACCACGTGGCTTACAGGCACTCCTCACAAAACATGACTTACAGACACACCTCACTAAATGTGACTTTAGACACACCTCACAATCCCCCAGTTTAGAAAAGGGAAGGTTGTCCTTTGCAGTCTACAAATCGGCCTGTGAAGACAACGTGAGGGCCACTGGCCTCGGAATAAGACTTAATTCCAGTTATTAACCACCCGAAACAACTGTGCCATGCAGTCTGCTAAGGCCTCAGCCTCAGGGAGTGCAGGGGACAGCCACTGCTGCACCCCAACTTCTAGCAGCAGAAAAACTGCAGCCACGTGTCTTACTGTCGTTTCTTTCCTCGAGTTTTAGAGGAAAACGTGCACTTCTCTTTTCATCTATCTCCCCAGTATCCCACTAAATTTCTTCTGTGGCATTTTTAATTGATCTGTCACAATTATTTAGTATGAGAATGTGTATTGCAGATGTAGTTGTATGGATTTTCACAAAATTTTAAGTTTGTCTTTCATTTTTTCTAAACTCTTTTACAGATTTCTTCTATTTTTGAGGGTTATATTAGAATTATGTCGCTTTGCCTCCCTTTTCCTCTCTCCAAGCTTGTGTACTCCTTCCTTTTCTTTTAAATTCATGGCTTATTTTACCATTCATGTGTGCTGTCACATGCTTATATATATATATATGTATACACGCACACACAATGTATAACTACAACTTGCTCCATCTGTATGTTCCTTTTTTTTATTTTTTATTTTTTTTTTATCCCTGTGTAGCCATGGCTGTCCTGGAACTTACTCTGTAGATGAGGCTGGCTTCAAACTCAGAGATCTGCCTGCCTCTGCTTCTGGAGTGCAAAGGCGTGCACCACCACAGCCAGGCTGAGTAATGTTATTTGCATATTTTCCAGGGCTGACCACTTGCTATTACATAACCAGCTGGTGTGCTCTTCCCTGAGGAAAACTGCTCCTCTCACTGTCAGCATTTCTAGCTGCCTCTGGTTCTCAGAGGCTCAGGAGGGTACCCAATCCATGATGACATGTCTGTTGCTGTCCTTGTTCAGGTCACGCAGGGCAGCTATGTCAAAGAGACACTATAATTGTCATTCTTTTGGCAGGCTAAGGGGACACAATCTCACATTTTTATGGATACTTTATAATCATCTTTGATGGTGAATCTTGACTGTCAACTTGACTGAAAACAGCTTGGAGGCTGATAAATTGCACCTGTGGGTACTTCCGAGGGTGATTACAGAGCTTAGCAAAGAATGGAGACTCATCCTAAATGTGCCTTGTTTCCATTTCATTGGCGGGGAACCTGGATGGAAATAACAGGAGAAAGCCAGCTATAGCAGGCATTTTCCTCCTCCCTCTCCCTCTGTGTCTCCCTCTCTCTCTCCATCTCTCTCTATATTCCTCTCTCTCTCTCTCTCTCTCTCTCCCCCTCCTTCCCTTCACTCTGTCTCCTCCTCTCTCTTCTTGTCCACCGTGAAATGAGCAGCCTCTGTCACAGACTACGGGAGTTCTAATCTCACCACAGGTGCAGAACTAATGGAGCCAAGACCACAGGCTAAATCATCTGAAATCATGAGTCAGAATAAACGCCTTCCCTTAAGTTGTTCATGTCCAGAATCTTGTCATAGTCATGAAAGGTCTAACAGAAAGAATTTGTACTCTCCCTTATAAATTTAAAGACATCTTTTTAAGGAAACATTCTTGACCTTATTTTATAAAGATAATATTCTTTTTTTTCCTTTTCTACACGCAGTTTTATTAAGAGGTTTTTAAGATTTAATTTTATTTTTTATTAATATTTGTGCATGTTCTCTTTGGATGTATGGGCAAATGATCACAGGTGACCTCAGAGGTAGAGGAGTCAAGTTTTCCTGGGACTGGAATTGTGGGTAGTTCTGACAAGGTGCTGGAAACCAAACAAATGCGTTGTTTGTAGGAACAACGCATGCTCTTAACAGCTGAGCCACCTCTGCCACTCTAGTTCAGGGTACAATGCTTTTCTCTTTCTTCTCTTGGATACACAGTCTTGCACTGACTGTCACTGAACCACAGGCTGAAGTAGAGGGACCATGCCTCTGTCCATGCTCTTCCGTTCTCACCAAGCACTGAATTCTGTTTCTACACCTCTAACCTTTCCTTAGTCTTTTGCACAGAAGAAATGGTAGTTGGGCTGCCTCAAAGGATGACGCAATCAGTCTTCCACCATTGCTCTTTTCTTCAGCAAGACTCAGCTCAAGGATGACTACAGAGGAAGGAGCCCATGTTCCCCAGCCAAGCTGCCATGATACCAGGTGCAGCTGTCTGTCATTGAACACACTGCACGGAAGACCTTCCTGGCTGGATTCACGTATCCAAGCACTTACTATTTGAAACAGCTGAGGATTCGTTCCATGGCAGACACCAATCAGTATATTCAATGGGTCCTCACACACATGCGTCACTTCCAAGCACTGCACTCTTGCCCTACTCATTCTGGGCACATTCCATAGTAACCACTGGCTGGGGAGTTTTGGTGAAGTCTGTAGGCATGGTCAGAGTGGAATATTAAAATGTCTCTATTTGGTGAATCACATATGTTCCCATATCATCTCACTGCTTCAGTGAAGGGAGTTCATTTCAATCTGTGTCATTTAGGGGCTGGAAGGATAGGTCGCCAGTTAGGAGAGAACTTGACTTCGTTCCTCTTAGCTATGTTAGATAGCTTATCTGTAACTCCAGCTACAGAGGTCCAGAACACACACACGTTCTTCAAAGTGTCACTTTGTCACCTTTTCCAACTCATGCTAAGTTCTGCAGAAGGTGAAAGAAAAGCATGAAGGAAGAGCACGATGCAGCTGCTGCTTCAGTAACCCGAAACCTCTGAACTTAAAGGGGAAGAGGATTCTTATGTCCCCCTTTCTCGGGATATAGCAAACGTCAGCCTGCTGACCAATAGTTTTGTGGTTTGTCAGGTTCTCTAGAAGAAAGGACTTGCAGAATGAATGCATGTTGTAAAAGGAGATATGTTAGGATGTCTATGCAGTGGGGGCTGGGCAGTCCAACAATGACCATCTTTACACTGGAGAAACCTGGCAGCCAGTCCACAGGCAGCAGGCAACCTGACTCTGGAGGCCTGGATGGTCTTTAGGACACATCAGAAGTCTGAGGAACAGGGCTCTGGTGTGGATAAAGAAAGGAAGCGGCAACAGGACAGGTGCTTGCCAGCAAGGTGTAAAGTAATTCAGCTTTGTCCTAAGATGTCATTGTATCCCAGCTGCTGCCAAAATACATGTCCACTCTGTAAGCCGACCCTCTCACCTCAGCTCTAGCTTCCTGGAGAGTCCCTCACAGAACCATCCAGAGGTGTCTCAGTACATCAGAGAACCATCCAGAGGTGTAGCACTGCATCACAGACTCATCCAGATGTGTCTCACTGCATCATAGAAACAATCAAGCTGACCAGCAAGACTAACCCATCACAGGTTGGGAATAAAGTTAGGACCAAGAGGGTAGTAATGTGCTCCCTCAGCACATGGGACTATCCCTCTTCACTGTCAACTTGACAGGATTTGGAACTACCTGGGAGGGTGTTCACACAGGGAAAGGCCACCATGCATTTGTGCATTTGGGCAGCACCCCCAAATGTGCTGTGGTCCTCATCTGCGTAGGAAGGAAATAGGTACCTGAGTGTGAGCACTCTCTCCTGCTCTGGACTGTGGAGAAGTTCATGCTGCTGTTACTCCAGTTGGAGCCACTAGCTTTACTAAAGTTTTCCTTTATCTTTGGATTATTTTTTTAAAGTCTCACTCTTGCTAATTTGGAATTCGTATTCCAGGATGGGCTCAAGCTCTTAGAAATCCTCTTGTCTCGGCTTCACTGAGACCAGGGACTTGAGCCACCAAGCCCAACCCAAAATTGTCTAACAAGAAGAAATCTACGAGTGACGAGATGGTGGCAGCAAATGGCCCTCCCACAGAAGAGTACTGCTAGTCCCCAGTTCAAATTTATGCTCTCATCCCTTTCCATCATAGGCAATAAAGCCACAAACTTAACCGCACAGCCATGCTCTTTATGTATTAATAAAATTGCATCATGTTGTGAGACTTAATTAGATAATAAAGCACTTTAAACCACCCTGGTAAGTCTGTGTAAGTGAAGAATATGGCTAATTTACTAATTGACAATACAGCGAACTTTATTTTTCTTCTCAAATGGGTAGACAAGCTTTCGGAAGCCCACACTGCCACGCTGCTTTGGGTGTGGTGAAAACCTTCATCTTGGGATGCATGAACCATGTCCTCCTCACTCTCTTTTTTAAATTTCTATTTATACCCCTTCTTCATTTAAATGTTTAATTAGGGAGGAACACTTCCATGCATTGTAATTAAATGCAAGCACAGTTCCTTCACCACAAAAGAGTCATTTTCCATTCAGTTTTTACCAAGTTTTGTTTTGTCCCCGAATGAATCAATATGAAAATTAAGCTGGTTGTCTGGAAGACTTAAAAAGAAGTATAGCTTTCATAATACAAGGGCGATTAAAATGAATTAAAAATCTCAAAGCACATCCTTTTAGAATAATTGCATGCTGTATTCTTGCAGCCCTTAAAGGTAGCTTTCCCGGAGAAAGGAGAAATGAACAAAGGAGGCCTTTCGTTCTGGTTTATCTTCTTTACAAGCTGGAGCCTTTCCGTAGCTGGAGCACAATTTTTCACTTTTAATTGGTTATCTTGTAATGAGGAGACCGGGGGACAAAACGGAATTCTTGTTCTGATTAGGGCGGAGCTGGGAGTCTCTGAGGCAGAGAAGAGAGTGAAGGATCGAGAGAGTCCATGCTCCCTGCAGTCTCCCCTAAGCTTTTGACCCTTTCAGCCCTGTAGGTCTGGAGCAGGGATCTCTTAGAGGAGAGTGAGATGGACCGAGGAAACGGTTGTTACATCTCATCAGTTCCCATGCTGCTCTTCTGGCTGCCAAAGCCTGACTGGGCTGTGTGTTCGTTTGTGTCTGTGGTAAACAGAATAGAAATGAAAGTCCTTCAACGTGGGAAAGAGTGCCTGGTGTTAAACACTGCAAATACCTCACCCCATTTCAGGTTTGGCTATAGACCCAGCCTAGAAGCTGAGGAGGGCTGAACGGCTCTCCTGCATTGCTGCTCTCTTGGCTCTGCCCTGCTGCCTTGTCCTGGATACTAGCTACATTCCAGCACCTGACAGACTCCTGTTCCTCCATTCCCAAAACCCACAACACGTGTGAGCTCAGACTGATCCAGATGTGAGATTACTTGGATTTTACCAAAGTCATTTGTTCATTTGGGACACCGGCGTTCAGTTTTGTCATGAATGTTTGAGCCACTCGATTTGTTGAAGGAGATAATCCCAGAGTTTTCTGTGTATGAACTGCAGAGCATTTCAATGCAGGCAGCTGGCGTCTTAGTCTCTGTAGTGTCCAGAAGCTAACGCATATGAATCTGTCCAGCAGGTTGTCATTGGAGTGTTCCTCACTTACATAATTATAGGGTGAAAAGACAAAAAAAATCACCAAGTCACTGAGGAATAGAACCACAGTGGGGGATAGTTAGAAAAATGATAGCAAAATTACTTGCAAAATCATTTATAGAATATGTCATTTTCTCAAGCAAGATACTCTAGGAAGAATACTGTTTAATTTCAAAGGGAATAATAGTATGTTTGAGGTGAAGAAGCAGGAAGGACAGGTTTTGAACAAGAGTTAACATGACAGTATCGGGTATATCCAGAAACACATCAGGTCTCTCCCCTGCAATCTGAGGCATCAAAAAGACTTTATGATCGTCTTCCTTAAAATGCTCAACCTCCATCTTGTCTTGAAAAATAACATCAAATTAAGGAAGTATCAGGCTCATGAAAGGCAAAGGAAGACTCCAGAAGCCTCGTGGAGTGCAACTGGGCAAGGAGGTCTGATTGGGAGATGCAACAGGGCATCAGGGAACACATGAAGCTTCAGGAGGAGCTTCTACCATGTGCCTTGGGTCTGAAGATGTGTTACTTCAAGATGCTGGTGGAATTCCTGGTTTGGGTGAATGAATGATAGTTACAAAAGGCACCAACACCAGAAGAAATTAAGTGACAGCTGTACAGGGACTCCCCTCATTCTTGCACCTTTTCTGTAGCTATAAAATTGAAGAGGAAGTTTCTGATTTCCTTGAAGACTGAGTTTTGTCATGTGATGTTTTGCTGTGAGCTCTCACCTGTGAGGGGTGTGACTTTGGCCAGCAGAGAACATCCACGAGTGGACTCTGAGGAGGACATACAGAAGCCCATGCATGGGAGACCTGGGTTTCTATATGACCTTCGTGCTTTGACACTTGACTTCACAGACAGATAGGTGCCAGAGAGCTTCTCGTGGCAATCCAACTGAGTCTTTGGGCTTTTGCTTCTTCACGTTGGCCTTTGGACTGGACTGCTGGTATCCTGACAATCCATCAACCCAGATCAGCAGGAAGTAGATAAAAGAGGTCTTCAGCCCTTTCCCTACTAATCTCCTACCTAAGGTTGTTGGGGAGGCAGAGTTGGAAGGGAGGTAAAGGTGCTTAAGAACCCGAAGTAAAGCAGGTGTGGTGAAAAATCTAAGCGTACGTAAAGTCATTCCAAAAATGAGAATAATTGTAGTTAACTTTGACTGACTCTATGTTGAACATGAATTTAATTTAATACACATGTGTATCCATAATGATTTAAAATAATCTTTGTAAAATCTGAGAAGATAGTTACTCTCCCTATTTGGAGATGAAGAGACTGAGAACCCAGGAGGGCTGGTAACTCACTCCAGGACGAAATAAGGGCCTACAGCATCTTTATGCTAGGACCTTCTCAGACATCTCCCAGTCTCTGTGTTCAGTTTTATAATACTCAGAATCAAAGACGCACATTCAAAAAGTGGTTCAGGTCTCCATGTGGCCTGAAATTTCAAATTAAGTTTGGGGTGAAAATGTTTCTAGACTAGTGTGAGCTGGAGTCCTGACTCTCCACTTGCATGGATGTTACCTTCCAAGACTCAGGGTGGAAGCATCTCCCAGCATCCCTCACCATCCTCAGCAAGCAAGCCTGCTTCCCTCAGCAGCAAGCCAACTGGCAGCTTTTGCCTGCGGTGCCACTGAGCCCTGGTTTGAGGTATGTGTCTGTGTCTTGGTGGAGATTCTCACTGTGGCTAAGCTCACGTTGCCAATATAGTATCACCAGGTTCTCAAAACTAATAAAAAGCTAACTGTGGCTTGTTTGTTTGTTGTTGTAAAATAGGATCTTGCTTGCTGGGCAAAGACTTGTGGCATACACCAGGCTGGTCTTGAACTCATGGAGGACACTGCTGCCTCCACCTCTCAAGTTCTAAGATTACAAGCATGCTCTGCCACACCTGGCCTAACTGTGACTCTTGTGCAGAGTCTGGCTCAACACCAGTTACCATAGGAAAAGCCAGGCTGACACTGGGGTCAAAAGAGACAGAAAGAATAAAAAGCAAGGAGAATAAGACAAGCACTTCTCCTCATTTCCACGCTACCCGAAGGCCTGATCTATGCCCTGAAGCAACTCCTTATGGAAGCCTAAGTCGTGAGTAATAGTGTAGACATTTCGCTTTTATTTGATTCTGGCTTTCTTTATAGAGAAAGCAGTATGGTGATGTGGCCACGATGCAGAACACAGAGGCAGGAGGGGACCAAGCTGGGCATCCTCAAGGCGTGCCAGCCACATGCTTGGAAGAAGCTTTAAAGAAGCTACACATTTTTGAAATTAACTGTATAAACATGTAACTCATACTGAAATGAAGATGTTTCCATGGAGAAAATACAAAGAAATATTGAGGAAGAAATGCCAACTTCTGCTATTCATATTTGTATGGAAGGCCTTTGTAAGCATTTGGGAAAGAGGACAGTGTGATTAGAAAATGGGAAAGGGGGATTTATTGACAACAATTCAACCAAATGGAAGTCCTGGCTGGGACATTTAACTACTTCACATTTGATGCAACACACAGCCATACAAACACATGGGGAGAGGGCACACAAACCATCAGCCTTTATTACCGAGGTTACTCTTATATTCACAAACATTTGATGAATCTGCATTACCTGCAGGTTTTCTGGACTAAAGGTGGAATATCTTCTGCTCTAATGACCTCAGACATGGTTGTTCAGACAGTTCACTCTCTTAGTTTATGATAAATGCTAAGTAGAAGGGTGCTAGAGTGTAAATAGTGAGCGAACCCACCTCGCCTGGGGCTATCTGGCAAGACGCTCCCAAAGAGGTTTCCTAGGAAAGACCTCTGAAAGGAAGAATTCCTCCCCAGGAAGCAGAACACGGATGGAAAAGCTTCCCCAGGGTGGGGATCTCAGGCTGTCCACACAAGAGTCAGGGACTCAAAGATGGGAGCCTGGAGAGCCAGGGGAAGACACAGGAATCGCCTCAGAAAGGCTCTCTTGGGCGAGGAGGGTATGCATCCTGTAGACTGCAGGAAGCCATTAAAAGGTGAAACGGACTATGACAATCCGATTTGCAATTAAAGTAAAAGCAGAGACTGCTCGGCTTAGGCTGTAAACCCTCCGGCTAGGGGCTGCCGGTGGCTAAGCCAGGTCATACTGAAAGCACATGACAGTAGCATTCAGTGAGCAGTTAGCTGCGTTTACTGAGGCCAAGCCAGATGCTTGGGCAGAGCCAACCATTATTTTAAGGACTAAATGGAAGCTTCTATTTCCCCACTGAAAGCTGGAATACCACCCTAGCCAGAATTCTGTGTTTGCTTATTAAGTTTGTTTTATTTTTAAAGAAGAATCTAGATTTGTAAGGTCCCATTAAGCCGTTCCAAAACTATAAATGGAAAGAGAAGAATTTATTTAATTCTGTTGGAGCAAATAAAGTCTACGCGTCCCACACAAAGCCATTCCCAGGCCAGAAGCAGTTACTAATGTGTAGTGTCTAACGTTCCTGGTTTCTGCTCACCAGATGGCACTGAGTCCAGGGTAGCACTTTCCTTAAGTTGCACGGCAATGACAGGTCACAGAAAAATATAAGGAAAGGAAAATAAAAACCTATTCTGCCCTGGAAGCAGAATACAGTCCCATCAAGGGACCCAACCCTTGAAGAATATCCCAGGCACACAGGCCCCAGGGATCATGAAGGACTTTTTCTTGAGCATTATTTGGCTTCTCCCAGGAGTCAAAACAAGGCAAAGTTAGCTGAAGAAGCTAAGAAGTTAGCTAGATTTTTTTTCTTAACAAAAACTTGGAACCCCCCCAAAAAAATACCTATCATAGTCTTGCAACTTCAGAGAAAGAAAACAGAAAAGAACAATATATTTTACCTTACATTAAATACATGCATTTCTATGAAATAAAAACGAAGGGCTGGAAAAGGCAAGCCAGGCTTGGTGGTGCACACCTGTAATGCCCACACATGGGAGGAGGAGCTCTGTGAGTTTGCAGCTACCTGGTCCACAGAGTGAATTCCAGGACAGCCAGGACTACTCACCGAGACCCTGCTTAAAGAATCTAAACAAACCAAAACCAAAGCAGAACGGTAAGAGACACCATTGTTCCATCAAAGATAGCAAACCTTTGCTTTTATTTATTATTGGCGTGTACCTGTGTGGCACACACGCTTGTGTGGGGTAGCGCATGTGCCGGGGCACACACAGAAGTCTGAGGACAACTCTGTGGAGTTGCTTCTCTCCTTCCGCCTTTATCTTAATTCTGCAGCGCACCTGTGCGCTCAAAGCCTTCACCTGCTGAGCCGCTGTGGGACAGCGATGCCCAGGGTTAAGGAAGAAGGGCCGAGGTGAGCTTCAAGCCTGGATACCTCAGATGAGGAGGGCAGGCACTGGCTTCCTCTCCTCTCCCAACCTGGCACCATTAGGTCACTGCCCCACCATCAACCCTAGTCAGAATTTATTACCAGACTTCGCTCCTTGTTTGACCTTAAAAGGTTTTCCTCCCAGACACTACAGCCCCTGAGTATGCAGACACCCTTGTCCTGATCAGTTGTGCATGACCACACAAACCTTGCCCCAGAGGCCCTGTCCATCTCCACGGCCCCCTCTTCCAGCAATAAACATACCAGTCCTCCAAAGCCTGTGTTCTTTGCCCACGGGCTCACCACCCAACCAAGATCTCGGCTGTACCCCCCCCCACACACCCCCCGCCATGCTTCCCTTCCTCCAGGCCAGGCAGCCTGGATTCCTGCAGGGAGAAACAAGGTAGCGAGCCACCTGGACTGCAGGAGACAAACTCTTAACACCTGTGCTAGGCCTCCACGAGGCCGGAAATCCCTGCAGCTCCGAAGGTGGAGGCAAGAGGATCACAAGGACAAACTGGTGACACAATGAGTTCAAGGACAGCTTAGGTTATTCAGTGAGACTCTCAAAATAAGAAGTTAAAATACTACTACTCAGTAGTAGAGAGCGGGCTTAGGAAGCACAGGGCCCTGACTTACGCCCAAGTACATTCATACTGTATATGTTCTAGCCATTAACCTAGATAGTAAACATTACTATAGAAAATAGTTTTAATATAAATGTTAAGAAAGAGATGAATGTCTATTTAGAATAACAGCTAATGAATAAAGTTGTAAAAGAACGCAAATGGGGACTGGAGAGAAGTCTTGACCTTCAGGAGCACACGCTGCTGCTGCTGCAGAGGCCCTAGCTCCGTTCCTAGATCCTCCAAGGTGGTCCACAACCGCCTTCAACTCCAGTCCTAGGAAGTCTGTCCTCTGAGGTCATCAGGAGTATCCATGACCAACCACATGCACGTAGCCACACACACACACACACACACACACACACACACACAAACACACACAAAGTAGAAGTGAATATTCTAAGAAAAAAATACAAATGACCATCAGTTTGTCCGGCTTTAATGCCCAGACTGCAAATAACCAGAGAACTCAAAATAAAAGGCGACATTGTTCTGAACACAGCGGCCTGGCAGGCATGACAGCCTGTGCTGGGGGTGAGCGTGGAGGGGAGGCAGGCACACTGTTCTGTGGGCTTGTGATCTTTCAGGAGAAATGTCTAAAATGCATGCGACAAGCCTTGGAAATGCTCCACACTTTAACCTGCCGCCCCTCCCTTGGGAGCTGAGCAGATGTGTGCCTGCGACCTACTCATCTGGCTTTGTGTGCGGCACGCCGACTCCATCCTCGGCTGGATGCAGGTCGGTTCCAGAACCTTAGAATGTGAACTGACTGGAAACAGAGTCCTTCAGATGAAGTTGTCTGAATTGCACTGGAGGAGAGCGGACTCTTGGTCTAACATGGCTGATGTGTCTGTAAGAGAGAGACCCAGAGATGCAGGAGGCCACAGAACGGCAGGTAGAAATGAGGGCAGTATGTCCTGTTGTACATGAGCACTGACATCTTGAGTCTCAGTAGCTGTGATCACCCCCGTGAAACCCTCACAGGAATAGGCCTGTTGACACTGTCTTTAAGATGGGAAGACGGCACAGTTGGCAAAGTGCCTGCCCTGCGAGTGTGAGAGCCCGAGCCACGGTCCCCACTTCCCACATGAAAAGCCGGTGTGGCAGCGCGTGCCCATGGCCTCAGCATGAAGGGAGTGGAGACAGGTGGAGCCCAGGAGCTCAATTACAACCAGCCTGGCCAAATTAGTGAGTTCCAAGTTACGTGGAGATCCCATCCCAAACAGTAATACACAGTGTAGCTGAGGAAGACACAGACATTGACCTCTAACCTCCAGGTACATGTGCGCGCGTGCGCGCACACACACACACACATACACACACACACACACACCATTTCCATGTGAGAGCAAGAGGCTCGTGAAGACTACAGACTAGGAATCGTCACGTGAACCTCAGGGAGCCTCTCTCTTCCCTGAGATTGTGTAAGAACTGTTGCGTGTGGGTGAGTTCCTGGGGAACCTCAGCTGGCTATAACTTGCCTTTGGGGCTCTTGAGTACTACACTGCCCAGAGTTGCTCAGGAGACTTCCTGTAGTATACCTTCCTCTGTCGTCCAAGCTCCTGCAGGTCAGCCCAGGAAACTGATTGGCTCATCAAGCTGGGGTTGAATGGATTATATTCCATTGCTTTGGTCTGCTGGTGTGCTCTCCCTCTGGGATGAATACCTGTCTTTTTACATCTCCATAGAAAAAGTCACATGATGTGTCTAAAAACCAACACCAAGAATCACCACAGCCACTGGAAAGTAGGGAGGAGCCAAGAGGAATTTCCCCAGAGCCTGCAAATGGGGCTTATCTACACCAACCTTGACCTCAGCCCTTCAGCAGCCAGACAAGAAGCATTTCTGTGAAACCACTTGTTTTTTTTTTTTTTTTTTTAATTTTCTTATGGTTGTGCCGTGAAAACAACATCATACTGAAATGAAGAGCAATCTAAGCGGCTACCCATGGTGACTGGTTAAGTAATTATAGCGGAATACTATGAAGCCAGCAGAAAGAATGAGGTGTGTGTGTGTGCACACAGACATAGAGAGCTGCCTGCTGTCTCCTAGGGAGCAATGCCTGCTGCTGTAACCACAGCAAGGATACATATGTACACAAACAAAGAAAGCAAAGGCTGTGTATGGCCCAGATTGTGGGCCAGTCTCCTTTTCGACCTCACAGACTGTATTGTGTAAGAGTTTTTCCAATGAGATATTTTAGTTGCAAAAGCAACCAATACATTTGTAAGAAGAGAATGCATTTGATAAAATAAAAAATTAAGGAAGTGTAGCACTAGGCTAAGAAATACTCGTGGCTATCCGTGATGTCACTGACACGTCTCTGTGGACCAGTGACAGTTACTCTCAAATGCTGCTTGATTTGTTGACAGTGTCTTGCATTTAAGCCAATCTGGCCAGACAGCCCAGGCAAGCCTAGAACTCAGTGCTTCTACCGCTGGTTCCAGAGAGCTGGGTTGCTAGAGGATGCCGCTGTGTCTGGGTTTGTTGATATGCTTTTTTATCCTTTGAGTCCAAATAAGACAATAGCGGCAACTCTCGCCCCACATCGGTGTTTCTGGAAGGGAACCCAAGACTAGCAACAATAAAATGTGCTTCCAGAAGCCCTCCCTTCTGTTGGTCCTCTGGGGGTGCTTTCTTTCTCCCTCCATTTATCTCTCAACAGGTGCTGTGGCACTCAGTCATATCTTCTTTGAGACACTCAGACCCACTGCCCCATCTCTAGAACGCTAGGATGTAGGGTGTAGACTGCTCTGCAGAAGGTACTGGGGGGGGGCAGAAGCCGTGTTTTTTAGTTACCTCTCCTGACTTGGGCCCAAGAAGCATTCTTAGTGGGAGAAGGCTGATGTCTTTGTTTCACACACTTTTCCAATTTCATTCCAGACTGGTGAGTGGTATCTCTGCCAGCCTGGGCCATAGAGGAGTGCTCGGAATCATCAGCAGTTATGCGAACTGTGTACCGGGCCCACGTCTAGCGACTGCAATGCTTTCCATGCATAGGAACATTGTTCTGCCTACTGGGTGGCAGCCCCGAGGCCACTTGTCACTCATTTTGTTCTTACTGCTCCTGACGGTCTTGCTAAGTCAGCCTACTGGGCACCAATGCCCGGATCTGTAAACATATTCCAAGAACTCAAGTCAAGATCTCAAACCTCACAGAAGGTGCTTGGCAGACAAGAGGTTAACACGGTTTCACAGATGAGTGGTTGGGAATTAGCTGGCAGAGTCCGCAGCTCAGCAGTGATGAGCAAAGGCAAGCTCATGCAAGATGAGTCTACAGCAGACAGACAGACACAAGTGCAGGCAAGGATGTTGCTGAGATTGGTGATCACGGGTTACACTGTAGGGCCTGGGTAGTACTCACAGTCAACACACGACCTGACCCTCCAGAGAAAGGACATCACTGTCCAGTGAGGTTAGAAACTGTCAGGGGTGGATCCAGTGTCAGCCTGGAGGACAGCCGAACAAGACAAAAGACAGCTCCTCAGGTAGGTGTACCCCAACTCTGCGGTGACGCTCACAGTAAACTGCATAGCTTACTCCCCTTTCGCTTTACCCACAGGGAGCTTCCAGTCACTCAGCAATGTCTGCAGCCACTCATAAAAATCCACACAACTGTTTTCTTCTCTAAACGTGTGGCTTTTACCTTCCTCTTATTTTTATGTGATCATTCTATGGTCTTTCTACCATCTTCCATTTTTTTTAATGCTTGCATTTTTGATAGGTACATCTTTCCTAAAAATTATTTTGTAATTTTTAAAATTAAAAATAGTTAAGTAAAAAAGTTGCTTAATCAGGAGCAATTTTCCAAGGAAGGTATGGTTCAGCACCCTTCTAGACCACAGTCCCACAGTCCTAGGAAAACAAGACTTTTCAGAGTGTTCCTGACAGGAGCTGGAAAATGACATTGTCCTTTCCCAAACTGGTTTCAACATGTTATGAGTTCTATCTTTAAGAAACACTCAGTCTCTAGCACGTTTTTCCGTCATACTTTATGTA
This sequence comes from Meriones unguiculatus, assembly GCF_030254825.1. Taxonomy (NCBI): domain Eukaryota; kingdom Metazoa; phylum Chordata; class Mammalia; order Rodentia; family Muridae; genus Meriones; species Meriones unguiculatus. Next base: position 4,171,031 of record NC_083352.1, on the reverse strand, counting down.
TTCGCTATGTGGTGATAACTAGTATTTTGTTTATATTTTTAGTTGGGTTCTCATTTTACAGCACAGAATGTCCTGAATTTCACTATGTAGCACAGATTGACTTCAATTTTATAGCAATCCTCCTGCCTCAGTCTCCCAAGTGCTAACATTATAGACATGACTCACTACGCTTGATTCTGTAGTGATCCCTACAGTAAATCTACAAAGAAACTGTCCTTAAAAACAAAGAAACGGAAAAGCAGAGAAGTCACAATGGCCTCAGAAGGCACAGCAGACAATAGTCTTTAAAGTAACCCACGGGGACCTGAGGCTCTGGACTGCCTGGCATCCGTAGAGATCTCTCCTTTTGACCTGTGTCCCACTGTGCAGCTGACTTCGCTATGCAGCCTTTCTACTTCATACTTGGCTGACCTCCATCCTAGCAATCAGAACCTGCAAAGCATGAGGTGCTCTAGAGGTTTATGGGAAAGCTCAACTTCAGCCGTAGAACAAAACATAAAAACAGGTCAAGAGAGTGAAGCTGTGCATGTCAAGCCATGCATGATATACACCACAAATGTCTTCAGGAATGCAAAGCATATGCTGTTTCCGTTATGTGTTCTCTAAGAGAAACACAAGCTACACTTTCCAAATGAACTCCTCTCTATCTCAACCAGAACATAAAAATGACAAAAAACAGATACTCTCTAAGGATCTTACTATGTTCCTGCCATGATGAGCCCATGGCACATACAATCAGTTTGCAGGTCATGCTGGGTAGAGCTTCCTACAGGCATTTGTGTGTTTAAGATTTGATTTGCCTTCTTACTTATACTGTCGATGGCCAGACTTTAATCTCTTGTACGGGGCCTCCCATACATTCGAAACAAAACTCTATTTTACTTGGGGCTTCTGGGACTAGAAGCAACGAGGCTGCAGTTCAGCAAGCTGCAGAAAAACAAAGCCCAGGAGGGACTGAAGAGAGGATCAGCCTTTGCAAGCACTTGCTGTGCCTGCAGAGAACCCAGGGTTGGTTGCCAGCACCTATCTGCTGCCTACAACCCATCAGAGAATCCAGTGCCCTCTCCTGGTCTCTTCAGGCACATGCTTGGTACTCAGGCAGAAAGACAGACAAAACACTCATACATACACCTAAAAACAAAACGCTTGTACATACACATAAAAATAAGTCCTTTTTTAGGCATATGAAAACTTCTAGAGCTTTCTTGAGTTGTAGAAACATGGAATGAAGGGAGATGTCTGGTGCAATTGATGAGGATTTGCTGGCTGACTCAAAGCTGGAGGCTGAGACTCATCCTATGTGAATGGCACTACATTATTGATGGAGGGAAGCGCACTCTTTCTGATCAAGCAGAGCTCTGTGTGACGGAGAGACGATGAGCCAGTGACTGTCTGTGGAGAAAAGTGTAGTTCGGGGAGTTGTCAACACATTAATTAAACAGTGACAAGAGCCAACCTGCTGGAAACCAGAGGAAAGCAAATGTGCCTTGGGGAGCAGCGCAACAGGGGGACTGTTGAGCGACTATGAATCTGGGAACAAGAAAAGTACAATGCAATTGGAGCTGAGGAGGAGCACTGCAGAATTGGATCAAGCCAGCAGTTCACATACTTCGCCAAGAAATATATGGCTTTCATCACAACAGTTTAAACAAGATGATTAAACTTGTTATCCTAAAATGAATGGTTTATTTTCATACTAACTAAAGTATCCCTCCACCATGCTGGATCTCTGTGCAGAGTGGCAAAGGGCTGAGGAGTCATTAGCCTGTAGTCTCACTGTGTCTCAAGAGCAATCTGAACAATGCGCAGTAGTATCTTGGGCCCCGGGGGGGAAATAGAAGATCACGTGACAGGCCTGGCACTGGAGTGGCTGCTGCGTACGCTGTGTCCGGGGAGAACTGGGGCACACGTGTTTGATAGGTTGCTGCCTCTGGCACTTCGGCATCCCTGCACACCACTGCTGCCCACTCACGGTTTTCACTCACTGTGGCTGGCATGAGTGAAATATCGCAGCAATTATAAAACTCAAGATATCGGCCGAGAGAATTTTAGGAATGACTGCAGCAAATTGCTTCCATTTTTCAGCTCACAGCAGAAGAAAGGCAGAAACACAGAGGGGTCACAAAGAAAGCCAATGAACATGCCTGCATTGGCTGCACAGTCTACGTATGTACATATCTAAATATATTAAGCTTCTCTTTTGTGCCTTGGAGAGAAAAGAGCCGCAATCAGCCATTCAGGGACGATCAAATAGATTAAAGCGAGCATTGTAGACGTCTCCAAGGAGCCTGCACTAACATCTTTATTCTTGCTCAGCTACCTTCTACTCCACACTGTGTGAGGGAATATATTTTATTAAAAACATTTCTTTTACCTGGAGGTCCTGTCAACTAAGTAAAAGAACAAAAAGACAAAAAAAAAAAAAAAAAAAAAAAAAAAAATCTGAGAGTGTGTTTTGTGCACCAAAAAAAAAAAAAAGCCAGCTAAGAAAACATTTTTTTGTGTGTGTGTGTGTGGTTTTTTTTTTGTTGTTGTTGTTGTTTTAATACAGAGAAAGAGGAAATAAGTGGAAATTGAGCTTTTCCCTCATGATGTGTCCAGTACCAGTTCTGTTTTGGCAAAGGTCCTTCCCTCTGAATCCAGAGGGCTGCTCGTCAGAGATGCACTTTGCACTAAAAACAGGCAGCTCCTCAGTTACGTCCTTTAGGAGTGCGAGCACACTCCTGTTGAAAAGTCTTCATTACTGCAGCTCTAACACCGCCTGTTCGTGTTTTCTCAGGGTTCACAGCTTTTGGAGTTTATTGACGCGATGCATTCTAATATTTGCATGAGAGCTGCCAGGTTCTCTCAGCCCTGTGGAAATCTGCTTCTTAGAAACACAGGCTGAGGTGATGCTCTGTGAGTAAAGGTGTCTGACACCAGGCCCGATGACATGAGCTCAGTATTGTGGTGGACCCACACGGTAACAGGAAGAACGACTCCTGACGGTTCTCCTCTGACCTCTATACATGGCATGTGTGCTCAAATAGTAAAATTAAATGAAAGGGAAGAATCCTTTAATCTAGACAGATGATAGCTAGCTAGCTAGCTAGCTAGACAGACAGATAGATGACAGATAGATAGATGATAGTTAAAAATTAAAGATGATAGAGAGATGATAGACAGAAATAGATAATAGATGACTAGATAGACACATAGATAAATAGATAGATGACATATCTTAAAAAAGAAAAACTTGTAAGTTGACTCTGAAATGTCGCTGAGCTCCCTTCGACATCACTGAAGAGCAGCACAGCAAAAGAGCTTAATTTATCTTTTTAGAATTATGTATCGACCTCTGGGCACTGGGATAAGACTGTAAATTATAATTTGAAGTTGTGTTATTTTGACTTGTTTATTGTTAATGTCAGTTGCCTGCCTTGCTGCTATGATAAAATACCCTGACCTAAACAACTTAAAGAGGAAGAATTTATTTTGGTTCACAGTTCCGGGTGGTCCACCATGGTGGAGATGCCACAGCAGCAAAAGCATGAGGCAACTGGACACATTATGTCTGCAGTTGGGAAGCGAGGAAGCAAGGAATGCCGGGGCATCTGCCATAAGAGCATGGCCAGGGCTGGAGGACAGCTCTTGACATAGTCTCCAGAGGGCAGGCCTGGTAAGGAGGTGACCCCCGTCATGTTACTGCTTCATGTGCACTGGTGGCTGCATGGGACTGTGTCCATCTGTGCATGTGTGTACGCACATCTGAGTGTTCTCCTCGACTGTTCTCCACTCGGCTTTTCCAGATGGAATCCTCATGAATCTGGAGCTCATTGATTGGCTAGCGAGATGGCAACACACCCCTCCCCAACCCTTTACAGCCAACATGGTTGCTTTTCATGTGGATGCTAGGACTCCGAACTCAGCTCTTCAAGCTTGGGTGGAAAGTACCTCGCTGACGAAGCCAGACCTCAGCCAGTCCCTATTTCTTAATATTTAAGATTGGTCCTATCCCTTTCCTATGCAGAATGTTTCATTAACCGTGGTCGTAGCTAGATTAGCCAAAAGACAAAATTGCACTAGACTGATCAAAGACGTAAGGCTTCAATCAATTCCACAGGAATCCTTGGGAATAGAAGCCAGGCCCACCCATCTACCTACAAATACCTCATATTAGCTTCCTCAGAACAAGTCAGTACTGACTGGATGGTTTAAGTCATAGAAACCCATTCCATTTCAGTTCTAGAGGGCAGAAGTTAAGAGTCAGAGGGTGTCGCTTCTGACAGCACTAGGGGAACTGACCACACACTCCTCCCCTGCTCTTGGTGGTCAGAGGCCTCTCTCAGCATTCCTTGTTTTCCAGAACCATCACCTAACCTTCTTGGCCTTCACACTGCCCAGCTCTTGAGGCCACCGTCTCAGAAGGACACCAGTGAGTGTATTGGGAGGTCCTAACTTAACTTAGGATGATATCTTCTGATCTCCAACTCGGAGACATCCATACTGGCTTTAGTTTCCTGAAGCTCACATTCTGAGGTTCAAAGTTGACATGAACCCTGTGAGGAAGTCTTTCACTGACCATGAACACATACAGATCTATTCCTGCTGCTTTACCTGTATAAAGAATTAAAATCCATTTATCCTCCTGTCTTTTCTTCCTTTCTTCGTTGTTGCTTTTGGTTTTCTTTGTTTTATTGGGGGGGGAGGTTTTTGTTGTTGTTTGTTTGTTGTTTTGAGACAGGGCTTCTCTGTGTAGGTAGCTCTGGCTGTCCTGGAACTGGCTTTGTTCATCATGCTAACCTCAAACTCAAAGATTTGCCTGTTTCTGCCTCCTGAATGCTGGGACTAAAGGTGTGTGCCACCATAGCTGGCATTTTCATTTTTTTTTTTAACAGGCCAGTACAGGGGATGAAACCCTCTCAGATACATAAAATGTGAAGGAAAAATGTCAGCTACAACATTTTAATGTGTTTGGGTTGTGTAGTATTACTTTGTTTCTTGCTATTCTATTTCAGGGTCTTACTTGGAATAACATTAACTAGATCTAAGAGAAGAGTTAGCAAGGAAAGTGAGCGGCTTGCTCATAGATTAAAACATAAAATAATGTGTTAATAAGAAGGTAATATTCTTACCTTCTTATTACCTTGTGTATTTGAAGCATACACAAATTTGAAATTGCTTTATAAATAGTTTAATCTGTTAGTGACCTTTTGTTGATGGAGAATTTGCATATAAGATATGACTTCTGCTCACTCTTGTACATATATACTGTAAGTCACCAACCACCCATGATTTTTGGAGACATTTTTAGAACAGTGGTTTTTAGTTTTGCAACTCAAGGGATGCCCAAATGAAAGCTTTTTGTTTTGTTTTGTTTTTTGTTGTTGTTGTTGTTGTTTATTTGGTTGTTGTTGTCAAAATTCAGGTGAGAGCAGAGTTTGCAGATGGACCTTTGGTGCCACTAAAATATCCTCATAAGCATCGTCAGGGAGGTCCATGTGGTCCAGTCTGTCAATGGTCCCAGGACCAGGATCCCTATCAGAGCTACACTCATCGGTGAACGGGTGCAGATTTTCTTTAATTCCTGTGATTTAATTCTCCTCTGACATCCATTGTCAGATCATGGGGCAACAAACAACTTGAAATTTATCACATCAAATGACGGAACAAAGCTACTTTTTCATGAGCAGGAACTGAACTGAGAGTTACTCGTGACCCGAGCCAAACCCACATGACACGCACTGGTTTGTTAGTTGCCAGTTTCTCTACCAAGCAGAGGAGGCGGGCTTTCGCCTTAGTCATTACCAAGTGTCCCACAGGTCATTAAGCTTATCACACCTCAGATTGATGAAATCCACCGCTAATTCCTTTGTGTTGTCTCCAGGCCCACAGCCTCTTAAAATCCTTGAACTATCCTAAATGAATGTGTATTTGTAAGCTAAAGGGTTGACTCATGTGACACTAGGATGCGTCACAAGGTAGCCTTGTCATAGGGAAGAATGGGTTAGTATGTACACACTTTAGCCTACCCACCAACCATGGGCAAGAAAAATGACTTGAACATTAGATGGGTCATCCAGGGCCAATGATTTAGTTAATCATCCTATACAGTGAGGTTTCCATAAAGACACGAAAGGGCTGAGTTTGGAGAACTTCAGAGAGCCAAATGCATGCAGGTTCCTGGAGAGAGGGCCACCTACATGTCTCACTCTCTACACTTCTCCACCTCTTCCCTTTCAACACAGCGTTGCCCAGGGCTCTCTACAGCCAAGCCCAGTTCACCAACGTCACTAGTGTCCAGGGTAGGGCAGTTCATGAGTCTGAGCTCCCCACCTCCGACTCCCAGAATAGATGATATCAGAACTGAATTTGCTGAATGATGTCTCCAGTTAGCATGGAGTGTATAGGAGGTTGCTGACGAAGGAGAATCTCCACACACACCATAGGGAACAGAGATCACAGGTCTCCTCTGTATTCATTACTGAATAAGAGCATAAAATATAATACCTTATCTGCCCATGTCTGTACTGCCAGACCCTTCCTTCTTCATCCTTTTCAAAGCAGTAGCCAACATCTGGCAATGAAGATGGCCAAAGTCTTTGGAGGCTCGGGATCATTTTATAGAAATACAGCAGTGATATCCTTTGAATGATAGTGGCAATAATAATACGCCAAGTTGTGTGTGTGAGAGAGAGAGATTTTATTTTATACTGGAGAATGAATAGCTTTGTGAAGCTAATATAGAAAGAACTAAGCCTGAGCGAGTACATCCCTTTAATCACAGTTGCTTGGGAGACCAAAGCGGGAGGATCACATGAAACTGTATGCCCATCCTAGGCAACTTAACAAGAACCCGCTTCAAAAGAAAATAAGAGGTGGCCACGATGATCATAGATGCATATCATTAGGAGAACTCTTGTCTGGCACTCTAGGCCCTAGGTTCAAGTCCTCCCCACAAAACAAAAAGTATGAAATGTATTTGTCAGGAGTGAAATATGGGCTTGCGGTATCCCACTGACCTTCCCCCATTTCTCAGGTAGCCTAAGAGTGTGTGTCCTGACTCTGCCCAGGTCTCACTCTTGACCGACAGCCTTCTAGGTGCTGCTGTGGACAGAAGGCAATGTACTGTTCAACATTGCAGCAACATCTGGGAACCGGCGCTGGCCACTGAGCTCTGCCTGGGGCTCCGGGGAAGTCACAGCTACTTGGAAGCTGTTTACTCACCAGAGTTAAAGCTTGGAACCGCCGGAGGTGGGAGTCACTGTGCAGCCTGACCTCTGTTTGCTTTGCAATTCATGATGCACGTGAGCAAAGAGACTGCGGATTTCAGCCGCTTCTTGGTCATCTGTGCTTCTACCTCAGAACAGAGCTGCGTCTGAGGCTGGCTTCTGTTTCTAATGTTTCATTTCGCTGGCTCTCCCCCGTGATTTTCAGATCCCTATTGCTTAAAAAGTTACCTATTGCTTTATAGAGGTTTTTTTTCTTGGTCCAGCTAACTCTTTGAGTATGAAATGAAGTCAATCAAGCCACTTGTTGCTGCCCGGTCAGCATTCTTGCACTCCAGTCTGTTTGTTGACTCTATGTGGTAATTTGGATTTTTCTCACACAGTTTGTTTGACACTTGCAAGTCTAGCCTGTACCAACTTCTATTGTATGAGGCAAATACCCTGACTGCACTCAAATCCTGCCCATTGTTCACTCTAAAGCAAGAGGGATTTTCTCTAGTTCACCAACCGCCAAATCTATTGTTATCAGAAAACCCTCTGCAGATGAAAACTGAAAAGAATCACGTGACCCAGAAAAAAAGATTAACCTTCAGGAAGTCTTCTGGCTTGCCATTTTTGTCAAGATGTCCCCAGAGAGAATGGAAAAAAAAATAAAGTTAAAGCCTATTTCTGGAATGCAGCCCATTTCTTAATAAAGTCTATGAACTTCAGGTTTGTGAGATGCTCCTTCCCAAAATAGGAAGTAAAAGCAGGCCTGTGACAAGCCCAAAGGGATCAGAAAGAACTCAAAACATGGGACTTAGCAACTTTTAATTGCCTCGTTTTCAATTCAAAGGGGAGAATAAGTATTGATACTAAACTATTGCTCAGTTGCACACACCAATCAGCTAGTTAGCTGTGACACACAGTCCTCAGAGATTCCTCATTACCCAGGACGTCTGTCATTTCGGATGAATTTTTCACCTTGTTGGAAGCAGCACACTGAGCTTCCCTGACCATCTATCTCTCACTTGATGCTTTTCTGAGGAGACAGACTTAAATTGCCCAGCTCTTTAAAAACTGGGTAGGAAACAAATGCATAATGTTTTATATTTTTAAAAAGTGTGACATAAAAAGCTTATTGTAAAGGCAAATGGCATTTGGGTACAAGAAGAAATTCTAAGGTCTGATGCTTTAGATTGAGATTTAGGCTAGAGAGTAAAACTTTCATTATAAAAGAGAGAGAGAGAGAGAAAAATAGATGCATTAAATCAACTAAGGGATTACAAAGCTTTATATCCTAGTACCAGTTCAGATCCAGCCAATTCTACAGCACAGCACCCCAGAATGCCACCTAAGCAGGCACAAGTTCACATCCTTTGGGTCACAAGGCGGCATTTCTTTTTACTTCATGGACTGGGGGTGGGGCAGCACTAGCATTCATTTCAAATCACAATGTATTGCAAAATGGCTTGCTTGTGCATTAGTCATTCAACAGTAAATAACAAATTACCCTAAAACTTAAGTAACATAAATCATTAATAAGTACTTATGAACTCACCATGGTAGTCAGCTTGCACAAAAGCCTGCAGAACTACCCAATCCTTGGTGCCATATGGTACACATAAACTGAACGGGCTCAACCTGTGTAATAAACAGGGCATGGTAGAAAGAACGTGAGAATGCCAAGATGTGATGGCTGCTCTTCACTGTCAGCTCTGCTGGATCTGGAGTGGCCTGTGAAACCCACCTCTGCTGTCTGTGAGGCCAGAGAGGGTCAACTGAGGAGTGGAGACTCACCCTAATGCAGACAAACATCCTGCCTGAAGCTGGGTACCAAGCTGAAGGAAAAGGAGAAAATTACTAGAGGGCTAGCATTCACCTCTCTCTCCATGTCTCTGCTTCCTGGGCATGGATGCAATACGGTCACCTGCATCCCAGCTTCTGCCATCATCGCTAAAGCCACTCCAGTGCATGTCTTCCCCGACTTGGTGGCCTATGTCTTCTCAAACCATGATCCAAAGAGAAGGAGCCATAAGAAATGTCACTAAGACACAAGGCTCTGTCAGAGAAAACACTGGTTCATATGTTGTTTTGTCTCTTGAACTATTTCAGTAGCTATGTTATGATAACACTTAGGCTACCCCAGGAGAGATCCACAGTGAAGAAGCAGAGCTTTGCTGCCGAGAGTCAGTGAGAGACAAATGCCACCCTTGACAACCAACTGAGACAGCCATCTGGAAGCAGAGCCTTTGTGAGCCAAGTGCTCAGATATCTATCTCTCCAACCAGCACCTCAACTGCAACCTCATGAGAAACCTCAAGGTAGTGGTGCCTGCACTGCCTACCAATGAACCCAACCACATTGAAGCTGAAAATCTTGTTTCCTTCATTAATTTACTACATTTGAGATAATTTATTGCACAAAATACCTAAGTGTTTGGTTGGGCTGAACATTTGTCTTATGTTAGTAGTCCTCTTTGGCATTTCTTACAAGATTGTTATCAGAGGTTTGGCCAAGATGGCAGTCAGTGGAAAGCCTGCTTTATGGGTTTGCTCCAGTGTGGTTCACTTGGGTGGCTGGCAATGTCTGCATTTAGTCTCCATTCTTTTTCTTGCTTATAGAGGGGAAAAAAGAGACCAAGGAGGAACTATGCCCATTATGGCAGCTAATTTGCTGTGCCAACTTTTTAAGCTGAGGAATCCCCAGATACCTACCAACATCACTGCTGTACATTTCAGGTCTGTGGGGGTGTTTGCACTAGAACCACTAGACTGAATTCAGAAGCCTTCACTAACATGGAAGGACTCCAACCAATTGAAGGAGGCTCAGAGCAGGAAAGATGAATCCAAGATCCCTATTTAAGTGGAACATTCACTACTCTTGTTTTGGGATATTAGCACCTCTGGCTCTTGGGATTTTTTAACTGCACTGAATAGATAGACATATGACAGATAGAAGAGGGAGAGGGAGAGAGAATTTAAGCTTTATGTTACAGAAGTATGTCAGAGAATTTTTGGACATAGTTTGAAACCACCAAAGCATATACTCCAAGCAGAAGTTTTTAACCTTCCTCCCATATGCAAAATATACATGGCCTACGACAAAATATTCTCTGCTGAAAATGCTTATTAATCACCAACCAAGACTTGCATTCAAGGACCCTAAGATCTAAATCAAGTCCTGTTGCAAATGAAACTTCTGAGATATGGATCCTTGCATGCAGACCATCTTGGATGAAGATCCATAAACTAAGCAGTTTCCCTGTACACTTTACATACAATAGACAAGTCAGTATAAACGTCCTCAAAATGGGGACATGTGAGACTCCCAGAATCACTTGTCTATAATGATCCTGAAATCCAACAGAGCACACACTGCTGTCTCTTGATTAGGAGTCAAGGCCTAATATTATCCTCTTGGCTCTTGTTCTATCCTTTGTGCATTTGATATTCCCTGTGACCCATTCCTTCTTTTCCATGAAATATGTTTTGCCTTTTCAGCTGCACAGTCTCAAGTTGTTCCTATTAAGGTGACATAAATGTGGGGTTCAAACATCTTCTTTCTCCCTGTCTTATTCCTCTCCATTTCTGCTCACTGAACCATGCCTTCATCAGTAACATTCCTTTTGAAAACTTTCTGCATCTCACATGATTCCTGTTGGTATTAACTCCATTATGAAGAAGAAGAAGGAAAAGGAAGAAGAAGAAAAAAAGAAAGAAAGAAAGAAAGAAAAGGAAGGAAGGAAGGAAGGAGAAAGAAAGAAAGAAAGAAAGAAAGAAAGAAAGAAAGAAAGAAAGAAAGAAAGAAACGAAGGAAGGAAGAAAGAAAGAAAAGAAGTATCCACAGACATTTGAAGATTATCCTTCTCTTCATTGGAATTCTACTAAAAATAAACATTGTCAGGCTTCTCAGAAGCACCTTTGTCAACTGTCCTCTCAGATACACATTAGCTATTTCTGTGGTTTTAACAGAGGAGTTCACAGCTGTGACTGTATCTCAATTCCACATTTCACAGACAAAAGCACTTTTGGCTCTGGCATCTATCACAGTTGATCTTGACTGTCTAGTTGATTGGTTTAGGGAGTACCTAAGATATTCCTAAAGTGCACCTGTGTGTGTGTCCACGGGTGTGTTTCCAGAGAAGAATTACTAAGGAAGAGAAGCTCCACTCACTTTCATACACTAGGAGCCGGAAGAAGCAGAAGAGGAAGAGGCAGACATTCTCTTCTCCCCAGCAGCCATGAGGTGAACTGCTCTATTCTCATCACCCTCTGCCATAGTAGACCTCACTTTTTAAAACTGTGAACCAAAATAAAGTTTTCCTCTTTAAATTGTTTGTGTCAAGTATTTTATCACAACAACAAAATGAGTAACTCCATGCTATGTCCTCTTATAGTTCTGTAATTTTCAAAACTAAAAATTCCCATCTTCCTTATATTTCAAATTTTTCTTTTGTTTCAATTTTTTTCCAGTTCATTTGTCTTCTTTTGCATTACGCTCCAAGCAGTGAGTAGCAATGACATATGCTCTCAATGACATATACATGGAAATCCCAGCTCCAACTTCTAGTTCATGTTGTGTACTTTGTATTTTCAGGAATACTTGAAATAGCCTACTGGGATAAGTGCCTTCCCCAGAAACACTCAGAAGTACTTGTTCACTTGGCTGTGGGCCTTGGCTCTCACTCACTAGGAGGAATGCTCACCTGAGAAAGAGGAGAAGATGGCTTGTGCAAAGCTCAAGAAATAGAATTATTTTCCATGGCTGGAGAAAAGGCAGAAGTGGGTATGGATAGTGAAATCAACAGTGTTCTTAAAACTGTGTGACACTAACTAAATGAAGTACTGTGCTTCACAATTTTCAAATCAGTTCCACACAGATTCTTAGGTTAAGATGCAGTATTTCACGGCAGGCTGTTTGTACGTAAGGGTCAGAAAGAAAGTTGAAGCTGCTGGATACTTTATAAAGTGGTCAGTTGGTACGTACGTCAGAAACCACTTTAAACCAAAGCAGAACATCCATATGATAAACAATTACAACATGTGCCAATTCAGTGCCACGCCCTTAGTGAGGTCTTCGAGGGATCTGAGCTATCCTGGAGGAGGTGGGAGAATGTGTGTCTTATTGTTTCACAACCAGGCACAGCTTTAGATGCACAGCGTTACAAAAGCCTGCAATGGGGGACGGCAGATGGCTCCCAGGGTCTCAGTCTCAGGAGACAGATCTCCTTTTAATGAAAGATGCGACAATTTAGAAGTAGAAGCTGAGCAAATGCATCAAGGGTACTGTGAGCAGGGGCCTCTGCTTGGAGACTACAGGGACACACAGCACACAGCAGACAGAGATCAGGATGGGTGTGGAGTCAGAAGAGTGGAGCCTGGATAGGATGCATGGGAGGCCCAGGATCTAGGAACTGCTAACAGACCTGAGCTTTCATGGATGCAAGAGGAGGCTGCAGCAGGTTTGTGAGAAGGCGAATAATATGTCTGCAGGTCTGCAGTGCCTTCCCTTCCTCCCCATTACAGTATTCTATATGTACCTTTTTGGACTTGGACTCAAATTAACACCTTATAGGCTCACAGTGAAAATAAAATATGTGATGGTATTAAAATATCATCAGTTAAAAAGACAATGAGAAAAATATTTAGAATTGTTACCAGTGTGAGAACTCCTTAAATGCCTCCACTTAATTATAATTCCAGTTTATAACAATGAAAACTCATGGCTCGCTTTCCTGAGCAGACACCCAGCATATAAAGCAATAACGATCATGGCTGTAGATCCAAAACAAAGATTCAAAAAGAATCTCCATGGACCTCATCCTTCCAGTTTGTTTCAGATATTTAAAAAGTGTGTGCATTAATACATTTAAATATGTAAACAACCTCAAATGCTTTTATTTTCTTCACAACATGGCCCCAAGTGGGCACAGGTTCTCCGTGCTTCCTCTGTAAGCAGCAGGTAAACAGCAGGAGTCTAGGATGATCTAATAAAAAACAGCAACACTTCCTGGAGCCTAAGACGGCAGTTTAGCTCAGAAAATGCAATAAGCAACTTTCCTTCTTGAATGTTGACTTTTTAAAATTGTTCTTCAGAAGAGCATAAATTAAAAATAAATAGAATTACCAAAAAAGAGATGTCTAACCAGTGTGACTTAAATTCAGTTAAAACATGATGTAGAAAAACTCCAGTATCTAACTCATTTTTCACGCCGTGCTCCTGAGCTACATTGCAGAATGATTAAAGGCCAGTGTGTGGGAAGGTCATGCAGGCCTGCCTGGAGGGGAATGATGATGGAGATAAAGTAATAGAAGCAGGCTACAGGCTACAGGTCCAGGAAAGAAAAATCAGCACACACACACACACACACACACACACACACATACACACACAGAAAAAAAAACAAACAGTTTTCTTTCAAAAGAGTGTGTCCAATCAGCCCATGTTACTGATAAATAACATGTGAAATGGGAAAATTGTCTACTTATTTTTTAATTACTATTTTTAATTTTTGTTTCTATTTTTAAATATTCCATGTATATATTTACTATATGTTTTCACACAGTCTGTAATGTCTATTGAACGTATCCTCAGTGATTACTGTTTTAGTACAAGGGGAGAGGTCAAAATATAGAGTATAAGTTCTAAAAGTAAAAATCCAGAAATAAGGGAAAACATAATAAATTATTCATATTTATGCTATTATTAATATTAATCTGAATGTAATTTATAGTTACATGAACATCATTCCCACGATGTGGCAATCGAAATGAGCAAAGTTAAAATGTGTGGGAAAGGGAAAAAAGAGAGGTAGTTGTGACATCAGCAAATATCCAACCTGGGCTGAGGTTTTGGGTAGCTAAGGATGCTGCTGCTGCTTTTCTGGGGTCCGTGGTATTTGGGTTGACAGCCTTTCTTGGGTCAGATTGCAGGCGGGAGCTCAGAGTGAACTGTGGTGCTAAGGCACTGAACTCAGACCTCAGGGGGTCAATGAGAGGACTTCCTGCAGAAAGCCCTGACCAGATGAAGCACGGGGACAGTCTGGTAAGGCATCAGGAGAGTCTGGGTCCTGGCACAGGTGCCCTCCCTTACTTTAGAATGCGGGAGGGAAAGCAGCAATGCTGAGCCACCAAGGGTCAGAGGCACGAGTGCAGGATGAGCTCAGGGTCAGGGATGTGGTTAGGGGTCAAGTTAACCTTAGAGTCAGGGCTGGTTGGGATTAAAGTTAGGGTTAGGTTAGTGCTAAAGTCAGGGTTAGGACTAAGGTTAGGCTTATGATTAGTGTTAATGAGCAGCCGGAATTAGGCTTTGGCTTAGTTTAAGGTTAGGGCATTTAGGGTGGAGGAGAGGATCAGAATTAGCATAGGACTCTTTGGAGACCGGATCAGGACTAAAGGTAGGGATTAGGGTTTAAATCTAATTTTGATGAAAAAAAATTACCCAGCAGATCCACAAAATGGCTGATATCAATCAATATATGAGTTTTAGACTCATATACACATAAAACAGATTTGGAGAACAGCATTGCTGCTACTGACAGGGCACTCATGAACATAAACGGTTTCACAAGAGTAAAATTTTATCATTGTTTTCCCCTTAATAGCCCCGGACTCTGCAGCCATAATCTCATGAATGGCTCACATCTTAACTTATCCAGTGTGGCCTCTGGGCCAACAAGGCTGTCAGGAGTGTCCACTGACACCTGTCTTCTGGAGAGCCACGGCTGTGCTTCAGAGCAGCTCTGTCTCCACCCTCTTTAAAGCCTCAGGCCTTTCAACTGAGCCTGTCATGGATAAAAGTTTAGTGGGTTAAATTTTGACTTTATCACCTACTATCTCTGCCTCTGTGGCATTATTGTGATTATCTCTTCATTTGTAAAATGGGGCTACAAGAGCTTTTATCTTCTAGATTGTTTCTGAGAATTCAGTATGCTAACATATGTAAAGTGCATAGATGAAAAGAAAGGAAGAAAGAAAGAAAGGAAGAAAGAAGGAAAGAAGGAAGGAAGGAAGGAAGGAAGGAAGGAAGGAAGGAAGGAAGGAAGGAAGAGAGAGAGAGAGAAAGCCATCTAGATATATAGCCTAGAGTGATCACTGGTCACGTCTCAGAGCATCCTTGCAGCATCCTTGGCTGTGTCTCTGAGGAAGGTACCAGGGGACACAGGAATTCAGAGAATAGATACCTTGAACTTGTGTATTTGGTTTTACATAAGATTTCCATTAAAAAAAGATAAATATTAAATTTCAACTTCAACTCAGTGCACGCTTACATTTGATGAGGAATTACACAGAATCTGAGACCTACATTGAAAGCATGCAGTGACTGATCACTGGACAGAGGACAGAGAACTGGATGCAGATTGTAAACGAAACTGAGTTAGAGACCATGAGTTAGGCCTCTGGCTTGAGCTGAGGTAGGTGCTGAAGAGAGAATCTAGGTCATTATATTCAAATCACCTGGGAATCCTTCAGCATTTCTGTTTCAGGAAGATTCTACCCTAGCACTGTTAGCCGGGGGTCCCTAGAGCGACAGAACGGATAGAATGAGCACACATACACAATAGAGTTGTTAGAGCGGCTCTAGGGTTATCTGCTCACTAGTACAGCCATGGCTGTCTCCCAACAGAAAGTTCAAGAACCCAATAGGTGTGTAGTCTGCAAGGCTGGATTTGTCTGCTGGTCTTCAGTAGACACCAGAGTCCTGAGGAAGTTGGGCTCTGATGCCAGTAAGAGAATGAACATGTCAATGAGAGCGAAGGCGAGGAGTAGGTGTTTCCTTCTTCCATGCCCTTCATATCAGCTGACACCAGAATATGGGGCCCAGAAAAGGCAACTCTTCTCTTCTCAAAAGATCCAGGTTACAAGTGGCCTGTCCCATCTCAAATGATTCAATCAAGAAAAGCTCCTCACAGATGCGCCCAGCCGCTCGGGTTTTAGTTGGTCTCTGGTGTAATCAGGAATAGCAATCACAAATACCATGGTGTAGGGGGAATACAAAAAATATGGTATTTGTAATGCTTACCTCTCAGTGACAACAGCCACTTAACAGAGGAGAGAGGTCCATCCTGGTGTGTTCTATCCGAGTTCTAGGCACATCGTGCAGGGAAGGCAGGGCTGAGGGCCCCATCTGTGGCTATCCAAATGACTCTCCTCATGATGGGTGAGCTAGGAACCACAGGTATGGTCAGAGGCTGACCCTCACGGCCCTCATCTCATCTTTCTGAATGTCTTACAGCCTTCAAAACTATCACAAGCCATCAGTGAGAGCACAAGACAGGAGTACTAGGTTCAAACCACGACAAAAGTCCAACAGAAACCTTGTGGATCACATCCTATGAGACTGTTCCAATTTTTAGCTTTCCATGAGAGCAGTCCAGGGCTAGCCTCTGAGCTGCTGGACACTGTGGTGTTTGCTGTTCGACAGTTGACAGATTTACCCCACACCGGCATTGACAGTGTTTTTCTTCATTGACCATTTTTATGGAACAGAAGTTAAATGAGCCTAGGCTTTTGCAATTAATTTTTATAGCATCATTGATTAGATTTCCCCAAATAATTTATCCCTCACTTCATAGCTTAGAAGGTAATCCCATTAACTATTGTAGTATAACATTTTAAAGCAGACTGCTTCAGTGTCCCGTTGAAAGATTTACACAGGTCTGAAATAAGAGCCATTTCTGCCTAATGATCTGTATGCAACAGCCACAGAAATATAGAAGGCAGGGATGATCAATCTATAAGATGCTGTACATCTCCCAAGATTTGTCTATGTGTTCAGAGGTTTCCTGGGGTGGGTGTGTGCATTACTTGGGCTTTAGTTAACTAAACACTGAAAATATATGTTTCTCTGTATTTAATATTACCGCTGTGCAGCTGGGACAGTAAACCATTTTGTGTGGCCCATTCAAATATACAGCCTAATTACCTAATTCAGTCAGTAAATAAAACAGTGTTCATCTGAGCCAAGCAGGCACCTACATGTGCGCGTGTGTGTGTTTGTGTGTGTGTGTGTGTGTGTGTGTGTGTTGGACAGAGTACCTAACCTGGAGCAGTTTCTCAGCAAAGGTATGTAAAGACGCAGTGTGAAAATCAGGGAGAATGCCCTACTCCAGAGACGCTTCTGCCTTACTGTGGGGGAATATGAAGATACAGTGAGGAGTGCGGGTGCAGCTTCATAGGAAATCACGACACTTCACGTGCTCTCCAGTCCTCTACCTTCAGCCGTAATTTACAAGTGTAATGTAGGTTGATAATGAATACTTCATAGATCAATGAATTCAGAGCAAGGACTTAGCATTGAATTTAAAGACAGGAAAATGAATAAACATTTTTAAAAATTCTACATTCAATAACAGCTAGCATATGTCAGACACTTTTGTTCGTACCTTGTTAAACAGTTTTCTACAGACAATATAATATTATCATAATAATCATTGCAGGGGTTGACACTATTTTCCTCACATTTTACCACATAAATTGTGGACTTGTTAGTAGTTCTTCATGCTAGCTCATAATTCTAAATTCCGCTTCACAGAAGCTTGGAGACCGATACTCAGGGCCTTACAGTTACATCTCCTGCACATTTTACTTGAACGTAAGTCCAGGGCCTACTTCTGACCTTAAGCAGGCATGGGTTAATTTTCAGAGTTGATGTTATATTTTCATTCTAAAACAATCCCTGGCCCCAATTACAAGTTGGCCTATGACTTGTTTTCTGTTGCAAGGTCTAGAACTGTTCATCTCTTAAACTCCCAGGCTGCAAGAGAGACCCAGTATCTCAAAATTAGCTTGGGATGGAGCTCTCTGAAGAGTCACGTGGTTTGATTTTGGAGACAATGTGCAGATCCAGGATCCCATCCCAGCAGTAGTAATGGGGATGCCGAGTTTTATACTTCCCTCCTCATGTGCTTCTGGCTGTAACTACCTCAGGAGCTTCCAAAAGCAGGGGACACTGGGATGTGACATACGACGGACATCCTCTGGTGACCCCAAGCCAATCAAATAATAAAAAGCCAGGTCCCCCAAGCGGAGCTGGCTTCCTCAGTCCCTCGGATCACTTGTTCCCACACTGAGCCTCTTTGGGAGGTTTTACTAAAAGAGAGCGGCTCTTCAAATGACTTGGCAGGCCCTTTCCCTGCACTCAGACACTCAGTGCTCGCTGATAAAAGTGACAGGGTCAAACCCAAACCGAACTGTAGAGACCGATTCATTTTTTTGTGCTGTGGAAAAGAACAGCAGGATGTGACTTTTCTTCTGGATCTCCTACCACCTGGTCCCAGCCCTTCACATCTGGCATTTGGGAATCATTTCTCCTGATGAGGTAAGAGCCTGGGTGGTCCACACTCTTATGGGAAGAAGTTTCTGAACACCGGGAGACCTCAAATAACTCCAGTCTTCAGCATTCCAGTATTGTAGGTATTTTCACATAATCATGATTTTTTGAGGCATTCCGAACATTTCAGATGCAACTTCCACTGTAAATAGAAGACCCAGGTTTGTGTGATAAGGGCAAGGAAGCTGCCTTGGACTTTCTCCAGCCATTGATTGTTGGCAGTGCACCTAGGAAATTAAGTTATGACATCATAGAATGCTCAGAGTATTGATTCTTTGTCATGCCACTTCTAAGAAAAACAATATCATTCTTGTCCTTCCCCGGAATTTAGCTCAGTGGATTTTGCCTGTGGCCTTTCTAATCAATGTCAAATCTCCTTGGAGACAATGTCAGAATCAAAATCAAATGTGTCAAGTGAAGTAGTAAGTAGAGATCAGGATGAAATTATTTCTATCCACAGTTAGCATAAAATTATGTTTACTTTGTCTCCTTCAATCCATTACCCTGGCAACGCATTTATGCTAAACACATGCAGTATCCCAGCCTGTTTAAAAGATTTGGTACGAAGGGAAGGAGAGTGCATCATGAGAATCTGCTTGATAACCTCTGAGGACATATTTCATATGCTTGAAATCCATAATAGAAGAACGGATGTGGTTTTTGGATGCTGACATCTTTCCTATGGGGTCAACAGACCATTAAGTTGTTTCTGACCTTAGTTTTGTACAATGAATATAACCTGCTTGGCTTTGCTTACGAGGCCTACTCAGGACCTAATGTTAATCATTTCTATTGACAAGGTTATGGATTCAAAAGGAATGTTTACACTGAAAAGGGACAAGTGTTGAAGAATCCCAGATAGATGCTCCCAACTGAAGGAGCTTAGTGTGGCTTAAGCTCTTTGCTGTGTTCCTGCTCATGAAAGCAAAGACAACAGAGGACATGGGGGTAAGTGTAATGAAGAGAAACAATAACAGGATTCAGAGGGGTCAATCCGGGCACAGCAGAGTTAATCTACAAGAGCTAGGGGAGGGTTTTTAGGCTAAAGACTTTGGTAAAAACTTGTTACTTTTTGATCCAGTAGAACCTAATGAATGACTCCATTGGCAAAGAAGATTTTGGACTTTGAAGAGTGGCCACAAGGAACATCCTTGATTTATTTATTTATTTTTGTTCAGCACACTTGTCTACTTGTTAAAGCTACTCAATTTAACATCAAATAACAAAAGAAAAGGAACCTAACAATACAGAATTTAAGGAGGCACAAAATGTGACCCAAGGCCAAAAAGTCCCCTGGAGGAAGACTGTGAATTCAACATATGCCAGGTTGGAGTGAGGTATAGAGGAGTACAACTTATTTATGTGCCAGAAAATATAGAGAGTTGTGTAATTATCACTTGCCGATGCGATGCTTTGAAACTGTCACTTGTTTCCATCTGACATAAGAAGAGAGTTGGTGATGCTGCTTTGCAAAGGTGCTAAATTGACTTTGGACCTGCTTTTGTCACCTGCAGAATCCCTGCCTCACAGAGCTAAATGTACGGATTTTCAAGATAGGGGTGAATTTTTTACCAAGATACGACACTGACCATAACCTAATGTTGAGACAGAAATATTCAAATAAAATTAATACATCTGAGGGCTAACAGCGTTTGGATGCAGTAGTGAATCTCAGAGTGTTGGGCTTACCAATGAGTCTCCTCACAAGTCAGGTGGGAGATTGTGACAGGGACGCCACAAACTGCACCACGGTTTAGATTTACATGACAAGGAAGTGAAAGAAGAGGAGGAAATAAAAACTCAGCCTTCCACAGTCAGACAGCAGACAAAAGAGAGGGTGTGGCTGCCCCCCCCCCCGCCCCCCCCCCCCCCCCCGCCAGCCAGGTGGCTCTGACCCTAACTGAGGGCTTTCCTGTGTTCTGTTTGTGAGAGAAATGCTGAGCTTCTGCGGCACTATCAATTTGTTTTCTAGTTTTGAAATGTCCATCTTGAGATCCACCGTGTGGAATGTGAACTTTGTTAACTTCTCCTGACGTTTTGAAAAAGTGCATCTCAACCTAAAGAGGCAACAAAGTCACGAGAAAGCACCTCTTGCTGTTATTGCCATCATTTCAAAAAGTGAGCTTTAAGCAAATGAGCCTTGTTCCTCTATAAATTATATACATTTTACATATTTATAGATGCATTAGAAGGTAAATATATTTATTAGTATCCTTTTGGGTCTCAGTAGTGCAATCGTATTTGCTACTATGATCTGTTTTCACTTTCTGGAGTATCATCTTTACACGGGTGAAATTGGAATAAATAGCTTGAGTCACAGCATTAAAAATATGCATTTCTCATACACATGCTTTGCCTGATTTTTAGCCATGACTGGACAACCCAGCTTTTAGAAGTAATGTCTAATGTCACGAGTTTGGGGTTTTCTTGGGATTCTTTAAAAGAATTGTGGTAGAGGGACAAGCCGGGGCAATGGCGAAAGGGAACTGAGAGAGCAAGCGACATAGCCACTTGGTGGGGGAACGAACTGCTACAGGTTGACTTTGGGCATCTTCCTCAGGCTTGTGTGCCCTACACTTGCTCCTGGGCAGTGGAGCTGTGTGGCACTTTTATGGCATCTTGAGGAGTTGGGACCTAGCTGGAGGAGGAAGTCACACAAGTGTGTGACTGTAAGATGTGACTGAACTATGGAAGGACGAGATCATGGAAGCCAGAGACAGGGACACTTGTGACACGTGGAGTTCTTAGAACCCACACAGAAGTCTGGCACTCTGAGCAGTAGGAGCAAGAACTCCTGGAAAGAAGCTGTGTCTACCAAGGCTGAAGGATGGGTCAGAACTTCAGTGGTGGGAAAAGCTGGAACATTGCAGGCCCAGAGACTAATTACAATTTATGTTGATTATCTTTAGCCTAGTAAATAAGTATTTTGTGCTCCTTCCCCACTTGTGTCAGACCTAGAACCTTACTTAACAGATTAAAAAAAAAAAAAACCCAACAACAAAACCTTTGGGATATATTAACAAAACCTTTGTTTTCAAACAATCAAAGAGTACAAGTGCTATCAGATAGCATCAAAGGCTCTCCTCATCTTAACCCGATGTACTCACCAATGTGTTTGAAAGTTACCTTAGTTTATGATTTTTCCTTGTGCAGCTATTAAAGAGCTCTGGAAATTGCTTATTGGAACATGGAAGCTTGGGTAACTTAGATCTGCGCGTCCTGGCCGTGTTTGGCTCCAGAATAAACTACTTCTTTATCTCTTCTAGGTAAGAGCTTCTGCACTGACAGTGGACACTTGGAATCCCCGCCTAGGAAGTGAAGATCCTAGAATCCCCAAGGGGCAAATTAGACTAGCTAGAATTGATGAGTTCCTGCATTCAGCAGAAACCATGCCTTGATAAGTAAGGTGGAGAGGGGTCAGGGAGGACACCTGACGTCAATTTCAAAATCACATACAAATACCCATTCACACATGTACACCACACACACACACACACACACACACACACACACACACACACGAGAAAGAAAATATAGTGATGTACGGAGCTTCAGTTGCTTATGTCACATTCAAACTTGCAATTCTCCCCAATTCATGAAAGAGCCAACTGAGGAGGCAACCAGAGATGACATGGGGTGCTGTGCGGTGCTTCCAGACACGCTGACGTTCAGGCTTGGGAGCTGTTGTCTGGGGGAACGGAGAAGAGCATGGTCTATACCCCGGGGCAGAGCTTAGCTGCACCATTGGTGTAACTTCTGCCAGAGGATGTCTGTCTGTCCCTAAGGGGTAGGTCAGTGGAGAAACCTGTAGCCCATGGACTCAACATCATTTTTCACATTTGCAGTGAATTAACAGATAGACAACATTGCCCTGGGTCTCAGGTAAAAATGTTGTTATGTTTCAGACTTTGGATTCTTGTTTCTGAAGAGAAGAATGAGGAAAAAATTTCTTTCCAATTATTAATTATCGAAATCTCAGCCCAATCACAGCACAAACATCAAACTCCAAAGCAAGAATATCCTACAAGTCCTTGAACAATGTCCTCCACTGTCCAGAAGATCAAACGAGGAACATCTGAAAAGTGTCACCAACAAGAGAAGGACAAATGCAACAATTCTCGCCCACACTTTTCTCCTTTTCAATTCATTATCTTACTCTACTCTGCTTTGTAGAGGAATCTTAACTCAGAACATGGCAGCTCTGGCAGGAGATCACATCCAAAGACGACCTAGGTCTGTGGGATCGGCTGGAATACAAACACACCTTTAATCCAGGAGACAGAGACAAGCAGATCTGAGTTCAAGACCAGCCTGGCATTGAGCACGTTTCAGGTAAAGAAAAGCTCAGATCCAGGCTTGGTGGTGTGTGCCTTTAATCCCAAACAATGGAGGTAAAGTAAGTTCGTAGAAGGAAGCATCCATGTTTGAAAGTGCTGCCTAACTGAGTGGCAGAAACAGTGACAAATCAGAGAAAGAGTTGACAGAATAGAATACGCCCAAGGGAGGAAAGGGAAGCTACTTAGGGGCAGTTAGAGAGAGATTAGGCAGTATAGAGAAACAGGTTACAGAGAAAGGACACAGGTGAAGACAGAATTGAGCCAGAAAATGAGGAGGAGCCAGGAGATTAGAGCAGATTGTTGGAGTTAGTTTGAGGCCAAACAGAGCAATTCAGGGGCCGAGAGAAAAGCCAGATTTATTAAGTCAAGTGAGAGAGGAGTTTGAGCCAGAACAGGTGCGTTGAGCCAGCCATTCCAGAGCTCAGTAAGAATAAGAAAGCATGAACTTATTCAGCAGTAAGTCTCAGGAACTGATACATTCTAGGCCTAGATAAGATTGTATGGAGACTAGAAGGCTAGAAGCTTCCAGGACTAGGTCTAGGTTAGCAGACTAATGCAGTAAGCCTCCAAGGCAACAACTGAAACATTCAGATAAAAGTTCTTTTTACATTGCTTCTCTGCCAAAAGCAGCTTAAATTTCCACATCGCAGTCCAACACCGAGGGACGTCATGACAGGAACCTGGAGGCAGGAACTGGAGCAAAGACCATGGAGGAGCACTGCTTCCGGCTTGCCTCCTCTGGCTGTTCAGCTACTCGCAGAGCCCAGGGACGGTGCCTCCCACAGTGGCCTGTACCCTCCTACATCGACTAGCAGTTAAGAGGATGTCACAGACAAGCCCACGGGCTGGTCTTATCCAGGCAACTCTTCAGTAGACATTACCTCTTCCCAGGTGAGCCTGCTTTTGGGTAAGTCGACAGCTGAAATGATGACAGATCTTAAATAACGTTGACAAGTCTTCATATTTTGAGGGTGAGTGATCATCAATGCAAAATTAAGAAGAAACATTAATTAAAAAGCACCAATAATAGCACCCTACAAGCACATTCACGTGAAGCACACCTGCATGAGGAAGGTTAGGCCATCAGCCAGGATCCCTGAGTTCACCAGGGCGTACACTCCAAGGGCAGAAGGTGATACACACAGGAGCACATTATTTGGGTCATTAGAGTTCTTTGAGACCAGTTATCATTTCCCAAGCTCCGCCTGGCTGAGCTTTCCTTTCATTAATCACTGCATTTGACCATAGTCGCTTCCTAGCCAGTGCCTGGAAATGAGACTTCTGTTTCAAAAGCTGTGGAAAATGTTTTAAAGTTTGTAAATGTTGCCAAGTCACTGTCCAAGGTCTGTGTTACTGCATACTTCACACCCTGAGTCCGTGAGTGCCTAAGAGGTTCCATCCTAATTAAATCAACAATTCCTAAAAGACATCTACAGGGACCTTTCTGTCTGCCAGATTTTTAATCAGGAAACTCTCAAAATGTGAAATAAATTACAGAAGAATTTCTAAAAGAAATGCTCACAGTTTAAAACTATAACCATCAGTATTAAAAAATACATTGGTTTCTTTCCCTTAATGCTCTGCTATAAAATATAAATTAATATTTTATTAAATATAAAGCATGCTAAATAATGAAGGAAGAAATAGTCATTTACTGGTGGTTATATGTACTTTTCTAGTTTCCATTATAGTGAGACTTCAATTAAAATCAGTTCAAAAGCAGGTTTATATTAATAAATGTGGTAAATTGAAGATAGATCAATTAGGCTCATTTTGTAATATAAAGCAGGAAATGTAGTGTTATTACTGTACAAGGAATATCTTTCAGTCAGAACTCACAAAGAGTCCAGGAAACAGGACATTATTTTCTGCACATCAGCACTTTGAGCGATAGCTCCAGGCTACCACATCCAGAGATGCAGTCCCAGATATCAGTATCATCTCCTGCCTCAGGGGCTGTGAGATCCTCACAGGGTCCTGGCCAGTTCGTGGCCTCTGGAAGATCAAAGGCCTTTTCCCCTCTGACTCTTGGGCCAGCTCTGTCCTGCACATCTGTGGATGCACTGAAGCAGTCAGGAGCAGGGTCAGTCTCCTGCATGGGCTTTCTCCTCTGCAGATGAAAGTCAGGGTTCTGACCAGGCACACTTTTGATCCCAGCACTTGGAAGGTGGGAGCAGGCGGATCAGGAGTTTGGGGTCAGCCTTTGATACTACTGGCGAGTTTGAGGCCAGCTTGGGCTCTATGAGACCTTGTCTCACTTTTTATATATATATATATATTTTAATCTAAGATCAGAGGAGAGTCAGCCTTACTCTTCTAGCCTCCTACAACTTCGTCTTCCCCTTGTGAAATTCCCAACAGCAATGGTGGCCTGCAGGAATTCTGAAGAGAGAGATGGAAAAAACAAGACATGGGATAAAGTCAAGACCTTGTCAGAGATTTTTCCTCAGAGTGACATGCAGCTTTCTGGTGTCATCCACTGTGTAGATATGTCTTCCTTGACCGTAACAATGGCCTGGGAACTAGCTGAGCAGGGGAAATGAGTGGAGATGGGAGCAGGGAGCTGTCCTCAAGGGCTTCTGTGGTAACTCCTGAAGTGGGGAGGGAGCTGCCCACCCAAGCTGTTGTTTGTTACATAAAGGGTTTTCAAAGTCTACTTCATCGCTTGGACTGACTCCCCTTCCTTGTGTCCATCCATCCCACTCCTCAGATTAGAATTAATTAATCCATAGCAAGCTCCTGTGAGGCAGCCCTCTCTGTGTGGCTCTTGTCATGGCTGTGTGCAGATCCCTTCCTGTGGGAAGCCTTGCTCTGGTTTTCATCCTTTCACTCATTTTCCTCCTAGGAAGAAGTCACAGGGAAGGACGAAGCTGTGTCTACACAGCAACCGAGAACCATGGTGGGAATGCAAAGGCTTTGGGAGGGTTCTAAGTCCCATTGAGGGTCAGCTGGGTGTGGCTGTTCAGGCTCCACATGGAGCACCCTGCTTGGAACTTACCAGAAGCCTCGTGAACTGAATTGGAAAGTTGATTCCGACTGTCCCCCCACAGTTCCCTGGTGCTGAAGGAGACAACTCTGTAAAACGTAAGCACTGTCCTCAACTGTGAAGCTTCAGGGCTCTCGTTTTGTTGTGGCCGTTGCTGATATTTTTTTGTGACCAAATTGGTCAATACTAGAATCTGGGACTTTTGTCCCAATCCTGGCTATAACCACAGTCATGGTGCTAGACGAAAAGAACATGTAGGTCTGAGCACTTTCAGTCTCACTCCTCACGGCAGGGACACAGCCTGCCTGGGTTGAGTGACTGTGTGGACATGGGGAATCCAGTCTCCATGTGTCATTACTGAGCCAGCATGTCCGTCCTCAGCTGAAAGGTGCTCGATATCCTCCAGAATCATGGCATGTTCAGATCACAATGTGCTCACTGTTCTATGGCAAAATGTATCCAAATTGCCTTAATTTTATGTTAATATCTTTTCTAAGACTATGGAGGTTTCTGCTGGAGGGGCTTAATTTCCTGTACCGTCACTAAATGCTGTATGATTGGATGGATATATGGAAAATCTGCACTGTGCTGACGGCCCTTTCTGAAGAAGCCCTTAGCTTTTTATGAGCACTTCACTTCCATCCATCCAGTCAGACCCAGGAAAACCCAACTCATTATCGAGGTCCATTTCCTCTCAATAATTAGGTTTCTCTTGGATGGTAACAGAATTTTGTCAGCAAAGATCTGAACAAGCATATATGAAGTTAGCAAATTGGTCTATATTCATAGAACAAAGATTCTATTTTATTATCCAGCTTGGAACAGTTTTTTTTTTTAATATCTTATTCTTGGGCCATAAGCAGAATGTTCAAAAGTATAAAAAGGTATGCGAGCATGTATGAGATATGCTAATTATTTTCTTTTCAGACAGAGCCTCACTCTTAATATCCTAGGCTCATCTTAAAATCACAATCCTCCTGCCTCAGACTCCTGAGTGCTGTTGCACGGGATTGCAGGTGTGTGAGATTGCAGAAGCAGAGAATTTGTTTGAAGCGCTCTTTAATTATCATAAATAAAGCAATCTCGCCACATTTGGGGATAGTTATCTCTTCTTCCTTTTTTTCCCCCAAAATGGAAATGAGTTTAAAGATGTCCAATGGATTTGAAAGCTAAATGCGTTTAAAAAAAAAAAAAACACAAATGTTCTCTCACTATAGAGAATCTGCATCCTCGGGATGCCAGCTCCATTAGGCAAAGTCGGAACTGAACAGAGCATCCCAAGGACACCTAGAAGGTTTTTCCTCACATCCTGTGACCTTTTTATTATTATCTCTCTTGCATCTGGATGGATGGATGGATGGATGGATGGATGGATGGAAGGAAGGAAGGATGGACGGGTGGATGAACAAATTTAAGGAGTTAATGGGAAGATAAAAGGTGCGAAGCCGGAGGACAGTAATGTTAAGAGTTAAAAGGCTCCAGTTCCCTGAACTGTCTCCTCAGCCACAGTTCCCCTTGTGAACTTTTGGTGTTTCATTCTTTTGCTGGAATTGGGAAGGGGGAGGCCAAGGAAGGCTGCCTCCTGCTCCATTGACTCCAGCCACCCTGCATGCAAGTTTAATGGGTTAGAAGTTAACACAGTGACAGCTGCAAGGAAAGTTACGTGAGGTCTCTGGGGCAGAGGAGACTCCTGCTGGGCAGGCTGCTTCCATTTCCTACCACTTTCCTTTTCTCTCCTCTGTCATGGACGCTTCCATGACAATCAAGGGGGAACCCATTAGGAAACAAAGCTCTGGGCTGACAGAAATGAGGGAAGCCTCATTAGCAAGGGGCTGTGAGGAGCTAGAAAAGCTACCTCTAATTACTGCAGGCTTAACAGTCCATGATCAGGGGAACAGATAAACTCCTGGAGAGAGAAATAAAATTTCCTTTAAACTCTGTCATTCGGCTTGTCACTGGCTTTCGCTCTCCCAGTCACACACATTTGCTATGCCTGGCTACTTTTTTTCACCATTTTCTTATAGCATTTTATCAGCTGTTTTTGTTTTGTTTTCTAAAGGGCTGTCCAGGACACACAGGAATACCCAGGGGATGAGAGGCTTTCTTCCCAGTGAGAGTAAGAAGGGACTTTGTCCTCCTCCAGTTCCCCAAGCCCACACTGCATAGCATCACCACCATAATCATCACCACCATCACCACCACCACCACCACCACTACCACCATCATCACCATCATTATCATCACCATCATCATCACTATCATCACCATCATCATCTTAGACTGGGTCTCATCTGGGTCTTATCTGGCCCTGCTGTCTTGGAACTCATATCTTCCAATTCACAGAGATCCTCTTGTCTCCTCCACAAACAGTGCCATGGGCAGCTTTTAATGAGGTGCAGTGATTCAAACTCGGATTCTTATGCTTGCGCCGCAAGCACTCTCACACAGGAGCCATCTCTCCAGGGCATAGCTGGGTGAGTTTTTACAAATCCCTATAGAGCCTTTCTCGACCCACAAAGCACAGCATGATCTGCTAGTTGTCTCTCCAGAATAGCTGGAACATTCCCACCAGTGAGGCAGCTGAGACCAATGGTAATTTGTCCTCTCCTCTGAGGTCTGGTCCAGGCCTTTGTCCTGGCTTTAGAGACAGGGAGAGCTGCTTGCTCATTAAGAGCAATGCCAGTCCACTCTTCACATGGCCTTGCCTCTGTGTGTCTGTCCGTCTCTCTGGTAGCCTCCTCTCTTCCAATAAGGACACCAGACATATTAGATTATACGATTATACTCCAGTATTTCCAAATGAGTTAACAGGCAGTGGGGTGGGCACTGGGGTGGGCCTTCTGTACCTTTTTGAGGATTCACAACTCAGAGAGTGCTCCAGATACCCCATCAGACTCTCTTCCAGTTTGTACTCTCACACCCAATGTGACTACACTCCCGACCTCGGGAAACATCTTTTCTTTTGAGATTCATTTAAAGTAGACATTTCAACGCTCTGTGCTGGGACATGGCTTTTAAGGACGACTCCTGAAACGTGACCAGTCATTCAGACTCGCTGAACAAGATTCCCTCGGATCTATGCTTGACCAACAATCTATTTAATGACTGGCGTATAGTTTTAAAAATCCACCACACCTATTTTTAGAATAATTATAAGAGAAAAAAGCAAAACCTCTTGCATACCAACAATTCTACCTCACTGAGGACGGACATTTTGAGTGAAGGCCTGAGATCCACCTGGAGTATTGAGCATCAGAAATGCGCCAGCCTTACTTAAACCAGCTTTCTTACTTAAACCAGCTCCCTAGGAGGAACAAGACCATGGCCTTCATTATTAATTCAGTGGTTTTCTAGCCCTTCCTGGGGCATGTGCCTAGCATGAGGAAAGGTCTGTAACTCTTTAGGGTCACTGGGCCTACAACTTTCCAGTGAGCTATGCTTGGACCTACCTGGTTGGGGGCTGTAACACATCATGACCCATCTTTGTTCCTTCTGCTCAGCCACTGCTGCCTTCTAGCCCTGTCCACACTAGCATGGCCTCTGCTAGGCAGTTTGAAGGCTCTGGAACTGCCAAGGTCCTGTCTTCATTCTGCCTGTCCTGGG
Organism: Meriones unguiculatus; assembly: GCF_030254825.1. Lineage (NCBI taxonomy): Eukaryota > Metazoa > Chordata > Mammalia > Rodentia > Muridae > Meriones > Meriones unguiculatus. Next base: position 4,141,584 of record NC_083352.1, on the reverse strand, counting down.
TGTTAGTCTCAAAAGCTTTGTTTGAGCTTGTGAATCACACAGCCTGGGCTTCATTTACTTACGACTGTTAACCCCACCCCCTTCTGCTAGGGTGTTCTAACCAATCCCGACACCTTTGCCTTGTGGGAGAGCCAGGGCTCTGTCTCAGCCACTGTCCCAATCATCTTGTCAAGGCCTGAAACCCTCAAAGTTCCCACAGAGATTTGGTTTTTCAAGCATACCTGTATAGCCTAGTCAACCTGGTTGTGCAACCTTGAACAAGCTGCTGCTTCTCATTAGAGCTTTCCTCTTCTGTAGAGAAGGGTCAGGGTGGAGAGCAGGGTATAAGTAGCTGAATTTATAAATGTCTAGCACTATGGTTGGCCCAGGGACTCTAAGTTATTACTTAGGTAACAAACAGCTTCAATGCAGAAGAATAATAAGAGGGGGAGAACACTCAGTTTATAAATTAACACCAAGTCATTATTTCCTAACATGCAAGTCATTTTACAAACGAGGCCAGATTACAAATGAAGAACCTTGGGGAGAATCTGAGGGTCTGGGCATGACAATCACATACCTAGTGTAAGGAAAGCACACCGGTATCCTCAATGTGGGTTTCCCAGGAGGCGCAACCAAGCCTGATCGTTATGATTAACTGAAGCCATTCAAAGCCATAGAGTAAAGGCACCCATTTCATCAGAAAAAAGGGAGGCTTGTGAGGAGCCAGGAAAGCTGTAATGGTTCTAATGGTGACAGATTCAGCCAATGAAAGAGCAGCCAGGAGTTGTCAGTACAGCAATTAGCTCACACAGGGTGAGTAAACAGAGAAGTGACTTTCCAATGGCTTTCTCCTTTTCACTACCGTCAAAGGTGTCAGGCTGCAGTGAAGACTCACAGGTCTCACAAAACCCCACAATGGCTTTCTCAGTGAACACTTCCTGGGATTGAGTGCCACACCCCGAGTGGGCGGGAATACAGATTAGCTGTAAGTGACCCGGTATGGGCGTCTCTAGGGTGCACTGATGGCTCAGCAGGATGAGCAGAAGGCGAGCTGGAGAGCCAGGATGCCCTGCAAGTTCTCCTCATCAACAGAGGTGGCCTAGGAAGGCAGAGGGGCCGCTTTTTCTCCTCTGTGCTAAGATGGTGCTGGAGGGGTTGAAGTTGTGGGGATGCGAGCTCCAGGCAACAGGAGTTACTTAGCAGAGGCAGGCAATGCGGGTTGACGCTGGGCTCGCCAGGACAGCCTGTCTCTCAGGACTGCAAAGATTAGAAAAGACTGAGAAGTCACACAGCACTCTGACTCTAACCAGCGTGAGACTTGCTGTGGGTCTTAGGGACTTGACTCCAAGTTCAGTTATCACAGCTATTTTCACACCTACCTCCTAGGTGGGAACCACCATCCCCAAACTGTCCAGTTACTATGGGAGGGACTAATGGAAAACAGTATTTAGGTATTAATGATGGCCAGTCCTGTGCCGGATCATAAATTCCCTAGAAATTGGTTCCAGAGGCTGTAGGGATAGCTGTCAGTAAAGGCTTTCAGCACATGGATAAGAACCTGAGTTCAGATCCCGGCACCCACACCAAGAGCTGGGCACAGTATTTTTGTAATGTACCTCCGGGGTTTGTGGATAAACAGAAGTCTGTGGAGTCTGTGGCACCAATCTAGAACAACGGTGAGTTCCAGGTGCAGAGAGAGGGAATAAGGGAAATCAAGAGAGGGGCTCCAATCCCTCTGCTCACACGTGTGCATGCACCCACATACAACATGTGTACCACACACACTCATGTACACACAGCAGGGCTCAGGGGTTCATGCTTGTAAGCCCAGTGCTGGGGAGGCAGAGTCAGGTGGCACTCCGAAGCTTCCTGGCCAATCCAGCAATCGGTGAGCTCCAGGCCCGAGGAAGACCCTGTGTGAAAACACAAGGACGCCCAAGCCTGACCTCTGACCTCCACATGCACGCCACACGATGCACTCACATCTTTCACACGCACAAACACACACTTGAACATGAACCTAGACAGACACACACATACACACACCACACACACTAGTGAAGGGGGGACCGCAGAGAGGACTCTGGTGAGGAGTGTTGTTGCTCTTGCAGAGGACCCACCCCATTTTGATTCCCAGCATCCTTAGGGCAGCCGCCAACTGTCCACAGCCCAGTTCCAGGGGATCCAACAGACACTTGTGGGATACACAGCTTGCATCCTGGCAAAACATTCATACACACAAAGAAAAAACACATCCAATAAACATATCTAAAACTTGATAATAATGAAGTGCTCCCAAATTTATGACAAGTCTCTAAGTGACATTGTTTTCTTTTGTTAAATATAAATGTTAATTAAAACATTCACTGCTGGGGCTGGAAAGCTGGCTCAGAGTTAAGAGCCATTGTTGTTCTTACAGAGGACCCGGGTTCAAGTCCCAGCACCTGCATGGTGGATCACAACCATCCGTAACCTCAGTTCCGGGGGATTGGATGCTCCAGGGCTGCAGGTGGTTTCTCTCTCTTTCCTGCTATGTGTGTGTGTGCGCAAGCATGCATGCAGTGTGTGTGTTTAACTGTCTGACGATAGTATGTTTTACAGTGAGAAGGAAAGCTTATCATGAGCATTAGAGCCTTTCCATGATGAGAAATAAATCGATACTCTCAAGACCTTGTGATGCCACGAGACAGACATGAGTCTCTTCCACATTCTTCTCATCCCTCAGGTGGTCCTGTCTGTTGCCTATGTGGAGCAAAGGCAGATGTGTGGATTTAGACCGAGAACATCAGCGTCTCTGAAACACCAGCGGCCTGCGCCCACTGCGGCACACAACCTGACATTTCAGGCCGGGACAGGGCTCTTGAGCAAGGCTTGCTTGGACGAGGCGGCGCTCCCCTTCCAGGACTGTGCTCCATCAAACATCACTACCCTGGTGTGCACTGTAAATACAGCTGAAATTTATCAACGCTAACTTAAAGCATTTGGAAACGTATGGACCACAAATAAACGAAATTTTGATCTTAGCAATGCATTTTTCCAACAGTACAAGTGAATGACTATGCTAATGTTTAGCATTCATGAGAGTAAAAAGTCTTTATGGGATGCAGTCCAGGCCTCACTTGAGTTGCAGTGAGCACCTGGTGTTTCTCTGTGGGACAAAGCATCATTTTCAGTCCCTACTCAGGTCAACCCCCCTGATAGACTCCCAGGATAATCGCAGAGTGAAGAGGCACATGAGGTGCTACCAAGCCAAGACTTTCTGTTAAGCAACAAAGAAAATAGAGCCTCTGGATGGAAATTACTAAAAATGAAGATTGGAGACAACTGAGATGCTGTTACCTGGACTTAGAAAGCCAGTTCTCTATTCAGCTGCTCAGGGTAGGCCTACACCAACGTAAGAGAGCCTCCCAGGAGAAAGCCACACTGTTGGAGGAAATGCGGGGAAGGTTTGTACAAGGCCATTCTAGTAGGCTACGTGCAAGGTTCTTGGGGAAGCTCCTCAGTCTCCCTCCGGCAGTCTCTCCCCTCACAGCACCATGATATTCAGAGTTCTAGGCCTCACCAGATCTACCCAAACAAACTTTCATGGGAGGCTGAGTCTGCTTCCCAGGCAATGTTGACACACACTAGAGTTTAAGAGCAAGGGGAGCATCAAAACGGAAAGCAGCAGGCGCGATTCCTGATCAATGCCTCCTCCACAGGAGCAGAGGGTTGTGTTAACCTTAGTCAAACAGCTGGGCATAGCCGTGCTGTTTGCTCAGGTCATTAAAATGTGGATGCAAATGGCATGTTTTATTTGCAGATGACAGCTGTTGTATGTTCTCAGCCTCAGGATGATTCAGAACAAAGCCCCAAAGGATCACTAAAGGACGAGTCTTTATACCATTGATCTTTGGGCATTGGTTGTGACCTTCCTCTATCATACCCTGGCTGATACAACTAAAGCTGAGAACCAGGAACTACTCTCAACCCTCTCGTCAATGAAATGGATGAAACTCCAAATAGCTTAGGCACAGTCCTCAAAACCAAGTACATGAGAACATTCCTGAAATTCCCAAGAAAGAAGGGTCATGACAGAGGAGCCATGTGACCTGGAAAAATGCAGAAGCACAAATTTTGAGAAGGGTTGTTCCTCTTGTGACTGTAGGTTGCAGTCAGAACAACAGCCAGTGTAGTCATGTGAAGTTTCAGACCACTCTTCACCAACCCCTCAGCAAACGGCACCAGTGAGAGACCTTTTCAGAAGGAGAGACTGAGCTTTCAGATCACAATTAGGACTGATGGACTGTGGCTATGACTGGCCATGTAGGGTTGTTGTCATATCCTGCAGAAGCAAACTAAAGCTCATGATCATCCAAGAGAAACACAGGAACAGTGAGATGGCTCTGTGCGTACGTCACACCAAGACTGACAACTTGACAACTTGAGTTCAATCATTTGGGTTATAATTTTTAAATATATTTAACAGAACAAAAATCAAGTATATGTGCATGCGTGTGTGCGTGCATGCGTGTGTGTGTGTGTGTGTGTGTGTGTGTACATATTGTGCTAGCTAGTTTTATGTCAACTTGATGCAAGATACAGTTATCAGAAAGAAGGGAACCTCAAATGAGAAAAAAATTACTCCATAAGTGTGGGCTATAGGCAAGCCTGAAGGTCATTTTCTTAACCAGCAATGAAGTGGGAGGACCCAGCCCATTGTGGACGGTGGCATCATGGGCAGGGGTCTTGCAGCACCCTCCATGGCCTCTGCATTAGCTCCTGCCTCCAGGTCCCTGCCCTGTTTGAGTTCCTGTCCTGACACCCTTCAATGATGACAGTGATGTGGAATGTAAGACAAATAAACCCTTTCCTCCCCAAATTGCTTTTTGATCCTGTGTTTTCATCTCAGCAATAGTAACCCTAACTAAGACACACACACACACACACACACACACACACACAAACACATGCTTGCACAAACAGGTACACACACACGCATGCACACACCCCACACACATGCACACACACATGCATCGTGGGACACACACACATAGTTAAGGAGAAAAAAAACAAACAAACATGGCTGCCTTGGAAGATGGAGCGGCCTTCAAACAGAAGAAAGGCTTCCTGACACATTAAGTTCAAAGCTAAGTCGTGAACAGTGGAAAGAGACGGATTCTTGAAGGGCTTGGGAACATGCAGTCCTGCAGGAAAAAGATCAAGAGCAGAGGCCCAGAACCAAGGATCATGTTCAGATGATACAAAGAGCACCTTCCTCCGTGTGTCCAGCAGCCTTTCTGGAGTCATTCTAGAATCCCAGGAGAGGCGTTGGGTATAATTCATGCCTGATGGCCCTGCAGGTTCATGCTGTCAAAGATGTGGCTGAGGAAGGCTTGACAGTAGAAGTTGGAGAGATGCCACAGAGGGAGGCTGCAGGCTCAGGCGGACGATGGACATTATTCTGCACACAGAGGCAAGCCCTACCAGGTTTAGACAGTCTACCCCCCAAGTGGTAACTCAGGCCTGCAAAGATCACACTGGCAGCTGTTTGGAGAAGGGACTGTGAAAAGGCAACTCTCTTGGGTACCTGGAGCTCCCATCACGGTTGGGGGTGGGGAGGGGGCTTCTCCGTCCCTGATAAAACCCCAGTTGCTGGGATGGAATGTGATGAGAAGCATCAAGTGGAGACCAGACTAGATTATGGGTTGGAGGTGAGAGAAGATAGAGTGTCATAAATCAAATATGACTCCTGAGGAATCTGTGATTGGGGATGTCATTAGAGGAATTCAGGGAAGTCTAGAGGAGCGAAGAAATGAGGATGGGACAGACACAAGCTGACAGCTAAACATATGAGCTTTGAGCTCAAAAGAGAGGCAAAGCCTGGTTATTCAAATAAGAGAGTCATCAAGCATATTAAAGTACTTAAGCCACACAACTGGATAAGAGCCCCTGTCAGCTTCTTTGAAAGTCACTCAAACACATCCCTTCCTCTGATTTCTGCTGCCATTAATCTTTGTTTCCCAGAAGGCCCACTGCAGCGTTTCTGTACCCAGCGTGTAGCCTCTCTCCTTGGCAATCCTTCTTACACACAACTGTACCATTCATCTTCCTGTTACACAAATTAGATCACTCTTCTCTTCAATAAAAACCGAGTGCTTATTATGTGCAAATCTCTCTGCTCAGTGCTTTGAGTGATTCAAAGAAGAGTAAGAAACAGATTCTGACACTGGCAGCTCAGTCTGTGGAAATGATGTGTCTCCTAAAACACATACCTCCGTGTGGAAAGTGACAGGGCCAAGGGAAAACAAGGGCTAAACAAACATTAAAGGAGGGGGAGGGGGGATGATGGGTGCCTTCCAGCCTCACAGAGACAGGACAGGATGTTGTGCAGGAGGTTGTTTCATTCAGGTAGAACAAGATCACAAAATGGCACCTTTACCTTACTGATGAAAGGTCACGGTCTCTTGGAGTCCCCCCCCCACTCTTCCACATCCTCGAATTAAACACTACGAGGATTCAGTGTTAGGTGATCTTTCCTGGACACAGCAGTCACTCCCCGGATGAGTCATGTCACTAGAATTCATGCCTGACACACTGTCTGTCTGTGAAAGGCCTCCCTCCAGAGTCTGCTGAAATCTAGGTCTATCGCTATTCAAATGCTGGACTTGCCTTTGCTTTCTCTTACCTCTCTGGAATATACCTACCCACTTCTTCAAGTGAGACATGAGACACACTCATCATCGGACGTTTATCCCACCACATGGATTAAAAATCACCTTACACATGTAATCCCCTCAACTGTGAATTTATACCTTGATGTTTCACTCTGTGGGTTGCTACTGGGTCACATTCTGGACGGCTTATCTGCAAGGCACGAATTGAGTTTGAAATCACGTAAGACACACATATCTGAGTGTTTGCTTTAGGTTTAACTGAGGAGAAAGACCCACCATGGGCTGGGTTCCGGTGTGAATGAAAAGGAAAATCAGAAATGGAGCTGAGTGCCAGCATTTCCTGCTGGCCGCTTCCTGTTTCACTGAGATGTAAGGAGTCCTGCATGAGCCACTCCACCTCCACGCCTTTGAGCCGTGAGCCAACATGCTCCCTTTCTTCCTTCAGATGCTTTTGTTGGGTTTAATGTCACAGCCACGATGAAAGTAACCCATATACCACATGAAATGTCCACTTCAGAAAACGGCTCTGCCCCTCGGGGCTTACAACCCTTTGTCCTTTCCTTCAGTAGGAACGAGAATTGTCTTAGTGGCTGTTTTATTTCTGTGAAGAGTCACCATGGCCAAGGCAACACTTAACAAAAGAAAGCGTTTAACTGAGGCTTAGTCCGCTACCACCGCAGGCAGCATGGCGGCACACAAGGCCTCGGAGCTACTCCCCATCTGCATGCTTCGGTGCTGGGGCTAGCATGGGGTTCTGAAACTGCAAACCCCACCCTGAGTGACACATTTCTTTCAACAAGGCTACCCCTCCCAATCCTTCTCAAATAGTGCCACTCCCTGATGATTAAGCTTCTAAACATAGGAGCCTATGGGGGATTTTGTTACCCAAACTACCACAGCAGTGAATGCAGCTGTTTATATAATTATTTCCTTTCTAGAATCCTGTCTGAGGAATCCATATAAGCTCTTGTCACATTTACCATAAGGTTTTAGAAAAGATATTAAAAAAAGATATTATTAAAAAAGATATTAAAATCATATATTTAATTATCCAGCAAATCTTTGTTGTTCACATTTGGGAAATTCTCAGCACTTGGCACTGGATAATGGGCTCTTACCAACCTCCAACATGGACTCTGCAAAGAACGAAGACAAACGGATGTCTTTATCTGATTTTGAGCTGCATAAATATTTGCTCCTGAGTCATTTGTTCCAGGCTAATGGGATCTCACTGGAGTGACAGTAGCTCCTTGACCCTCCGTGGCCAGGTGGTGAGGAGCTTGAATCCTATCGTAGGGAGGACAGACGGAGGACACGTGCCTGTAACTTTCACAACAAGAATCTGTATGAGAAGAAGCAGGCATCCTGAATAGCCTCAGACATTAAAGGGAAAGAGGAGGATTAGACTGACTCTAAAGGTCTCCAAGGAACCTTTTTGGAGATAATAAATAGCAGTGGAGAGAAATGAATGTTTACTTAAAATAAAGTAGAACTGAGGCTATTCAGAGATTTCCACTGGTTGAATGAATGCAGTTACTGAATCTCCTTTACTAGGTGCATTCAAGAAGTTATAAGTCTTCCAACATGGCAAGGCTACAAAGCTTTCTCCCAGCCCTGAGATGACTTGATTCTACCTTAATAACAGGACAATGCACAGAGCATTTACCACATGCAGAGTCCTGTTCCACACCTTTTATATGTATTACCTCATGTCTTTGTCACAATAACTATTATTACATCCATGACTAAAGAAAACAAAACTGAAGGAGGGAGACATTAAATAATTTGCCTGGGTTCTCACAATTAACAAGTATTTGATACCAGGAAATTTTTTCCCAGAGCCTACTCTTTTACTTTGTCTTTCATAATCCCATGACAGATCTAAGTCCAAAATGGGAGAGGCCTTACCTAATAAAGGGAACAATGGGCCAGGGAGGCAGGGTGATCACAGAAGGGGGGGGGCGGTAAAGAGACGGCAGTTTGCCAAAAGGAGCAGGCACTGGTGAATGAGAAGTTCAAAGTGTAGTTCTGGAAATCATAGTCCCATGTGACAAGGACAAGGCAGGGGACTCTAAAGTGTGTGAGCTGTGTCGTTTTTAGAGACCTAAATCCTGTGCACCCTGCCCACTGTGAAGAGTAAACCCCAAGGCCCAGGGCAGTGCAGCAGAGTTAAGCTTTAAGGTGGAAACAGCCAAGTCTGTGGAACCTGATGTGTTTCTGCGCAGGTCGGTCTAGAAGTTACACTCAGCATTCCTCATGTGGGACTGAAAGTAGCCAAGGAAGAGCCGGAAGGGCCAAGTGCAGACACCTTTTGGAGAGGTGAAATTAGCTGCAGCACCCAATCACTGAGGAGGCTGGGCTGCTCTGGTGAACAGCACAGATGCTGGCTACGTGCCAGCAGGAGTAAGCACGAGAGCAGCAAGCGTCTCATGGGTGGGTGCCCTGCTTAGCCCTTACTGCCGTCTTGAGGGGGCTTCAGCCAGTTGGGAGATACTCCTCCAGGTGGATCTTTAAAGGCATTTCCAGAGAAGTTTAGTTGAAGAGGGAAAACCCACACTGACTTGGCTAGTGCCTTTCATTGCTTAGAATATTCAGCAGGAAAAGGGGTAAAGAAGGAGCCAACTGAGTGTCAGCATTTGCTGTCACTGTTTCCTAATTCCCCAAGAAATGGGGGATCCTACCCACACCCCACAAGCCCCACAGCTGTGTGGTCTCTGAGGCGAGTAACTACTGCAGTAGGGAAGGCTGGAAACTTTGGCGTGATGAGAGAAACGCTGACAAAAGTTGACTCCATCTGTAGTCTAAGAAAGCTCAGGTGTGTGAGAGGACACAGCTGCAGATTCAGGGGCTGAGGCTGGGACTTCAGGTTCATGTTGTTATCAGAAAACACAAGCTTTTCTCTTTATCCAAATACTATCGTGGAGAAAGAACCACCCAGACATGCCTGAATAAAAATAATGATAACGTCTTACAAATATATAAATGAAGTTAGGCAAGGAAGAGCTGATTCAAAATAAAGACTGCTTATTTGGTTGATTTAAAACTGACTCCCTTCGTCATCTATAAGTGTGTGTGGTTAAGAAGGTAATGGCAAACTGTTCAGAACAGTTATAATTTGCATCTAAACCTTAAGCAAAGCTGAATTTTTTGAACTATCTGAGTATGGGTTTTAATTTATGAAGATACTTAATTGATTTAGGAGAATTTTCTCTTTGTTCATTTGAAGCAAATGCAATAGGAAAAAATCAAAGCAGCAAGAATGTCTTCAGGTTGTGAGCTGAGGGCTTTCCTGCATTACCACTTGCTTCTCATTTTTACCTGCTGCTGGCTCCCTGCGGACCAGCATCAAAGGTAAATTTCAGCTCCTGGTATTTTCTGATTTAACATTTGCCAAATGCACTCCAAGCTGGAATCTGCCGAGTCACCTGGCCATTTCCTTCTCGTCAGGACACCACTGAGCATCCCTGAGTCCGCACACAGTGTTAAGTGTGTGAGAATGCAGTAACGATAACCATTTCATCTAGTAACAAGCGCTTCTGCTCGGCTGCCTCATTCCAAGGTAGGGCATTTTCTAGAAAACCTCATAGAACCCTGTGTTGAAAAGAATGCTTGAAACAGGAACAGGCCACGTGTGTAAACACACTAGAAGTGTGTTTAATGTCATATATTAGAGGTGCTGTAATTTGTATAGTTCATAAAATTTGAGGCTAATACAATACAAAGGAAAGCAGCAAATGATACATGAGTTCACCTAGGTTTTGAAAACATTTCATTTTAACCCAGCTTGAGTCAAAATTGCAATTGGGTGGCCTCCCCTTGAGTCTAAGCAGGAAACATTGACTCCCTGGGAACCTTTGCAATTGCCTATAGGGTTAGCGTCCTATGCTTAGACATCAGTATATAAAATAGTGAAACAAAATATTAATAAGTGAAACAGCATTATAGGAGGAAAGTTGAAGGGTTTGTCGTAGAATGTCATTGATTTGGGGAGGAAAGAGTCAGAAATAAGGTCTGTGTAGGTCCTTGACTGTCTGTACATTTGGAATACGAGCTGAAAAAGATGTCTCAAATTCTGTGTTGACTCCCAGTGAGGCCAGTTTCACAATAATAAAGAATCAACGTGCACAGGAGGAAATTGAAACCTGCCTTAGGTGAGGCTATAATAAAGCAGAGCCAGACACTCTGAGGGCTCAGGGAACATATTTGTATGTGTCTCTCTGGTTCAGTTAGTTAAAAATTAAATCTGAGCTACCAAATCTCTGAGGAACCCCAGATACTAGAGGAAATGGGGGGAGAGGTGACCATTAACAAGCGGAGTAAGTACAATCTGAAAACAAATTATTGAAAATTACACAAGTTTTTTTTTTTTTTTTTTTTTTTTTTTGTACACCTATAGTTTTGGTTAACCCACTCCTGACCCCTGTCTTCCCTTTTCGTCCACCTCACCCCTGCTTCGATTTGAACAGTGCCCTCCACCCACAGTGTTCTCTCTTCCTTCATTCTACATGTTCTGCTATTACTCGGTGAGTTGAATGATAAGTGCCCCACAGTCTCCAGTCCTGAACACTCAGTTGGTGGCACCCTATCAGAGGCTTAGGAGGTGTGACCTTGTTGGAGTAAGTGTGTCACTGCAGATGGGCAAAATTCAAAGTTTTTCTCTTTGCTTCATGCTTGTGGCTCAAGATGTGACCTCTCAACTTCCTATTCCTGTAGCTATGCCTAAACTCTGCCATCACAGACCCTAAGCCTCAGATATTTAAGCCCAAATGAACTCTTGCTTCTGTAAGTTTCCTTGGCCATGGTGTTTTATGACAGCAAAAGAGAAGTACCCAGTACATCACCCTTCCAATTATATTTTGGCTGTCCTGGAATTTGATTTGTAGACCAGGCTGGCCTCGAATTCACATAGATCCATCTGCCTCTGCCTCCCCAAGTGCTGTGGGTACAGGCATATGCCTGGCTTATACACAGACTCATAGCAAAGGAGTTTTGGTCATTGTACAAAGAACTTTCTTTATTCTCTTTCTAGAAAAGTCTATCAACAAACTATGATAAATATTGCCTAAATAATGTTTAAAAATTATGCAAAGGTAGGCTGCAGTGTCATTGTGACCAGCAAGGTCTTAGTTAAAAGGAATGACAATTCCTACAATACATTGAATAATCTCTTTGCTCAGAGCCTAACATAACATATGTGGTGGAAATCTAAAAGAGACATTTTTATTCCTGTCTGATGGGTGGGCTTATGTCTTGCAGGTATTACTTTTTTTGAAGAAAGAAAGTTAGGCTTCTCTGATAAATATGTCAGTAAAAGTCAGCAAAAGCGACTTAGAAGGTGTTGAGTCACCATTCAGCATTATCATGAGCCCGAATTACATCATCAGGATTCCATCTTCCTCCCCATCTTTCCTCAATGGCTGAGGTCAGAGGCGGCCCACGGTCTGGTCTACAGTCCCTTCAGCTGCCTACCATGCCACACCAGTGCTTCTCCTGTGCAAACACTGGCACAGGAGAAGTTCCTTGAGCTGCAGTCTTTTAAGTCACTGAAGCGGCAGTAAAAGCAGCGTCTCTTGGCCAGGCGGAGTGAAGGTCACTTGCATGCCAGAACATAGTCTAGTGACAGAGAAGTAAATCCCAACTAACAATTCATGATGTGCACGGCGTCACAGAGCATGCCGGACAAGGACAGGGTGAGCGGGCAAAGAAGCAGAGGAGTGCAAACACAAGGGAGAGCAGAAAATCATGGCCAGGTAGACAAGATGGCTCAATGGGCAAAGACACTTGCCACCAAATCTGACAATGGAGTTCGATGGTTCATAAACGCCAAATGGTGGAAATAGAGAGTTGATTCCTCTAAACTGTCCTCTGACTCTCTGACTTTCACATATGTGTGCACACACAGGCACACACACACACACACACACACAAATAAATACATAAAATATAGCTTTAAACTAGCAAGCAAAACACCTGCCCACTAAATGATAAGAAAGAGGTCAGAGATTTTCCCATAATAGTTCACTGCTTTGTGGAGCCTGACCATCTGGACTCCACACTTAATGTTAATCCCCGTGCTAGTGTTCAAAATTAAAAATAGGCGTTAAACATACAAAAAAGAATGTTTCGTAAGAAATTATTTTTATGTTTGTCTGCATGTATGTGTGTGTGCCACACGAATGTGGTGCCTACCAAGGCCAGAAGAGGGCATAAGATCCTGTGGAATTGGAGCTACGGGTGGATGAGTCAGCTGCCATGTGGGTACTGGGACTCAACCCTGGGGTCTCTGCAAGAGCAGCAGGTGTTCACCATCACTGAGCCCTCTCTCCAACCCCAGGAAGAACATTTTAATGGCTACGACCTCAAGTAGTCTGTGGTGCTTTGAACAATGAAAACAAGCAGAAGCAGCTACAGGTGATGACCAGTTAGCATTATCAGACAAACAAAAGAAAACATTTACAGTGCAGCAAGCAGGCGCTAGACGATTCCATCCTCACTCCATGTCCTCAGGATCCTTAGGGGAGAGTTGAAGTTCAGCTATAGACTGTCCAGGAAAGACAGGCTGGAGCTGTGTCCCAGCAGGGAGCAAAGGAAGGACAGCCGCAGGTGGAAGAGGCAAGCGTGTTGTTGAGAGAAGGCGGTGTTGGCAGGTGACTTAGCTGGTGTGAGCTTAGAAGTTTCCACTCCACGTTCTACTGAAAACCAAGCAATGAGAGCTGAGCTCCTGAAGACTAAGGTCTGAAGTGCATCTTCTTGTGGTTCACTGACCTGTGGCCAGAGTGTGGATGGGAAGTCACCCAAAGCATACCAGGAAAAGAAAGGACGAGGGAGGATTAGGCCCGGCAGATGGAGTCCAGCACTCACAGTGAATGGCAGCGTGGAGGGCCACTGAGGCCGGGGATGAGCACGGGGAAGCGCACCGCGGTGCCCGGGAAGACTCTTAGTGGAGCACGAGGGGCCGAGCAACACGAGTCCCAGCTAAGGAGCTGGAAATCTTCCTGAATGTTAAAGGCCTGGGTCGACGGCAGGAGTCAAGATGGAAAAGTGTGAGTCAGAAGTCAAAGTGTGTAGTGATTTGAGGGTAGTCATTTGGAATCCTGGTCATTAACAACGGAAAGAAAAGGTTCAGGAGGTGGAACCTGAGGGCAGGAGCCTCGGAGGAAGGGTGTGCTGAGAGTGAGCTAATGAATAGTCAATGAGTGGTTTCCAGACTCCTCTGTAAAGACATATCACCAAGTCACAGTCCTGGCAGCCAGAGGTTGAAGAGAGTGTGTGGAGCTGAAGTCATGGTGTGGACAGAACCAGCCCTGGTCTGAGGTTCTGGGAAAGCCTGCTGTGCTTACGGAGGTGAGCCGCCAGTAGCTCTCCATGCCCCTCCCTGATTTAGTGGCTTCATGATTCTTGTTCCTGCATCTCTGGTCATGTGGGTGCCTCCTCTCTGCCTCCACATGCCCTCACATCTCCCCCCGACTCTGGCTCCGGGGGCCAGATGTGGCTGCACTTGGCAGCTGCCTGGATAAACTACTCCAAGTAATCTGTGTACCCTAAGGTCTTCCTTTACATCTGCAAAGACAGCAGATGCTTCTGACCTAATCAGTAAAGAAAGCAATGGGGCCTGGAGGAGCGGGAGAGACCTCTCCAGTCCTGGTTTATAGCATGGATAGGAACTGCACAGGAGTGATGGTAGGCCCTCTCACAGCAGGCTTGCGGTGGGGATGGCCAAGGCCAAGGGAAGGGGTAGGAAAGAATTACCTCTACATGAACATAAGCAGAAAGGGTCAATGCCTGCAGAAACAGGACAGTGAATATTTAAAAAAAAAAAAATCTGTATGGCTCATGGTTTTATCCTCAGCAACAGGGACAGATCTCAACAGGCAGCCAGAACTACGTGATGACTGGATTAGCTATCTTAACCACCATGAGTGTTCCTGTTCGGGGAGTGCACCTGTCCTGCACTAGTAGGGCTGTAATGACCAAGAGCATGTTGGGAGGTCTATTTGGCTTGTGCTTCCACATTTCTGTTCATCATCCAAGGAGGTCAGGGCAGGAACCTGGAGGCAGGAGCTGCTGAATCTTGAGCTGAGGCTGCTTGTCCCAACGTCCTACAGAGTAGGAGCCTTGCGGAGCCACCACCAAAGCTACCTCATACAGGCCGTGCTCAGAGCAAACGACAGACAAAAGAAAGTATCCAGGAAGGAGAGTTAGGAAGTGTGGGAGCAATTTGAACAACAGTGAGTGCAAAGAGGGCTGGGAAGGGAAACAGCCCAGGAGGATGCTGAGGAGGAGAGCTGACGCTAGGAAGCAGCAGTTAGGGGTGCCAGGCCAGGAGGAGGCTCAGTGAAGGAGGCCAGCAGGTGTGAGGTTCACATCACACCGTGGAGAGGAAGAACAGCTGTCCTCTGACGGCCACACGCATGAGATGGCATGTACATGCTCACACACATGCAAGCACACACGTAACTACTTCTAAAAGAATGCTGAGTGTCTTCTGTTCTGGGGCGTCACCTTTACCAGCAGGTTGAAAGAAGAGTCTCTGGGCCTCAGGGCCTTCCATAACTCATGGTGACGTCTCTTACTGTCAGCAACACCAGCCTATGAGTGACTCTCAGGCAACCTGTCTTTTGCCCTTTTGGGGACTTCGCCTTCACGGTGAGTCATCCTTTGGTTTGGTACAAATGCTACACAGCTGTATGAGCCCTTCCCTTCGCAGTGAGCTGCTCTGGTGGCAGGCGCGGCTCAGTGGTCAGCTGCAGAAGACTCAGCTTTCTCAGGAAGTTCAAGCTTCCATACAGGCAGCCTCTCTCAGGTAGGGCCTTTCCTAGCTTCCCCTAAACATCTGTAATCGTGACGCTGCACAGGCCAAGAAATCCAGCCTTCCCCAACCTCTTGCCTTCACTTCCTAAAATAACTGGCTAGCGGCACACCAGGCCTCACTGCCGCTTCTTGCCTCCCTCCCTTGCAAATCTCTCAGCAGCAGGAGCCAGTGCTTTCTTTGAAGAGCTGCTCACTTTTATGCTCCAAGAGGACCTGGAAAACAATCAGTGAAAGTCATTTTTATTTTTTACTTTGACCAGCTTCTCTCACATGCGCTGTGCTTGCCTCGTGGCCACTGGAAACTAAAAGTCTGTCACACTTCCTGGGAAGATGTGCTGGAACGAACCAATTAGCACGCACCTAGTTGTTCATCTAGCAAGTGTGCCGCAGAATGCCGGCCATGCGTGACAAGCAGGGCTCCAGAGGCCTGCATCCAAACCACACATCCGTCAGCCGAGAGGCTTTTCAAAGCCGGCAGACAGGCTCTTGTTTGCTGCTCGTCCGCCAGGTGTCCCCAGCCTCCTCACTTTACGTGTGGACGATGGACGCTTCTGCAAACACAAGTGATGAGGGCACTTGTTTCCTTCAAACAAAACCAAATGTGACCCTTGCTGGCTGCTCGGGTAAGAGAAAGGAGCTCTTCGGCCTCTGCCACAGAGTGGTGCAGGCTGTGCCCGCTGCTGTGGACCAGGCTAGTTGACAAATTTGTTTTCTTGTAACACCAGGAGCCACAAAAGTCCAGAGAACGTGGAGGGCTTTGGTGAGTACACAAAGCAGCATTTCTTAAGTCAGTCTTTGAAATTCAGAGTCCTTCCTTAGCCTAGGCCTGTCAATCGGTTCCTAAGCCAGAAGGTGCATCTTATTCAGAAGCAAACAGCTGAGACGGAGGCTCACTTGGGTAGAGATCCAGGTTTCTCTGCCATTAAGGGGTGGGGGTGGGGTGCCTTCGCTGCTTCCTGGCTGCTTTTGAGAAAACCAATGTCATATGGCTAGATAGCTCATCATTGGTCAGTCCGTGCAAGCTGCTGTGGACCCACCTTTGAGGCCCTGCTGGAGAAGAACAGGGAACCCCCCCATTTTGCAGACCGAGCTGAAGACTGTGAGGCCCATTGTCTTCCTGCTTCTAGAAGCTCTGGCCTTCCTCTGCTCCTCATACTGTGACCTAATACCCTCTCTCTGCTGCCTTCCTACAGCCCCACCCCTTTCATAAGTGACTTGAAGATTCCAAAGTCTGTTTTACACACTGGTAGAATATTAAAGTTGGGAACAATTTTAAGACCTCGTGGAGCCCAGCTCCATTTTTCTACAGAAAATAAAGTTGAGGCTGCGTTACACTGAGAGCCAGCCAGAACCTACACTTAAGCCACGCCAGGAAAGAGTCCGGTCTCTTCCCCTGCAACAGAGTCCAACTGGCAGCACCTGGGACTCACAAATGGCTCCCAAGAGCACAGCCCAGGGCTCCCTCGTGGACCTGGGGAAACCGCAGCCGTCTTTGTGGTGATCCTCGGGGACAGCCCTGGCCTGGGAAGCACCTCATGACTCCTCTCCCTCTTCCCACAATTCCCTCCTACCATCTGCACAGGAGACTGGGTACCGGCAAGCCAGAGCAGAGGCTGGGAAGAGCCTGGCTGGTCAGAATTCCAGAAGATTCATCTGGAGAAAGAACCAGGAATGGCACCTCCGTGTCTGCTCCCCGCAGCCCCCAGTGACTGACCGCACTTCTGTCCAAATTCCCGAGTTCTCCTCTCTTGCCATGGGCCTCATGTGCTGCCTGTTACTGTTGCTGTTTTCTATTCCTGTTGTCATGTCTAGGTCACAAGAATAAACCGAATAATAAAGAAGAGAAAGGATTAACTCTTTCTTCCCAAATGACAAAGCAACACAGAGGACAAGGTTTGTATCGTCACCTGTCACAGGTGGATTTGTGTGTTTGTTTTGATGTGATTTTCAGGGGAAAGCAATACTTCATTTTTATAGAAAACACTGGCTTCTGGGAAATCATTCTAGAGAAGACACTACCACAGACAGATCAGGCCATTTAGCCATGCTGGATGAAACAGAGAATGCCTGTGGCCATAATATCATCCTGCCATTGACCGTGGCAGACAGTGGGGGACAGAGGATGGTAGAGAGAGTCAGTGCAGATCAGCTGGTCAGGGAAGAGGAGTGGCCTGATGAGCAGGTTGGGCACGCCCATGGCATGTAGGGAGCCAGCTGAAGCGGACAGAGAGGAAAGAGTCCATATTCAGGAAGGTCCTGTAGCTGCTAGGTAAAGATACATGCAGGCAAAACCAACCTGGCTTCACACACACTTCCCATTCAAAAGGTTCCCTGCCGGCCTGGACCCACTCCATCCTAAAATGCAAAATGAGGAGAAAAGAGAAGAAAAGTAGGGGGAATAAGAAGGAAATGTATGAAAAGGAGGAAGAAGAAGGTTGTAGAAGAGGAGGATGCGGAAAAGGAGGATGTGGAAGAAGGGGATGAGGAAGAGGATGGATCTGGAAGAGGCTGAGTAGACCCCAGACAGTTGGAATGGTAAGAAATGGAACAATCTGGAGCATCCACATGAAAGTTTTTAAAAGAATTTCATCATAAAAGCCCTTCTATAAGTCAAAAGTTTCATGTAGTAATACAGAAGAGCAGGTACTGAGAAAACAGGAAAGAAAAAAATGAAACCTGGAGATATGAGATCAGGAAATACATGAACAATTTAAAAGCAGTGTCTTAGCTATTATTCTCTTTCTGGTTGTTCTGGTCAAATATCTGATAAGAATCACCTAAGGGATGGAGGATTTTTATTTATGTGCACATTTCTTTTTCAGGACACATTTTGTTGGGGGATGGGAATATGGTTCTGTCTCTGCACATGGGAGCTTGTGTGGCGTGTTCATCGTAGAGGACAGCAAGCAGAAAGGATGAATCCTGACTTTTGGCTTGCTTTCTCATTTTCTTCTTATGGTCCCACTGTATGGGATGGAGCCACAGACTTTCAGAATATGAGCAAAAGCAAAGCCTTCTCTTAAATTACTCTTGTTGGGCATCTTGTCATAGTGGGAAAAAAAACAAAAACAACAACAACAACAAAAACAGCTATTAACATGTTCTGAGCCGATTTAAGACCCATATTGCTGTGGTCTAAACAAGGGTGGTGACGAGAAAACCCAGCCCCAGGGGGTTCAGAGGCCATGCTATAATGAGCTCCAGCCACAGCCTTTCTGAGCTCCGCAATCCAGGGCAATTTGCTTAATCTTGGGTTTCCTACTCTGCAAATCCAGGAGAGCAATATCTATTACAGGCTGTTCTAAGAAATAACTGTAAGGTGCCTTGAGAGTTCTCCAAAAGGTTCCTTCCTCTCTGTGAAATCCCTCCCTCCATCCTTTCTAAGAGAAGTCTGCCTTTGACACCGCTAGACCACAACAGGGCTGAGAGGCTCCAGCTGTCAGAGGTTATCCCAAACCCAAAAGGAATGAAACTTCAAACACTGAGGTGCATAGTTCAAGGATAAGTTTTTCTATCTGGGATTCTAATCCTTCTTATGGCAAATGTGTGATTTTATTGGAAACAAGCAAACAAACAAAGCAAAAGAGAAATACACATCCTTCACACGAACTGATTTTTCTTTATAAGAGCCTTCCTGAGAGAATGTGCGGGGAGTCTGGGTGAGAAGAGCGTCATTTTCAGGGGCAGCTGTAAGGCTACAGGAATCCCAGCTGCTCTTTGCTGATATACTTTATTGTGTGACTGACCGGAAAGCTAGAGGAGGGCTAGTTCAAGTCCTGACTTAGTTCCTAACTTAAATATTTCTGTGTCCCTCAAATCATGTTAAAATTCCCCCTCTGACTAAAAAGCCCAAGAACCGTACAATTTGACCACGCTGTGCACAGGACAGAGCCTTGCGGTAGCCCCCTCTTCTGCACACTGTTTCACTTGTGTGCCTCCTGGCTGTCCCTCCGGCTTGCACAAACTGTCCTGAGGCTTCCAGACAGACTTACTGCAATGGCTCTTGTTAACTTGACTTCATCTGGAATTAACTGAAGCCCTGGACTGGGGCATACCTGTGAGGGATTTTTGCTCAAAGTGAAGTTGGGAGATGGAGTTCTAACCTGGATCTTTGAGGCAGAAAGGCATGCCTTCAATCCAGATGTTTTGACCTGGGAAGATGCCCCTCTGAACTGGCCACATCTTCTGCCAGAAGCCTGCAAGTGATGTGAGAAGCAAGCGCCGGCTCTTCACCTGCTCACTCTCCATTCCTTCACTGGCATTAGAGCCTGCTTCTTCAGGATTCTGACCTAGGCTGACACCAGCTGGGACACCCAGCCTCATGGACTCAACAGCTACTGGATTCTTGGACCTTCCATTCATAGGCAGCCATTGCTGGAGTAGCTGGGCCACAGCCTGTGTGCCATTCTAATAAATCCCCTTTCTATGTGCATGTAGAGAGGGTCATTGTATAAGTTCTGTTACTGGAGAGAACCCTGACTGGCACACTCACATTCCACCTTCCCTGAACGAACGGTCTCTGGGTATTCCAGGTCACAGTAGTATTGCCCTTCTCTGAGCTCCTTTATCACATCTGCACACAGGCTTTGTTATCCCTCGTAACCATGGTCTCCTAGTTGCTCTCAGGGCTTAATGAGAGAGAGAGGGAGAGAGTACTTACAAAGCTGAGAAGAATATCCTTTGATGTATGAAGGAAAGGCCTAGAAGAAGTTGTGAACCTGGAGAGAGTGAACCTGGAAAAGTCAGCTTCAAGGAGAGGGGTTGGGAGGAAAAGTCCAGGCAGTTGGGACAGGTATGAAATTTAAATACTCTGGGGTGAAAGAACAGTGCTCTGCAGTGTATGGACTGACAGATCTGTGCCCCATTGCTCCCAAGGTGCACATAAGGTAAAGTCTGAGGTCCATCCGTCCCCCACAGACAAGCCAGTCCTGGGAGTCTAGTAACCATCGCGGCACATCGGCCATGTCAGCATAACAGATGCAAGCCTGGCGTGATGCCACACTTCTGCAGTCCAGCACGCTGGAGCAGGGGCAGCCAGGTCATCCAAGAGTCACAAACCAGGCCGGACGGCACAGTGAGACCCTGCCGCAAAACAGAAAGACACGCAAACGAGAGCACACGCGTGCATCGTATTAGCACAATTCTTCTTAAATAAAATAATCCTAAACCGTCCCCCTTAGCAACAAAACCACTATATCAACAGGCAAGTGCTTTTGTGAGGCTCAAACGTTTGAAATTTCTTTCATGGTCCATAAATTCATACATAAAATTGTTTTAGATATATATGCACTTATGAATGTGTACGCTGATATGGCCGTTTAGTTAATCATTTTTATCAGGAGTGTATCTTTGAGCCTGTGGTCGGTGCTGTAATTGGTTATAATGAGCAGATAACATCACAGCTAAATCTCTCAGAATAAAAGTATAAACTATATAAACACAAACAGGATTTGTCTGCCTCTGCCGCCCAAGCCCAGCGCCATCTGTGTTGACAATAGCTTCAAATACAGGCTATCAATCTGTGCTGGAGACCTAAAAGGATTACCAGCAATAAGAGTCTCCTGTGAGCCTGGCCACCATCCCAAAAGCCTGCCCCACTCAGACCTCATTTTGCTCCAGCTCCTGGTGGTAACCACAGCATCTGCTTCCCCGGGGGTAGACGACTCAGGCCCAGGTCCACCCTGAGCAGCAAGCAGCTCCGGGCAGGAGTGAAAGGCTGGAAGCCTGACCACCCTGAGGGTGGCCGCGGGTCAGAAGTGAAGCTGCCTGCAGCTGCTGCTTCAATAGAGCCATCAGCTTCTGCATGCTTCCTGCACTCCTCTTCAAGCTCCCAAGCACGGCCTATTGTGCTGTTTAAGCGGTGGGAGCTCTTGCCGTGAAAACAAATGGACCAGCTTAGCCATTAAGTGTCAATGGGTGCCGCTCTGATGAGAGGAGGGGCTGTGAAGATTTTAATTAGCTTTGGAAGTTTTTTCATTTGAGGATTTTTTTCCCTCTCTCCCCATTCTGATCACTCTAGCTTTTTTGTTTCATTTATATAAGTGAACTGACAAAATTTCGCATGCTTTTTATCTCTGAGCCTTTTCATTCTCTCCTCTACTTCGGGAAGGCATGGTAACAATCTCAGGTCCTGGAGGTAGGGTCGTACCACACACACACACACACACGCACGCACACACACACACACACACACACACACACACACACACACGGATCCTGTGAGGATCTGATTTTTACATTAGAGATTCTAATAATGAGGAATGCTCAGAGTTCCTTGATGAGCAGGCACCTCAATTTTTTAACTGTGTTCTGTTACATTGCTATCAATAAGGTTAGCTCTGAAGAAGAAAGAAAAGGGTAGAGAGCAGGAGGTGATGGCTTCTTTTCTTTCTCAAGTACAAGGTGATATGAAACCTGGAGGGCTTGTGTAGGAGAGTGACTCTGTTGAGATCTGTCCACGTTTGTGCTTGTGACCTGTCAGGACAGGAAAACGCACATGGACGGGCTGAGAACACTGACAGCCTTTAGTGTGCCAGGGAAACCATTTCACATTTCACTGGTTGTGTGCAGCTGGGAGGGCTCTCCTGTCCTCGAGAGTGTGAGGACAATGCTTCGCACAGCAGCGAGGGTCTCGTTAAAAACAGGCAACTTCACCTCAGAGCACAGGGCAGGTGATGACTGACCCGCACCCCCGGTCACGGGCCACAGGCCCAGCCCACCCAACCTGCTCCAACCAAGCCCAGAATGTCCACTTTTGTTTACGAAAAAGTAATCTCTATCAAGACAGAAAGGAGGAAAATAACAGGAAACCAGCATTCTCCGCTGGGTCAGATAAGCACAAAATTGGCTTTTGTGGCCTTCAAGGAAGTCTCACGTGGAATACCCAAGAAAATGGACCATATTTCAGCGTGTAAGCGCCACTGACTGCTCAGTACCTGTGATGGATCAGATGATAGCCACCAAGGAAACCCATAAGCCCCACAGAGCAATTTCACACACAGCTCTCCACAACTGCTTTTCACAGTGTAAAACCCCAGGTAAATGCAACAGCCTGGTGCTCGCTAATAGGTGGGGATGGTGAGAGGCTGTAATGCAGGGTCTGTAATGAGGGAGTGGGGCAGTCTCGAGATAACAGGAGGAAGGAATGTAAATGCGCCGTCCAGTCCTCACCCCTCCAGCACAAGCACAGAGTCAAGAGCGCTAATGTAACTGCCCTGCGATTAAAGGAGCCATCTCAGAGCCTAAGCAGCCACGGGATGCCGGGAAAACCGCTGCTGTGGTACATACAGATACCATTACAAGTCCCATTTGGAAACCAACAATATTGACAGATCACTACGGAGGGCTGTAAAGATACATACACACGGAACCTAGTCATTCATTAGTCAACGAAGAGATCATCAGTGGCTGCTCTTCATTTTTAATTCTTTTGAAAGACTTCAAATGAATATATAAATATTTTTAAATCAAATGTAATTTTTTTGTATTGTTTTTCCTGCTTAGAACATGACACTGCTTATACTATTCACTTTTCATCATCTAGTTTTCCAAGGACACCAAATTAATCTGGATAATAACTGGTACACATTCAAGATCAGTTGCTTTAGTGTAAAACATAGGAATTACTTAATTTACTTGCTTCCCATGATAAGGAGTATTTTAATATTTTTGTGATTCACTAAAGGCAAACAGCAAATTAGAAGGAATCGGATGTCTTCAAACTTCTTGGTGGGCCCTGTCAGTTCAGTCTCAGATGACTTGAATACCTCAATATAGACATGCACATACATGGATCCAGCATCTCAGCCGGCTCCTACAGCTCATGTCCAGCGCTCTGAGTCCTGAATACAACAGAAAAATAGCCTTCAGTGGGAAAAATGGGAATTTTCTACCGTATTAGCAACAATTCTCTCTAAGAGGCTTTTAAAATGGTATTTATTTGCACAATGCACTTGTTACTTTACTTTGGCAAATATTAAATACAACAATATAAAACCAAGTGGCACGATTATGAGACGCCAAACCATAACTCACCCATCAAGCTCGTACGAAGAAACTGGGTTTTCAAGCCGTGTTCCTTCCCCAGGAGCGGAGGCAGCCCGGCCCAGGGCTGCTCTCCTGCCTCCTGCAGGCATGTGCAGGCTGTTTTCAGATACCTACTTGTTTCCATTTCCCAGATACAACTTCGCAAGAACAGTGATTTGTGAAAGACAACCATGGGAAGAAAGATGAATCCTCTACCTGCTAACATCCCAATACGCTAAGTTCTTTTTCAACTTTATTTTAGTCATGCAAGCAACCCCGATCCCGAATGAGAAACGTTGACAGCAGTGTTCCAATATCCCAAACAATGACTTGGCTGCCTTCTTCCTTCTATTCCTCTCCCTGATTTCCCCTTATTTTTCATTGTGTCACACACACAAACGATTGTTAATATCCTTTCTGCAAATGGACTTCTAGCTACATTTCTCTTCGGCTAATAGCTTGGCGTAGGCAGGCATGCAACCATAAAAATATAATCTTTAATCTTAAGGGCTTCCTGTCCAGGAAGGCAGACCAAGCGGCACCAAGCAAACAGCGTGACCTGCAGTGGCTCCCGGCGCGAATAAACACCCCTGATTAAGAGCCCCATTCTGCGAGCAAGGTTCTCCCGGCCCAGCAGCCAAAGCGGCCATCTTGCATGCCCGGGAAATGTCACTTTGTGTCTTCCTGCTTGCCCCTGCCCCTGTACGACAGGATGCTTGTCTGCAAGCTGAAGATTCCCATGCTGGGCTAGAGGTGCGCTGTCATCCTCTGACAGGCCTTCCCCTGCACCTGGAGACAGGCCTCCAGTGGATGAGGCGCCAGGATTTGAACCCATCAGCTGTTTTTTCTTTACATCCTGGTGACAACACACTTCAGCCTCCATGCTTGACTCTTTGGCCTCTCACACACCCTTGTGTACCCCACACAGCCCAGCTGCACGTGTCAGTCCTGGCTGGGTTTGAAACCTCACCAGCGATGCCCTCCCCTCTCCTTAGCTCTGTGCTCTGGCATCTCTCCCTGGCCAAGAACTAAGTGCTCCTCTGAAAGTGGTGGGTCATTAAAGGAAAAGGCTGAGGATCTGCACCGGTTCCTCCCGAATCTGATTTCCAGCTTCCAGAAGTCCAGGTCACAACAACAAGCCCAGGATGCACACTGCTTTGGACACACTCCTTCTGTTCCCACAGCTACCTTCTCTGATCTTGCTGCCTTTGCTCCTTGGAAGAAGGAAACAGTACACTTCAGCAGAGGATCTACAGGAAGAGGCTCTTAGAAATGGATTCACTGAGCTTATTTTTTTCCTTTTAAAATGTTTTTTTTATTTTTAATTTATTGTTAAATTTATTACAATTTATTCACTTTGTATCCCAGCTGTAGCCCCCTCCTTCATATCCTCCCAAACACACCCTCTCTCTCTCTTCTCCTCCCATGCCTCTCCCCTACCCCAGGTCTCATCAGGACTGGCTACATTGTCTTCCTCTGTGAACTGGTAAGGCTGCTCCCCAGCCCGCTATGTGGAGGTGATCAAAGAGCCAGCAACTGAGTTCATGTCAGAGACAGCCCTTGTTTGCCTTACCAGGGAACTCACTTGGACACTATGCTGCCATGGGCTACATCTGCGCAGGGGTTCCAGGTTATCTCCATGCATGGTCCTTGGAGTATCAGTCTCAGAAAAGACTCCTGCGCCCAGATCTTTTGGTTCTGTTGCTCTCCTTGTGGAGCTCCTGTTCCCTCTAAGTCTTTGAACCTCCCCCTTCTTTCAAAAGAATCTTTCATAAGATTCCCCGAATTTGCCCAAAGTTTGGCTATGAGTCTCAGCATCTGCTTTGATACCCTTTTATTTGTTTATTTATTTTGTTTGTTCTTTTAAATGCTGACTGAGTATGGGAGGATAGAAAATACACTTATGTGCAAAGAAACATATATGAATCATTTTCCCGATAAACTTGTAGTGCTTCAGAAGGATGTGCCAAAACCCGTTTTTACCCTTCTTTGGGAAATGTAGCAATCTATACCAGAAAGAAAACAAGATATCATGAAATAGTTGTTGACTATGGAAGGCCTACAACTGTCTTAAGCTTGTTTTGATATGACAAAGCAGCACAAAAATGGCATCAGATCTACATATCTTCACAGCATCACTCTTGAGCTGCAGTGAGAATGCGTGCCTCAGGCTTCCACCTCGTTCTGACTAGAACGAGAGGCTTTTAATATCACTAGAAGCCCACGCTATTCTGTTAGCTCAAAATCCTTCCTCTCCATGACACATACAACGCTCATGATGAAAATCTAAACTGCTTTAAAATGCTGTCCTTTTCATAGTCCTGTTTCCGCATCTTTTCAAACCAGTTGGTATGAATCACATATCCTAAAAGCTTCCCAGACGTCTTCAGCATCAGCTAACTGTAAATACAGTGACCATCCTCCTGTAGCACCTCTACCAAGATGGCTGAAGTAAAGCCAGAACCTGAACCATGCATATAAGTAACACTATACAGACCAAGCAGCTTTGGAAATACATGGGCTGGAGAGCTGGCTCAGCCATGAAAAGCATCTACTGCTCTTCCAAAGGACCACAGCTAAATTCCCAGCACTTCTATGGCAGCTCACAGCTGTCTCCACTACTAGGTCCTGGTTTCTGAGACATATTCATGCAGGCAAAACACTGTTAACATAAAAAGAAAACCCAGGTGTGGAGGCACAAACCTTAATCCCATCACTCAGATCTCTGAGCTCAAGGTCAGATTCTAAAAGATATCAGATTGAACATTGCCCTCCATGGACTCTGCATCAGCTCCTGCCTCCAGGTTCCTGCCCTGTTTGAATTCCTGTCCTGACTTCCTTTGATGATGAACAGTGATGTGGAAGTGTGGACCAAATAAAGCCTTTCTATCCTAACTTGCTTTGGTCATGACTTTTTTTCTTAATGTTTCTTAATGGACCCTTGTTCATTCAAATGCTGATTTCTCCCCCTCTCCCATTTCAATCTGTATATTGCATTGTGATATTTATTCTAAGCATCCTGTCTCAACTTTGTGTAAACAGGATAAAATAAAGCAACTAGCCACAATGTTGAGCAATGGGAGGAGCCAGAGGACAGGAAATGAGTGGGAGGAGAAAGGGCAGGCAGAGCTAGGAGAACAGAGTCGGGAGGAGAGATCTTGGAATGACCTGGAGAGATGGCCTGGACCTAATATATCACTAAAAGCAAGTGTAATGTAGGAAATCTGAATGGTAGGAAATTATGAGGGCTTGGAAGTTTAGGATGGACTATTGCCCAGCATTGTATTCTAGGTTAATTAAATAAATCCCAGACTCTGTGTGGTGATTTGGGTATACAGCTGTTTAGGACTAACAGCAGCGTTACCAGAAGATATATCAATAGTAAATATTAACTGATACTTACAATATTTAAAGTAAATAAATAAGTAAAAGTCTGACTAGGGTGGCTATATGCTGGGGGGGGGGAACTTTAAAATTTATCTGGCCTAAAACATAAGTGTAAAATGAGAGAGCCTGAATAAACGATAAGATCTGGAAAACAGGAAAAATAAAGCCAAAGTCTAAGGTTTAAGAAAAGGCAGGGAGAGGCTGGAGGTGTGCAGTGCCCCGTTTCTTGGCCCAAGGCCAGCAAAACCCACCATGGTTCTCCTCTGAGGACCCTGCCTTCCTCAGAGCATCCCTTACTGGGTAGTCAGGATGTACAGCAAACACCGACATTAACTGTGCAGGCAGCCCTGTCCCTGTCCCTTGCATAGACTCCCTCAGCCCGTCCAGGGTGAGGAAAGAGTTACACCGGGAGGCTAAGAGAAATTCCCAGAACCAGAGTTCAGATTCAAGCCAGGCCACTGCCTTGCAGCACTGCGGATTGCTCACAGTCACTGCCCTTCAGTGGGAGAACCGTTCTTGTGGGAAAAGGGGCCAACAGGGTCCTGGTGGCCAGAGGATTTATAAAGCACCTTTACAAACCCAGGAGGATCATTCTAGAGATGTGTACATGCGGCCTCTCTTCAGGACGGCCAAACATCTTGCCATCACTTGCTAAAGCTACTTGTGAACAGATGGGATCACCAGGGTCAGAGAAGAGGTTGAGGGTGTGGCTTGCTCACCTCACCTCACTCCTGCAGAAGTGGATTTAAAAATAAAGTATTTAGGCTGTCTACGGTGCGGGCACCTGTACCCAAGATTCCTCCTTAGGTGACCGACAGGGACCTCGCATCCCAACACTGCTTGATTATCTGCACAGGGACCCATCTCTGGCAGATTTGACTCTCAACAAGGATCGCCCTCTTGTGTGCCCTCGATGCCACCAGGTCCATTTGCAGACCCCTGCTAATGTCAGCACTGTGCACAGCCTCACCCACGGACGAGGTGGTTCTGCCCCGGATTCGAAGCCCGAGCCTCCTGTAACACATCAGGACAATAATCACACGTGTGGAGCCTCTGTGATTTTTCTCGGGTTGTCTTCATTTCTACAGCATTAATCACAGTCCTCCAGAAGATTCTAACTGAAGGGTTCAAAAAACAAAGGAACCGTAGTAGCTTAATGCAACCTGTACTTTATCAGAATTAACAAGCAATGCAGCAAGGCAGCTGTAGTGCACAGCAGGGTCCCACAGAGAGGCTTGGAGCACCACGGGTTGGCAGCTGGCTCCTGCACGCTCTGCTTAAAGAGGCAGAATACAGGCTTGAACAGACAGCCATTGCGGGCCAATCTTCATTGTTTATGATATAGTCATGTTTAGAACCTATTTTCAACAGTTTGTTTCTTTTCAAACATTTGGAAACTGATGGACAGAGACCCATTTTGTTGTCAAATTGCTTCGCTACAAGGTCTCCCTACCTAAGATCCAGCTATTCATTAGTACTGCTGTCAAACAATTAGGGCAACTGCTGTAAAACTCAGAAACTGAATAAGTGCATTGTTTTATGTTTAGTCCTATCTCTTTTCTAAAACACTCATCCAGAGCTGGGGGCCTCTGTGGTCTGCTGGGGTCTGCTGGGGTCTGCTGGGGTGAGCATGTGTCCCTTTCCTTCATAGCACATGCAGCTCTCCAGCCCATCACAGTAACCTGCTCGGTGTGACAAAGGACCCAGTGACTTTTCCAGAAGAGAGTGGACTCAGGATGCTGTTCCTGCCCAGTGATTCTGACCTGGCACCATCCTGTCATGATGATAAATTGTATAACTTACAGTTGGAGCAGATGGAAGACTGTAGGTTATCAAACTCTAAACCGGTCTCCTGAACAAAAAGAGAATAGTTTATCTCCCAATGAAATATAGATTTTTACAAAGGAGATTTTGAATATCCCAATTTTAGTAACTAGAGCAAGTGCGCAAGTCAGAGACAACTGGCCTTTAGTGTAAGCCACTTCTGAGTGATGCTGACGAGAAGACAATTGTCTATCTGTTCCCCACACTCACTGGGCACTTGCTAGCCTCCAGCAATCCAAGAAACTGTTCCCTGGTAGTAAGCATCATGTGGATAACAAATGCCTTATGGTGTGTGGCCTGGACCCCAGAACCCTAGCAAGGAGTCTTAACATGAGCTGTGCAAAAACAAGAAGAGCATATTTTAGCTTTTTAAAAATTAATTACAATTTAATGGTAAATGCAGCAGTCTTCTAGATTTCATAAAATAAGCTGACCAGTAGGGGAAAGTTAACATAAAATGTGAAGTGAAGTCTAACATGTATTGGCCCTTGGGTTTTTTGTTTAGATTGGTTTGGCCTAGTTTTTGAGTCAGGGTTTCTCTGTGTAGCCCTGGCTGTCCTGGAACTCACTCTGTGGACCAGGCTGACTTCGAACCCAGAGACTCACGTGCCTCTGCCTCTCACATGCTGGGATGTGCACCACCACGGCCCGGCACTGGCCCTTAGGTTTTATTCCAGACACAACTAAACTGAAAATGAAAGATTTCATTTTTAATTTTAATGATTAATTCCTTTATTGCTTCTCAGACTTTAGAGAATGAGCTCCAAATAGCGGTACGGCAACTGGAAAACTGTCACTATTGTTACTGACTGCAAAAGTCACCTGGGTTCTAAAACTCCACCCTGGCAATAGGCCTGCCTGTGTGAAGAGGAATGGCGCGGCTCAGGCCCACCGTCTAGACGGGTTCCCCGAAGGCTGCACTAAGAAGTTAACAAATCTCCCTGCACGTGCGTGTCAACCGTGGCCATTGCTTACGTAACATCCTGATTGCTTCACTTGACGACGAATAAACCTGGGCTCCAGCAAGAGCGTATGCTCAATGTCTCACTGATATCAAGTGGCAGGACTGAGCCTAGAACTCATGTTTCACTGGGCCCAAGTGTCCTTCTCATTTCATTGCACCTCAGCGTTTTTCAGGAGGCCTCGGCTCTCCATCAAGGCCAGAGTAGCCCAGACTCCGAGTGACTTCAGAGGAATCGGATGGCCCCTCTTGATGATGACATGGATTTTTCTCCAGTGAGTAAAGTGTCCACATACTCTGTCTCCAGGAACTTTTAACAGTGAATTCCTTGTACACCAGCACATGCCAGAACTTACAAAGAAATGCTTGGATTTAAGGTTAGTTGATCTCCATAAACTTATAGATTTTCTGAATCATATTCCTAAAAACTGCATTACCAAAAGCCCAAACAGCCAGCTTATAGTGTCTTCACTCTTTTACAGAAAATTGATCACGCACAGTGGAATGTAACGTACTGTCTAGGAATCTGAGGAGACTGTAGACAAAGAATTCATTACAGTTAGTCATTCACTAGACATCCTTGAGCCAGCCCTGCATCTGAAATCTAGAGTTGAGTCAAAGTGCTTTGGTCTCTGCCTGCACTGTTTACAGTTGTGGGTTAAGAGTCTGTATTGAGCTGTGGGCTGGCTTTCCCCAGGGTCCGAGGATTGTTCAAGGTTCCTGAATAAACTGCATTGAAAAAAAAAAAAAAGAGTCTGTATTGTTCTTTCTGGGGACCTGAGTTTAGTTCAGAGAACCCATGTTTGGGGGATCACATGGCCCGTAACTCCTTTATCCTCCAAGGGCATCTGCATTCTTAGACATAGCGAGGCTTGACCTCAAAATGATAGATAGATAGATAGATAGATAGATAGATAGATAGATAGATAGATAGATAGATAGATAGAAAGGCAGGCAGGCAGGCAGGCAGGCAGGCAGGCAGGCAGGCAGGCAGGCAGAGAGTTTTAAAAGCCCAAGCTTGGTGGCACAAACTTGTGATTCTAGCACCTGGGAGGTGGAACCAAATTGCAACATTACTTGCAGCTTCGAGATGTGTTTGAGAGGAGAACCTACCCCGGAAATAACCAAGAAAGGGGCTGGAGAGCTGGCTCAGTGGTGAAGAGAAGCCAATGCTCTCACGGGGACCCGGGATGGAGTCCCAGCACCCACATGTTAGCTCCCGACGCACAGCCATCCATGACTCGAGCTCCAGGGCCTCCAACGTCCTCTTCTGGTCTCCGGAGACACCAGGCAAGCATGTGGTGCAGACATACATGCTGACAAAGCACCCATACCCATAAAGTAAAAACTTTAAAGATAGTTACAGTGATTGGAAATATGCCTGCTACTTTATTGCTCCTTTCACTCCATGTAACAGCAACTCAACACAGCATTTTCTGAAACCTCCGAGTTGAGCAGTGTGCCTCTTGGCTGCTGGTGTGCCTACCCTTCCTCACTCTGCTCTCTTTACACTGTAATTGTTACACTTTACATGAAATTAAAGGATTAATCTGCTTTGGATGTCTCCACGAATTAATAAGTGAAAAGTCTATAATTAACAAATGCTTTGCATTGTCACCAGTGTATGGATTTCTTCCTCCTTTTGGCTGTAACCCTCCTTGAACCTCAATTAAAAGCTGTGAACTCTTTTTGATTTTTGAGACGATTTCAAAGAAGCTTTCACGGGTGACTTCCTAGAAAACCCCAGGGCAGTAAACAGTTTCTGAACCGTCAGGATGAAAGATCTTAGCTACCCTTCAGGAAGGAGTAAAACTTCACAGAGTCCATCGTTTACTCTTGCACCCCCACCCCGTACCAGGAGGGACAGAACACAGAACAGAAGCACACAATCCTTTCACTCAGCGTTCCACCTTCAGGTAAAACACATGTAGACGTGATCAAAGAATGGCCAATTCATAACTTGTCCATGCTGTCCTAGGCAGTGAGGGACAAAGGAAGAGAGGCCAAGGAGGCCTATGAAGGGCCTGGAACCCTTGCAGAAGACAGAGAGTGTGGAGAGAAAGTGACATCCACGCTGGCACCATCTTAGATAGTTACCTGACCAAAGCCAGGCAGAAGGTGCCACTCAGCCTTCATGCAGGCAGAAGGTGCCACTCAGCGCTCGGGCTACTCAGGGCAGAGGACGGTGCCGCGAGCCAAGCTGCTCGGGTCCCAAGTGTCAGCTGCCCTGCTGCAGGCTGCCTTCTGTACACTCGGGACACAGGAGACGTACTGTCTGTCTGTACGCTATCTACCCCTACTGAGGAATTTTTTATTTACCTAGTAACAGTCCTTCTGAGGTTTTTTTTTCCCCTCACTACTCTGTTTTTATTTATATTTTCTGCCTCAGCCTTAAAGAAAACTCTAACATCCTCATACAGTGACCTTTTGCTGACCTTATCAGGCATGCTGATTAAAGGGGAAAAAAAATCTTTTTCCTTACACAACCAAACTCCTTACAAAACAATTTTCTGTGCTTTGTTGGTATTGCACTTTAAAACTCAATTCAAAAATCAGAAGGGGGGACATGTTTGTGACTTTCTCCAGTCTTCCTTGACATAGAGATATTCCTATAAAAGTCCAAGTTTCTCTGGGAAGGACTAGAGAAGTTTAAACAGCTAGCACTTCCCTAATTCTTCTTATTCTCCAGCCAGCTTGTTAAAATTACACTTCAGTCCCCGAGGTAAGCATTAAGAATGTGGCCCCTTTCATCTAGAGAACAGGAAGGATGCTCCGTGAATGATGCTTCTGACACAGGTAGAATTCAGCTTTTTCAGAATTGCATGGAGATATTTTATTCAAGCAGATTGTTCCTACTTCAATCAAAGCTTATTGTGTTGAAAAAAAAAAAAGTCTCTCCTTCCATTTATGCACTGAGTGCAAACACAGTCAGGACTAAAACCAGTCTCAAAACATTAGAAAAATGAGTCAACATTGAATTATAGCCATTTTTAATTTAGAATGTAGCAAGCTCTTTTTTTGGTCCAAAGTTCATAGAAGTTTTTCAAACAATATTAAATAAAGACGCTAATTTACTCTGAGTCTAGTCAGGAGCTTCAGCTTCCAGGTGGAAGTTCTTTCCAGGGTTGTTTGTGCACACCTGCCTTCGGGTCAGCTACCACTACAGTGAGTGTCCATCAGGGAGCAAGAGCTGGCCCGTCACATCACAGGCAAACTCCTCTCCCTCCTTCCGCGTGCCTTCGTGCTTTCAAGGGTCACTTTTGCTCACAGTGCAGCTGTGTTATATTTTCAACGGGTGTAAGAGAAATGTCAAGGTGGTTTTCAGAGGTTAAAACTGTTCATTCATCCCCAAACAGAACATGTTTGCCTGTGTGACTGTGTGAGTCAGAGTCGGTGTGCATCGACCTGAGTCTCTGACTCAGGACTACACAGAGCAAGCAGAGAATGGTGAGGAAAGCAGACCTTGCTAGCACAGTCCTTCACTCTTTATCGCATCAGGAAACGTCTGTGGAGTCCAAGGCTATAGAAGGCAGAGCCCACTGTGCCTGGCAGCTGCAGAACTCATGAGGCTATTTGGGAGCAGATGGCAACTCTCTCTGAGGGATGGGTTTGAAAGTGAATTCAAACGTTAAAAGAAGAGAAGAAAAGAAAAGAAAAGAAGAAAAGAAAAGAAAAGAAAAGAAAAGAAAAGAAAAGAAAAGAAAAGAAAAGAAAAGAAGGAACAATGCTCAGTGGTTAAGAGGATTTGCTCTTGTTTCAGAGGATCTGAGTTTGATTCCCAGCACCCAAGTTAGGTAACCTACAACTGCCTTTATCTCTAGCTCCAGGGAATCTGATCCCTCTTCTAGCCCCCAAGGGTGCTCACACTGGCATGTACACACACACACACACACACAGAAAGAGAGCGAGAATAAAGGGGGGACAAACAAGTTAGTAACGCGAGCAGCAGCAGGCAACTCAAGGGCACACATCACCTGAAGAAGGCACACAGATGGCGGAGTAACGCTCCTCACTCCAGTAGAGAAGTGTGTGCTTTGTGTGGTATGTGCTAACCTGTGGCTTGCGGGGCGACACACTCTCTTTGCTACCTCTATTCCCACCACCCTCTGCTTTCACACACTCAGCATTTTTTAAAAAGGTGTAACAGTTTAGCCCATGCAATTTTTGGTGGAGCCATTTTATCCTCTTTAAAAGTTCTGCATGATGTTTATATATTCTGTATATTAGCCCTATGTCAGATGTAGAGTTGGTGAAGATCTTTTCCCAACTTCTAGGTTGCTGTTTTGTTCTATTGACAGTGTCCTTTGCCTTACAGAACCTTGTCAGTTTCATGAGGTTCTATTTATTAACTGTTGATCTTAGAGCCTGAGATGTTGGTGTTCTGTTCAGGAAATTGTCTCCTGTGCCAATGAGTTCAAGACACTTCCCCATTTTCTCTTCTAATAGATTTAGTGTATCCAGTTTTATATTGAGTTTTATATCAAGTCTTTCATCCACTTGAACTTGAGTTTTGTACAAGGTGATCTATTTGCATTCTTTTATATGCAGACATCAGGTTGGACCAGCACCATTTGTTGAAGATGCTTTTTCCCTCCACTGTGAATTTTGGCTTCTTTGTAAAAAATCAGGTGTCTGTGGTGTATGGATTGACATCTGGGCTTTCAGTTTGATTCCATTGATCAACCTGCCTGTTTTTATGCCAATACCACGCAGAGTCTATTACTGTAGCTCTGTAGTAGGCAGAGCTCGGGGAATTCTGCAGAAGAGGGGGAGCAAAGATTGCAGGAGCCAGAGGCATCAAGGACACCACAAAAAGACTGACAGGCTCAACTAACCTTGGCGCATACAAGCTCACGGAGACTGAATGAACCACCTGGGAGCCTGCGTGGGGCCGACCCAAGCCCTCTGCAGACATATATGCTACAGTTGTGGAGCGTGGTCTCCTAACAGAGGGGGCGGGCATGGTCTCGGACTCTTTTGCTCGCTTTTGAGACCCTTTTTCTGCCACTGGGATGGCTAGTTCAGCCTTATTGGGGGGGGGTAGTCTCACTGCAGCTTGATGTGTACACCATGTTTGGTTGATGTTGCTGGGAGGCCTGCTCTTTTCTGAATAGAAATGGAGAAGTGGATGAGGAAGGGGGAGGGGATTGGGAGAAGAATGGGAAATTTGCTGTTGGGATGTGATTTAAGAGAGAAGAATAAATTTTTTAAAAAATTTTAAAGTTCTGCGTGCTGGCTGGAGATCAGCCAAGTAAAGAAGTTGGGAATCATTGGGGCTTTTGCAAGTTGGAAGGAAAGGTTGTGGAAATAAAGCAGCTTAATTTAAATCTAAAAAAAAAAAAAAAAGGTACTGCTGGGCAGAGCCTGGGCCTCTGCAGAAGTCCTACAATCAGAGAACTAGGAGTGATCAGAAAGTATGGTTGGGCTCCTTTAACAAAAGACTGGCAGAAACGCTTTGAAGAGCTCTTCTCAGCTTCGACGCCACAGGCATTTTTGTTAAGTATGTTTTCAAAGAGAACATGTGAACACAAAAATAAGATGCCAATTGCTCCCAAGTGTGCTAGTGTGTCTTTAAAAAAGTGTTACGAGGTTTTATTCTTCTGCTTTTACATTCGATTCTTGTCCTTAAAAGCCATCATGTGTTTTACAGCTCTCTAAGGGTGAGAAGTTGAAGCTCCTTCCTCTTATGCTGAGCCGGCTGCACTTGACTAAGTATTTTTTTTGGCGGGGGGAGGGGGCGTTCTTTTGTTACTTCAACGTCAGCTTAAACTCTAAAAGTTCATCATCAAATGGAGCTGTGGGCCTCTCTCTGTGTGCTTTGTGGAAATCAATGCGCAGACCTGGGCGGAAGATACGGTTTCTAATGGGCTGTAAAGAAAAGATGGGAAACACAATATCCTCCAACATGGAGGGCGTTTATTTAGGAAAAGTGGCACTTCTTATTCTTCTAAAAAGCAATGAAATGTCAAAAGTTTCTGTGTGTTTGCAGAGGGTGGCTGTTGCCAGCTGTCTTTGCTTTTGATAATGTGTCATGGTTTGATTCCTGTTTACCTAATTATAGAAAAACAAGGTTATCGTGGAGCCTTTGCAGCTGTTTACATAACTCAGGCCCAGATTCTGGAGTGCTGCTTCCTGCTCAGGTCTACAAGAAAGAAATGGGATACGCAGTGGTCACACACAGCACCGCCATTGCTACCTCTGTGCATTACCAGTGAAGCTCAGGTTCAATGACAGATGTCATTTCCCTCTTCCTGTCTCCCTTCAAACAGCATCAGATTATTTATTCTTCTGTCAACATACGTCTCTGTCTCTCGCCTGGGCTGCCATTCGTTTCTCTCTCTCCCTTCTCGAACAAATGAGAGTCCATCTATTTTGAAATGCTTTGCCTCCTCCTCATGTCTTAACTGTTTCTTTCTCTGCATTACCACTTACATTCATCCAGTCTGCTTACAAGCATGGGATATCAGAATTAGACATGAATGTCCGAGGTTACACTGCTAGAATTATAAGTTCTGAGTGAGATGCCTGGACTCACTTGTTTTGATGTCCCGAGAGACTAGTTGAAGAGGGACTGATGCACAGCTGTCACTCATGTGCGGGGCACGTGGTCGGATGAGCAGTGACTGAACCGTTTCTCTAGAAGAGCAGTGCTGTGTAATTTATCTTGTTCCAGAGCAACCACACAGCCTTAAGAGATCCATACACAGCAGTATAGCTTAAGGGATTCATATACAGCAAGCAAGAATAATAAGCTCGGGGAAAAGCAAGCTGTGCTGACAGGCTTCTGAGATACGTTTCAGCTCTGACTTTCACTGATACGAATGTGAACAATCTCTCAGATTCCTTTTCCCCATGCAAGATATAGGACATATGGGAAATAATGGGTTCGGCACATTTTGGGGAAACTTTCTCTCTTTCCCACATTTTGCAGTTGCGTCCAGATATTAGTGAATCAAGCAAGATAACTCTACTGCAAAAGTCTCTTGTATGGACAGTCACTGAGCACTTTCCTCTCTGTCTCAAACAGCAACATTACACGATCCATTCTTTTTACTTCCCTCCTCCGGCCTACCCCAATTCACTGAATGACTGGGACTGGATCTTAGTTGGCTGTTTATAAACCACATTCTTTCCTGGTCATCTGTAGTTTTCCAGATAATGTATTTCAGTGGTACCTCCTTAGGGAGGAGACTGTGACACTGTACAGGTAAAGACCATTACTAGCAAAATGGCACCAAGTCAGAGAAAGCCACTCCCCGTGGAGGTAAACACTGTAAGTTCTGTCCCAAGATAAGAACAGGTCAGTCTGCATGTTTACAAGCTTAAGAGCATCTCTCAGCAGTGACTGCCCCAGCCCTCCACTTGGAATTCTCTGTCAAGGCAATATAGATAAGAATGGCCATTAAAGCACATTTAGCCAGAAGTGTGTCTCCGTGAGGGGCCTCTCAGAGCTGCACTGACCAGACTGCAGAGAAGCAGCTGCTCTGCACGCGAGCGGGGTCTCCTCACGGGGAGATGAGCGCTAATTATTCACTCGGCTGAAAAATTGTCTGTCCCCGTGAGTCTCTGTACCAGAGGGTCAGCTTCTGGAGGCTCTTGCCAAGCCTCAACTACAGATGCATGTGAATAGGAGTTAATATAAGGGCACGGGGGAAATGTCGAGGACACACCCGAGTGTGAGAAAAGCGTCACGTCATCCCTCCCCCGGGCCTTCAGGGATGGCTAGAATAAATACGGTGCCAAGGCCTTTTCTTGTGGTTGCGTGAGGGAACAAAGCCATGCAGGCAGGCCTGAAACACCTTCACTGTGTAAATGGTGCTTTGAACTCAGAGACAAGGAGTTTTGGTCTTCTGCTTTCAAAAGGCGACAATATTGGTAAACTGTCACAGTAACGCATGGATATTTAGCAAGCAATCACCACGGACACAGACTCATCACATGACACAGCTGGGGGAAAGCGTTTTCCTGGAAATCCCACGCGTTCGCTCAGACCATCCGTGAGCTCCATTCTGACTCCTGCGTCACAAGTAAGGGCTCCACATCCTGGCTCTTTCTCTTTCAAATGTTCCCAGCGCTTAAAAGAGGAGAAACAGAGTTCTTAGCAGCAGGCTGCAGCTACTCAGCTAAGGGGAAGGCCTCCTGAAGAGCATCCTTGGGCTCACCCTGAAAGGATGGCGGCAGCTGCAGCACAGAGGCTCCTTCGCGAACAGGCAGGAACAAAGGCTCAAAGCCAGCCTTGCTCAAAATGCCGAGACTAAAACATTCACCTTTGTTCCTTTAAGACAGATCATCAAGCCCCTTCTCCGGCACGGAGCTTCGCCCGCTTGCATGCAGGTACAGTGCAGGAGGCACGCTCCCCACCTGGACAAGTTCTAGTCCCAGCGTGAGAGCAGCCCTCTGCAGCACCGCACTCCAGAAGCTCTGTGGGCTAACCCACCAATTCCAAACACCTTGGGAAAACATGTCAGGTTGGCTAATGCTCCGCTGTTATTTCCTCTTCGATCTACGTTTTCCTTGTGATGGGTTTTAAGCTGCTTGGCCAAGAGTGGCGCCCCTGACCCAAGACGCCAAATGTTGTCCCAGCTTGCTTGCCTTGCATCATTTTATGGCTTCAAAAGCAGCAGAAACCAGGCCTCCAAATTCTCTTTAAGCAAGGAACTCCCTGGGGTAAGATAGCTGGGATGTTCTATGAAGATCAATTTAGCTTTCTTCGCTTCTGTTCAGCCTTATTCATAGATATGCTTCCAAAATTTCAAAGCCACACAACATGATTTAAAATCACATTGAGAATTAAATGGTGTTGCTTCACTAACCTTCATACCCAGAAGAGCCTGGGCGGGGGCACACCTGCTCTTTCTCTCCCTCTCTGTGTCTGTCTGGGTCTCTGTCTCTCTCTTTGACCCTCTCTCTCTCTCTCTCTCTCTCTCTCTCTCTCTCTCACACACACACACACACACACACTTGTTTGCTTGCCCTACTAGAACCTCCAGCTCTGGCTGAAGAAGGCTGAGCTCATTGGAACTACTGAAAGTATCTCCATCCCTACACACTCCTACTAAAACCCACCTTCACACCTCACAGTACAAAGCCACCTGCAAAACAAAGATGGAACATCACCCGGGAGTCTGAGAACCAGCAAGGGAGCAGGGAGCCAACCTGAGAAAGGCTGGGTACATGCTTCCTTTCTGCCCAGCTGTGCCCATTAGCAGTTACCAAGGGTCGTGCTTCAGTCAGGTTTGCATTTCTGTTCATTTGACCTGCTAGTAGGAGTGAGATCAATCAATCCTGCTCCATGTTGGGAGCTGGAGAGGTAGCTCAGTGGTTAAGGGCGGCTGCTCCTTCAGATAACCTGGGTTTAACTCCCAGCACCCACATGGCGGCTCACAGCCATCTATAACTCCATCTCCAGGGGATCTGATGCCCTGGTCCAGCCTCCATGGTAACTGTATGAATGTATCACACAGACACACATGCGGGCAAACATTCATACAGATAAAAGAAAATATTATAAATACTTACCAATATTAAGGAGTGAATGATAACACCTATCTTAAAAAATAAAATAAAAAACCACCTGATGAGATGCTGAAGAGATTGCTCGGTGATTAGAACCATGCACAACTCTTGCAGAGGAGCCAAGTTCAGTTGCAACACTCATGTGCCTGGAGGTGCAGCTCAGCAGAACCCAACACCCACCTCTGGAACTAGCAGAACAGTGCTACCTTGTAACCTGGGATGATATACATGGCAGATGAGCAGTGACCCATTGTCCTCACTGTCCCTCAGCAGAACATGGACAAGGAGGATTGTTTTTGCTGTTTAAAAGCAATTCCTTCCAGACTCATTTCTTGTCGCCTTTAGCGAAAACACCATCCAGTGAGTGGCATTGCTGTTCATTTTTCTGGACACAAAATCATAAAATCATTTGGCTTACAAAACTGTGTGCATGCAGAGAAAAACTGGCGAAAATGCAGAGAAAAACTGACCTTGGGTTCCCAGTCCCAGATCAATATGGCCTAAACCAGACCTGGCAGTACCAACACACATGTTAACATGGAACGGGGAGATATCACAAGGCCCCACCCCTAGATGAAGAACCGCAGGCAACTAAGGAATCCTGGGAGCAGGAGAGATAGTCTTCCCCAGGGACGAGCCCCAGAATTGGCCATCTCATACCAAAGGGTCACCTCTGAAATCTTGTACTTACAAATAACACTGAACAGACTCAGCAGGTTGTTTGACAATAACAAAGGCAAAAGCCATGAACTTGAAGGCACTGAGGGGCATGGAGGGAGGAGGAAGGAGGAAGGGAAGAGGAGACGATGTGATCATCTTTTAGTTTCAAAAAGTTAAATTCTTAAAAACTTTGTGCGTGGATACGACAGACAGCTTCATGGACACATCAAAGACTGGAGACCATTTTGAAAACAGACACAAATCTTCCAGCCCTATGTGAAGGCACAAAGCAAAAGTCACCAGGCTGCTGAGGGGGAATCCTGCCTCAGAGATTTCGAGCCTCAGGGTGGAGGATTGAGCTGGTAGCGGCCTAAAGTCCATGCCTAGGCTGTGATCAAAGTCTTGGGCATGGAAGACAGTTCTCTCTCTCTGCCGACTTAGATGCTAGTCTCTGAGCCAGGGCTCCGGGCTGTGCTCCGCCTGGGTCACAACTGTCCTTTGAAGGGCTTTCAAAGTCGAGCAGGATAAGAGACCTCCTTTTGGAGTGCTGCAGTCCAGAGTCCTCGAATGAGAGTGGAGCGCTGGCACTTCCAAGAGTCCTGGGCAAAGGGCAAGCCTGGCGCGGCGCAGCCTCTGTGCTCCTTGTAAAGGCGCCGCTCGTGGAGGCTGCCCCTCGAAGAGCAGCGAGACAACACCCGTTAATGCCCAGGCCGCCAAGCCCTCACAAGGGCAGGAAGATGAAGAAGCTACGGAGCCCAGACTCCCAACTTCGTATCTGCAATAAGAGGAAGCTGACCCAAGTGAGAACTAATTGATTATGCTAATTATTTAAATGTAACCACAACAGGAAACCTGCATGCCACCTGTGTTGCAGAAAACACACTAGCTTTTGATATGAAACATTGCATCTGGAGGCTGGCAAGCTGAGTCCGCAAATCGCCATGCAAGTGGCAGGACCCGAGTTCCAGTGTTGGAGTCCATGTAACGGAGCCAGGAGCAGTGGCTCCAGTCAGAGCTCGTGTAAAGGAGCCAAGCGTGGTGGCTCTAACCTGACACCCAGTGCTGGGAGGCAGGGAAGGGTGGACCCTGGAGCCCACTGGCAGGCAGCCTCGCTTACTTTTCGAGCCCCTGACCAGTGAGAGACCCTGTCTCAGAGAAAACCTCAGAAAATGCCCGAGGAGCCATGCCCGGCTTTGCCCTATTGCCTACCCTGCGGCGTGAGTGGACGTGTGCAGCTGGACACACCCAAGCATGCTCACACACATGCAGACATTGCTGTGTCTAAATCAAGCGCTGCGAAAGCCCAGGGTGGGGGCTCCCACCTGAATTCCCAGCAGGGGGAGGCTGAAGCTGGAGAATGGCCATGAGCTGGAGGCCACGGTGGGTTAAGGTGTGTGAGATCTCATCTTGACATAACTATGTTTTAAAAGTTAAAAGTCAGAAGTGGACCCGGGGCTTCGATGTTACTGCGGAAACCCACCTCTACCACCCCGGCCTCTATTTCTCGGCCAGATGCATTTTGAAAGGAAAAGTGAAGGTAGCATGATCGGAACCCAGCCTGGCAGTGAGGTTCCCTGTCTCCCCATGTGCTGGCTGCTGAGACCTGCAAATCCCCTCTACCTTGGGCATTCCACCTCAGAAACAGCCAAGTACCAAGTACCAATTGGAATGGCTGGTGCACTGCCCCCCTGAGGTCCCCAGGCCACGGGGGTTGCTGTGTCCTGACTGTCCTGGGCATGAGGGCATGTCCTGCCCACCTCTGAGCCAGACTAATAGTATTTGTGCAGGTTACTAATTTGGCAATTAATCTGAAACTCTGAGTGATATTTCCTCCATAGACAGCGGCACACAGAGACCCATTTCTTATAAGTGTACTGTAAAGAGATCAGGAGCATATTTTCAGTAATAATTAATTAACAGCAATTAAAAGGCTGCTTTCCTGATTAGTCTTTCAAATAGCTACTTAGCGCCAATTAGCAGAATACCTGGACTATAGCACCCTGTAGCCCCGCTACTGAACTGACCACCTGGTGCTATTAGGTGTTGTTTCCACGAGAGCCCAGTCTCTGAACTGCAATTCGGAATGTAGAAACACAACTTCCTCAGCACAGGTCACCACTGCCTTCCATAAGTGGCCCTGGCAGCTTCTTAGAGGACCCAGTTTAGATTAAAATGATGCACTCCAGAAGTCACCAAGGGCTTCTGGAGTGTGAAGTAGGTTCTCCTGCGGTGAATGAATGAATGTTTATGCACATGGGAAAATCCTTTAGTGTCCTTACAACAGGAGCTGTTACACCTTATCAACGTTGGTTTCTGCGTTACGTTTATCTTACTCCCGCATGTACTTTTGCCTTGCTTCTCCTCCATCGGCATCTCAGCTGTCCCGTCAGCACTCACAGGAACTCAGTCCATGCTTGGCTCCAGGCTCTGCACAGGTTCGGTTTTCACCTGAACCTGTTGGTGTGGCAGCCATGATTAGAGTTCCAGCCTTCATCAGGTGATTAAGTAACTGAGGCGTGTGTGTGGAACAGCATCCCATCTGAGTCTCTGCAGCTGGAGTCTGACTAGGCTCTCAGCAAAGCCAATTGCAGGGCCAGACGACGGCTGTGCCAGGCCCCATCGAGTGTCCGCCCGCCCGCACTTGGCCAGCCTTGCTCATCTGCAAGGAAAAGGAGGGTGGTTCTGAAGGGCCGAGTGTGCGGTGACGTGAGAGCTGTGCTCAGGTGGCTCTGGGGCAAGGTATGGGTTGCAAGCTCATTCCAAGTCCACGAGAGCTGAGGATGCGGCTCGGCGGTCTTCAGCCGTGTGCCGGCCCAGGACTCAACCATAAATAGAACAGCTGTGTGCATGTCACCTGGCCCTCGTCACCTGGCTTGGTGGTGGCCGTCCCCTAGAGCCTGTTGCTGTAGTCAACTTCTGGTCAAGCACACGCTTTTCTTCTTACAGTGACATTTACCGAGTCACGGTGTGGTGGGAATCCTGGGTACTTGGGGGGGGGGATCGATGCTCCCTGGAGACAGCCGGACTTTCGGACAGGACCGTGCTTCTATTTTCATGGGCAAATTAGCCAACCTTTTATCACCCTGGAAAACCACAACTGAAAAGTCCACGTGGGAGCTACCAAAGTCAACGCTTGAAAACCCTTTTTAAATGTTTTCAGATTTTTTTTGGATCCTAAATGTACTCTTCATTAGTTTTCCACAGGAGTAAATGTTTTGGGGCATTTGAATTTTTTATGAGATTTTATGTGTGTGAGGGTTTGCTTTTGTGTTTCTGTACGCATGTGGCCAGTGCCTGCAGAGGTCAGAAGACAGTGTCGGAGCCCCTGAAACTGGAGTTGCAGATGGCTCTGAGATGCCAGGCACAGGTGCTGGGAATCAAACCCAGATGCTCTGAAAGAGTAGCCAGTGGTCTTAACTCAGTGGAGACATCTCTCCAGCCCCAGGAACAAATGTTTTAAATTTGAACAACAGCAACAACAACAACAAAAAGATAAAAATTTGAATCCTCTAAAGATTACCACAAGGATGGACTGTAAGGCTCTAGATCATGAAGTTCTCCGGTGAAATAATACAATTACACCAAGAGGATTTGCTATCTTTGGTCTTGCTTGGCACATTATATGCATGAACCTGAAAAATGTTATTTACACGAACTTGGTAATTAGCCCTGATTCTTGAGCAAAGCTCTGTACAGGAGACATTGAACATGCCTCGGGTACAGGCAAAGCTTTCCATTTTCAGCAGACATGCTTCCCTGCCAGTGTTGGCCAGCTTGATCTGGTCCCACACTTCAGAATTAACCATTTATTCTAAACTCCCGCCCCGTGTCATGAGTTTTGCTCGACATTTGAATAGTTTAGGTATTGTGGGAGAAACCTGATAGAAGCCAGGGAGCCGCGGAGCTGTATGCCACACCAAAGTTTTGCTCATCCATACGGATAAGTGTGTGCTACAGAATCTGC
Source organism: Meriones unguiculatus (assembly GCF_030254825.1). Lineage (NCBI taxonomy): Eukaryota > Metazoa > Chordata > Mammalia > Rodentia > Muridae > Meriones > Meriones unguiculatus. The sequence continues at coordinate 4,097,798 of NC_083352.1, read as the reverse complement.
CCCTCCCAGCCCTCTGTGTCTCTGGCACACACAGACTAAGCAGGATTTCATCAAAGCCAATTCCAGAAGTGGAGAGATGTCCGCCACCCCCACCGGGGCTTGCTCACATGCAAGGAGCAGGCAAGTGGACGGAGACCTGTGTGTCCTATCATAATCAGGCTCTGTTCTTGGTGGCTGCACCTGTGAGGACCCCTTTCTTTATTCCACAAGCATGAAGGCCCAGGAGATAAAGAAGCAATGACCCATCTCTGAAAGTAGGAGCCATTATCACAGAGAATTTAGACAGGAGGCACCCAAGGGAAGACAGAAAACAAAACATAACTAGTGAATGATTACTTGATTAATTCAGATTTCAAAAAATATGTATGTAGGACAGTAGACTAGAATATTAATCTAGAGTGAGAGGTAATGTCTGGCAAAAAGAACAGATGTTTTTCTGTACCTTGTAGGGTCTTCCAAGTAGGGTTGAGGGCTGAGGAGGTGACTAGAATAGGGATGAGGGGAAAGTAAGTGGAGGTGCTGTGGCTACCTAGCTTGAAGGCAAGCAGGCCTCCCTGAAATGGGAGCTGCGTCCACTCCACACCTCTCAGAACCCTCCTGTCCCCCGTGTGGCGTCATCCCTCCTCCTAGGACCCACGCTCCAGCTGGCTTTCTCCTGGCACCTTTCACCTATTGCACAGCCCAGGGAGAGTGAACCCACACTCATGGATATCCCTGCTCCCCCAGATTGCTCACCTCGTCAGCAGAGGTAAGGAAGCAGGAGCCACAGCCAGGAACGTTAGGCACTGGGAGGAGGGGAGGGCCCCTGGGCAGACGCCAGCACAGCATCTGCACAGACACTGGCTCGCCGGGCGTTGCCCTCCTCCTCCTCCCAAAGAGATGTGAGGTGCTTGACTTAGCGCAGTGTCAGATCCTGAGGGGACGCCACACGCCAAATGTGCTGAAGTGGCAGCGGGCCCGGATGTCTGAGAAAGACTGTCATTTTAACTAGTGGCCTTGACTAGGGGTTCTGCTCAGCTCTGGTATCTCGCTACACTTGTTCCCCACGCACTGGCCTTCTGGTGCTGTTCACTGTTCAGCACATTGAGAAGGGCCAAGGACCAAAGGTTCCTAGCACCCGTAGATCCCAGCAAGGACCATCAGCAGATGAGGGAAAGGAGGACTTTGAAGGGCAGAGGGCGCGAGGATGGAGACGGGCGTGTGTGGAGGTTCTGTGAGCAGCCTCCAGAGGCTCTTGATTGCTTGCCTGGCCTTCCAGCTTATCACCCACAGGCAGGGCTTGCCAGGAGTCAGTTTAATGACATCTCTGCATACAGTAATTCATTCTGTTGGAGTGGGTCTTTACGATCAGCAATTTATTCTCTTTGTAGTAAGTTCTTTCATTTTTCTTCTTTCCTTTGCTGTTTCTATTTAAATATTTTAAAGCTACTGAGGTCAATATTAAAACTTTAATAGTTTCCCAGTTTAAAAAAAATCTTTCATTTTCACATACATATACAAGTATGTTTGTATATAAAAATAGATACATGTATATGTAACATTCATACAGGATTTTCAAATAGGTCTGTAAAACCCAAACCAGTAAGAATTTGATAGTCTAAATCAACCACCACTCTTTCTTGTTATGTTGCAACTTTAAACTCAGGAATAATTATGTTTTCTAAAATTACTTAAAATGAATTTCTCGGAGTTTGTAAACACAAAGTCAAGCCATGCTATGATAAGGTACATTTACACTACCGGGGATGTCCAGGCTTGCAGTGGGCACAGCTATTTGTCACAATAAGGAAACTGGTGTGATAGAAAAATCCAAATGCTTGGGGCTGTGATGACTCATCAGAGAGAGCTTGCTGTGCTCGGGTGAAGATGTGGACACACACACACATGCACACACACGCACATGCACACACACACACAAACACACGCACATGCACACACATGCACACACACACACACACACACACACACACACGCGCGCACACACATGCACAGAGAGCCAGGTGTGCCTGCCATGCACGTGCTGGTCCCCTCTGGGCTGTGAGGGCTAAGGCAGGAGGCACACTGGGCCTGCGCACTGGCGCAGCTCTGGATCAGGTGAAATCCACAGGAATCATGTGGAGAGTTACACGGCAGCACATGTACATCCTCCTCTGGCCTCTCATGCACACACGCACCTGTGCATACATACATAGGCATGAAATAGGCATGAGGATGCTGTGGCCATATGCCTCTGAGCGTCATATTCACATCAGACACGGACCTCAGGATTTGGATACATAGCATCTCAGCACACTGCTACAAAATGAATACAAAAAAATTAAAACTTGTTATCTCCATGTTAATATGTTTCTACTTGAATGTGTTGAAGCATTCAACACCCTGACGCTGACAGTGTCCTCTGACCAACGCACACGGTGTTCATCCCGTGCCTCCATGATTCCCAGCTTCCCCACAATGAACGCACACTGTCACCACACACTCAGCACTGTGCAATGTTCTCGGGAAATGACTCCTTGGGTGGATGTGTTCTAAGTGCTGCCCACAGCCCGGGAGCTGACGCCGGCACCCACTTCCTGTCCGATGGTGACGTGGCCTGGATGGAGACTGCATTGATTGTGTGGCTGACCCTGGTGGAACCCAGGTTTGAAATTCTAATCCTCCCCTTAGTGGCATCAATCTCTGACGGGTCCTGAAAGTTCCCAGTGCTGACGAGCTCCAAGGCTGTCCTCTGAACTGAATCTCCAGGCACACCCTAATGAATGCTGCTACAGCACAACGCTCGCTCGTCCACGTTCCTGCATCACTGGGGAAGCAGGGAGGCTTTGAGCATGGCTCAGCAAGGACCTGAGAGAGAGGTCTACCCTGGTGGACGAATATCTAACAAGCCTGAAAAGATGCAGCACAGCCTTCTTCCTAAATTTATCTCTGTCTTAAAGGACTGTAGCTATTAGGCAATTTGTTTGTGTGGAACATTGCAGTCCCTGGCAAGGTTGGCGGAAAGGTGCCCGTGTTAATGTTTGCTTTGCACGTGAACTTGTAATTTTACCCACTGTCTCATGAAGCCCCCAATTTAGATTTAATTTGCTTCAATAGAGACTTGAAAGTGCCCAGATTTCCTAAGCTCGAGAAATGTTATGCTTATCCATAGTCAAGGAAATTTGTGAGCTTTTAAATTAAACAGAGTATTCTCAGAATTGGCCTAGTATTATTTATTCTCCACCCTTTAAAAGTAAAATAATTTTTTGAATTAATGAAAATACTCAAAAAGCACCTTTCTTTTTCTGTACATTTGCAAAGTCTGTTCTTGCCCCTGGACCTAGCTTCCGTCTCTGGGTTTCTCTCTTGAACTCATCCGCCTTCCACCCTCTGAGGAGAAGGGGTCAGGAGCACACGCCTCCCAGTGTCAACAGAAGGTGAAAGGGTACAGCACAGAGACACCGACTTACCTCTAAACATATACCATAATTGCAATCAGCCGGTCTCTACTTCAAAATCAGACCTGCATCATGCTAAAAGCTTCTTTGTAAAGTATCTTTACTTCAGTAAACCTTATCAAGCCTGATTTCCATGTCAAGTTTAGGTTGTAAAGTTTTGATTATACTGAAATCGTGTTAGCAAATTAGTCCAATTTGTAGAATCTGCCTTCCTGTAGTAGATGATTTTGTCTATGTATCCTCAAAATAAGTGAGGAATTGGGGTGATACTGATATCCTCAATTATGCTAAAAAGGCAACCATTTATTTCGAGTGTGTGCCATGCCGTTATTTTTAGCTCGTGCTGGAAATGGAAATATTCATATAAAAAGCTGCAGACGTGAGCACTCAGTTGGCAGGGAGGCGCGGAGAGCACGCTTGCGAAGCCCACAGGCTGTCAGGCCCGCCTGGCGGGAGTTCTTCGAGGAGCCTGACAGATGTCTCACACGCCCGTTAGAAGTACCTGCTGCTCTTGTCAGCACCACTGCTGACCATTGCAATCATGGTCAGCACAGCGGCCGTCAAGATCTTTTGCCGTCTGGGGTATGCGTCCTTCTCCCCAGTGAAACACTCCCCCTTCAGTGGTCAGCTCGTGCTGCAAGTCCCGTGCTTCCGCATACAACGGTCACTCGGCCACTGCTCCACCCAGGTAAATTTCCGACTGCATAGGTTCCTTCCCTCAAACCTGGTAATACTGGCGTGGATCTGAACAAGAGTTTGACATTGTTATAAAATAAGTTTTTAAATATTTGTGACTGAACAGCGGACGGTGATCCCCCCTCTGTGCTGTCTAGGTGTCTGATATAAGCCTACGGGAGCTCTTGGGGATTTGTGAATCGCAGGGAGTGACCACATGACCACTGTAACCCTTATTTTCCTTTGTGTGCACGCACGCATGGCATGTGAGCAAGCTTGCGCAGGCACACACGGGACGTAGGGGGCAACTTGTGGTTCTGGTGGTCATTTTCCGCCTTATTTGAAATAAAAATCTCCTGTGTTGTTCTCCAGGTCGTCTTTAGTCTGAGGTCTTCCAGGAATGATCCTGGCTCCGCCTCATGTCATGGAGAGCGCACCGGCTTTCTTGGGGGATCTAACCTCAGATGCTCACACTTCTGTGGCACACCTTACCACTGAGCCACGTGGACTCTGTCTCGCATTCTTTTGTAAGACATGCATCCAGTATGGCATAGTGATGTTTCCTTTATAATGGTAAATCCCGAAAGCTAAGCAAGAGAATGAGATGGCCTTTGACAGACATGGGAAAGGCTTTCTACAAGGCATTTCATTTTAATAGGTCATATTTACTGAAAATGTCTTGTCTCACCAAGATTTTCATTTCCTCTGTATGTGATGAAACCTTATAATCAAACAGCAAAGGTTTTTAAATGAAAAAGATTTGCCTCCAGCTGGTGGTATGGTGCTTATGTAATAGCCAGCACATCCCCCACCACAAAAGGGGTTACTTAGAGGGAGCTACAGCTGAGACTCTTGAACTGTCTTCTCCACAGGACTGCGGTGAGGCTCTGTAGGAAAATCGCTGGGCCCTCTGCTCAGTCGCGGCTGCACCCTCCTCCCTCAGCCTCTACACTCAGGTGCTGTGCCTCATGAATTCTTGTGGTCAGAATCCTCTTTCCCTCTCTATGTTCAAGAACCACATAGATCTGCCAACATTTCAGGCGCTCTCTTGCTATCCAAGTCTTGGTTCATTTTCTGAAACACAAACACTGAATCCTATTTTAGGGTTTCACTAGTTGGCAGGGAGCCTGGTTCTAGTTTATATCACTACACTTTAGTATCTTGGGATTGCTGAGCATGTCATTTAACCTGACTGGTCTCAGCTGCTCCATTTAATCGACCCAACAAACACTTATTGAATGCTCTCCGTCAGCCAAGCACCTTGCCAGCTCAAGCAGGAACCCATGAAGGCTGGCCCCGGGGCCTGAGCTGTTTATAGTATGGCTGTGGAGTACTTGAACTATGGATAGCAGCTACTGGGACTTCAATTTAAAGTTTAATTGAATTTTCACTAATTTAGAATTTCAAACTGAACTCCCAGAGCTGGAGAAATGGCCTAGCAGTTAAGAGCCTTCACTGTTCTTCCTGGGCCTGGGGGCGCAGGTTTGATTCCCAGCTCTCACAGCGTGACCCACAATGGTCTGTCACTTCAGTCCCAGTGGATGTGATGGTCTTCCGGCCTCTGCAGGCACCGCACACATGTGTCACACAGACGTACATGAGGGCAAAACAACAATGCGCAAAATAAACATAAAAGTTTAAAAAAATTAACTGAAACCTCATTAGTTATTAGAAAACTTTTGGTATGTCTATAACAACTCAAACAATCTTCCAGCTTTGTGAAATCTAAAAACAGGTCAGTTGTTTGCAAGAAAAAGCATTAAATTGACATGTGCTGTTGTAACATGCATTTGGGAGCCTCACCTAGAAATGCCTGTTGGGAATCTTCTCCATGCGTTGTCCTGGCTGGGTAAAGCATCATTCCTTGGTGTTTTCAAGAAACTATGTCCAGAAGCAGCCTCCCACCACGACACTCAGAAGTGCTGAGTTCTCAGGTCCCTTCTGTTAAACTATACAGTACTTGGCTGTAACCCACGCTATAGCACCCCTGGACACTGTGAATGACCCGCAACCATTGGTCCTAGTGTATTATTTATGGAATAACTTCGTGAAAGAAATCTGTCCATAGTTAGTACTGATGCACTTTTTCCCCCAAATAGTTTTCAATTATACTTGCTTGAATTCACAAAGATAACAACCCTGAATTATAGAGGTCTAAATGTACTAAGCTAAATAATATATATTTCACCATTATTCTTTTAGTTTCTATTAAAGATTTTTGTTTATTCTTTAAAATTAGATACACATTACAAGACTTTTTATCAAAATATGAATAAGTTCATTCCGAAGGGCATTGTCGAAAACCAGTCCCTAGAAGTTGTTTCACATTATGGCTGCCTGAGGCAGAAACAGTTCAGCAAATGAAAGGGTGATGAAACAAAGAAGGGCTGAAGGCGTGGCTTGACGGCAGAGCACGTGCTAACTCTACTCCAGCCCTGGGCTCAGTCCACCGTCCTTGTCCACCAAGAGGGAGAAACCTAGAGGGTCGTCTAGGAAGAGGGTGGAATAGAAAGTCCCTGATCAATGCCGGTTTACCTTTCAAAACTATGGACGGGTTCAGAAAAGGCTTGTGAAGACTCCAGAATCTCATTGCCAGGGGATCTGGAGCTTCTGTAACCTGGGAAATCAACTTCTTCCTGGGCGATTGAAGGTAGATCCCAATAAGCAGGCATAGAGCATCTCGGCTTTTGGAGTAATTATTGATCAAAGACATTTCGGGAAAGCTCAGCCTAATCATCGGCTTGCTGAACAAGAATCAACCAAATAGCCACTAAAATAGTTCATTTATAGACTTTCAAAACAAAATATGCAGACTTTCCAGAGACCTTCAGGAGAGTTCTACGATAGAAATAGCAGCAATGCTAAGCCGTGGGGTAGAGCAGCTGCCTCTGGGCTTGCCACACTATATTGCTCTAGGTATCTGATTTTTAACACGAAAAAGACGCAAAAAGGACTTAAGAAAACTCAGCAAACAAGAACAGTATCAACCTACAGAACCCACTCAGGGAATCTACAGGAAAGATCAAATCGCATCACGCCCGAGGGTGAGCAGAGAGAACTTCAGGTGAGAAACTCTCACCGCTTTAAGCGGCATTTTGTGGAGGCTCCAGCCACCAAGCTTATTTCTAACAAGGAAAAAGTACAAAGGGGTAGAGAGATGGCTCAGTGGTTAAGAACACACACTGTTATTTCAGAGGACTGGTCCACCCTCACCCCACATTGAACAGTTCACAGTAGTCTGTAATCCCAGCTTCAGGGGAATCTGATGCCCTCTTCTGGCCTCTTCAGGTACATGCACACACATGAAGACACACAGTTTAAAAATACAGTAACTTAAACACAAAGTATTAGATTAGAGAGAGAAAAAGTAAAACTGTTCCTGTTGTCAGATGATGATGATGAGATATTGACTAGAGAAAGGAGAAATTGTCCAATAACACACACACACACACACACACACACACACACACACACACAGAAAAAAGAAAGTAGGGGATGGGTAGAGAGAGATCATTAGAACTACTGAGATCAATGTGCAAGTATCAATTTTATTTTATACGCCAACAATGAACCACACAAAAGCAGAATCTAGAACTTGGTTCCACTTAAAAACAATGTCAAAATGAATAAAATATTGAGGAGAAAATTGAAACAAATACACTCAAGACAGATACTGAAAACCACAGAACACCACGGAAGAGAATCAAAGAGTATATAAATAAGTGGAAAAACATCTCATGTTTTTAAAATGAGGACAACAGCGTTAAGATGCCAAATTCTGCGTTCATCTACAGATTCAAGGCACTGTCCGTCAGAACTCCAGCTAGCTTTTTCTTTCTTTTATTTTTATTTTTTGGCAGAAATTGACAAACTGATCCCCAAATTCATATGTAAGAGAATGTGAGGCAACCACAAGAGCCCAAATAATCTTTCAAATAAAGAACAAAGTCAAAAGACGTCACATTCCCCAGATTCACAATTTACTGCAGCAGGATGGTAGTGGAAACAGGATGTGCCATAAGCGTAGTCGCGCAGGAAACCAGTTCAGTCTGTAAGCACAGCCATACGCTGTAGTGCTGTAGTCGGTCTTCAACAAGAGTGGCGAGAAGCCTCGCTACGGAGTGAACAGTCTTTTCATGAACTGGTTCTGGGGTAGCTAGGCACCCCATCTCACATCATGAGGGTGGGTCTCCAAATGTTGTAACAATTGGATACTAACAGGACAGAAATCATGGAAATCATAAAGGGAAGCATCTACATCGTCGTGAGCTTGTATCAGGCCACAGAAGAGGAAAAGGTGAACGGAACTTCTTTAAAACTGAACGTTGTCATGTTCTACAAGACCGTAAGGAGTTAGAAGGCACATCTGGTGTGCAGGTGCCTCCGCAGCCCAGCTAAGGAAGCTGGGGTAGGGGCCTGCGAATACATACCAGCCTGGGAACCTGATAGATTTAAGTCTCGAAGTGAACAGCTTTTTATAAGGGCAAGGGGTAAAGCTCAGCTCACGGTTCAAGTGTTCGTCCAGCATGTCTGAGGCCCCGAGTTCAATCACCAGTACTGCAGACATGAAGGGAAAAGAGAGTGGAGGGATGGAGAAGGAGGGGAAGAAGGTAAGGGAGGGGAGGGGAGAGGTGGGGAAGGTGGGGAGTAGTCATCCATGACACTGACAACGCTGGGGTCTCCTGCACCGCTGGCCTGGTGACGGCTCCTCAGTCATGGACCCTGCTGCACAATGTCAGGCCTTAGCTTCTTTCCACGGCCCCTTTGGTCCTGGGGTTCCTACAGCAACTGAAGCTGCACCTTCCCAGTGGCCTCTCCTGGCTTCTTACAGTACTAAGCCTCAGAGGCTCTGCATAACCTCTTCGATGCAGCCTTCATGCCACCAAAATGAGTGTCACAAACACATTACCGAGTTCAGCTGCCAGCTAGAGGCATCCCCAGCCCCGTCTGGACCACAGCTTCTGTGTGACCCTGAGGAAATGCTTCCAGGAAGGTTTCACCTCAACGGTGCTGGTCTCTTGTTAATCACAGCTGAGTCTTCAGTTCCAGCTGCCCGGAAACTACAGAGTCTCAGATCAAAACATCATATACACAACCGTGATGATAATCTTCGCTTCCCTTTGGCATGTCTCAGCCCAGGCCTCCACCCTCTGCACAGATCTCAGCATTATCTTTCAAGTTCCTAGGGAATAACCCTTTCAGCCCTGAGCCTCAAAGCTCCTTTGGCAATCCTCCCAAAGGCAACGTGGGAAGGCTAGAATTGCAACACATCCTGGATTTCTGGTGCCAATTTCTGTATTGGTTAGGTTTCTATTGCTGCATAAAAACCACAACCAAAAGTAACTTGGGGAGGGCAAGGTTTGTTTCAGCTACTACTTTATAGTTCATTATTGAAGAAAGTCAGGATAGGACCTCAAGGCAGAAATCTAGAGGCAAGCACTGAGAGAAAGGCCACGGAGGAGTGCTGCTTACTGGCTCATACCCCAATGCCTGTTCTTAGACACTCCAGGACCAGCTGCTGGGGACAAGGCCAGCCACAGCTGGCTGGGCCCTCCCACATCAATCATTAATCAAGAAAACGTCCCACAGGCTTGCCTACAGGCCAGTACGAGGCAGGCAGTTTTCAATGGAGGTTCCCTCTGTCCAGGTGATGAATGGGAAGTATTTGCTGGTAAGTCCGGGATTACTTTAGTGGTTTGTGGAGAAACATTCTGGAATTGGGCTGTGAAGACACATAAAGGACACTGTGAACACATTAAAAACTCCCGAACTATTCACACAAAACAATGAATAGGCAAAAGAGAAAGCCAACAAGGCAGACGGATAAGATGCAAGGAATGGTGGAGAACGGATGTCACTGTAAAAATAGTAAAATGTCAACAAGGATCTGAAGCAGAAAGTGCACTTTTTGTGGAAACTAGAGTTGGTCAGATTCAGCTGAACTGGAGTCATCTGGAAAGATGAGGCTACAGAACAAGAAAATAAGATGCCAGAAACTTTCTTGTGGAAGTACAGGGGAGCGCACGGGCCTCGCCCAGGCCATGGCGGGAGGGATGTCTTCAGGTACACTGCAGGTCAGTCTGCACGTTCTTGGTGAATTTCTGGCCAGTGGTTATGTCACAGAATGCCACAGCCTGGGGTGTCTGTGAGCTGAGTTATTTAGAGCAATGGAATCTGCTTCTGAGGAGCAATGCTTAGGAGTTACATAAAACAAGTAAGAGAAAACAGCTCGGTAAGAAAAGTCTTGATAGTCACTGTGGCCACTGTCAGCATATCCAGGAGGGGCCAAAGGCCAAACAGATACACCCTCATCGAGAGACAAAGGTGTGAGAGTCATGAGGTGAAGCTGACCTTCACGGAAACACCCAATTGCTCCTTGACCAAGCGTGCTCCAGGTACAGAAAAGAAAATAAATGCAGAGCTAAGGCAGCATGCAGAGAAAGGTCAAGAAAAGAGCTGTGCAATATAACAGGAACTAAGACAATGGCCTTTCTGTGATGAAGTCATTTAGACCTTGCGTGTGTTCTAATCCGGCAGTGATGTAAGCCTGATGTGTGGGAGTGTGTCTTAAGCACATCTGCCTCTTTCACAATGCTCCGCTCACAGTAAATATTTATGGAGCCCATGGACGCCTCTGTGTTTCAGTTCAGTTCCAGGGTGGCCCACGGGTGGCCCCTGGTGTCTATCTGGCAGGATGGATCAGAAGCACCTCTACAGAAGAAGCTGCCTGGCTCCTCTCTGCTCTCTCAGGCCCCAGGAAGCTGTGGTGAGCTGTCAAAGCTCCTCCTCTTAGTTTAGGAAGGACAGACAGAACATTCCCTGGTTATAGAACAAAAATGAGAGTTCATTCTAGAATCTCAGTCGCTCACTCTCTCACTACCTCAATTAGTCTGTTTCTCTCTGTAACCGAGGGGTGAAACCCAGCCCTTTACACATATGTGGCGCCACTGAACTATGTTGCAAGTCTGAGTTCCATTCTGAACAATCTGTTGGTCCACATGTTGGTCCGATCCAGCACAGAGGTCCCCTTCTATGAAGACAAACGGACACTTCCAAGGGGTCCCTTCATTGGCCAGTCTAACCACCGGTGCCCACTTCAGTGCTGGGCGCCCTGAGCTTAGTCACAGCCTTGGTTGAATGGGGAGAACAATGTAGGAACTCATCTGTGGAACAAAGAATAGTGAGAAAGAGCCTTCAGTCCTGGAGGCCAGAGGAGCCCTTTGTCAAGACATTTCCCACTTTTCAATGCCCCACGAAGACGTACACAATGGGGACAGCTCCGTCATCAGTGGGGAGGAAATCCATGTGTTTGCTCTGTATTGTTCCCCGAGTTAGATCACCGCAAAGGAAGTTCTGTGTGGCTGCGCGGAGGCTGAGCTCAGGCAGCGCTGGCTGGGCCTTGGTGCTGAATGGTCTCCAGCAAGAACTCTTGCTCGCGCGCAGGGTTTGAGTGTTAGCGCTTCACTGTGGCTGTCCAGAGCCCGAGCGACAAGTGGCTTCCAGAGAAAGCACAGCAGCATTCCACAGGATTCCAAGATTAGTGCTGGTTTTTCAGAAGTCCAAGGTTGTAGTTTCCTGGCCCTACTTTTGATCGACATAAAAGTTTCTGGAGTGCTTTTTTCTATAAACAGCATTTTGGTATTTTATTCAGGTTTATTCATCTATTATCAAACTTTGAGGAAAGACTTTCTTTGGATTAAATCTCTGCCAAGGTGTCTCTACAGGAAGTGAGCCTTGTAAAGATGGGGGGGGGCAGCTTTTTGCCAAGAGGGCTGGGGGTGCTCCCGAATTATCAGAGAGAAAAAGTTAGAGAGAAAAAGTAAAACTGTTCCTGTTGTCAGGTGATGATGATGAGATAATGACTAGAGAAAGGAGAAATTGTCCAATAACACACACACACAGAGAAAAGAGAAAGTAGGGGATGGGCATGCTTTGTTCTCTTTATCACGCCATAGGACTGTTGACTAAAAACTCTGAGAGAGGACGTGGAGGGAAGGGGGCCCTCTCATTGGGGAGATTATTCAGACTCTCCAAGTGGCTCTCCCTCCCCGACAGCAGGGCACACCTGGAGAATGCCAACATTTGATCAAAGGCCAGTGGCAGCGGCCCAGACCTCCTCCAGCTAGAGGGTCAGAGGTGACCCTGAGCAGGAAACACGCCTGCTTCGCTTTGGCCAAGAACCCCGGTTGTCCGACCTCTGCCCTCTGCTTCCTCAGGTGGTGCCCTGGGTGTTTGTGGATCTGTTTCCCACTGCATTTCAGACTAGCCTCGAAGATCTCCATTCTACGTTCTCTCACCTCCTCCTGCCAAAAGGCAAGTCTCTTGGACTGCTGGACGGTGAGGAGAGACCTTAGAAAAGGCTGCTTCAGGCCAGGAAGACAGGCGAGTCCTGCCTCTGCTGCCCTCTCAAGGGGTCACAAGGAATCAAGGCGATTCCTGTGTTCAAAGAAGAGGCCTAGCCCGGCCATCTCAGGGACTTTAACCTTCCCTCTGAGCCTCTGGTGGAATACAGTTTCTTCTCTGCCCCACTAACCCAAATGCTACAGAGCCGCGGCGTGACAAGCAGAGGACAGCTCAGCTGGCCCACACTGAGGTGCATGGCTTTGCTTTACAGCAGCCTGCTCCAAGCACGCAGGAGTCCATGCCAAGGAGGGAAGCGGACCCCTCGTGTACAGCAAGATGCTGCAGCCCATTAGTCCTCAAAGCATTCGGCTCTTTTTTTTTTTTTTATTGGGGGGAATTGCATGCCTAAGTGGGGTGCTCGGCTTTCTGCTAAATGGAATTAAAAGAAATAAATTGGCGTGTGCAAGTGCAGTCTTAGCCTGTGATTTCTATTCAGCTCATTGTATTGCCTAACTTTTCCTCATTAAGCATAGAAAGAATCTCTTGTGGAAGAGGAGTAAACAGCAGAGAGTGTCAGGCTTCAAAGTGGAGAAAATAATTTTCTCTATCGTTTTCCATTTTTGTAAGAATCAGTTCTTCTCTTCAGGAAACAAAAAAATTGAAGAAACCAGATATCCCAGGAGTATTCCCTAAACCAGGGGCTCTGAGCCTTCTCAGCGAGGCCACCGTGTAATGAAGCTCCTCAGGACGTGCTGGTCCCACCCGGAAAGTCGAGCCATTGCTTCCTCATGGCTAATTCTGCTGCCGTGATGGATCCTGATGTAAAACTGTGCCATTCAGGGTTCTGATATGCCAGCCCTGGGCAAGGGCCATGCTCCATCCTTGGGCTGAGAACCACGCTACCCTGTTCTCTCCCACATATGTTGGAAATGAGAAGACACCCTCTTTACTCTCATTTTTTGTAGTTTAAAACAGGGACTGATGTAGCCAAAGATGGCCCTGAACTCCTGCCTCCCAAGCGCTGGGATTACAGGCAGCACCTTTCTTCTCTATGTTATATTCTTTGTCCCACCAAACCTGCAAGGAGGCATCTAATTTACATATTCATTCTACAGCCAAGATAACCATGTTGTGGGGTCAAAGCCTTGTTTCCGTGTCCTTGCTCAGAGGGCACTCAACAATGGCACAGGAAGTACAGCAGATCAGCACTGGACAGAGACCTGGGGCATCTGAAGTCTCAGCCCCGGAGAAGCTGAGGGGAGATATGTGAGGGTCCCAAAGAAGCTATTCCTTCCTCTGCCTCCTTTCATGGAGAGACCAACAACTTGTCTAGCCCGGGGAGCCTGCGGGAAAGAGCACAGCTGTAGGCTGCAAAGAACGGAACTGCATAACGACGGATGCGAAAGAAGAACCATGAGTCCAGATTCACGAAACGAGGCAAACTCAACTTCAGGTCTTGGCCCAAGGGTTAAATGAGATGACATATTTAGATCATAGATTTTTTTTTTTTTGAACAGGCATTTAATCCTCACATCTAGTTTTAAAAGTATTGAATTCTTTTATTATTTTTTAGTTATTACATGCTTGGGGGTTTTGCCTGCATGTATGCCTCTGCAGTGCCCACAGAGGCCAGGGAAAGGCACTGGATGGCCTAGGAATGGTTACAAATGGTTCAAGCCACATTGTGGGTGCTGGGAATCAAATCGGGGTCCTCTAGCATAGCAGTCAGTGCTTTTAACCACTCTCCAGCCCCTTCAGTTTAAATTCTTAAGTCAACACAGGAATATGTCTCGGCCTACAGAGAAAGGCTTATGCTGTTTTAAAGTGTCTTTATTTATTTATGGGGGTATGTGCGTGCGCTAAGCATGTGTGGGGAGAGGTAAGAAGGACAGCTTGTGGTGAGAGCGTTGGCTCTCCCGCTATCCAGTAGGCCCAGGATGGAACACAGGTGGACAGGCTTGGCAACAGGTGCCTCTACCCACAGAGCTACCGTGTCTCCAGATCACTGGCAGAACCCAACACGCTCACCAGCGTCTCTGTGGTTTGGTCGACTTCTCCTGTGACTTCAAAGTTCAGCTACACACAGTCTCTCTTTATCAAGCCATCTCAGTAAATTCCTTCTCCTTCCCAGCATCTCTCTGTGTGTGTCCGAGGACCGAAGGAGCCACTGTTGATCCACCAGGGCTCACCAGGGCATTACTTAAAACAAACTTTGAAAGCAATGATGTCTTTCGATTTTGTAAATGCAGCTTTTATTTAATAAGCCTGGGAACACGCAGAGACGCCAACTCTAGAGCGGACAGCTTTGATGACTCCAACCAGTTCTCAGCTCTTGATTACAATTTGATTTCCTTTGGCATCAAAAGACAAACTATTTTAGTGAACAATGTTCTTCCCTAGCAAGAGTGAGATCTAGCTACTTGGCAAGGGAGCTGCTCTCTGGCTAGGCAGTGTGTCCACGCTCTTCTGCAAGAGCTGAAATGCCGATTTTTGAAGGTGGACGTAGGTAAAAGACAGCAGAGAGTTGAGAGCACCACAAAGTGCCCATATTACAGCATAGGAACATCTCCTCTGTCCACTCAGATAATCCTTGTTATGTGGTCCCAGTTTTGGCAGAGAGCCATGCCTTCGAATGGATGTCAAGTGGCTAGACCTGTGTTGTATTTCGAAATATTCCGTTTTATTCAGAGTTCTGTCCTTTACCCTGCTGTTTTCCCAAGGTGAGTGGATATTTACACCTCATCATCTTGGGCTTTCTCTGTCGGAACCACCCTCCATTTCCCCCTGTGAACATCATCCTCTGGCAGGTGCTCTCACAGACTTCAGCCTCGCTCAGCCTGGGAACATCTTTCCTTGGGAGTTCATCTGAGGTTCCAATTTGCTCATATCACCTTTCCTAATTACTCTGGGAGTGCTGATAATACGCCTGCTCATTTCATATTAGCAAGTTGGCTCACTTCCCATTCTCCCAGGGAGGACTGTCCTTGTGTGTGAGGCAAAGGGCGTGTGCTACAGTTCTCTTGCCAGACGCAGAGAGAGGCCCTGGGACTTGGGCTCCTGGTGCTTCCTTTAACACTGTGCACGTCTCATGCTGAAGGTCACTGGCCACACACTCTGCGCTGTGGACCGGTCTTACCAGAGCAGCTTTCACAGTGTGGACTTCTACAGCAAGGAAGGCGCGTTCGCATGCACTTTCAAGCCTGAACAGAATCAGAATGCCCCTCACAGAAAATCACTTAAAACGTCTCTAACTTATCCCCTTCAAGCCCTAGGCCGGTGCCTGGCTTCCTAGAGGCTCCAGCCACATCTGCTTAACTGCCTGCTTTCCGTTCCTGAGGTCCACATCTCTTCTGACCAGCCAAACAAGGTATTTGGGTTTTTTCATTCTCACAGATGGTTGCTCTGTTCTGCAGGCCTCAGTTCCATCATTTACATCGTATTTTCATTTTAACAGAAACCCCCCACAGACAGCGGACTGGGGGTCACAGATGTTGTCAGAATCTCCAGGGGCGAGAACTGCTGGAGACAGCTGAGGTGGCTGCACTGAATCAATTTCATCACGCATGCGCAGTGGCAGCCAGCAGCAGGCAGAAGGAAAATTATCTGTGCTAAGTGCACCCAACACCAGGACTTTTACGTTTGGCTATACCAAGAGAGAAGTCGCTTCTTTTCTCACAGAAAACTTTCCTTGAGTCGGTACCATCACTAATGGTCCAACAGAAGCTTGCTCAGAGGGAACTTTATAAGCTCTCCACGCAACAGTGAACTCTAAGTTTTATGGGGAAAGAGAGGCATCATTTGTCAATTCTGGCTCATTTTGTCCTTATGGTCAGTTGAGTGGCCCACTGACGACATTTGAGTATTTCTTCGATGAGGATAACTCAACAGTGGCAGACTCCATGCCTGACCTCAATCATTTCTAATTTAACAAAGCAATACATATCCAAAAACACATCAGTACAAAGGACCTTCATGTTATGAAAATCCCAGCCCAGTGATATGATTTTAAGAGATGTAGGCATGATTAAATCATCTGAGAAGTCATATCTTTGTAGAATTCCATTGTTTCCCAACTTTCTGAGTATTCGTTACGGGAACTTTAGAAAACACTAAGTAGCTTGGGAAGGGCGTATTGGGCAGTCCCGATGCCACCTGACAACAGTGCAACCAGCACAGCTACTCAGGTGGCAAATCTGCTGAGCACTTTTGCATGCATGTAGTAGAGTGTACTAAAGATCACGGGGCAGAGGATACCATCATACTTCCCCCTGAGCATTCCGTCAAGACTGTTTCCCTCAGACATTTTCCTCAAGTCTTTTAGCAACTCCTGCCTCACACCTATTCTGTCCCTTAGCCTCCATCACCCTGGGTAAGAGGAGAAAAACAAGAGCAAACTGTATTCAACACGGGCAAATACCAGGTACAGTGAAAGTCATTCTTTAAGAAACAAGTACACATGCACACACTCACACACATGCACGCACTCCTCACACACACAATATTGAAATAGAAGGGCGCTCCAGTGGGATCTGCAAACTGTCCCAGAGAAACAGCACACTGGGTCATCATCTGAAGATGCAGAGAGGGGCAATATCAGCGATTATTATTAAACAGAGACCGTAAGAAATGCCTTCAAGTTTCTGAAATTCTTTATAACAACAATATTGTTTACAGCTGTTATTTCTGATCATTTTTGTTGGCGAAAGAGCCTTAGCTTTCAGATGAGAGGCTCTGGTGGTAGACAATGACTCCAGTGGTCATCAGGAAGTTGCTGGGCTTTACGCCATGACCGAGGCTGTGGTGTCAGCCTCGCACCTTCATTCTCGGGCACACTGGACCGGGCAGACCTCCCTACGCCTCCTGCCCTGAGCTGGAGACCTCCTGCTAGTACACACATGCTGGGTGGCTTAGGTTCATTTTACGGTCCTCTTGAATTCAGAGCCAACCACATATTTGGAAATGCCTCTCCGAGATTCCCTCTAAGGCTTGAAACAACAGAGCCAAAGGGTGGGAGGGCAGGATTCTCCCAGCTGACAAGCTGGCAACTGCCTGGGCTGTGTCAGAGCCCTGGACAGGACAAGGCTCTGTCATGATCCAGTTTTGTGACGGGTGCAGTTGCTCCTTTGACCCACACACACTGTTACTCCATGTCTAAGCTAGGAAAAGTGAGGCTTGAGAGTCAAATGCCGAGAGTCATGCAGCTGGTTCTAAGCACAGGTTCTCGCGGTTTCACAAAATGCTGATTTCAAGGACTGGAATATAGCTCAGAGGTAGAGTCCTTAAATCCCCAGCACCACACACGGACACACACACACACACACACAGATTCACAGACACAGAGATTCACAGACACACACACAGACATAAAGACACACAGACACGTTCACACAGACACACAGAGAGACACAAAGACACACACACAGCGCCATATACACACATACAAAGAGGGAGAAAAAGAAACAGACAGATACACAGACAGATCAGACAGACAGGCAGATAGACACATACACAGAGAAAGAGAAGAGGGGAGGGACAGGGAGGGAGACAGAGAAAGGTTGATTCCACACATGAGCAGTTTTCTATATGTAGTCCACTTCAAGTTTTTCGTTTCTTTTATAATTAAAACATTTAGAATATAAAATTAGATTTTACAACAAATCAAATCTTGTGTGAGACAATTTCTGAAAAGAAATGTAACAATACACTAAGGGTGCTGTACAGCAACAGTGGGACAGACGCTTTCATGTTGCATTTTGGTATGACAGTATGTATGCTGGCTTCACAAAAATCTAGAAATGAGTGCTTTTAAAGAAGGTAGGTGTAGTTCCCTTTTTCCTCTGCACATACACACACAAGCTAAGATTTATAATCATTTTTCCTTTATGATTTCTCTCAATTTCTCAAATTTTTATCATAAACAAATACTATTTATGCAGTGGGATAAATAGTATATAAATGAGAAAATACATTATTTTTCCATTGTTTTCTTCAATTTTCCTTCCTAGACTGCACCAGAACTCAGCCCAGTGAAGCCAGAACACATGACACGCAGGGGTTCCCAAGATGTCTTTAAAATGGAAGAGTGGTGGGACTGCCAACCTTAACACAGGTCAGCAGGTCTGAGAGCCTTCCGAGAGCCAGCTGCCATGGCGAGACTTCCTACAAATTCGACGGGGAGGCGGTACTTGATCCCAGGCTGTGTGGATTAGAGATTGTGCCCCTGAGCACACAATCACGGCTCCTTCAGCCAAACGTTACTGACACAGGGGTGATAAACACTTGACGACCCTCAGCTCTACACCTGTCCTCAAGACATTTTATATCCTGCCTGCAACCACCTGTTCCAAGAGCATCAGTGTGGCCAGGTCCACACTGGGATGCAGATAGGACACCTGTGGTGCTGGGCAGCATGGACATTTCCGGTGTACTAGGATCTGGCTTGCTTCCCCACTTCACTTCTCTCTTCTTGAGAAACCATCTCAGTAAGACAAAAAGAAAACAGAAAAATGCATTTGATGTATTTTAAATTTAAAAGCTGAAATTTGACCTGGGTATGGTGGTGCACGCCTGTAATCCCAACACTCCGGGAGGCAGAGGCAGGCATAACTCTGTGAGTTCGAGGACAGCCTGGTCTAGAATATCCCAGGCTATACAAAGAAACCCCATCTCAAAAAAACAAAAACAAAAAACAAACAAAAAACCTCGAATTTGTCTCAGGCGTGGAACCACTGGTTGAATTTCCAGCCTCACTTCCTTAGCACTTTGATAACGACTCAGCAAAGGAAAAGACTATTGTCCAATAGTCTCACAATGTTCTTTTCCATGGGAAAGGAAAAATAAGTACCAAGGACCTATTCAACTTGGATCTGAGAACTGTCACTTTTTATAACTCTTCCATGTTGGGAAGAATTCATAATATTAAATAGTCACAAAGACTGGAAGATTTGTGAGCAGTCCACCCATGGCCATGAGAATAGTCCCCTCACAGGATTCTCCTCAAAAGAACAGTCTAGATTCTGGATTTGCCTGCAAGAGGTAGATATCACTCAGGACATCAGGTGTCGGGTTGTATGCGGACTAGGTCAATAAGCAAACTCAACTCTTCCCATGGGACTGTAAGTGCTAGTGAGTGAGGCTGACCACAGGCCACATGGCCAGTGAAGCTATCAGTCCAGGAGGGAATGAATGATGGGAAGTAAACTAGCAAGAAGGAGGTGGGGGGACTGTTGGCTGCACTGCATCACTTTAAATGAAGGAGAACAGGAGTCTCCTCCGCACAGAGGGGACTCCACACAGAGGAGGGGTCTCCCCACAGAGGGGACTCCGCACAGAGGAGGGGTCTCCCCACAGAGGGGACTCCGGAGCAGCAACTTGGGGAAGTGATGCCCACAAAGGTCTCCGGATGCAGGAGGAGGGTGCTGCCCATGAGCTGACGCCCCCCACAGAGTATGCCTGAGAGGAAAGCACATTGCTGCTGCTGCCACAGACCTGAGCCAGGTGCCTCTCAAGCCGGGGGAAGGTCGCACAAAATCTAAAGACAGTATAATCACAGGAGTCACAGTGGTATGGCTACTGGCATCAACGTGTGGAGGCCAAGGCGTTTCTAAGCAGCCTGCAGTGCCTGGAGCAGTCCCCCAGCAAGGCACACAGAGGCCAAGGTACCACCCATACCTACCCTGAGAGACCCTGTCCCACAGTCTCCACTCCACGCTCTCACACTGATCTGTCTCCACCTATGACCGTGACATCCGGGACAATGGAGAGAAGTTTGGGAGTAAGAAAACAGCAAACAGGCTTTTACTAGCAATTGTATGTGCAATCCCACAGAGAGGACTCGTCACTGTAGCGAGTAAGAAGGCAGGGCAGGCAATGCTGCGTTCAGCACGACCTCCCCACCACCTTACGGGCTGAATCAGGGTTCCGAACACCCCTCTTCTACTTGGAAGCTCCTCTGTGTTGCATCCTCTGAGCCAGACTCAGCTTCGCCTCCTCCTCGACCTTCACTCCCCACTTGCAAACACTTGGCAGCAAACAGAATGGCAGTCACTGAAGGGGCTGATAACAGCGTAGGACAACAGAATGGCAGTCACTAAAGGGGCTGATAATAGCGTAGGACATAAAGTGACGAGGCGAAAGGAGGAAGCAGCGCAGTGCTGGGGCTAGGAATGACTAGTGCCGGCAGCATGCAGAGAAAGGTCCTGGATGGCGGGCACCACAGCGAGAGAGCTCCGAGCTGTCCCGGCAAGAGGATGCCAGGCTAGGACAACCAGGGCACACGGCCTCACAGGAGAGAGCTGTAGAGAGGTTCAGAGGTCAAAAGTCTGGTGGTGGTGGTGTGTGTGTATATATGTGTGTATATGTGTGTGTGTGTGTGTGTGTGTGTGTGTGTGTGTGTGTAACTTTAATACCTGTCAAGTGAAAGTACCCTGTTCTATAACAAAGTATGTCTAGGATTTTACTGGGGTTGGTTTTTTTTTTTTTTTTTTTTTTTTTAGGACTACAAAGCTGTTTGGACTTTGTGAGATTATAAAAGGTTCATGCAAATGACTGTGTCTTTTCATGTTTCCATGTCTCCCTGTTAAACCATTTTTGCTGTGGTCACTGTGGCCTTCTTGGCCATAAGCCAGCTGTATTTTTTCTTTGGGTCTAAGAAGCAAGCAATCACAGCGTTTCTTTTTCTCAGCCCTGTCTCACAGTTTCCACATTCAATTATATGGTTTTTGACAGTTCCCTACTTTTCTCCTCTCTGCCCTGCCACACTCTCCTTCTGTGCTCAAGAAGGAGTGAATTAAGGAGAGAAATCCTGCAGGGACTCCCCAGTCAGAAGCCGAAGCATGCAGGCTTAGGAAGCTGTTCTGGGGTGGCTGGATCCATTTGGTGGGATGAAATGAAGCCTACGGTGCACAGGCATGCCCAAGTCACTGTGTCTGATGTGCGTACCTAGAAATGCCTCGAGTTTCTTACGTCTGCTGGAGAAAACTGGCTGGAAGTGAATGTGCTCGTGCTAATGACATACATTTATACGCTGTAACTCCTCCCCAGGGTTTATAATCACTAAGGACAATGGGGGGGGGGCGTGACAAGCCACAGCCACACCTGCGTGTGCAGCGGAGGACTTCAGCAGTGTGTTACTTCCTGGCGACATGGCGCTGTGTGTTTGGAACTGCACCGGTCTAGTTTCACAGTTCATTAACACGACAGTGCAGGAAGAGATTGCACTCTTATTGCACTTATTATCTGGGCCACTGCAGCAGACACACAGACCCTGACACAAATAGAGCCCCACTTAGATACTCTCAGAATCCATCACCCGCCTTAGATGCTGATAAATGTCTCTCCACACCACTGGGTCAATTCACATTGTCTAGAATTAGGGGGAGCAGAGAGCACACAAGAAGACGAAATGGAGCTGGCGGAAGCCGACGGTTAGGAATGAGTGAAGAGCAAGCCTGATAAAGAAGACCTCCGTGCAGGCCATTAGGGGACCAGGCGAATGGAGGCAGAACGGCCTGGGATAGTCCTCGGCAAGGAAAAGCCGTCGATAAGGACCAAATCCGGAGAGATTAACTTTAGGCTAGGTGCAGCTGTTTTGCTCTGGTGTGTGTGTGTGTGTGTGTGTGTGTGTGTGTGTGTCTGTGTGTGTACATATGGGCACATTTGTGTGGTGTGTGTTGGTGTATGTGTGTGTATATAGGTGTGCGTATGTATGTGTACATATAAACGTGTGTGCATACGGGCATGTGTGTTTGTTGGGGTTGGTATTTTGTTGGTGGTTTTTGTTTTGCTTTGTAGTATTATTAAAGGGAAGCCAGGACACAGACTACCACGGAAGGGGCGAGTCCTAAGCTAATCCTCTGTCCACCCAGGCTGGCAGGAGCGGCCCTGTGTGGCTAGGGATCCCTGGGAAGGTCAGAGGAAGGGGTCTGCTGGGCGTGGCTTCCAAGGGTGGACAGTGAGTAGTTTGACTTTTCCCATCAGTGTCTAATTTTATCTCCATTGTTTTCTTCCTTTCTTTTTTTTCTCTTTTGCACTAAAATGGGACTGGAGTCCAGGGAAGGACAACAATATCTTGACAGAGCACTCTGCATCGAAGACAGGGTCATCTACATTGTCTGAACTCCATGTGTGACAGAGATTACACTGGGAGAGAACAAAAGAGCTACGCAATAGCAATGTCCCCGGCCAGTAAACAAGAGGAACGTGACTCGCCGTAACGGGCTGCTTCCTGCGCACAGCAGTTCATGGAAATAATGGTCCCATTCCCACCCCTCCCCCAGCGTCTCTCCCTGAGAAGGAGGCTTCATACAGAAGGGCTTCCTGAGGCCTAGGCTGCTCCTTGGGAGCAGCTTGAAGACGGACTGAAGCTTCACGGGTGGAAATTTAATCAGCACACTCTTGCTATGCCCAGCACAGTAGCCACACACGCCTGGAAGAAGCCGGACTCAAGGCCAGTGGAGTCCAGTCTCCTCATGTCAGTGGGTGAAATGTCAGTGCTGTGGGATTCAGCAACTTGCCTGATGTAGGCACTGTTGCTTGGTGCTTTAAAGGGCTTTTCATTCACTCTGTAGAGATTCCCCTAGAACAAAGTTTCAGTTCAACAGCTGTGCCTGCTTCTGTGCAACTCCTCACTGCCCTTGCCAGCGTCGGCACTCCTGACCATGGGGACTCTGCCATTAGTAACTGATTTTCACGACAGTTAAAACACACACACACACACACACATACACACACACACACACACACACACACACACAGTATGGACAGAACTCCGGTGACCTCACAGACAACAATAAGGGTCAGGAAGATCCAGATGGCCACAGTCCTGATAAACTGGACCAAGGCTCCTTTGAAGAGAGTTATTTGCGGACTATTAAAGCGCGGTGGGACACAGAGACCCCAGAGATTAAGGTATTACAGACACCAACTGACGCTCTTGAGGTCTCAGCATCCCCAGTGCCGCCAGCATGCCCTGCTGCCTGTCCTGTGTTGGCTGATGCTATCACCCCTGAAAGCAAGGTCTGTGTGTTGGGCTGCCTGAAAAGAGCTGATTGAAAGTGGATAAGGGCAAAGAGGACGTCTAGGCTCCTCTCTGAAGTGAATTCATAAAAATTTTACTGTTGTTTTTGCTGCTGTTCGGCTCCTTTCACTTAAGTCCCCACAAGCTGTGCTCCTTGAACTCAGCCAATGAGGGTGACATGCAGTGTACTGGAGAATGGGAAGAAAAGAGAACTGTGTGATCAGCAAGTGGGTATCAGTGAGAGAACATGACCTGTAGGCCCCATAAACAAACCTCCCCTCTGTACCACTAGGTCATCTCTGAAGCTGAGTTGCAGTAATGGGACATTTGGCATACATTTTCATGCCTGCAGTATACCAAGCCCTTGGAATTTTGCAGATATGATTGAACTTGCAGATAGCACATATGTGGAAAGCAATTTACAGGGTCTTGCTTTTGATCTATCTTTGGGATCCAGAGCTGATAAAGCCCAAGTCATGCTGACTTCAGAAGTGGCAAGGCATACCTCAAGGCCACCTTGCAGGGGTGCTGAAAGGCAGAGGAGAGCATCCAAAAGCAAATTTTCCTAAGGCTCTGAAACGAGAACTAAGCTATTTCAGTGGAATATAGAGCTGGAACAACCGCACTCCATCATCAGTGAGAGTCCAACGGAGCTGCTCCTTCCCTCCATCAGCTCCATCCCTGAACTAGAAAGCACACACCTAAAAGGCAGTGACAAGCAGGAAAGAGGAAGCACTTGAGGAAGACTGTGCATTCATTTCATCTGATCTTAATGATGGAATAAAACCAAAGAAAAGAATGATTTCAAAATCTGTTCTTCTCTCAGTCTTACAATGTGCTAGGTACTAGTTCTGTGCTATGCAATTACCAATCAAATCAATACATCTAATGAAGACGCCAGGGCAATGCCATAAGAAGTTACAATTGAGCCAGGCATGGTGGCACACATCTTTAGTCCCAGCACTCAGTGGGGAGAGGCAGGTGGATCACTGTGAGCTCAAGGCCAGCCTAGTCTACAAGTCAAGTCCAGAACAGCCAAGACTACACAGAAAAATCTTGTCTTGAAAAACAACAACAACAAAAAAGTGACAATTGATGGCAGAGAAAATCAAATAATTGAAAAAGAACATGACTCACTCAAGATATCACGGTTTACGAAGGACAGAGCAGGGTTGAAATCCAAGCAGCTTGACTTTGAAATCCATAACAAAAACTCCCAAGAACCCATATTTGATGTTTGTGAAAAGGGTGAACATTGCTGTTAGTTAATTTCTAACACCATGACCCAAAAGCAACTAGGGGGGAGAGTATTTTAGCGTGCACTTCCATATAACACTCTATAACCAAAGGCAGTCAGGGCAGGAACTCAAACAGGGCAGAAGCCTGGAGGCAGGAGCTGATGCGGAGGCCATGAGGAGTCCTGCTTAGTGCCTTGCTCTGCCTGTGTTCTTACAGAACCCAGAACCACCAGCGCAGGGACAGCAGCACCCACAGTGGGCTGGGCCTCCCTCGTCAGTCACGGATGAAGAACACGCCTGACAGTCCTTTCTACAGCCTAGTCTTATGGAGACATTTACTCAGTTGACTTTCCATCATCTCAGATGACACGAGCTTATGTCAAGTTACCATAACACTCAGCACAATTGGTAAGTATTTTAGGAGAGGAATAGAAAATGATAGGGCAGGCTAATTCCTGGAGAGTCTCGTTTTCATGGCCTTCAACTCTGGCTATTCATCAGCATCATCCAGGAACTTAAACCAGCCCAGGCCCATCAGATCTGAATCATTCAGGAAGCTTTCACAGTCTTTTACTCACTCAAAACACAGGTAAAGTGTCCTGTGCAATCAAGCTTGAGAGCAACAGAGATAGGTCAGAGGAAATTCTTTCTATATCTATCTCTATAGATTTATTTATCTATATAGATGTATATACCTAAATATAGATATCTATATCTATATTTAGATATATATATCTAGCCATAGATATATAGACCTAGATATATAGGTCTATCTATATCTTACCATCTTTTAACAAGAAATCATGTGTGTGTGTGTGTCCATGTTTTAATTGTGAGAAGGGCTAGAAAGACAGCTCAGTTGTTGAGAGTATTTGCTATCTTGCAGAAGACTCGAATTCAGTTCTCAGAACCCACAATCAAGAGGCTCACAACTACTGGCAACTCCAGCCACAGGACATCCAACACTGAAGAGGCTCTGTGCTCACAATCATGTCATCCCCAACACACGTGTACACACACACACACACACACACACACACACCTGTAAATAATAAAAGCAATTTTAAAAAAGACGAGCATCAACAAACCAAGCACAGAAAACTTTCAGACAAATAACAACTACAAACTCTCACTTGTAAAGATTTAAATGCTGTTAAGAACTGGGGCATGAGTGGGTATTGTTATTTGAACCTGTTGATGGGTGTCCTGAGACACTGAAAAGTAATCAAGGTCTGAAGGCCTAGAGGTAAATGCACGCTACAGAACTATACTTCAAATATTTTTTTACCTTCCTTTATAATAATAATCATATGTAATAATATTATTAGATATTAGATAATAAACAAAAATACTGAAGTGGTTTAGAATGACAAAATACTTTGTGTTAGCTTATTTCAACTAAATAAATAATTTCAACTTAAAATAACCAATGTTCAGGGCTGGAGAGATGGGTCAGAGGTTAGGAGCACTGGCTGCTTTCAAAGGTCCTGAGTTCAATTCCTAGCACCCACATAGTGGCTCACAACCATCTACAATGAGATCTGGTGCCCTCTTCTGGAGTGCAGGCATGCATTCAGGCAGAACACTATACATAATAAATAAATAAATCTTAAAAAAAAAAATAACCAATGCCCATTCCTAGCTTCTTAGAATCCCTTTAAGTCACAGTGAACCTGGACTGAAGATCCTTTCTTAATCAAGGGAGACAAAAGTCATTCCTTCTGTGGGTAACAAGATGATCCACAGAATGACCTCATGACCTCCAGACAGATCTGCCATGCTGAAGCCCTTCGTTGGTCCTGGACAACCTGCTTGCTGTGCCTCTGGCTTATAGGAGGATGGAGTGGTGTACCTGTGTTTAGTGGCATTTTCTTAGCACTTGGTAACCACATTCAGGTATGTGTCGGGGATACAAATTCACATTACCAAATCGTTCTACCAAGTGGATTTCTAACAGACTGATGCAAGTCACACATTTGAACCAATGATGATCGATAAGGAGGCACTACTTTTCTTTTTTTTTTCTTTAATTTTTTATCAATTACACTTTATTCATTCTACATCCCCCCATAAGCCCCTCCCTCCTCCTTCTGCATTCATGCCACTCCCCAAGTCCACTGATAGGGGAGGTTCTCCTCTCCTTTCTGATCTTAGTCTATCAGTTCACATCAAAAGTGGCTGCATTGTCCTCTACTATGGCCTGGTAAGACTGCTCCCCCCCAGGGGGAAGTGATCGAAGAGCAGGCCAATCAGATTATGTCAGAGGCAGTCCCTCTTCCCATTACTAGGTAACCCACTTGGACTCTGAAATGCCCTGGGCTACATCTGTGCAGGGGTTCTGGGTTATCTCTATGAATAGTCCTTGGTTGGAGTATGAGTCTCTGGGAAGTTCCCTGTGTTCAAATTTTCTTGTTCTGTTGCTCTCCTTGTGGAGACCCTGTCCTCTCCAGCTCTTACTATTTCCCAGTTCTTACATAAAATTCCATTCACTCTGCCCAACAGTTGCCCATCAGGTTCAGCATCTGCTTTGATAGTCTGCAGGGCAGAGGCTTTCAGAGGCCCTCTGTGGTAGGTTCCTAGGTTGTTTCCTGTTTTCTTCTTCTTCTGATGTCCATCCTCTTTGCCTTTCCGGATGGGGATTGGACATTTTAGTTAGGGTCCTCTCTCTTGCTTAGTTTCTTTAGACGCACAGGTTATAGTGGGTTTGTCCTACGTTGTATGTCTATATGAGCGAGTATATACCATGTGTGTCTTCTTGCTTCTGGGACAACTCACTCAGGATGATCCTTTCCAGATCCCACCATTTACCTGCAAATTTCATGATTTCCTTATTTTTCATTGCTGAGTAATATTCCATTGTGTAGATGTACCACAATTTCTGCATCCATTCTTCGGTTGAGGGGCATCTGGGTTGTTTCCAGCTTCTGGCTATTACAAATAAAGCTGCTACAAACATGGTTGAGCAAATGTCCTTTTTGTGTACTTGAGCCTCTTTTGGATATATGCCCAGTAGTGGTATGGCTGGATCTTGAGGAAGCGCTATTCCTAGTTGTCTGAGAAAGCACCAGATTGATTTCCAAAGTGGTTGTACAAGTTTACATTCCCACCAGCAGTGGAGAAGGGTTCCCCTTTCTCCACAACCTCTCCAGCATGTGTTGTCACTTGAGTTTTTGATCTTGGCCATTCTCATGGGTGTAAGGTGAAATCTCAGGGTTGTTTTGATTTGCATTTCCCTAATGGCTAGTGAGGTTGAGCATTTCTTTAAGTGCTTCTCTGCCATTCGGTATTGGTATTCCTCTACAGAGAATTCTCTGTTTAACTCTGTTCCCCATTTTTTAAGTGGATTACTTGGTTTGCTGCTTTTCAGCTTCTTTAGTTCTTTATATATACTGGATATTAGCCCTCTGTCAGATAAAGGGTTGGTAAAGATTCTTTCCCAATCTGTAGGCGGTCGCTTTGTTTTGATGATGGTATCCTTTGCTTTGCAGAAGCTTTTCAGTTTCATGAGGTCCCATTTATTGATTGTTGCTCTTAGAGCCTGTGCTGTTGGTGTTCTGTTCAGGAAGTTTTCTCCTGCACCAATGAGTTCTAGGGTATTTCCCACTTTTTTTTCAAGCCGATTTAATGTGTCTGGTTTTATGTTGAGGTCTTTGATCCACTTGGACTTCAGTTTTGTGCAGGGTGATAAGTATGGATCTATTTTCATTTTTCTACATGTAGACATCCAGTTGGACCAGCACCATTTGTTGAAGATGCTATCTTTTTTCCATTGTATGGTTTTGGCGTCTTTGTCAAAGATCAGGTGTCCATAAGTGTGTGAGTTTATTTCTGGGTCCTCTGTTCAGTTCCATTGATCCACCATTCTGTTTCTATGCCAATACCATGCAGTTTTTAAAACTGTTGCTCTATAGTACAACTTAAGATCAGGGATGGAGATACCTCCAGAAGATCTTTTATTGTAGAGGATTGTTTTAGCAATTCTGGGTTTCTTGTTATTCCATATGAATTTGAGAATTTTTCTTTCCAGGTCTGTAAAGAATTGTGTTGGCAATTTGATGGGCATTGCATTGAATCTGTAGATTGCTTTTGGTAAGATGGCCATTTTTACTATGTTAATCCTGCCAAGCCATGAGCATGGGAGATCTTTCCATCTTCTCATATCTTCTTCTAATTCTTTCTTCAGAGATTTGAAATTTTTTTTCATACAAGTCTTTGACTTCCTTGGTTAGGGTTACTCCGAGGTACCTTATGTCATTTGTGGCTATTGTGAAGGGTGTTGTTTCCCTAATTTCTTTCTCAGCCCTTTTGTCTTTTGTATACAGGAGTGCTACTGATTTTTTTGAGTTAATTTTGTATCCGGCCACTTTGCTGAAGGTGTTTATCAGCTGTAGGAGTTCCCTGGTAGAGGTTTTCGGGTCACTCACGTATACTATCATATCATCTGCAAATAGTGATAATTTGACTTCTTCCTTTCCAATTTGTATCCCCTTGATCTCCTTCAACTGTCTTATTGCTCTAGCAAGGACTTCCAGGAGGCACTACTTTTCAAACCAGTTTACAGATGAATTCCACTTACCTGGAGAAATATATGCTTGCTGATTCTGAGGTTTCATGATAATCCAAGCCTTTACAGGCATGCTGTCCTTCCTTATCAAAGACCTTCGCATGTTGTTCATCAGCAAAACTTTAGGCTTCTTCAGTTCTTTAAGTGCCCCTCCAACTCCAACCTGAAGTCTGTATCTTCCAGAGAGTCCAACTGTAAGGAAGCAGAGCTCCAGAAATAAGGAAATAGAATTAATGAAATGCAGTATGTATTTCATCTGTTTTATGAAACAAAGCACTATGTCAACAAATATCCTCTCATGCTTTTTGCTAAAAGTTATCGTTTAAAGAATCTTTTCCACCGAAGCTGCACTTTCTTGCCAATCCTACTCAGCCTGTCAGAGCAGCCAATCATGACCAACCCAGGGTCACTCAACACAATTCAGGAGATTTGCTCTGGATAATGA
Organism: Meriones unguiculatus; assembly: GCF_030254825.1. Taxonomy (NCBI): domain Eukaryota; kingdom Metazoa; phylum Chordata; class Mammalia; order Rodentia; family Muridae; genus Meriones; species Meriones unguiculatus. Next base: position 4,068,082 of record NC_083352.1, on the reverse strand, counting down.
CTTTCATGTGGGAACAAAATCTTCCCTCTTCCACAGGAACCCAGAGCAAACGCAGTGAGCAAGGGCCAATGCATTATCTTTCTCCCCACATTAAAGGTGTCACACGGAGAATTCAGGGTCTCGGGTAGAGCAGCTGACTACTTTGTTGGTGCCTGGACTTACTATACAGCTGATTGTGAAGGCTCAGAGGCTCTGCCTGTCCCTGCTGGGTTGCAGCTCTACCCTGTTCTCTGAACTTTAACTGTACCAAGATGCTTAAAGGGACCAAAGGACAGCTTTAAAGGGTCTTGAAGAGAAGGTGTGAGGCCAGGGCCTACATCATTGCTACAGAACAGCAAAGCTACCATTCAGCGTTACAAAGTGTTGATCATTGCACTTTGGTGAATTAGCCAAACTGAGAGCACGTCTGTGTTGGCCACAAAGTGTGGGCACCAGCTGGAGACATGTTTTGATACAATGAAGCTTATAATAGTGGCCAGATGTGGGATGTGGAAATATCTGGTAAATGATTTATGGGGAACCTGGCTCATTAGTGAAAGATGCTATGCACACAGCCTGTAAATGGTTTCTCAACAAACAGAATCCCAACCCTGTGAGTTGGTGTGAGCTCCACAGTTAGAGCATGTTGAGTGGAGACTCCTTGGAGAGTTAAATCCCTGTCCTGTGTACTCTGCTACTGTGTATTGACCTCCACTCACAGGTGAGCTCTGCACTGAGGGTGAGGAAAGAAATCTAATCCTACACCCAACTACAGGAGCTCACACCCAGCCAGGACAAGAACAACACTCGACAGCAACACAGGGAACCTGGCAGTTTCCACAGACACTGCCAGTGTTTGTCGATATTTTGTCTGAGGCTAGTCTAGTCACTGCACCACACACACACACACACACACACACACACACACACACACACACACACACGCTAATGAGCTGGGCTTGCTCACCTACTGGCCTCTTTGCTTCTATGGCCAGCCTTTCACCTCCTATTAGGTCTCGCGTACAGAATAAGAGCACTCATTCCTGCTGCTCTGTCTAAAGTGAAAGCCCCTCCCTCAACCCCACACTCAACCTCCTTACACTCTATTTCTCATCACTTTATAATCAAATGCCTAAAATTCCCAATGCTCCTTTGCCTCGGGCACGTCGTTCACTCTCAGACAACACCTGTGCTGCCTCCATCAGTTCAGCATTATGCCTTTGCAAAGTGACCTGGCCAGCTGCCGAACTGAACGGCCTCCACTAAGCTGACACTGGGCCTGTGCTGAGCACGTGAGGTGTCTTATCTGCCTAGTTTGGACGTTCGTAATCTCCAGCCTTCAGATCACACTGGATACCCAAATGGATCACATGATGTCCAGTTGTGCATTTCTGGAACCCATCCTGCAAGACTCTGCCAAAACTCCGACAGAGTTTCCTACCAAACAACATCCAAAGGTCCATTTCTTTCAGTGGTTTCCACTGTCCAGTGATAAAGCAAATGAGTCGGAGTGTGTCCAGTCAGTAATCATGCACATTTGCAAGGTGCCTACTTGCCCTTGCGCTGGCTGTTGCTGAAAGAAAGACTCTGACAAAAGCAGTGTGGGGAGGAAGGGTTTATTTCATCTCACACCTTCCATGTGACAGTTCACGACAGAAGGAAGGCCACTCGGAGAACTGGAGGCCAGGCCATAGAGAAACAGGGCTGGCTTGCTCCGTGTGGTGTTCTCGGCCTGCTTTCTTATACAACTCAGGACCATCTGCCCAGAGTGGCGCCACCCACAGTGACCTGGGCGCTCCCACGTCAATTATCAAGAAAAGCCCCACACACCTGTGTACAGGCCACTTTGATGGAGGTGTGTTCCCAATTGAGATAACAGGATAATCCAGAACACTATCTATTTTTGTTCTCGAAACTGTCTTCTGTCTAACGAATAGAATGTGCAGCATAGAAAACAAGAAATGTAAAAGCCTAGGCAGGAGAGATGAGTCATCAGTAAAAAGCACTTGCTGCTCTTACAGAGACCTGAGTTCAATTCTCAGCACTCACATTGTGGCTTACAACCATCCTTAACTATAATTCCAGAGGATCCAATACCCTCTTCTGACCTGTGCTGGCACCAGGTACTGTAGAGGAATTTTCATCCAGCAACATGGCTGTTCTGGCAAGGGATCACATCCAAAGTACTAGGTATATGTGATCTGGCTGGAATACAGAAAATGCCTTTACTACACACCTTCAATCCCAAACAATGATGCCTAACTGAAGGACAGGCAAAGTGATGAATCAGAGAAAGATTTGACAGAATAAGTCAGAGATAGGACACAACCAACTCTCACAAGAACAGACAGGAGAGAGAAGCTACTTTAACAGCAGTGCAGACAGAGAGAGTGAGGGAGTTCATGGACACAACATGGTAGAGTCCAGGAGTAGAGTACATTCCGTGCAGCTCAGGTAAGTACGACCGAGTCCATGAAGGTCAGCTTTTAAAGTTCAGAGGGATTTTTCCCAAGCAGACTAAATCAGTAAGAAGCAGAGAAAAGACAGTTTGGATTAGCCAGGTTGGAGAAGAGTTTTGAGCCAGAGCAGCTGAATTGAACCAGCCAGCCAGAGTTCAGAAATAACTAGAAAGGGTGAGCTTATTCAGCAGTAAGTCTTGGAGGCTGAAAACATTCTAGGCCTGGGTTAGCAGATGGAGGCTGGAAGCTGAAGCCTTCAAGGTCTGGGCTTCAAGAAGATTAGATTGTATAAAACCTAGAAGCCTTCAGACCTAGGCCTAGAAAGTTAGACAGAAATGCTCTGGGATCAGCCCACGCCATGTACTCATAAAACTTGGGTACTGCTCTCATCTCATGCCCTCTTCTGAGGAAATAAAAACAACATTTACAAGGTACACAAGTGGGGTACACAGACATACATGCAGACAAAGCATTCATACACAATAAATAAATGAATCTTTTAAAAACTTAAATGCAGAAGTTCACAGAAAGAGTGATGGCCTTGACTATGGAGGTAGCAGTGAAGATGGAGGTCTTCAGGGCTTGCAGATCATGCAGAGGGGAAAGGGAAGAGTGAAGGAAGACCCTGAACTTTCTTCCTGGAGCATCCCAGATGTCATGAGCAAGATGCAGAAAGTGGCAAGATGGAAGCAGATTTGGAATTGGATCTCTGCTGCCTCAGCCTTCAGACATATTGCAGATAACTGAGATATAAAGGAGCTGGTTCAATGCAGGTAGATATCTATGAGCTGAATGTAAACTGTGAAGCTTCTGAAAGACAAAGTCCTTTAGCAAGAGAATGAAGCCTCAGATGGCTGTGCACAGCAGAGAGATCTCACATATCTGAGGTGGAACTGAGCAAAGGAAGCCCGCAAACAACAGAGAGTGCAGAAAGTAGAGAAGAAAGAGTCAAGTGGTGGTCAGCGGGGGCTGAGTGGAGAAAATGATGTGAGAGCAATCTAGTGTGTGAGATGAGGCTTCAGCGTGAGCATGCAGCAGGGGAGAGAGGGCTGTAATGAAGCACTCTGGACATGACTGGGTCGGGAACAGATACCTCGGAAGAGCTGCAACCAGCAAGTCTATGTGTGAGACGCACAGACCCACCAGTCAGCCACACAGAGCTTAAAGAGGCTCTTCCACTAAGAAATGAATACACTGGCTTCTAAACTTGTAATAACAAGATGTCAGCTGAAGCGTGGCAGATTTGCATCTTATATATTGCTCTTAACATTATAAACTGATGCGTCCTTTTAAAAGGAAAGAAAATAATTTTGCAGAAGATAAAGCCAGAACTTTGACCTATTAATTATACTTGTGGGAATCAAGCCTAAGAACCTAGCCAAAAATATTTGTAGGCCCAAAACTATTTATTTTAGCATTATTTATAATTATTAAAAAGAACTCAGAATAAAAAAAGAAACCAAAGGAAGTAAGTTACATCATATTCACTTAAGAAGAATTGTACAAACCAGAAATAATGCATTTATAATCAATAGAAATAATAAATAAGAATGTTTTGAATGTGTTTGCACTTAAGGGAAGAGGCAGAAACATAGACAGAAAGAAGGCACACAGGCAGATAAAATCCAAGATACTGTGTCCCCTTCATCCTGTGTTCACTCTAATATGGTTTGTATTGCTTTTATAATAAAAGGATTTTATTAAAAGTTCTGGTGACATGATGCTCTGAGTAGCAATTCTGCCGTGAGCACTGTTTTGAGTGAGGAGGGAACTGTTAATATGTATGAACTTTACGTCATGCTATGTCAAGTTCATGCTCAGCTTTGCAGGACCCTCCAAGTGTGTCGTATACTTGCCTTGAGCGCTGTATTCAATGTGTTTCTTCCAGTTTTCCACATGCAGCTCCGTGAGCCAAACGTGAAGGAGGCATATGCTTGGCAAATTCTCCGAAGAGCTTCCCATGGGCTTGTCTGGTTTCTTTCCTTCTTTGCTTGACTGCAGTCTTTGAGGCAGCTGCCTCCTCCAGGAAGCCTTAGAGTGCCCCAAAGCCAGGACCTCAGACTCTGAGATGTGAACAGTCAAAACCACATCAGGACTGCAGGGCCGCACAGCTGCCTCTCATGCCCAGGATAAGGTGCCAGGAAGGTGGCAGGCGGAGGCTCAGCCACAGCCAGGAGAGGTTTGGGTTTACTTGTACTTAACTGATTTTGCAGACTTGATGAAGGATTGGGCTGGCAGAGTGTATGTGGATGCTTTTCATATCATCTTCAAAAGGGTAACACAAAACTGTTCCTTTTTCTAATATTCTATCCAGTGTTCTAATGAATGCTAATTTTAATTTTGGACAAAAAAAAAAAAACCTTTTATTGATTTCACATAAAATTAGCTTTATCCATATGAGAAGAAATTGGAGATGGAGAGAAACAATGGGGAAAGACCCCAGATCAATGCTTTACAAGTCTTAGGTAAATTATTAGGGGCAGAGAGGATATAGCAGAAGGCAGTGAGACAACACAGGACTGAGCAGGAAAGAATGAGGAGATCAATTTTGTCAAACCAAAGCTCCATATAGAACAAAAGGCTTCTTGTGTAGTCTCTTCAAAATGCAATATGCTATTGAAAATCCTCGTGTAACTTTCTTCTAAGGATAAAAACACTGGGATGCAGTTTTGAAAACACCCTTTCTCCAAGGTGAAGGCTGACTGACTCAGTGAATAGAGCAACCAAAAGGCCACCACCTGATGGAAGCTAAAAGTGACACACATCCCTCAGGACCAGAATTTGCAAAACCGTATAAAGTAACTGTCCATTTTCAGGACAGAGACTTCGCTCTGACAGGAAGAAGTGAGGTAGCAGTGCAAGGGTGTGCTGCAGCCTTAAGACTTCCAATGTTTTTCTACGGCAGTCAAAATTTAATTACTTCTCCCCACCCTCTGCCACTGACAGTTCCAAATGAAAATATATGGACCATGTCGAGACAAATCTCAGATACACGGAGTGCTTGAGAAAATACTGTTGCCGGTGCAGAAACAGCTCAAAATTCTCATAAGAAATTCACTCCTTTGGTCCTTTGTGATGGTGGAGATGGCGGGAGGGGCAGGGCAGGTGATGAAATGAAGAAACTGGCTCATCTTGAGCTGTGTTTCACAGCTCCCATGAGCTGTGGTCTTCCCCTCTATGGTCTGGGCAGAGACCTGAAAAGGTCTGAGAAAAACTATCTTGGGGGAAATGGGAAAGACGGATGCCTGTGGTCTCCCAATGAATTAAGCCAGTTCCTGTCTAAGTGCAGGCAGATTGGTTTTTATCCAGTGACACCCGTCAACCCTATCACAGGTTAATGGGGGTCGGAAGTCCAATTGGACTTGCCTGGCCACACAGTTGCCATCACCGTGAGGGAGACAGGTCTTTGTATTCTGCGTGGGTTTGTCAGGATGAGGCTTGGGGAGCCCTGGGGACCTGCATCCTCACCTCTGCAGTTCAGGAGCATCTGCCAAGCACCCACACTTTCTCAGACTCTGTCATTTAGGGAGCTCTCTTTTGTTGGCTTCTTGTTTTTAAATTCCCAGTTCCTAGTATTTTCCTCAGATTCATTGTACCTCTGTAGGCTGCGTGGGACTGTGATGGTAAACAGGAAGCCAGTAGCCTCTTGGAACCTTGGTTGCTGCCTCCATGTTTGTCCTTGGGAAGTAGCGATAAGAAAGTGAGTAAATACAGTCGCGTATCTGTGGCAATTCAAACAATTACAACTGGCTTGTGAATAAGGACGAACAAGCACTCAAACATATCCAAATTAATAAAGACCTGTCTTCACAGTGATGCCACACTGGCCCGAGAAAACTGCACGGAAGCTTCCAATAGCCAGAGTAAGGTGAACAGGAGCGCACCATGGCAGCTGTCATCAGTTTCTTCTCTTTCCAGAGCCGTTTCAGAATGGCTCACCTCCCCTCTAGCCACTTCTGACCTGTCCATACGGCAGGCAGCTCTACCCTCATGATGAGGATGAAAGTTATGAGAAGAAACCAGACTGCTCATCGCACTGGAGCCTTCCTTTCCTCCTCGCCTAGTCTCTTGAGAAGGCAGGACCTCTTCTCAGATGACAGCAGGTCCTTCCATCCCTTTGCTTCCCACTCCATCCATTGCTAGCGACCAGCATCCTCCCCTAAGGTCTGGGAGCACGGAATCGCGCATCTTCGTGACTGGGTGAGTCATGTTTGGAAGCTCTCGGTGCTGCCCACATCTGACTCTTCATCCTGCTCGCTTCTCCACAGATGCCTTCAATACACATGGGAGCCCTGCCACCAGCAACAGCACACCACCTTCCTTCTAACTCTAGCGTTATTCCCGCTCCATTCCCTTTCCTTTCTAGAAGCCCTAAGTGGACCCCTTATTTCCATCCACTCAGTGGCCGGGTTGACTACCCCATGCCTTTATCATATAATCCTAATTGCTGTGACTTCAGAAAAAGCCCACAATGAAAACCAAGGTGTCTATGTGTTTTACCATAACATTGGCCAATTGCATTACTTTTTCTTCTTCTTCTTCTTCTTCTTCTTCTTCTTCTTCTTCTTCTTCTTCTTCTTCTTCTTCCTCAGGTGTTGTCAATTATAGTAATTTGTCCTTCCATATGGTTTCTGGAATTACAGTAACAATTTCTAAACCAAATGAGACATAATTTTGACTAGATTTGTATTGAATTTAGAGATTCATTTGGTAAGCCATATCGTGCCATCTTTATAATGTTAAGTCTTCTGGCCTAAGATCACTGTGCCCATGGACTTCCTGGATGTCTTTCTCACCCAGATTTGTCTTCTGAGACAATTTTCAGAAGCATCACTGTTGAACCCTCACCACCCTGGTCAAGCAGAGTGTCCATCTTAGTGAGGTTCTCACAGCCTTGGCCCCATGACCATCCTCATTTTCCTGCCTCCACCTGCCCTACTAGGTCCACCATGAAGAAAAACTTCTCGGTTTCTGTTTACAGCCTCTTTGTGTTTCATGAATTGAAAGGAGATCCTGGTTTCATCTTGTGAAAAACAGGGTTCTCTCCACCCAGCACTTCAACCATGCCAAGGCTGTATCTTCACCACCCACTGCCCATAAGAGCTAATAAGAATAAGAAGAGAAGAGAATACAGGGAGAGCTCTTAAAAGACTGTCTGTCTCAATAGCCAAACAGCTATCTTTTCAGCCTCCTAAATGAAGAGGCGTGTGTTACGTTCACAGCCTCAGGCCACACCTCTTTCCTCAGGCTGCACTGACCTTCATTCTTCCAAATCAGCAGGCTGTTACCATAGGCAGGTACGAAGCATGAAACCTGGGAGGACGCCAGTGAAGAAGATGCTGTTTGCAGCCCCAGCATCAGGTAAACCAGGAACCAAGCAGGGCTGGTGGTTTGAAGAGAGGGGACAGAGATGGCAGGAGGGCTCATGGGAGATACACAGGGTCCAGCATTGCAGGCTGTTTGGTCTTACTTGTTAGCTTCCTTTCTCAACTATCAGCAAAAGTTCCCAGTTACCATTAGATGTCAGGGAACACTGATATACGCTCATGACTGCGGCAGCATTTAGTTTTACTTAAAGCTTAAAACTTTTCCCCGGAAAAGTTTTCTTCATAGCCTTCAGCATCATTTCATTTTGAGGACTGAAACTAGAGAATTTGCATTTGAGAAGTAGCACATGAATAAAGAAAGTGACTGTCTCTAAGCAGCCTGGATGAAGGCAGACTGAACACTACAATGGGCTCATTTCAGTTCAAGTATTTTAAATTATTTCTACAAAGAAAATGTCTCAGATTGTTTGAAAAAAAAATCAAGATAAAGCTACCCTCCACAAAAGGCCTGTAAAACTGCTGCACATTAAGAAATGGAGATGATGGAACTGTTTTCAAGGTGAGGCCAGAGGAAGATGGCCAGTGGCATCCTCACAGAGCACCCAGAGAGGGGAAAAGTCTTGCATTTAGGAAACTGAATTCTACAGCTTCCTAACCCAGTTGAGTCAATGCTGCTTCTCTCTGCAGAAAAAGCTACGTGGGACAACGTTCTTAGTGTTGGTTCAGCTATTTTCAGCCCCGATGCCAGCTAGGTATAAATGAAAAATGTATTTGTTTAAGTACTATAAATTGGCAGGGAAAATTGGGGATGGGATTGGTAGCCTGACAGGAGAGAATGAATGGGTACCAGAGAGAAAATGCTGGAACTTGAGCAGAGCCCATTTGTCATGTCACTTCATTGTCTCCACATGGAGCTATTGAAAGAGAATAGCATAGAGACACTGAATTAGGCTGGATCGAAGGTCCAGGCTGCAAAGAGACAGTCTCGGACTGAGGAGAGAGGTATGCTGAGACTGCCTCTCAGCCCACTTCATGCTGCGTCGAGGAGGACAGTTAGGACCTAGAAGCTCTATCAAAATGATCGCTTACTCTGGGAATCTTTGGTGAGCTGCTCCTCAGAGCTCAACCTTCCCATCTTCTGTCATCTGTGAAAAGGCATCAAGAAAAAGCTTTCAAGTCAGAGACAAACACGAAAAGATGTCTTACTTTCCTTAGACTTGAAAACAAAGATCTGAGACACACCTGGGGGCAGAAAAGGCGCTTTGGTTGAGCGTGCACATGAATGCGGCCTGGAACCACGTGGTAGGTTGTCTTCCAAATACTGAAACGACATTGGTGTTTTAAACCTGTCTACAGCGTTGTTGGTGGAGGAACGAGCCCACCTGTTCACTGCTGTGATCCACACAGACACCTCTGCCCTCTCCAGAACACTAAAACCAGCCGCCCTCTCACAGGGAGCACATCTCTCCTCACTGGGCAGCAGTTGACCTGACAGCCACAAATAACCCGCCTGACTTTTCTCTCTGACATCACTACCTTCTTAACCGAATTGATCCACAGTCTCCTGTTTACAGGAAGGCGCCAAAGCTGGCCCTGCGGTTCTGATGGCCTCTAAAACCCTCCCTCTGTGTCCTCTGGAGGACTGCAGACACTTCCAGAACAAATCAATACCTGTATCTAACATGCATTGCAAAACATTTTCCTCTCTAATTTATTTGATGCAAATGTTTTTGTTCTTTTTCTCAGAAATGCTCTTTTCTCTTTCCATACGTGTTCTGAAACTTATCTTTCAGAAACACGGGATTTGTTCACTTCCAACACATAGTTAGAAATTTCCCATTAAAGATAAAAATACCATAGGAGCAAAAATCAATGCACTTTTATAAGTTGGTTGAGAAGAGATTAACAGTTTCAAGTACTAATAAAAATAAATTCTGCAGAGGATGCTGCCCAGATCAGGGGACCTGGGAAAGAAGTGTGCTTTCAGAGTGCAGGTTCTGACGTTAGGGACGAGGGTGCCATCAGATGTCACACGGGCTCTCCTGTAAGACTGCTGCAATGGAGCTGGAGACACAGCTCAGCGGGGCAGCGCTGGCTGCACACACACAGACTTGAGTTCCATGTTCCCACCCCCCAGAGCTGGGAAGACAGACGGGAAGATCCCTTGACTCACTGGCCAGCTGGTCCAGCTGCCTCGGCAAGTTCAAGGTGAGAGAGACCCTGACTCAAAAGCTAAAGCGGTGCTCGCCTGTAATCCAGCACTCGGGGAGGCCGAGGCAGGCAGATCACTGTGAGTTTGAAGCCAGCCTGGTCTACAAAGCGAGTCCAGGCCAGCCAAGGCTATATAGAGAAACCCTGTCTTGAAATATCAAAAACTAAAACCAAAACCAAACCAAAACAAACGAAAAAGCTAAAGTGGACAGTTCCACAGAAATGACATCTGCAGCTGACCTCTGGCTTCCACGTCCATACAAAGACATATGGATAACTATACACCACACATGCTTGTATCTACACACATACTCACACACATGAACACACACATGAATGCATACATATGTGTATGTACACACAAACACACTGTAAACTGTAGGGTGCTTCAGATACTCACTGAATCTGAGTCTTTCAGTCCATTGTGCCAAGTGAGATTCTATGCCTGTGCATGAAACTGGTGCCCTCAGCTGCTGTGGAGATATATACCAGCTGCAGCACCATCTCCAGGATCCGGAGGGAAGCACTATGACTCTGATGGGAGGGAGGCACCATGACTCTGATGGGAGGGAAGCACCATGACTCTGATGGGTAGAAGAGGCAGTAGGCTGGAACACTGACCACAGTCGGCCTCCCCATAAAACACTGTCTACATAGGCAGGGGAGTTGGGCTCTTCCCAACCTCCTGGGAACCCAGAGGAGGAATGGAGGCCCTTCCAGATCCCTCTAGCTGCACAGCCAGTAACATAGTGGCTATCCCACGAGCACTTCCCAGCTTCCTTGTGAAAGGTAACATAAGCCATGGAAAAGTGGATGGTTTCCAGAACCAACCGGCCTGCTCCTGAACAAAAAGCCATCTATCTGTTAATCATTGTATGAAGCTGTGAAAGTCGGATAATTGTGTCACTTGGCTTCCTTATGGATAAAAATGGTGGTGTTAATTTAAAAAATAAATACCTGTGCAAAGCCATTGTGAAGACTACTGAGGAAAGTGAATTGCCCTTGGAGGCTGTGAAGAACTGTATCACAAAGGCCTGCAGATACTTAACAAGGATGAATGATGTTTCAGGACCAGAGACAGCCAAGTCACATGTGAGCTAGCGTATGAAATCTGAAATGATTTGGGAAACAAAAAGTCCCCTGTCTGGTCCAGTATTTCCTGTGTGGACGGCAATGACACATGGACATCTGACAAGGTCCAGTGAGCAGCATGGTGTACTGTCAGCTTCAGGAGCCTTTGGTGGCCTGAGACTGAGAACTGGCGACAGCCAGCGAGTATGTGTGGCTGACTGGCTTAGACCCTTGTACCTTTTGGTATGTATTCTGGATATTTCATTTTCAGAAGCATGGTTTCATGAGGTTCGTTATTAAAAATTATTTAAATATACTTCTCTTAATACCATGACCTCCTTATGGAAGGGTTCATGCCCATGACATTTAAAAAGTTTTTAATAATATGCATTCTGCTGTGAAATACAAACTTTGAGAACTAAGCCATGCTTGTCCCCATGTCTCTCCCTCATTTTATAAATCTGTCTCAGATGATTCATTCATAATCTTATTATTGCTGTATTTATTTCACAGAGAAATGGAGGGCCCTAGCTAGTGTTTTTAGAACATGCAGAAAGTTATTGGAAGACTGAACAGAAGTGAATAGGACATTCATATGTTATGAGTAATCAAAGTGCAGGAGCAATTGGGATGACTGAATTCCAAACCTCTCATTATTCCTTCTTCAAGGAAAGGGGAGGGGCTCAGTAAGCAAGCTCCTGTTGCCATATCCTTCTTGGAAAGAAAATCTTTCCATTAGAAGAGTAATGTAGGAAGGAAATCCCCGACTTCCTCGGTGAGTGCAGTCTTCTTTCTGAGCAGGTAGAGAGTTCTGCCAACAGGTTTCTGGGAGGGCCATTTGCATCCACGGGATGTGCGAGACTCAGGCATTGCAGAGGGGGACGCGTGGGGACCCCCTGAGACTCTGCCACACGCTTGGTGCTGAGACCACATTAACAACTTGCTTTGAATTCATGTGAGTCCCAAGTGGTGAATTTGCCAGTGCTTCCACATAAAGGCTGCACACCCCTGTAAGTGTGGCATGTATTCAGAAGGATAGCCATATTGGTTGCTAGGAGATGGAGGGATCCTCTCAGAGAAAAATCAGTCCTGACAAAAAATTTTTTTCACATAAAGACCTTTTAAATATAAATACCTTTGACAGCAGCTATTATTATTCACTGAGTTCTTTCACATCTGAATAAATGGCAGAAAAATGATGAAATTATTCATACACCATTATACAGTAAAGTGTTAAAATAGAAGTCTTCTCTCCCTCATTCTCTCTCTCCCTTCCCCCGCCCTTCACTGTTACTGCTAAAGAAAATGAAGAAAGCTGCTTTTGTCTCTTTCCATTGAACTTCTCTGTTTTCCTCTTCAGAGACCCAGGATGAGGAAAATACCTGAGAACCTGAGCCATGGATGTGGATCAGTGAATATTCCTTCAGCCCCTGGTGTCTGCTCTTCATGGTCAGAACACAGAAGAGAGAGCAGACCAGCCTCTCCCACCCAGTGGCTGGGAAGAGCAGGTGCCCCTGGAAGGCAGGCAACCATCCGATCGCATTTCAATCACGCCAGCAATCTTCCCCTCCTGGGCTCACTGGAAGCGCAGCTGCCCTGGATGTGGGTCTATGGACTCAGCTTTTGGCAAAAAAAATTTAACAAATAAAATGTGAGATGAGTGAGATGCTCACAGTGTACGAACTGCACAGAGCGTAAAGGAGGCAGCGACAGTCCCTAACTCCCTGGGCCCTCCCTGCCTTCGAGCTGAGAGCTTTGCAGCTGAGATGCACCGCGAGCCCAGTGGCCACCTTCGTTTAGATGGGAGCTGGAGATAATGTAACCCCAGGGCTTACTGAGAGACCACTGTGAGCTCAGAAATTTGGCATGACAGAAAATTGGCATGAGAATGGCCACCCCATTTTTGCCTTTAGAGTGCCTTGGAATCCAAGGGAGACATGCTTCCTTATCCAAATATTGTCCTGAAGCCCTCCATTGACTGAGTGTTTTCCTGAGAAAGCTTCGCATGGCAATGTCCCTCCATCCCACTTTTCACATATTTGTTCTGACTCTGGCACCAGGAAGCTCTCATTGTTCCCGTCAGTGCTTGCTGGGCCAGTGACATTATTCCCTGTGTTAGTGACAGACAGTGTGTTTCCTTTCTAGAAGTTCTCATGAGAGTTTCTTGCACTGAGCTCCGAACATGCCAAAAAAAGCAGCCTATTGGCAGGTCTCTGCTCCCTGGTTCTTCCTTGCTGCCTTTTAGGTCAAAGCCATCTTAGCAATGCCACCACCGACTGAACAAGGAGCAGCAGTGGGGAGAGTCTAGCACACTGTCCTTACCCTGCTCAGAACACCCTAAGCCTGTGCCTGGGGCATCTCACCCAGCCACTTCACCTGGGCACCCAGCCTGTGGGGTACCGCACAAGACCTCAGACCCTTCCCATGAACGCCCTAACGCACACAGCGTTCCTTCTGCCTGTGGCGGGAAGGACTTGGACTTTAAGGACCGGCCATCATGCTTTCTGTGTCAGGACAGACATCTATCACTGAATTCTGGGCTCACAAATGCAGTAAATGAAGTTAGGGGCAGCAGTAACACAGGGCCGCCCTGTCCACAGGGGCTGCAAACATCCATCAAGTCTCACCCTCTCCACGGGGACCCAGATACTGCTTGATGCTTAGTAACTGCAGCGGCATCTGTTGAAAAGACCGAGGGAGACAAAGTTCACACGGAAGACCCTTCAGAGCTGGCCTTCACTGAGGCCCCCTCTTCTTAAAGCCTGTGGGTGCGTGCATGTGTGTGGTGCTGAGCATAGCCTGGGTATCGTGCCTCCAGCATAGACACGACTGTTCACTTCTTTTTCTCTTCTCCTGAGACAGGGTCCATCGCTGGCCTGGAGCCAGGACACAGCTCAGGCTGGCTGGCTGTCATGCCATGCCAGTACAAAGATGACAAGCGCGTGTCAACACCCCTTCCCGCCATGGGTTCTCGGTACCAGCCTCAGGTCCTCCTGCATAGAGAGGGCTTTAACAGCCAGGTTAACACCATAGCCCTTGTCTTCCTTCTCCCTTGACACTTATTATCAAAACCACTAGCTGTTCTAAGCACCTGTTTCCTCAGAGAAACTCTGGTGTGAAGATTTAAATCACCACCAACCTGGGAAGGGTGATGGACCCAGAGACTTATTCCCCAGACATGAGAGCAAACGCCAGAGAAGCAGGCCTGGCAGTGTGGCCTGGGGCTGCGCCCTCCAGCATCAGCTGTGGCCCCAGACCTACCCACACTGTCGTCACCCCCAGCCTGCCCCCAGGCCCAGACAATGGATCTCCCCCCTCTTGGTGGTAAAGCAGCTGCTGTTGTGTGGGGGCGTGCAAGAGTCCATCTTTCCTCTCTGCTATGTTCCCCTGCAAGACACACTCCAGGTATGATTTACTTCTGGCTCATTTCCTACGAGTCGGCTCCATAGGATGCAAAATGATGATAATGCTTGTCTCCAGATAATGAGTAAGGAGTTCATGTTTCCCATCGTGGAGATGTTATACAAATGGGCAGTATCATTACCGCTAAAATCCATGACTGGAGAAATTAAATTTCCTGGAATGTTTTCTATCTCCCAGGAATGTTTGTAATCCTCTGTATTTACTGCTAAATGAGGTGGACTGCAAGAAAGGGGATGTTTAAAAGGCAGGAATGAGCTCAACGGGAAAAATTAACAAATGGGAAAATTGCAGTCCTGCGCTGCGTGCTTCATGGAAAAGGAAGCTCAGTAAACATGCAACAGGAAACCATGTTTGATTTCTGCGAGGAAGGCTTAACGAACAACAGACTCAAGCAGGCTCTTCAAAGACGTTTCTGCACTTGTTTACCTTCCAAAATGCCCCTGAAGAGAACAGTGTGCCTCGCTTTAAAAAGAAGTGGTGTCATGGAACAACTTACCCAGCTCTGCCATGGGCTCGCTGGTCTGGACGGACAGAAAATGAAAGGATTCATTCAAAAACTGGAAAGGAAAGGACATGCAAGTTTTTGGGGGTGGGGGTTAAGACTCACGTGTCTTTAATAACTTCTCAAGCTCAGTACAGTTTCATGTACAGTTTCATGAACACAGAAGCATCAAATTCAGGTAAATTTTCATTAATTCTATGTACTTCGCTAATGTGTTCAAGTGTCAATTTTCTATACCTGTTTCCACCTCTGTTTTTACCACAAGGTACCAATTTCTAGCCTTGTGAAGTCAGAACAAAGAAGTGGCATTTTGAAGATCATTGTCTTCTGAGAGACAGAAGGACAGTTCACTGGTGCTCCTCCCTGCAGGCAGCGGCCAGTGCTGCCTCGGCCATCAGTCTAGGAGACCACCCCACCACCCCTCCATCAGCCTGAGAGGCCACCCCACCCCGGCCCCTCTTCACCACAAGTACCTGAACCCTTTGCTCCTCTCCTTGGGCGATGGCTATAATCACCCACAGTACTTCAGCCTATGACTCAGTATTCTGACCTACGAAGAGGTGATGGGGACTGGAACTGAGGGGAGAGGGGAAACATTGTTCTCAAACTTTATCCTGTTCTAAAGCCAGGCTTAGTCAGCCTCTCGAATGCACCCATTTTTCCAGTCCAGGACACAGCTCTCCCAGAGCCAGGGTGGACTCACTCTGGTCCCTAGTTGCTTTCGACGGAGGTGCCCCCTGATGTCTTTGATCAGCTTTCTGGGACCTGGCGCCAATGAATTTCTATTCATGGACCCAGGTTCCAGGTCCATCAAAGAAGAGGCCCACTCCCTCCCTCGGCAACTACTTACTTACAAGATATTTCAAGCCTGTGGGAAAGTGGCGAGAAATGTCACACAACTAAGATTGGCCACAGAACATAGCCAAGAACTGCTAGTTTGCAGTGTCTGTGACATGTCTTATTTTTCAGAGTTAATTTAAACATAGTAAGGTGAGGAAATGCATTCCTCCTTCTCTGCAGAGATACCTCTCCAGCTGATAGTGGTTGGTGTCCTTTTCCTCTCCTGTTCTGTGCTGTCTCTGCATGTGCGTGTACACAGGAGATGTGTGCACCTGGGTTTCTGTGCCACTGGCTCACAGAAATGATCTTTTGGTGCTTGTGGCCTGCTTTTCACACTCTGGTACAGACTAGCAGTGGTGCTGTTGCAGCAAAGGTATACGGGACTAACTGTGGTTGGAGAAGGGGTTCACAGGTGGTACACTTGCATGAGGACTTGGTTTCTGCGCAGACCCACAGGAGAGAGTGGGCACAGCAGAGCCACAGGAGAGAGTGGGCACAGCAGAGCCACGGGAGAGAGTAGGCACAGCAGAGCCACGGGAGACAGTGGGCACAGCAGAGCCACGGGAGAGAGAGAGAGAGAGAGCTGGGCACAGCAGAGCCACGGGAGACAGTGGGTACAGCAGAGCCACGGGAGACAGTGGGCACAGCAGAGCCACGGGAGACAGTGGGCACAGCAGAGCCACGGGAGAGAGCTGGGCACAGCAGAGCCACGGGAGACAGTGGGCACAGCAGAGCCACGGGAGACAGTGGGCACAGCAGAGCCACGGGAGAGAGTGGGCACAGCAGACCCACGGGAGAGAGTGGGCACAGCAGAGCCACGGGAGAGAGAGAGAGAGAGAGCAAGAGAGAGAGAGCTGGGCACAGCAGAGCCACGGGAGAGAGAGAGAGAGAGAGAGAGCTGGGCACAGCAGAGCCACGGGAGAGAGTGGGCACAGCAGAGCCACAGGAGACAGTGGGCACAGCAGAGCCACGGGAGACAGTGGGCACAGCAGAGCCACGGGAGAGAGAGAGAGAGAGAGCGAGAGCGAGAGAGAGCTGGGCACAGCAGAGCCACGGGAGACAGTGGGCACAGCAGAGCCACGGGAGACAGTGGGCACAGCAGAGCCACGGGAGGAGAGAGAGAGAGAGAGAGAGAGAGAGAGAGAGAGAGAGAGAGAGAACGAGTTGGGCACAGCAGAGCCACGGGAGAGAGAGAGAGAGCTGGGCACAGCAGAGCCCTCCTCCAGGCCCAGAGAGCAAAGGCAAGGACTCCAGGGTTTGCTGCTTGATCATTCTAGCAGAATCAGTGAGCTTCAGGCTCAGTGAGGGACCCTGGCTCAGAAACTAAGGTGAAAATCAGTACAGGAAGGCACCCAGTGTCAGCCTCCAACCTCCATACACACACATTCACACAGATGCAAGACACACACACACACACACACCAGTGCACAGGGCACTGCCAAAACATCAACCTAGGCAACTGATTAATTTGGCTGGAAGATTTCTAGAGGTTTCTCTTTTTTAGGGCTGAGATTGAGTGTGAGGCTACTTATGCCTATCTGAAACATTATATTTTATATTCTTCTACACATTTCAAAAGTTATAACCGTCTTTCATGTTCATATTTCGGTACCCTCGCCCAGTAACAAATACTGCTAAAATCGATTTATACAATGAAAAGCAGACTGCAGGTCTGCTGCGTCTGAGTCTGAGTCAGGAGTCCCGCCCGGGCCATCCTCCAGCGATGGCTTCCGTCGGCTGCCATTCTGCTAAACCAGCCCCAGAGCTGGTGACTCGCACACCCCATGCCCACGTGGCTCTGGGAGCATCGCGAGAGATAAATGCATGCCCGCGCATCCATGTGTGTGTTTGTGTATGTCCAGGGAGTATCTTTATTTTAATCTAGCAGCCTAATTGATGAGTTAAACGCTGAGGAAGCTGTTTTTATGGCACCGGGGCTCCATGTGCATCATGGAAAAGCCATTTAGTCACTTCTTAATTCTTCACTCATTTCCACTAAAATAAACACAGAACAGACTCAGAAAGCCGAGGCTGAGGACAGGCCCTGCAAATCTGTGAGCCTGTGGCTGGACGCCTAAAATATTATTTTGAATTAACCTATTAACTCATTTGAGATAATTCTGTCCAGATTTTTAGTCTGTATTTGTTCAACTGATTTATTGTCTGTTTTTCTTTCTCTCAAATGGGACTCATTATGTCCCCTAAAGCAGTGTTTTCTATGTTTTTTTTTTTAATAATTTTTTTTCAGAGTTGCTTTATCTCCTAATTATTGAGTTAGGAATCATGTAGTCCTAATTACAAAACCCAGATTTACTGTGTGCCCGTTTCGGTGGACAAGTCTGTCGGAATGCATGCGTGGGCAGCAGCCGGCCCTTTAAAGGCATGTTGGTTACACTTTGAGCAGGACTGGGCTCATTTAAATATTTCTGCAAGACGCTGGGGATTTATGACCTGAAATCGGATTCTCCACACAACTGGAAGTGCAGCAGCAGTGGGAGGCCATCAAGCAGTGCAGCCCCTGAGGGGCAGCCTGCAGCACCAGCAGAACCTCCCTGGGAAACAGTTCCAGAGAGCGAGACCTGAGCTTAGGCGGCCTTGGGTTAGGGTCGTAAGACGCCTCGGTGACTTGGTTGGGATCCTGATCCA
The DNA here is from genome assembly GCF_030254825.1 of Meriones unguiculatus. Classification (NCBI taxonomy): domain Eukaryota; kingdom Metazoa; phylum Chordata; class Mammalia; order Rodentia; family Muridae; genus Meriones; species Meriones unguiculatus. The sequence goes on along the minus strand of NC_083352.1, from coordinate 4,049,624 downwards.
GCCATTTAATTGAGCTCACACGAAAGCTAGCGCCTGTGTCTTGAGGTTTGAATGAGTAAATGCACTGGCTAAAGCAAGGTGGAGTAGGTCCACCCGACGTGGTGGCTTTGGACACTTCTGGCCTGTTACATTTCCTGCCTGACTTCTCAGTACAGCCTTGGTAGTGTCTCTGCAGTTCCTCACAAACAGGGAACTGTCCTAAGGAGAAAAGGCTTACTCTAATCCCTTACCAATGAGGAGAGAGAAAGAGAAATAGGGGGAACTCAGAGAGAAAGAGAGACAGGGAAGAGGGGAGAGGAAAGGTGGTAAAAAGAGAAAGTAAGGAAAAGGAGACGGAGGAAGAAAGAGAGGGGAAAGAGAAAGAGAGGGAGGAAACAAGACAAAAGCAAAGAGAGACAGAAAGAAGAGAAAAGAATGAGGGGAGGAAAGAAAGAAAGGAGAGACGGTTAAACAGAGAAATGAGAGTGGGGAAGGAGAAAAAGAGGAGGAAAAAGAGCTTTCGCAGGAGAGACAGATGAAAATAAAGTTGAGGGGGAGAAAGACAGAGAAAGGAGAGGGAGAAGCAGGACGGCCACACAGGGCTACAGCTGCTAGCACGTGAGGGCTCTGCAGAGTAGCTGCAATGGGAACTGAAGCTTTGAAAGGCCTCCAGACAATGGAATATCAGATGACTCCAGATCTCAGTTGTGTTTGGTATTTAAGGTCACAGATTATCCAATTACCACTAACCAAATACAAATGGCTTCACCACACCTCATTTGGAGATTATTTTTTTCCTATGAGATATATATGGTTAATGACATTGTGAACACCTGGGGTTTTAGACACAGTTGCAAGAGCCATTTTCTAGGCTGAGCCCCTCTGACTCTCAGGATGAACATACAGTTGGTCCTGTGCTATAATAGTATTCCCAAAGCCCAGAGAACAAATAGAGAACACCACTGACAACACGAGCTCTATTTTAGGAACCAATTACAAGCAAAGCATGAGAGAATGAGCCATACAGAAGGCCCATGTGTTCCAGAGAAATCCATCATCCATCTCTTCAGGCCATCAGTCCTTGCATCAAAAGATGAAAGTCTCATCTGCCAATCAAATCCCCTCCACAGGAAAACATTTCAGCTGCCAGGAAGGAGCCAGGGTGTGAATGTTCAGATGCACACCAGATTATTCTCCTGGAAAGTGTAAGCTATGCGTTCTTCTAAGGGAAATCTTAAAAGGAATAATTATTGAAATGATAGCAGCCTGAGTTCTTCCAGACTTTGAGGTACAAAAGAGCCTCCTATGGATAATTTTCTCACATTTAGCTGATGACTTACTGCTGAACCAGTGTTTTTCCTGACATCGAAGTTGCTTTAATTGTCAAATAGACTTCATTTGCTCTTGATGTCACACTTGGACTGAACAGCCACCCAGCACTTGGCCACCTCTAAGCAAAGAGCAGTGACCCTGTCCAGTAGGGACCATTAACCACATCTATGAGGGAGAGGTAAAGAGCGATTGCATGATGTCTGGTTCTGGAAAGAACCAGAAAACAAAACTGAAAATACTCAGGGAGAGCATTAGTTATCTTCCAATAGCTGAGAAACCATCATTTATAATTATTTTGTTAGATCCAGAGAAGTTGGCTAAACCAATAGGCGCTAACATCCAAAATGGAAGCTCTGCATAATCCCAGTAAGCCAGAACCACAGAGGACTATGTGGTAAAGAATCCTGCGGAGGCTGGGGTGGCTGTAGAGAAATGATGCAAGAGCATCCCAGCCAGGAAGATACTAACTAGTGTGGACAGCTGTGCAATGCCAGGAGCCTTGGGATTGTTTGCTGTTTGTTGGGGGGGGAGGGAGTTCCCACTATGACACCCAGCATGGTCTCATGTCCATTGCAATAATCCTTCCTTGGCTTCATACGTGCTGGGATGACACAGGAACCACCACGCCCAGCTCAACTCCCAGAGTCTTTGACTGGGGAGTCTCTGCCTCCTGCTGCCATCTCCCAGCACACCCTTACCCGACAGACCAGCTGGTGCACTGCCATTTGCTGCCATTTAGCCACCAAACCATCTTGCTTCAGGCTTTCACACCCTGCAAACCACACATCCTTCAAGTCTGTGTTTTCCTATCTACAGCGGGGGCTGTAAAGAATACATTTGATAATTTACCTAAGAATTAAGCACTACCCCTGGTGCTTAGGACACACAATAATTACTAAATAATAGTCAGTATTATTAGCCATTATTACTGAATACCAGCTCTGAAATCACTGTCTCCACAAGGCACCCCCCCACTCACACACACAAATTAGACCCAGGTGTGGTCAGCTCGCCGCAGCAATTTCTCTTAGTCTCTGCTGTGCAGTTACTTCCAGCTGTTTTAAATTCGCTCAGAGATATTTGGATCAAATGGTAGAATTGCAATAGAGTTGTGTAAACTGGAATGTTAGAATGGTAGAGGTATATGGAAGTTGGGGTAGCCCTCTCTGGTCAGAGATCCTAACTGCCCACCCTCTTAAAAACATGAAAGAGTCAGATTCTTCTGATTGCCCGATCCTCAGCTGTACGAAGTTTATAAGGCAAGTTGGAAAGAGACACAGAAACTGGGAAATTCATAAATTTTATAAAAGGAACAAGAAACCAAGCTGAAAGCATTTCACCAAACAACCCAAACTCTACAAAATGTCAAGGACTATACAGATAAAGACAGAGGCATGGTTATATCATAATTTAGAACAAAGCAATAGAATAAAATTATTGAATTGGGAGACAGAAAACAAGCATCCACAGAAAGGCTGGTGAGTTCCAACATGCCCTCCGGTTCAGCTAAGAGTGCCGTGAGCTTGTGAGTTTCCTCTGCTTTGTCCCTGCCTGAGGTTAGACAAGATGCCAAAAGAGAGGAAGCTGGTGGGAAAGCATAGGGAACTCTGCAGGAGTGAGCTCCATAAAGTTCCTTTGCTCTTTAGATAAAGAAGTTAAAATGTAAAAAAGTTTTCCATCGGGCTAGGTTTTAAGGATGTGGTCCTCTACCACTGAGATGCTTACCCTGTTCTCTTCTTACTCCATATTTCGAAACAAGGTCTCAGTGGTGTGTGCAGGCTGGCCTTGAACTCACTCTGTTGCCCAGGCTGGCATTGAACTTGTCATCACACCATCTCAACCTTCTAAATAGCTGGGATTACAGGCTGTCCATACAAGTCTGCCAATAGGGGTGTCAAAACAGCGGTATTATCCCAAGTACTAGCTACTGTGCATACCTGCTCTATACGGATGCCTGCCCACCACTGAAACGAAGACATAAAATATTTGTAAATTACATAATCAAGGTCTGTGGACTGAATAATATTTCTTCAGAATCCCTAGGCCACTCCGTGTGTGAAGATAGCGTTTTCGGGTGATCGGGTCACAGATGCTGACAGATGCTGACATCCAGTAGGACCAATGTCATAAGACAGATCTGTCATTCTCTCTGCTGCCCTCCCCCATCTGTCTTCCTAGTCTACCTGGGAAGATGATGGGGAATTGGCCATCTAGGAGCCACAAAGGAAGGGAGCCCTCACCAGAGCTGGCTCATGTTGTACTCTTGTTCTTCTACTCTCAGTGATGCACTACAAAAACCTGTCCTGGTGTGTCCTGGTCTGCACTGAGGCATCCATGGACTTACGTCTTCCCAAGGAACTAGTGAACCTCCCATCTCCTGCTTCTCCTGTCCCTCGGTTCCTGACCCTTTTTCCATCTCTGTGAGGGTGGACCATCTCTCAAGCCCTGAATCTGGGGTCATCTGTGATCATATGATTATCTGTGACCATCTGTGATCATCTGTGACCATCTGTGATCATCTGTGATCATCTGTAATCATTTGTAACCATCTGTGATCATCTGTGATCATCTGTGACCATCTGTGACCATCTGTGATCATCTGTGATCATCTGTGATCATCTGTGACCATCTGTGATCATCTGTGATCATCTGTGACCATCTGTGACCATCTCTGATCATCTGTGACCATCTGTGATCATCTGTGATCATCTGTGACCGTCTGTAATCATCTGTGACCATCTGTGATCATCATCTGTGATCATCTGTGACCATCTGTGACTATCTGTGATCATTTGTGATCATCTGTGATCACTGCCTCCACAGCTCTGAAGGTCTTGCCCTCGTAAGAAATGGGGGGCTCTGTGTACAGCCCTAATGACCTGACACGAGCTCCTATTACAGGAACACACTGTTGATCACCTGTCAAAGCCCCATGATGCACTAAAATACAAGCTCCGGGACACAGCACATCAGCCTTCAGAGAGCCGTTGTCTTCACAGAACACTGAAATCTGCTGACATGACAACGCCAACAAGATCCAGACTCTCAAGATCATTACAAAAATACATAACCATTTTGGACAAATCAAGCTTGTGGGAAAGTGGCATGGGACTTGTACAAAGCAGAATGGCTGCATAACCAACCAAGTTCCAACTTGGACAAGGAAGCAGAGAAAAGAAGGTTGAGAGTGCAGCACTTGCTTATTTGAAACCACAATACGGGCCTTGACTTGCCGGTGAGAGAAGCAGAGGGAGCAGGAGATGAGCAATCCTGTCTTTTCCCTCCCTCCCTTCTGCTGTGGAGAGCCAGGCCCCTGGCTATAGGTAGAGTGGAGACAGAAACAGAACAACTCTACCCAAGCACATGAGCAATGGAAGACCAGCTTGCCGATCAGTTTAAACCCATCTCCTCACCAACATTAGACCCCGCACTGAAAGAGGACGGAACCCTATGCTCAGGCAGTACAAATTTGCCCACATAGCTAGCATTCAAGAATCAGATAATTAGAAAAGTATAATGATGGAAAAATTACCTTTGCAAGAGTAGCACTAATCATGAAATAACTGAGCACCCACTAATGAGCTGTAAAAAAAAACTATGAAAATTAGAAAAGTCTGGGAAAGGAGAGATGTGTGTTGTCTTAGGGCACAACATTCCCGTTTGTAGCTTTGAAAAAGGACAAAAGTGTGACATGCTATAAAAAGTGTGCAAGGAAGAGTTGGGGAGATGTCTCAGTGGTTAGGAGCACATGCTTCTCTTGCAGAGGATCTGAGTTCGGTTCTGGCACCCATGTCAGGCAGCCCACAACAATCTCCTGGGGAATCTGATACCTCTGGCCTCTATGGGCAACTGTACTCTCTCTCTCACACACACACACGTAAAAACAAATCTTTTAGAAGTGTACAAGGTGACAGTGAGGGGGAACCATACAGCTTGGAGCTCAAGCTCAACATCTCCATTATGCTGTTAGGAACATGCGTCTCCATTTGTGACTGGTCAAGTCTGACGTCCCTGAGAACAGCAGAGACCAAGTCTCTGGTTGTAATGTGAAGCTGCCCCCAAAGCCTTGTGTTCAGGACCCGAGGACCCCAGCTTGCGGCATGATTTCCAAGGCTGTGGGAACCTCAGGAAGTAGGACTTGACTCACAAAGGCGGGTCAGCAGAGACAGGCCTTGGTAGGTTATCCTCACCCGTTCCCAGCCGGCATGCTCTACCAGCCGGCTCTTGGTAGTGTGAGGAGACCACCAAATGTGTCTGCAGGTGAGAAGTCTGCCGTGCGTTCTCTGCTGTGATGGACTCTGCCCTGTGGAACTGAGAGATTGTGTCTGCCAGGTGTTTTGGTGACAGAGGCACAAGAGGTCTTGGGTACCAGAAGTTCTTGGCCCTCTCCATTTGAACATAAACATTTAAAAGAAGAAATAAAGCTTACTTCGTGGTGCTTATTTCAATTCTTATTCTGTTGCTTCCTGACCCTGAGATCAGAATGGCCTGGACTCCTTGATGTGGAGCCACTAGCAGCAGACTCAGAACCCCACACTGCAGCCCCATGCTTACTCAGTGGGAGTGCTGTGTGCTAGAAAGTGTGACAGGCTCAATTTGCCTTCATTTTTCCATGTTTTAAAATGCTCCTCACGTGGACTGCATTATCATCAAGTCTAAGTCTCATGAATATTTAATGCCACCTTACCCAAGATCCTTAAAATTTTTCTAATATCTATAAAAAGCTTCTCTAACTTCCTGTTTAAAATGAAATTTTTCTATAACACTGAAGTGTTTTTATTAGTTCTTTGAGAAGTCTGTATAATGTTTTTTGGTCATACTCACCCTCTCCCGACTCTTCCCAGACTGAAGCTCTCATCCTACCCATTTGGTTTATTTTTAAACCATCAAGTCCATTTGTGCTGCCGATATAGTCTTGCATGTGTGTCCTGCTCTGGAGTACAGGGGACCCACCATGGGCCACACACTTTTGGAGAAAATTGAGTCTCCCTTCCCCTCCCCATCTGTTGTCCACAGCTCCTCAGCTGGGAGCTGTGCCTCCCTCCCCTCTCCATGATGGACTTTTGTAACACTGGTCAGAAGTAGGACTAATGTTTCGTTTATCTTGCCATTCTCACATAAGCATGGCTTAAATAATACATACGTTTAAGGAGCAAAACTCTCATAGAAATGTTCTAGTCCTTTCGAGCTAGTTTTGATCCTATATCTAGAAATTAGAAATGCTTAGAGATTTTGAAAGCCACCTTCCAGTGTGTAACCACAGGATGGCAGGCTAACCTGGGCTAACCTGCCCTCCTGGTGTTGGTGTTTACCTTTCCTGTTTACAGTTGCCCACGTGAGCAATCACACTTTCACACTGTTCTCACCATGAGAACCTGCCCATGCAGCTAATGAAAGCCATCTGTTCTGGGCATTATAGTATATGAATAAAAATTGATTGCGTCCTTTTAATAATTCTGTAAGAAATAATTTTTTTGCATGGAAGTCTGGGTGTCCACCTACCCATCCCTTAAGAAGTTACAGCTGTCACGACACTGTTTACTCAGCACAACCCCCTCACGACTGTCAGTTCTCTCTGATTTGGCAGACACCATCAAGTTGTCACATTGAGGCATCCGTGCTTTAACTATCAATTGTCATTTTAACATTTTATTAAATAAACCCACCGCTTCATCTAATAGAGAGCAAGACTTCCCAGGGGCCAGAACAGAAAAGAAAGAAAGCCACTAGACACACACAAGGTCCAAAGTATGAAGTAGGGCAGAGAAAGCAGGCCTTGGTGCCCAGGAAAGATGAGGCTAATGGGAACCAGGAAGACAGAAAGGCGTGGAGCCAAGAGAAGGGGCCAAGTAGATGCATGGTGCTCAGGTGAGCACTCAGGAGGGATCCTTTCCCTGACCAAAAAGAAGCCACTGAAACCCCCCATGACTTCTGCCAGGGCACAAAGCATTCAGTAAATCCACACTGCCTTCCAGGATTGAATCACAATAACACTGAGCCGGGTCCTTCTAACCCGCTGTCCTCTTTAACTCATAACAGTTTTTGTTGCTGTTAATTTTTTTCTGCTCACAACTGTTTAGGTAAATAGGTAAATAACACATTTTAAAGACTATTTCTGTTGCAGATGATAGACACACAGCTAGGAAGCCTGTGTGCAGGATGGTCTGAGATTGTGGTCTGGTGTGTTTGGGTGTTTGTCAAGGGCTACCCTTTGTCACTCATGCCCTGACTGTGTGTCAGAGCAGGCCATTCTGTACACTGGAGTAGGAAATCCCTCTCCACTGGCCCCTTACTTCCTTTTCTTCAGTGGAAGCTTTTGATATATCAACACCTTAGACTATAAGAAAGGTGGAACTAAGGTTTCAAAAGAAATGTCACTAAAACTATGACTTTGAGTTCCCAGGACTCGCTTTAGGGAGGTACTTATGTTTGGGGGACTTGAACTTTTTCTTAGAAAAATTATACCTGGATGCCCAAACAGGTGGGTCTGTTGGCTTAGGCAGCTGGGCAGGTGTGGACTGACCCAGTTACGGTCAAGAATGTGGAACTGAGTATTTCTAGCGTAGTTGAGATGGGAATTTAGCATATTGTACCATGAGAAGGAAAGGAGAGAAGGGACTGGAGGAGGAGGAAGAGGAACATGAATAATCTACGACATAACTTCAGAAAAGAAAGGAAATCGGCAGGCTCTGACGTCTTCAAAAGAACATGGCCATGGCATCAGAACACAGGGTTGTCACCCACTGTCTTACTCAGCAGGATGCAGTTCAGTAGTAAGAAATCCTGGTGCTACTTGAGGTAAAGGGCTGCTCTGTGCATAGGATAAAGAAGGAAGTGACTTTAAGAAGTGCTGATGTACACCTGTGACCTCAGCAGCAGAAGTTGAAGGCTGGAGGATCAGGAGTCCAAGGCCAGCCTCACCCAGATAGCCTCAGCTATAAAGAGCTCAAGGCCGATCTTGAAAGCTGTCTCGAAGAAGAAGAAAGAAGGGGAGGAGGAGACGAAATGGACAGACATGTGAATATGTAAACATGCATAAATGTGTTATCCAGCCTGATCCTCCCAAATGCCCAGCTTATCTGTTTTCATTTTCCAGGAGTGCAAATAAAGAAAGGTGATATGCAATTCACACCCTCTAGTGTAACCTTGATTCAGTATCGCCTTGCTCTTCTTCCTCTTCATTCTTGGCTTCTAGGCTTTAGGTCCTCTGTCACTGTCCCCTCTCAGAGTAACTATCTCTGTCACCTACAGGACCAGATGATGCTGCCACACAAAATGGGGGTTTCACAAGTAACTAAAAGGTTTCATCCAGATAGAAACACTCTAAATAATGCTATGTTTGCCTTACTCTGAGGATGGCTTCAGCATTTTGGATTTCTTCCATTAAATTAGAGGGGAAAAAAGCCTCAAGCCTTTCCCCTCAACTTGTGCCTCTATTCTAGAGACATTCAGAAAAGGTAACTACAGAAACATCTTTTTCTTTAGAGGTCATGAAGCCATGTGTGGTGTGATCTACCACACCAAACATGCTGGAATGCCTGCTTTACACAAAGGCATCTCACAGCAGTACAAGAGGGAGCAGAGCCATGAGAAGACAGTGGAAGGTGAGAGGATACTTTATTAGGCTTTCCTGCCTTCAGGACAGTGCTCGGAGCACTGTGTTGTAATGTATGTAGAAGACATTACTTAATTTCCAGAATACCTCTTCATTCTCAAAGCCCAGGAAAATGGTTCCTCAGACGATTTCCAAGAAAGCTCTCCCCAGCCCTCCTCAGCCCTCCGTGTGTCTTGCTGTCCTCACGATGCCTTTGCTATGACAGGGGCCACATACAGCAACTTCCTCTGGGAGAAGGCAGCTTTCACTACTGCTACAAAAACACGTGCCGGATTGTCAGTTGAGTCACTTGCGTGAGTGTGGTGGAGCAACTGTTTTATTCTCACTTAGGGGTAGGGTGGTTAATTGGGCATTTAAAAGTGGTTGCTAACTAACCCAGACCTAACCACAAGTGACCTGAAATGCTAGTTAATTTCAATTCACACTTATCAGTTTCTCATTAATGCATTTAATTCAGAATCCAAATTTCTTCTGACTCAAGAAAGTGCTAAAACCTTAATTTGGGTCCAAGGAAATTTTTTCTTTCTAAAAAGGTATTCTACAAATTACCTTTGTCTCTGTCTTCTCTATCTTCTTCAGTTATACGAACAAGCAGAACCTCCCCTGAAAAATGTTCCTTGGTGCTACTGCTGTTCTGCAGTCCCAGATCGATTGGGGGCCACCCTGGACAGCTGGGCTGATGGGCCACAAACTCTTCTGCTCCCATTCAAGTCCTTCTACATCCCATGTTCTCTGAGAACATGCCCCTCAGAGGCACTCCAATACCTTCAGGAGCCCACCCCTCCTCCACCCACCCCTGTCTACTCCCAAGTCCAACTGTGAGGTGCCAGGAAGCAGAAAGAAACAAAAACAAAACAAAAAAAAAAAAAAAGGAAAGGAAAATGGAAAGGAAAAAGAAGGAAGAATATCTGAGGTTCTCAAAAGAAAGAAAATTGTCAGAGCCTCAGCTTAAATGACTGTAGAATGACAAGACACATCTGCAGAGCAAGCCAGCTGGATGAGAACTTGGTTCTCTGGGATCTGGACTCTGCTGGTCAGCCAACGGGGACTCAGGCAGCTTCTGGACTGCAGTGTTGAGAGCCCTGTCTTGCTTAGGAAAGCACAGTCAGGTCTTCTGAGGTCAGCACCTGAGTGGATGGGATCTGCCACCCACACACAGCCATCTGCTCTCCTCCAAAGCCCACCAGTTTACAAGTGGCTCACATGTGGGAAGTATGTTCGCTGTGCGTCCTTCAGCAAACTGCTGGGCACTTTGACCAGCCACATGGACACGACATTGACCATCAGAGGATGACCCAAACGTACTGAATGTGGCCACAGATACATGGTATGAGCTGTCACCAACACTGTTTCTTTATCTGTAACGCGGTCCCCCATCAAATAAGGGAAGTAAATACACTATATGAATATTTCGAGGGCCAGGTGCAGTGGCTCAAGCCTATAATGCCATTTACTCCAGAGGGAGAGGCAAGAAGACCCTGAGTTTGAGGCCAACCTGGACCACGGATTGAGCTCCAGGCCAGCCCGGGCTATAGAGTGAGCCCTTGCCTTGTAACACTAAAAACTAAAAAGAAAATGCTTTGTAGGGTTGTACGAGAGAAGATAAGGGGGGGAATAAAACCAAATAAATACATGTATGACAATGTTGTAACACGAACAAATATTTGAAACTTAAAACAAACAAACAAAAGACAATACTAAAGAGTGAAATACTCAGTGTTTGCCTGGTAGAAGATAGGGTTCCTGCTCTCTTCAACATTCAAGTTACCACCAATAACAGCAAATAATAAGGACACACGTCATTCTTTGAACAAAGAACTTATTACTTTACTTTATTTCATTTTCTTAAATACAGTAAGATAAAACAAAAACTAATACATCAGAATGGGACAATCCAAAGGACAAAAGGAAAAGAGCCCAAGAAAGCCCAAGAAGCAGGCAGATAGATCATCATACCCCGTGTCCTAGAAAGACAAATGGGATATGCGTTGAACGTATGACAGGAGTCTACCGCAGAAAGCATCTGAAAGACTCTACCTAGCAGTGCTCCAAAATAGATACTAAGACTCACAACCAAACTTTCTGCAGAGTGCAGGGAATCATATGAAAGAAGGGGAGTTTGATGTGGAAAGGATAGGAGCTCCACAAGGACCAAACGTATCTGGGCACAGGGTCTTTTCTGAGATGGACACTCAACCAAAGACCATGAGAGGATAAAACCTAGAACCTCTGCTTGGATGTGACCCGTGATAGCTGAGTAATCAATTGGTTTCCCATAGTAAGGGGAACAAGGACTATTTCTAACAGGAACTCAATGACTGGCTCTTTGACCTCCCCACCCCACAAGGGAGGAGCAGTTCTGTTAGGCCACAGTGGAGGACTTTGCAGCCAGTCCTGAAAATACCTGACAAAAGGGAGTCATATGAAAGGGGAGGAGGTCCTCCCCTATTAGTGGACTTGGAAAGGGGCAGGGAGGAGATGAGGGAGGGAGGGTGGGACTGGGGAGGGAATGAGGGATACAACTGGGATACAGAATTAACAAAATGTAACTAATGAGAAAAATAAAATTATGGAAAAAAAAAAGAAGAAGCAGGCAGATGCAGAGACGCACTTTTCGCATACTCCAGAATACCATAGAAACACTGAACTGGAAAGATGCCCCTTCAGCCTCCTCCTCCGCGGGGTCTCCTGACCCTGAGGGGAGCGATTTAACAGAGACAACCCGTTTAGGCCTGAGCCCAACGACAATTCACATCCAGCTCCTCCGCCAAATATTCCAGTGTTGTGCTGACAGGGTCGTGTCAAGTGAGCGCCAGCTGTCGGGACGCGCTGTCCCTGAGGTCCTCGTGGAAACTGCCTGCAAATTCACTGCATTGAGCTGAACTACTCACAAGCGAGCGCGGCGCGCGGTTCCAGCAAGGCAGCCTCCCAGCGTGCACTGCGGCTGTGCGGCGTGCCCACGCAACGCTCCTGCGCCCTCCCCGCAGCACCTCCAGTCGCTTGGCCTCCCTTGACCTCAATTTCCTTTCCAGAAGATAGGATTTGGACAAAGTGGCCTTAATGTTCCTTCCCACTTCAAATCGGGATCTGTGGGGATTCACGCTTCTCCCTGGATGGTCTGCGCTCGTTAAGGAGTATCCGATACGGGCTAGGCCCAATGTTTTAAGCTTTTAAGCGTCTTAGCGCGTGAAGGCAGTCTGTAGCTCGAGGGCTGGGAGAGTCTGCTTTATGGGACTTCGCGTGGCTATTTATATTAGCTACTGCAATGAGATCACGGAGAAGTTGTATTTTTACATTAGCCCTTCAAACTTTTTATTCTCGGAAGACCTTAGGACTAAATCTTTCTTTAGCCAATTTGATACGAGCTACTTTTCTCCGGCAGTTCTGAGGGATATTTATTAGCCTGCTCTTTACAGACTTTAAAACACCGCAGGGAATTTTCACCTTTTGGGAATTAATGACCCGTGTATTACACCTTTTGATCAGTTTGATCTTGGTACTTTTTTCTTTTTACAGCTTGGTCTTTTGGGTCTAAACTATAAGGTTCATTAGAAGATAAGATTCAAAATAAGATTTTTTGAGTTGATTTTTTTATTGTTATTGTTATACATTTATTTATTATACTGCCTTCACCCCTAAAATGCCAGACTTAGAGGTTTGACCTCAGGGTAAATTTTTATTCTTGTTTACACTAATTTTTAAGTTAGCATGTAAAATAGCGTGTTGTACTGTGCCGTGTTCACAGTCACACCCTCGCACTCAGCGTTGTCTTTCCCAGCCTTCCAGCCTTGGTCTCCTTCCTCACACCAAATAGACCCCTCTGTCCTTCAGTCACATGTGTGCACACTTGGGCACATTATTTATTTAACTCTAGATTGTGCAGATGAGAAAAACTGCACACCATCAACATGGGCCTAATTTTTGTTTTGTTTTTCGAGACAGGGTTTCTCTGTGCAGTCTGAGACTTACTCTGTGCACTGTAGGCACTAGGTTTTCAAACACTGTTTTATTTGGGGGCTCCTTAAAGCTTACACCTCCCTTCCAACCCCCCAAACCAAGGTAGGGAAAAAGAGAAGGTTGTTAGGGAGAGGAGACATAGCCCTCTTTCCTTCTTTTTGCTCGGTAGGATTGCAGGATTCCTTTAGAGACACTATCAATACCTGTTGTCAGGAACTCCAGAAGTCCAGTAACCAGCAAACTAGCAAACCATCAAGAGCAACAAACAGTCCTCCTCCATCTCCTCCAGGCTACCATGCCTTCTTCCTCTGGCCTGTCATATTTATACTCCTCAGAATCCTCAAAATTCAACTCATTCCAGCTGGCAAAGACCATGCTCCACAACAGACAATTAACAGGTGTGGACAAACTAAAATCCCACACTTGGGATTATAACAAAAACATGTTTACATTTCATAAACCAAAACATCCACAACAGACCAGGCTGGCCTCAAAATCAGAGATCTGCCTGCCTCTGCCTCCTGAGTTCAGGGATTAAAGGTGTGTGCCACCACACCCAACTTAACATGGAATTAACTTTTGACACAAGAGTTTGATCAGAGTGACCTTTCCCCATTAAGGAAAGAACAAATGCTTAAGCAGGTAAGTGAACAGCATGATGAAGAGGAATAAGGAACTAACCAAAGGCTTCGTTCTCATTTATGGTTGAATCTTCTTCACGGTTCCTTCATATATCTTAGGACCTCATACAGCTAAGCCACAGTAAGCAAGGCTTAAATTATTAGAGAATGTGGGGTGGAGAGACAGGTCAGGTGTCAAAGCATGGCTCGCAATCCAGACATCAACACCATCAGAGAAAACACATACAATGTAGAAGGGGAAAGTTGTGTGTGGCCTACATCTCCTCAGACCTCCATGTTTCTGTGGCTGCATCTCACATACATTCAGCAAACACTGATGGCAAGCATTGTGTGCCTGGCATTCTGTGAGCTTTGGAGAACTTAACCACAGGGAGTCAGGAAGGACCCCTGCCTTGGGAAAGCCTTACCTTCTCAAAGCCCAATGACAGGGTAGAAAATGACCTTAGTGCTTTATTATAAACCAAACATATAGGGGTTAATTATTTTAAGTAGGGTTGTTTGTTTGCTTTGTAAAATATTCAATGTGTACTTCAGTTGCTGGGATACAATTTCTTCATTTGAAATAAGAAACTCCAGAGATTCTGACCACTTTACCCATTAGGATCTGTGGGCACTGTTTAGCATATATAACAACCAAGATGAGGACAGGACTGTGTGTGTCCCGTTAGTCACACATTCCCAGCTACAAACGTGGAAGATGGCGCACAACTGACATGGAAGACCAGCAAATCCATGCCTGGTGGAGGGGAGCGAGAAGCACACCCCTGCAGCTGGACTCATGCCGAGTCCTCGTGGCCATTACTAATCCGGAAGCACTCTTGTGCTGCCAGTTTTATTGTATTAGAGCATGTGCACACCCCACTCACAGAGCCCCTCACAGTTTGTCATTTTATTCTGTTCTCTGCCATCTATTAGATCTCTCAAACACACACGCATAGCTTCTCCCTGTTGATAACAATCCCAGAAGAATTAAATATAATATACAATGACTTTCAAAGTTCTCGGCTGCTTGCCAGGGAGCAGAAACCACCAACATGAGCAAGTAGCCTGTAAACAGAGGTAAGCAGCAATGTCCAGGGCAAGGGTCTACCAACAGAAGCACATCAGCAGAAACGGCAGTGTGAGGCACAGTAGCACAGGGGTCAATCAGCATCCACAGTGTGTAAGGGGAGAAAAATATTCTTAACCTAAATTGTAGTTGCTATAAAAAATGGTGTCTTCATTACACTTCCATATGTATATGAAATTATATGCACTGTCTTCCTTCTCTTTAGACCTCTTCCTCCCCTACAGATGGTGCCCTTCAAAAAACCAATAAACCAATATATATATTGGCTTTTCAAGACAAGGTTTCGCTGTATAAACCAGGCTGGCTTCAAACTCACAGAGACTTGCCTGCCTCTGTCTCCTGGGTGCTGAAGTTAAAGGCATGAGCCACCATGCCCAGCATGTCATATTTTTTTAGTCTATATTCTGCACGTGAGTGAAAGCAACTGCACATGTCTTTCTGGGCCTGGCTTACTTCACTTAACATGATCCCCATTTCCTCCATTTTCCTACAATGGTGTCATCAACTTCTTTTGCCCAGAGTGCCTGTGTCACACTCTCCTCCTCCCTCTAGCCTGGCCCCTGGAGTCACTGTGAACAGCTCAGCAGGAAGGTAAGTCCCTCTCTGTGGGATGCTGGCTCACAGTCCCCTGGTATGTTCCTCCTCGGATCAGTACAGCTGGATTCTGAGGTTATTCTTCTGGGTTTTTAAGGAAACTCCATAGTGATGCCATGGAAACTTCACCTGTTACAGTCTCGCAGCCTTGTCAGCATTTGCTGCCGCTGTGTTGGGAGTTCATAGGAGGGGAGGAATTGGTTGGTTGTTTTGTTTGACAGTGGCTTGCCTTATGACCCTTGCTAACCTGGCACTCTCTCTGTTGCCCAGGCTGTCCTCAAACTTACAGCTGGAATTATAGGTGTGGTCAGTACAATAGCTGTTGTCTTGATGACAGCCTTTCTGAAGAGGGTGAGGTGGGATCTCTGCACAGATTAAATTCAAATTTCTCTGGCGATTGAATATGCTGAACAGTTTTCAAATGTTTATCAGTTATTTGTGTTTCTTCTTTTGAGAAATGTCTGTTAAGCTCACTTGCCTGTTTATTAACTGGCTGACTTGGGGCGTGGTGGCTTTAATCTTCGAAGATTCATTTATTTTATTTTATTTATTTATTTTTTTGAGAGTTTAGATACCGATCCCTGATACACCACTTCAAACTTCCTCCCACTCTGGGAAGGACTTATTTCACCACTCTGCCTTGCAGACCGTTTCCCTTTCTTGAGATCTCATTTGTCACTTTTCGACATCATGTCCTGGGCTGGTGGGGTCCTTTTCAGAAAGTCCTTGGCCAGGCCTCTACCTTGACATATTTGCTTGACGTTTTCTCTCTTCCTTCTCTTCTTGAAGGATTGAGTTTCAGGTCTTGCATTAAGATCTTTGATCCACTGGAACTGATTTCTGAGCAGGTGGTACACAGAGTCTAATTTTACCTTCTATATTTGAAATAGAAGGGAATTTTTAGCTAGTGTAGACTTTCTAAACCATGCATGCATTTTTAGGAAAAACACTTAGTAAGAGGTTATCATTATCCCCTATCTACAGCTTGGGAAACCCAACCAATCTTCAGCACTCCCCAGATTTTCTGGGGTTCTTTCCACATGCACAGACCAGAACCCCACCCCTGTGAAGCACGGAAGTGGAAGCCTGAAGTCAGGATTCAAGGGTGAGTGCTTCTTTGATAGGGGACAAAACCAGAGGTCATGAGTGGCGTGACCCCAGCTTCCTCCCTCTGAGTTATCAGAGTCCCTTAGCCAAGCAACCCTCTTGACCAGAGAGTGCCTGGTAGTTGGTGGGAGCAGTGCTGTTACCTTCCCAGCATGTGGACTCACGCTTTCCAGCAAGTGCTCCCTGACTCCTGCTGACACGGGCTCTGCTTGTCTGCTTTCTTCTTGAGTGCCCACCCCGGCCCTGCGCAGTCACAGCATCTTTCTTCTGAGCTGTGAGCACTTGTGACCGATGCGCTGCAGTGTGCCTCACCTAACGTCAGTCTGGATCTCACCTGGCCCAGCATGCAAACCTCTTTCTCACTGCCAGGTCCTAGGAAAGATAACTAAAAGGACCTTTGTAGGGGAGTGACTTTTAGGACAATGCCTCACTTCTCTGTACTTATTTCCCCATTTATAAGAACATGAGGGGCTGCTCAGGTGGTGCACGCGTCAAGGCATTTGCTGTGCAAGTCCAGAACCCGGAATTTATTTCTGGAGCTCCCATAAAGGTGGGTGGAGGGAACCAATGCCACAAAGCTGTCCTCTGATGTCCACACAACCACTGTGGTCTGTGCACAGAGAGAGAGAGAGAGAGAGAGAGAGAGAGAGAGAGAGAGAGTTAATAGAGAAAGAAAGGGAGGGAAAACTGAACTATTCCCACAGACTGCCATAAGCAGCAGCGACGTCTGGTTGCAACTGGTAGAGTTTCTTCCCTGTCAGTCACTGCCCAGTGACGGATCTAATATATGTAATGCTCACACGGACCTGGGAAGCACATGAAGTGATTGTGCTCAAACCCTTTCTCACTGCTGGTGATGAAATGTGCAGAGACAGGGACACGCATTGTTCTCGATCACATAGCTCACACATAGCCAAGCATGTGGCTGCTGGTTCCAAACCTCTCAAAGGCAGAGAGAAAATGCAGGCCCTTAAGCCAGCCGCTGTGCACTGGAGAGAATTACAGCCTCCATAGCCTTTGTGATGACACGGGAAACCAGACGGCAGCTCCTTGTTGCTGTTCTGCCTCCAGTGTTAAGAAAATGTTCTGACAACAGTGTCTTTTTGCTTTACAGAAGCTTTTCAGCTTCATGAGGTCCCATTTATTGATTGTTGCTCTTAGAGCCTGTGCTGTTGGTGTTCTGTTCAGGAAGTTGTCTCCTATGCCAATGAGTTCTAGGCTCTTCCCTACTTCTTCTTCTAACCGATTTAGTGTATCTGGTTTTATGTTGAGGTCTTTGATCCACTTGGACTTTAGTTTTGTGCAGGATAATAAATATGGATCTATTTTCATTTTTCTGCATGTAGACATCCAGTTTGACCAGCACCATTTGTTGAAGATGCTGTCTTTTTCCATTGAATGGTTTTGGCTTCTTTGTCAAAAATCAAGTATTCATAGGTTTGAGGATAGGAGCTCCATAGGGACCAAATATATCTGGGCACAGGGGTCTTATATGAGACTGTTTCTTCAACCAAGGACCATGTATGGATATAACCTGGAACCACTGCTCGGATGTAGCCGTGGTAGCATAGTAACCAAGGGGATTTTCCTAGTAAGGGGAACAGGGACTATTTTGACATGAACTCAATGATGGGCTCTTTGAACTCCCTCCCCCCAAAGGGAGGAGCAGTTCTGCTAGGCTACAGAGGAGGACTTTGCAGCCAGTCCTGAAGATACCTGATAAAACAGGATCAGATGAAAGGGGAGGAGGTCCTCCCCTATCAGTGGATTTAGAAAGGGCAGGGAGGAGATGAGTGAGGGAGGGTGGGATTGGGAGGGAATGAGGGAGAGGAATACAGCTGAGATACAGAGTTAATAAAATGTAACTAATGATAAAAATAAATAAATATAAGTTTGGAAAAAAAAAAGAATTCCTGAGGGCAGGGGTGGGACTTGTTGATCTTTACCACATCTACAGACCAGCTTCTAAAAGAGGGCTGTGCCCACTGCACTCCACTGGTCATCTTGTAGTAGAGAAAATAACAGGTAACATCTGTTGCAGTTCACCCAAACTTCAAGGTGCGGAGCCTGGGTCCTTGTGGGGGTGCTCTCCTGAGGAGTGAGGTTTTGAAGAGGCAGGTCTGGTAGGAAGTACACGCAGGGTTCGTGGGACTCCAGCAGAGCCTCGTTGTTCTCCTTCAGTCTCCTGACATGAGAACCTGGCTCTGCCAGCTGTGCCTGCCATGCTATCTCACTCAAGAGAGGCAAGGTCAGCTACAGTGGTGAGGATGACAGTGGCCTCCACAGGCTCATATGTTTGAGTGTTTGCTGTCCAGCTGGCGGTCTGCTTAGGAGTTAGTCTTTTTGGAGGGGATGTGTCACTGAGGGTGGGCCTTGAGGCTTCAAGAGCCCAAGTCATTCTTGACCAGCTCGTGACCTGCCTTTGCACATTTCGTCACAGTTAATTCTCTCTGGGCCTCACCCTCGTGGCTGGAAGCTCTTGGCTGCTGCCCAGCTGCACACCAGCCTGCCACTGCCACCCTCCCTGCCATCACGCTCATGAACTCCGGCCCTCTGAAGGCATGCGCCTAAACTAAACACTTTCTGTCATAAGTTGCTTTGGTCATGCTGTCATTCACAGCAATTTCTCCAATAGCACTAGAAAATTAACTATGAGCCCTGCCCCGTATCAGTGTGTGCCCCGTATCAGTGTGTGGAAATCCATCTCATCATTAACCCCCACAACATGTAATCCTCCTGTGGTCCTTTTATTTGTGACAATGCCAGTATTTGCTTAAACACTCTCCAGATACTGAACACTGTTGGTGAGGCAGCCACTGGCTACAGATTAGGCCAGTGTGGCGCTTCTCTCCCAGTCCTCCTGTTCTGACACCTGGCACACCCGGCGCCCACCTCCATCACCTCCTGCTTCCTTAGACTTGCAATTTCTACTAACAGGTGTCCCGCCTCCAGTCCTTCCCTGCTCTTTCCACCCCCACATTGCTTCCTGCTTCCTAATAAGCCAGAATCTTAGCTCCGCACATCTATGGAGGAGTCTGAAGGAAGATCCTACTTACTGTGTTTGAAAAAAGGAGAGCAGGATACCAAGACAGATTCCACAAGTGATTTCTCCAAAGTGAAATGCTTCGTAGAGAAAATGATGACAGCAATAGGTTGAAGGGTCAAAGATAGGCCATCTTATCCATGAAAACAAGGATGTTATACATCCCACTATCAATAGGTTACTCTGTCACCTTCATTTTGTACAAGAAACAGCAGCTATCAGTGTGAAGAAAGGATACGCCAACCCATGCTGTGGGCAGGAGCACTGTCTATGGCAAGAAAGCCCACACCAGCTCTGGGTTTGGTCACAGTAGAAAGGTCAGGAGCTACATGCAGAATCCAGAGCTGAGAGAAACTAAAGGCACATGAGCCAGGTGACCTCTTCTACAATGAACTGAGTCATCTTACTTCACTCAAGCAAGTGCTTGCCCAGCCTAAAGCTATGCATTCTGAAGCCATGGAGCCTTGGAGCTTTACATTTTCACTGTCAGTTACATCTTATGGACTTACTCACCTCAAAGGAAAAAGAGGAGGAGGAAGGAAGAGAGGGAAGAGGAGAAGGAGAAGGAAAACAACAATTGTGACAGAGTTGAAATCAGAAAAGCAATTACCTAAGTATCTCTTTTACAACTCACGTCTCTTTTTACCTGCTCTATATTAATCTAGCTTCATGTATTTTTACTTGTGAGTTCATTATAATACATTGATTAAAAGAAGGAGGAAGAGGAAAGGAAGAAAGGAAAGATATGGTTTGGGGACTGTGGCATGAATCAAGAACTTGAAAACAGCAGGAAATAAAAGCCCAGTGCATGAAGTTGAAGAAACCCACCAAGAAGCAGAAACAAGAACTGTTGAAATCTTCTTTCCAGAGTTGTAGGCTTAACTCTACAGAATAAGCATCATTTTCCCAGCAGATTGCAGCTCAGTGCAGACCCCTCAGACACGTTCCCTGTTCACAGCTGGCGTAAGCTGCATCCCAGAAACTCTCAGCAAGCTCTCACCAGCATCACCATGGGAAAGCTGTAGCCAGGCTTGCTTGAGACATAAACCGGCAGCCTTCCGCTTCCCACATAGTGGGGAAACAGTTGGATTACACATCAGGGTCTGGATACTTCAAAAAATAATACCAGGAAGTTAACAGGACCAGGACAAGGAAATTACTGTGACTCCACACTCCATGAAACGAAGACCAGCATCAGAGAACAAGTTATCCCTGAAGAAACAAGGGAAGCCAAGCTGATAAAAAACTGACGGGAAAAAAGAGCCATGTGATGGTGCCAGAGTGAGTTAGAACATTTTTCTGTTGAAGAGTAATGTTACTCCCCAGAACTGCACAGGCAATGTGAAATTAGAGGGAGGAAATGTCAGTTATGGTACCTTTCTGACTATAACTCAATCACTGTGTGCGTGGGTGTTATGGTTTGGTGTAAAGAGCATGTTATCACCTTTACAAAGACCACTGTATGGCTTTCCATGTACTTTATGGGGCAGGAATAAATGTACATTGAGTGAGTTAAATAACAGAGCCTGCTCAGGAATTGAACTTTTTTCAAGGTTGTATAAAATAAACTGTTTTTTCTAACAGATAATTAACATTTCACGGAGTCTGGTTCCCTGGCGGCAATGGGCTCTGGCTGACTCAGGAACCACAATGGCGTGGCGACCACCTCTGCCTCACAACCACACAGCGGTTAGCAAAGGCTGAGGAGGTGGTGGCCGGGAAAGCGGCAACCAGGCACTTTCTCTCTTCCCTCCTCTGCCCTCAAGGTCCCCAGAATTCTTGTACTCTCTTCAGCTCCTAACACCACTGTGCTCCAAGACCCTTCTTTGCAACAAACCCTGTTGTATACCTGTGAGCATGGCCTATGCAAGAGAATAGTTTCCCTGCCCTTCTCAGGAGTCCTGTGAAAGTCTTGGTCAATATGTCTCAGCTCCCAGGGAGCCACCTTCAAATATCAGGCTTCCTCTTTCCCAACAGCCTCTCTGCCTGTCCACTTCCTTCTGGCACAGGTATTTGACTTCTACAAATAATCAGATCCCATTCTGAACCCGGGCCACTGAACAAAGTGAGTCAAAGCTGTTTGAGAACAAGGGGACTTCATAGAAATCTCCTAAAGGGTGAAAGTATGCTAGCATTAAGAAGCCAATCAATGGGGCTGGAGAGCTGGTTCAGAGGCTAGGAGCACTGGCTGTTCTTCCAAAGGTCCTGAGTTCAATTCCCAGCAGCCACACAGTGGCTCACACTCATCTAAAATGAGATCTAAACAAATTTTTCTTCTTGATAAAAAGAAAAAAAGGAAGAAAGAAGAAACCAATCAAGCTAAGAAATTCCTCCTGCCACATCCCCACGCCTGGAGACCACCACCACTCCCAACATACATGCATGCCTTGGACACAACCTAAAGTTGGATGAGAACTGGAAGTGTGACAAACTGCTGAAGCCACTGTGTCCCCAGAGTGCCAGGGTCCTAAGGAGTGGTACCCAAGGATGCCTGCACTGTGCCCAGCCTGCCCTCAGTTTGACCTTCCCCAGACCACCACTGCTTTGCCATTCCTCCAGAACCCTCTGAGGCAGGTGCTCCTGCATTTGTGCAGAGCCTCCAACCCACTCCTGGGAATGGTTTGCCCGACAAGGCCAGAACACCTGGGATAGAGAGCAACTTACATTTTTACCTTCCAGAAGTTGCCATCTTTGAATCAATCTTAGGTCATGGGTTGAATACACAAACCAACAACATGTGCAAAAACTAAGATACCTCCACCTCCCCCCCCCCGCCCCGAGTCACTGCATGGAACAACCAGAGTGCAACAGAACCCAAGCATGCATGACTTAGATCCATGTTTTCCTACTTCAACATATATAAGAATCTCCTGGGGGTGTGGGAGGAGCCTACCTTAGGGTCCACGAACTGCTGGTCCCACCCTCAGAGTGGAACATGTAGTTGCTAGGCCCATAAAAGAACCTGACTCTATTAGTTTGAGTTCCATCTTTTGATAATGTGTGCCAAGTTTTGTGGCTCCTGGACTTGAAAGAAAAAAATCTTGACCCCCCAAAGCATTAGTGATCATTTCCCCTAGAGGAAGTGTGTGTGTGTGGCATCATTTCTCAGCAAATGATGCCCAGACTGAGTTCCACGGGGTCTTTCATGACTCAGTGGCTCAGTCCAAAGCTATACCTAATATCTCTCTTCTCAGCACGGGCAGGAGCAGCAAAGCCCACCCTGTTTTCAAACTTTCCTCCTCTTCCTTTCCCATTGTCATGGCTGCACACACTGCCTGCTCCCCCTGCCTGGAGCTCAGGTCCTTTATCACCAGTCACACTTACCACCTATAAAATCTCTTGCGTAAGCTAACTGCCCATCAGGCCTTGAGAGAACTTGATACTGTTGCCATAGGCACGGCCTTCATCCCTCAAGTCGCTTCTGCCAGGTACGTGGCCGTAGCCGTGACAGAAGCAAGCCAAACAGGGACTTTCCTCTAGAGGTGAAGTGTGCATCCCTGTATCCCGTGAAAGTAATGACACTCTTAGCACCTGCAACCATCCTGGAGCCTCTACGGTCTTGTAAAATCAATCCAATAAATAATTGATAAAAACGTTGCCAGACACATTCTTTGGCTTATGGTGATATATATACCACTCTGGACTTTGGTGCTTTTCCCCCCAGGCTATATTTCTAATAAAATTTCATCCCATGATACCATTGTCCTTTAAATAACTTGTCCTTTAATAAAGTGGCAGTGCTGTAAAAGAAAGGGCAACACAGAGGTTTCCACTGAAGCCCTAATTCCTACACACTGCTGAGGCCACGGCCAGAGCTCAACGCCAAAAAAGATTCTGAGACTTGACCTTTAGCTCAGTGACAAAGAGCATGATGATTGGGTAGTGATATCTGCCAGGGAGAAAGGAGCATGAGCGTGTGTGCGCACACACACATACACACACACACACACACACACACACACACACACACACAGAGCGCTTTCCAGCATATCTATTGTGTATTTTTCATAGTTCCTATCATGGTTTAGATGTGAAGCATCCCTCATGGGCTTATGTTTAATAGGCACATGGTCTCCTGCTGGCCACAGCATTTAGGGGGATGCTGGAAACCTTAAGGGGTAGGGCCTCACTCAAGGCGATAGGTTTATTGGGTATAGACATCATGGGTTATAACCAGTCCACGTTTCAACCAGAGATTCCTCTTTTTTCCAGGGCTTCCAAGATACAACACGCTGCGCCCGGCTTCCACGTTTGGGGCACACGCCAGCAGCCACGCTGCGCCTGGCTTCCACGTTTGGGGCACAGGCCAGCAGCCGTGCCTTCCCTACCTGGTGCGCCGCATCCTCCTTGTGCCTTACGTCTTCTCTGTCAGCTTAGATCTCAGCAGTGAGAACAGGAGCTAACAAGGCGTTTACAGTAGAAACCACGGTGGCCACCGCCCTGAAAGCAAGCGGACTCTCAGCCTCTGCAACTGTTTGGAACCTCTGAAGTCTTACAAAAGTCGGTTCCTTGAGCTTGGCCCCAGATAGACACTCTAAAGGTCTCAGGGACTCCTTGTAGGAGTCCCAACACCTGCTCCCACTAGAACAAGAGTTGATCCTTGTCCCTGAGAAATGCTGGTCTCCTTTAACTTCCCAGGATGTGCTTGAGGAGAACAGCCGCAGACACTAGGCAAATCTACCCCCTTAGCCTTCAGCTGGGAGTGTTCCAGGTTATGTCTCTGCTGCTGCAGTAAGACCCTACCCAAAGCCGCAGGGCCTGTGCTCAGGAGTGGGTGTATTTGACCTATGTTTCACAGTCATTGAGGGAAGTCGAGGCGGGAGCTCAAGTCAAGAACCAAGAAGCAGAGGTGACCATGGAGGAATGATGCTTACTGGCTTGTTTCCTCCTGCCTGCTCACCTCCAGTCTTTAAAGGGGGGGTTCCAGACAGGGTTTCTCTTTGTAGTCTAAGCTGGCCTCAAACTCAGAGATGCAATTGCCTCTGCTTCCCGGGTGCTGGGATTAAAAGTGTGCACCACCATACCTGGCCACACCTCCCCCCTCAACCCCCACCCCGACAAGTGACTCTATGTCAAGTTAACAAAAATTAACCAGCACAAAATTGTTTCTTTCCTTACCCCTCCCCCACCCCACTCCACCATAGGGAACATTTTCTCATATGACAGCAGGAGGAGAAGTGAGTAGTGCTGGCTTCTCATGAGGAGGCAGAGTACCCCCACCCTACCCCCACCCCAGTCAAGAGCAGCAGGGCCTGCAATGTGAGCTGGGAGACGCTGGGACAAAGCAGTGAAATTCATAACTAAATCTGTGGTTCAACCAGCAGCTTCCATAGCTGCTCTCACTAAAATGAGAATGAGTCCCCAACCCCAAGACGGAAATGAGCCTGATTCTTGCCTGAGGCCTGAGCAAATGCTATCTGTATAACGTCTTCCACAAATTAAGGGGATCTGTGTTTATGAATTCCTACAGCCCAGCATTTCTGCAAAACCAGATGCGTGACAAACGACTTACACCTTCCCGCCTAAGCATGACACCTGCGGCCCTGGCAAATTTGTCTCGGTGGCTGGCAGGGCTGCCTGTCCTGCCCGACCACAGGACGGTGAGGCTAAACAAAGCCTCCCCTGTAGTCCCCACTCACAAGCAGCAAATTATAATTGTACTTTTCTTCCATCTTTTAGATCAAAATGTTCTCATGATTTGTGATTCCCCACCTTTGAAAAAGAAAAAAAAATCATGCTTTACATGCTACAAACTTTAAAAAAAAAGCATTAAAAACTCAGTTCATTTAAGACATGATAGAGAAAGAAAAAGATTTGTGGGGAGTTTTTTTCTATCCTGATTAAATAAAAAACAAAATCAGCTACAATACTAGACTTTTAAACATCTTAAACTACAGCACTTGCTGTGATGGGTCTGTGACTTTGAAAGGCAAACTAAACAGTTACAACAATCAACTGTATCCCACAGGGAGTGTAAAAACTGCTTTGAGCAAAGTATGGTCCTCAGAATCAAAGAATCCAATAGAGGCTGGGTTTTCTCAGTCCTTAATTCTTCTAAGATGCCTAATTGGGCATTATGTAGTTAACTGTGAAGGACCCTTGGAGAAGATAAAACCCAACTTTCTTTCAGACCTTCGGGAACACTGGAAGCGAAGCTTTTCACTCCAGCCAAACGCCGTTACCATGAGTGTCTTCCTGAGTGTGGTTTGGTTACAAACACCAAGCCCTGGACATCATATACAGTTCAGAAACTTCAAAATTATACGGCAAGACTCCAGGACTTACGGCACCGGGGACAGACTGGGGCTGGCATAGCATGCTATGTGTGCGCTATAAAATGTCACGAATGATACGGGGACCTACGGGATTTCATCAAAACAGAGACCCCACTGAAAGTCCCGCGCACAGTGCTGTGGACCAAAGGGCGCAGGTCTCTCGAAATGGGTGGGGAAACGGCCAACCTGTTACCAGTTTCAGACTCCAAAGTAATTCTCTCCCTGGGGTGGTGGGGGATGAGGTAGTGGGGGATGAGGTGGTGGGGAATGGGATGGCAGGGGGTGGGGTGGCGGGTGGGGGGCTCACACTACACCGGCAGCATTATGAATCTTCCAACAACTCTCGTGAAGAACCAACAGTGGTGTATCCGTGTCAGCTAGAACAGTTCACTGCATGACAGCAATCCGTCATTCCTGCCTCTCCTTGGGGCTTCCCTTGTTTTTCACAACCTCAAACTGGCCCTGGCATTTTGCCAACCTCCTTACCCATCAAAGCCGCAGAAGCACTTGTCTTCAAGGTTGCTCGCATGGCAGCTATGTTGCCCTAACTCTCCCATCAGCACTGTGCCATAGCCTGCATTCTCTGTCCTCAGTTTCCCCGAGATGCTGTGACTGTGGTTGGAGAAGGGATCCCTCTCAGCTAGAGAACTGATCTCTAGCTGCCTGGTGGAGAGACATTTGATGGCAAAGGTTCACTTAAGCTTTGAGATTTGGGGTGTTTGGCTGAGCAAAGAAGGGAGCTATTTCTCTGATTGCCTTAGAGAGTGTGAACAAAACTTTGGAAGTGAAAATGCTGAAGTGGACTCGCCACCACCTTGCACACAGTACCGAGAGGCTTTGCTTTGTCTGACCAGCCAGATGGGTTACTGACATTCTGAGGTCAGCGTGGTTACACGATCAAAGTGTCTCAGGAGAATTAATTAGATGGTGTTATGGGTTCAGGCTGAATTCAAGTAGAAAAAAATGCCTAAAAATGAGAAATAGTTTGGCAGTATGAGAGCGGTTAGGAATGAAGTAATGAAGGCTGATCCTGGTAAGACGACCAAAAACAAGTGCAGAGGGAGGACGGCAGGAGGGAGGGGGCAACGTTCCACCACACAATGGGCACCCAGACAGCAGCCTGGCAGCTAAGGGGCAAAGACAGGGGCTATCTGAAGGAACACAGAAGGAACAGGTAAGGTTCAAGAGAGAGGGAATGCTCAAGTGTGCCCCTCAGGAGGTGTGCACAGTGCGAGCTGCTCTGCCCTCCTTCCCCCTCAGCAGGTGTGTACAGCGCGAGCTCTCTGACTGTCCTCCTGCCCTACAAGCCTCAGATGACAAGTACTAAGGCAACGACTCCTGTGCACAGTCCTCCTCTTCCACGATTCTGTCCAAACACGGCCTTGGAGACCGATTCTTCCCCTCATGTCCAGGCCTCTGACTCCCCACCTCTCCTGCTTTGATCTAGCCTAATGGATATGGTGAAAGCAAGCAGACTCTATGGCTTTTGCACCCTCTAAACAAATGACTTGGGGTGAGCTGTTTGACCTTGCTGGTTATCAGTTTCTCCCATTTACAAAATATGGCTGAAAATAACAGCCATGTAAGAGTGTGAAACAAACAAACAAACAAACAAACAAACAGCATGTGAAAGCAAACAGTGCATGCAGTCTTTATACAGTGATAGAAACAGCAGTAGGGGCCTGAGAGATGGCTCTGTGGTAAAGAGCCCACCACCAAACCTGGTGAGAGTTCAGTACCCAGGACTCACACGGTACAAGTTAAAAGATGGCCTCCACAAGTGATCCCATGACCTTCATCCTCGAGCTCCGTCATGCGCAAGGGAACACAGACACACTTCATATATACACATACACGCGTATGTGTGTGTGTGTATCTGTGGTGTATATACATACAGATAGTGTGTATGTATATGTTTGTATACATACAAAACATATATATATATGAACATGTCCACGAGCTTGGAAATCATTTTCAAAACTGATTTATTTGAATGCCATTTTAATAAAGGTCATTTTGAAACAGTAAGAAACTAAAACTTTAAACAATCTGAGTAATACAAACTAGAGATGGTGGATCTGCTGTTCTAAAACGACAGAAAGCATTTTGGTTTTGATTTGTTTGGATGTTTGTTGTTTCTCGCTTTACTTTATTCTTTTACTTGTACGAGTTTTGCCTGGATGAATGTGTGTGCACCACTCACGTGCCTGGTGCCCTTGAAGGCCAGAAGCTGCATTAGACCCCCTGAGACTCGAGTTACAGACAGCTGTGAGCTGGGATGTGCTGCTGAGAACTGAACCTGGGTCCTCCGAAGGACCTGCCACATCTTCCCTGTCCTGGCCTCCTGCTTGTTGGTTGGCTGGGTTTTCTAGTTGTTTGCTTGCTTGGCTTAGTGTTGTTTATTATTATTAACTCTTTCAATCCTGGGTCTCCTGTACCTTGACAGAGTCCTTTATATCACTTTCTAATACAACTAGCCCATTTACACATTTCTGAAAATAGATTACAACATAAACACAAGTCCTTTCCAGAAATCACAACTTAAATTAAAACAAACAAAAAAAGAAAGAAAACAAGTCTGGTTGGCCTACATTCCTCAGGTATTAACTGTTCCTTCTCCTTCCTGCTCTCTTCTGGACTCACACACACACTGAGGAAACCACGGAAAACCAGGGGTCTTCCCTTACCTAAGAACATGAGGAAATCCAAGATGGTAGCTTTCTAGATGGATGACAGAGAAAGGATCAGTTGGGAAGGGTGAAGCTATGCTGAGGATATATGGTGAGGTGCCTGTGCTGAGGTTTTGATTTGTGCTGGCTCAGTACTGGTGAAGCCCCCCTGCTGAAGTCCTCTGGCAGGGTGCAGCTTTTTCACCCCTGGCTAAACAGGAGGCTTTCTTCCTCATCACAGCCTGAAGCTTTTGATCCTCCCATCTCCTGCTTATTCATAGTCTATGCATACACAAGTAAGTGATGTTCTCTCCGTGTCTATTGAATCTCTTAAACTCAAGGAAATGTGCTTTTTTATTTCACTCTTCATCCCCAGGGATGGCTGATAGTGATTGAATTCTGAAGAGATGTGGGTGAGCTAGGCAATTCATGCCCACTTTTATTAGCGCTTAAGATTTGAATTAAAGATTCAGTATTTCAGAAAAACAGCTTGATATATTAGCAGCTGACCTGAATTTTTATGCTGCCATTTAACTATTTTATGCTTGGCAACTCTATTTCTCTCCTCACGACTATCCAGGGCCCAGCACCAGTTTCAGGGATGCCTTCCTCGGCCCTGAGAGGCAGGTCTGGTGAGTTGCTGCCATGGTTACTGACGGGCCAGAGGCTCTCTGGAGAAACACTGTGAAAGAAATCTTAAAATTAAACACAAGTTTACCCAAAATCTTAATGTTAAAGGCTGACAAAAGAAAAATTCTTACCACCACTAGCCCCTCCCCTTCTCTGAACGTAGCAAACAGGAAGAAGTTCCAGGTTCCAGTTGCTGCCTCACTGTCAGAGCATGCACAGCCTACCTCACCCCAGACAATCTGTCCATGTGTCTGTGTGTCTGTCCTTTCTCCATTCCCTTACCAACCGAGTCACGTTCCCAGGTCTAAGACACAGTACACACAGGGGCCAGAAGAGAACATCAGTGTCTGGCTCCACAGCTTTCTGCGTGGAGAAAGACAGAACCTCTTTCTGGACCTGGATCTAGGCTAGCGGCCATGCCAGCAAGGCCAAGCAAGGCCCTGTCTCTCCCTCCCACAGCACTGATACCTGATTCCCATAGTCAGGCGAAGCTTTTTATGTGTGCTCTGGGATTTGAACTTGGGTCCTAGTGCTTGCATGCAAGGGGCTCTTACCCCCTGAGCATCTCCCCAGTACTTACACAGAATTTCTAAACTCATGAACACAACCCTGCATTTCTATATATCACCTAAGACAAAAAGGCAACATAACTTCAGAACAAATGATCTCAGATTTCAAGATTTTTTTCCCACACATACTTGAAAGTCTGAGTGGCTTCTGAGGCTACCTAAAATATGGTATTTCCTAATTTTGAAGGAAAATGTGCAGACCTTCCCATTTTAACCTGAAACCATTTAAGCCCCATTGTGTAGCATCATAAGGATTTGCTTAGGGTCTGTGAACATTTTTTCTGTCTACATAATCTCTTCATCTGCTTTTGTCATTGTCTCAGACAACTGTATACAAGTCTTCAAAATCTCAAGTTAAAAAAAAATAAAAAAAATACATTTCAACCGAAACATTTTTGGAGTCGCTGCTGCTTCAGGCAGGCTGCAAGGAGGGGCGGGGAGTCTCGCTCGTTACCTTCTCTGCGCTGCAGTGCTCACCAAGTGCACAACACTCCGTCTTCCAAACGCCAGCGGGAGTGGCTCTTCAGGCGGAACTGCAAGCCCGCCCCCTCCGTACGCTTGCTCAGTGGAGGTGTCTGTGAAGAAATAAGAGGAATCTGGTTTGTAGGGGAAGTTACAGGTAGCACAGCATGTGGCAAAGCACGCTATGGTAAACGTTATGAAGACACAGTCTTCTTAACCGCAGGCCGTGTGCAGGGTTTGGCTCCTATGCTTGGACCTGGCAACAACAAATGGCCAAGAAATATGACTAAGTTGTACAACTGGCAGAACTTTGGTTTTTAAAAAATATTTGACATAGCTGAATATTCGGCCTGTCTATGTGTTTTTACATTCCCTCTTTGAAGATTATGTTTTCTGTTCACTTGCATACTAGATAATTTATGTCTTTTCTTATTAATTTGCCAAAATTTTGTTTTAAAACTCTATGTAACATTCAATCGAAATGCTTATTGCGGTTATTTTATTAAACCTTCGAGAATTTTATACAATGTCATTTGAACATATTCCCTTCCCCCAAATCCTCTGAGGCCCAGCCTCTCTCCTCTACCTACCCACTACTGTCCTCATGTCATCCAGTCCACAACGCACACACCCTCTCAGGCTCACAACCAGCCACTGCACAAAGGGGGATCTCAGAGGAGCCACACACTTGAAGAAACCAGACTCTCCCTCTCTTAGCAGCCAGAGTGCCAACAGCCTTCTATCTAGGGGAGGGGCTCCCTCTGCCCTCTCTCTGTCAGGGAACTGTGTGAACTGAGCTTGCCCAGGCCTTGTGCATGCTGTTACAGCTGCTGTGAGTTTGTATGTGCAGCTGCCCTTGTTGTCTATTACCAACTTCTGCTTCCTGAAGATCTTTCCACCTGCTCTTTAGCAATGACTCCTGGGCCTTGGGAGGAGGGTCTGCTATGGATGGCCCATTGAGGGTCGAGAACTCCACAGGCTCACGTTCTCTGCACCTGGACTGGCTTTGGCTCCTCTGTGTAAAGTGCCATTCAGTAAAGAACATTTCTCCAACGAGACATACACTTCATCAGGTGAAACCATAAGTCATCAGGACTCAGTTTAATGCTGCGCCCTGTTAGCGGAAGAGCAGGAGTGTTTTCCCAGCTTGCCTACTACATAGTAAGAGGACTGCCTAGTTCGTTGCATCGTCATCACAGCAAGTCCGGCTAAAGTCCTAAGACTTGCAACCACGGCACTTGTTTGCTCACAGCATGGTAGGATTGTTCATGTCTAGCCCATCCTCTTCAGGCATATGGTTCTGATGAGCAGGCACCTGAACTCCCCTCAAGCTTCACTACAGCCCATTTCTCAACCTTCGTCTCCTGAGACTGTGATAAACCACAATCTGGGCGGCACACAGAGCAGAACTTCCAGCTTTTTTAAGTTCGAGACCAGCCTAAACTGCATGGGGGGGGGGTGTTATAGTTTGTTTTCTGTTGCTACAAAAAACACCAAGACCAAAGACAGTCCAAGGCTGAAGGGACTTGTTCAGCTTACATTTCCAGGCCATGAGCCACCACTGAGAGAAGCCAGGGAGGAACTTACGTAGCCACTGAAACAGACGGCATGGACAAGGGCTACTTATTTGTCCACTTCCTTTGGCTAGTGCTCAGCCAGCCTTCCTATTCAACCCAGAGCACTGCCCAGGGTAGCACCACCACAGGCGCTCGGCCCAGCTCTGCACAGAGTGTGTGGGTGACAGACCTGTAATCTCAGGACTCAGGGAGTGGAGAAGTTCAGCATCATCCTTAACTACTTGGCAAGTTTGAGGCCAATTTGGGCTGCACCAGGTCAAAGAAGAATAAGGAGAGGGGGAAGAGGAAAAGATCAGGGAGGGAGGGAGGGAGGAAGAAAGGAAGAAGGAAGGAAGGAAGGAAGGAAGGAAGGAAGGAAGGAAGGAAGAAAAGAATTAAAAGCTAGCCAGTGACTCTGAGCATCTCTGAAAAGGCCAAGAACCACACAGATGTAGATGATATACATCCGGAATACCATTACAGCAAACACCTTGCAGCAGACTGTGCGACCTGCATGGTCTCATGGGACCCACAATTTGGAAGATCTTCTGCACTTGGCTAATGCCCTGAAATATGTGGGGTGAAAATTTTTGGTATCTTTAAAAACAGAATTGTTATGAAAATGTGCTTTTGTTTTAACCCCAGGTGTGAGATGTGGGATTGCTTCAGATTGTCCACAGCAGCTGTGATTTGTCTCGTGCACTGGCAGAGGTGTGATTTTTCCAGTTTGCGTCTGGCATTCTGGGCACTCTTCAGAGGGTATATAATGCCAGAGCCCTGAGCAGGCCTGTGACAGCTGCTGCTCACCCTATCTGCTCCTGCTGCTTTTGCTGTTTGCTGGTTGGAAATAACCAGATGAAGAAGATCAAATTTTCCCCAGGGAACTCGATGCCCCTAATCAGCAGGAAGGA
This sequence comes from Meriones unguiculatus, assembly GCF_030254825.1. Taxonomy (NCBI): domain Eukaryota; kingdom Metazoa; phylum Chordata; class Mammalia; order Rodentia; family Muridae; genus Meriones; species Meriones unguiculatus. The sequence continues at coordinate 4,017,215 of NC_083352.1, read as the reverse complement.
GTCTAACCCTCTTTCCCCTCTAACCTTCTTTCTCTCCTACCTAGTGTTGGGGTGTTTGAAGGGATAGGGTGGTATAGGGAGGTAGATAAAAGAACCCAACAAAGTAGCCAAAAGTCAGGCAACAAATATACATGTTTTTCTCTTCAAAACTGGGTTTTGTAAGTGAAGCCCAGGTGGAATGGTATGTGCTGGGAAGAAAGGCCAGGTTTCCATCCTCAGTTTCCTTGTTGACTTGTAGTGTTACAGCTAAAGCCTTTGAAGAATCTGGATGGGACCACGAGCCTGGTTGTTCAGAGAGATTCAAACCCAAGAGGCCCTGGGCATCACACCCTGTGAACACCTCAGGCCATACCCAGCAACTAGACTTGCTTCCTGGCAGAACGAAGTCACCAATGAGAGAAGGCTGGACTGAATTCACAGGTGACTGCTACATGTAAACCAGCCACAGGGCAGACTGAGAAATGCCTACACGAGGCAAGGAGGCAGTGGTGGAGCCACTACCTTTAGCCCCTCGCTCATCCACAGAGAGTGAGAAGTGTCAGTGGGGAGTGCACACAGCTAGGAGCAATGTGAGGGCAGCTTGTTTTGCTACAGTTACAGGAAAAACAAACCACATGCACACACACACTTGAGTTAGGAACAGATATTTAAAAATCTGGGGGACTCTATGTACATACAAGTGACCTTACAGTTTCACTGAAATCTGTCATCCCTTTAAAGGTAACTAAATTGCAAGTAAGAAGATGACAAAGAGCTGGAGAAATGTCTCACAAGTTAATGGCACTGGTTTCTCTTTGTCTTAAGTGTTCTATTGCTGTGAAGAGGCTTCCTGACACTTCTGAAAGAGCATTTAATTGGGGATGCCTTCCAGGTTCATTATCCTCACGGCAGGAAGCACACTGGCAGGCATGGTTCTGGAGAGGTAGCTCAAGAGCTCTACTTCCAGATCCACAGGCAGCAGGAAGAGAGAGACGCCGGGCCTGGCTTCAGCTATTGAAACCTCGCAGCCAGTGACACACTTTCTCCAACAAGGCCATGACTCCTAATTTCTCTCAAGTAGCCTCACTCCCTAATGACCAGCACACTCTTCCAGAGGATCAGGTTCTATTGCCAGAACCCACAGAGCAGCAAACAATTATATGTAACTCTAGTTCCAGAGGATCCAACGCCCTCCTCGACCTCCACAGGAAATGCACACACAGTTCACAAACATATATACAGGCAAAATACCCATTACACATAAAAGAAAAACAAAACACACTCACATGCCCTAGGCCTGCCATAGTGGCACATGCCTTTAATCCCAGTACTTGGGAGACAGTGTCAGGAGGAGCTCTGAGAATTAAGAGGCCAACCTGGGCTATATAACAAGCTCAAGGAGAACCAGGACTACATAGAGACTCTCAAAAAAATAGTACAGAAGAAAATGTGTATATGTGTATGTATGTGCATGCATGTGTGCATGGGTGTCGTATACACCATCACAAGCTGAAGAAGATGACAGAAATAAAGAAGAGATATATTCATACCTTAAACTCTCCCCCTCTATTTTGAACAAAGGCCCCACATTTCTGCTTTGCACTGAGCCTCACAGCACCTACAAAGAAGACTCCTGTCTCCACTAGAAGTCCTAGCAGAAACACACATCACCAACAGAGAAACGGCTGAAGGCTGACAGCTGGAAATGGACACACAGGGCGCCGCCCTCACACGTCACTCTGTCCTCACTGGTTTGTGTGAGAACAGCTCTGGAGATGTTTGCTGGTTACTGGTGACTTAGCAGTCGCGTCCACCCTTGGTGCCCACTGCTTCTAGAGCTCAAGTGGAGTACCAGTCTGTCTCCCGTACCTGCGGCACTGTGGCCTCAGTGGAGACTCTGGTGAAGTCTGTCCCCTTCTCTCCCTCTCCCATTTCTGGAAACTGTGTCTTCTGGCTCATGGACTTTCCTGTTTCCAAAGCCAGCAGGTCCCTCTCACACATGCGTTCTTCCCACCTCTTTCTGTCTCTAGCCCAGCTCAGGAAGCTTCGTTCACACAGGGAAACCTTCCAGGAAGAGCAGGTGTGGGGTCCTGGTAGCCTGGGGTTATGGCCAGAGCCTTTCCACTGGGGTTCGACAGCTCCCTCAGAGCAGCTGGAGGCCAGAGACCCAGCTTGGAGCAGCATCTAATCACCCAGCAGGAAGAAGAGCCAGCGCCCCACACTGCACCCCCCACCTCTGCTCAGGGAGCAGGGCCTGCCAGCCTACCATGTCTGGTTTAGTTGTTTCTCAAAACCTATGTGTCCCTTTACCCTGTTAAACACCACAGCGGTCAAGTCTGAGGGAGATTAAGACACATAAAATTTTATATATTGGCTTTTGATTTCCATCAGAACAAAGTTCTGAAACCTGGTGTGGGGGCAGATGGGGACTGTGTGGGAAGAAACGAAAGCAAGAGATGGGAGGAGAGTAAGCACAAGTGAGGTACAACAAAGTGTGTTTGAAAATGTCATCAAGAAACCCATTATTTGCATGCTGATAAAACATGGGAAATAAAAAAATAAATGAATAAAACCTGGCTGTTATGATGGAGATATTAAATTTGGTGGGTTACTTTTTTCATACAGTGCAAATTGCCATGAAGGAAAAGAGCAACTGAAAGGTAGCCTCAGTAATTCATGGGGAGGACAATGAAAGATGAGGACTTAGTTAACCCTGCCATGGCACAGCACAGGTGGTGGCCATGTGGGAAAAAAACAGAAGAGAAATTATGCCTGTGTCTATAAGAGCAGCATTTTTAAACTGCTAATCTAGGAGCAAGCAAAGCATTAGAATGAGAGTAAATCCAATTTTAGTTTGCACATTTGCTGAAGAAACAGAGTATTTTGAGCTACCAAAAAAATGCAGTTTAAAAGGAAAATAACTGTAAATGCTTTCATACAAAATTCTAATTTGCAAACCACCTAGATGTGCTGCACATACTAAGATGTAAAATAGCCAGCTTCTTATGAAGGAGGTTAGCAGAGAGACTGGAGGAAATCGAATAGTTGTGGATTTGGTTTGCTGTAGCCAACAGGCATGGGTAATAAAGTATCAGATTAAGAAAGAAAACTGGCAGAGTACCATGGCAGCATCCCTAGACCAGAGGGGCTTGTAGGAAGAGGACTTTATTTATATAAAGAAACAAATTCTGCTCTGTGCTCCAATCGGTGGTGATTCCTCGAGTTATGCAAAGAAGAGTAAAAAAAAAAAGATGTCCCATTCTGCCTGGGAGAACTGAAACCTTCTCTTGGCATCTCAGTTTCCGGCTGTCTTGAGTAGCTTTCGAGAGAAGATGGTTGGTGAGAAAGGCTGGAAGAAGCGCAGACATATCGATCTGTCTGAGATCACCCCTGCCTTGCTGGGTTTTCCCTGCTGGACCTTAGATGCTCAGTGATCCATGCAGATCTGAGCTCTTGACTAGAAATTTCACCTTCAAGCAGCAAAAGCTATTACAGTAATGGAGCACCGGGTGGGAGTGGGGCTCCCGGAGGCAGCTGGAGAGGACAGGAGAGCAGTGTGCAGATCCCAGTCTCTTCCCATGTGTCCTGAAGCGCACAGGTGACTCAGCACTGACAGGGTGCATCCATCTGACAAGGTGCCTATGCAGTGACAGCTCCTTCATTCAGGATACTGAGTTGTTCCTTCCCAAATCCTCTCCACTCAGCTTTCTAAGATCCCCTGCCAGCCAAGAGACTAGAAACGACGACTGCCAACCATTCAGAGAAGCACAGGAGCCCATGTGGCATGAGTGGCATAGTTTTCAACAGGCCATTCCTTCAGCAGTGCCTCAATTACACCGACTTGTGATGTCAGGGACAGTTTCTTCTGTCACTCGGTCCACTTATACACGTATAAGTGCACTGAATCTGATTTAAATCCACTGGGACTTTTCTAAGCAGTGAAGAGAGAGTGGGAGGAAAAAGGACACCATTTCCTACATCGAGGGTTCAGTCCACTGTGGAGCTGCTTCACATAGAAGACATGTCAGAAAGCACCTTGGGGTGAGAGCATGAGGCCAAGCGCATCAACAGCTGACAGGCCTGCAGAGGCCATGCCTGAAGGTATCGGCTCAGGAAAGGCAAGGAGCCCCATGTGCCTCAGTCATAACAAAAGGATAGTGCTGGAGAGGACACAGGTAGCTCGGATCCAGGATGTGACACAGGATGTAGACTGGCCTACACAAGGCCTTGTGTAAGTGGAAGAGACCCAGCTGCTCCCTGCAGACCAAAAGATGCAAGCGAACACCACGGAGCTGTGAGCCAAATCTCTGCCCTCTCAAAGCTGCGGCTGAGGTCCTCAGCTGCAGCAACCTGCAGTCTCACTCTCTCCCCACGGGCCTTGGAGGCTGTCACTCTGCAGGCCGGATGCTCAGTTCTCTGTGTGTGTGTAACCTCACACAGAATTGTGTTCCCTCAAAAAGACATGCTAAAGACTGTGGCCCCTAGTCCCTGTGAAAGTGAGCACACGTAACTATGAGGCTAAGAGGAAGGTGTACTGAAACAGGGTGGCCCTCAGCCTGTGGGACTGTCATTAATAGACGAGGAGAGGCGGGACACTGAGAGGGAAGACATGTGCAGACACAGTGGGGCACTCCACAGCTCCACAGACACAGTGGGGCACTCCACAGCTCCACAGACACAGTGGGGCACTCCACAGCTACACAGACACAGTGGGGCACTCCACAGCTCCACAGACACAGTGGGGCACTCCACAGCTCCACAGACACAGTGGGGCACTCCACAGCTACACAGACACAGTGGGGCACTCCACAGCTACACAGACACAGTGGGGCACTCCACAGCTACACAGACACAGTGGGGCACTCCACAGCTACACAGACACAGTGGGGTCCTCCACGGGTACACAGACACAGTGGGGCACTCCACAGCTACACAGACACAGTGGGGCACTCCACAGCTACACAGACACAGTGGGGCACTCCACAGCTACACAGACACAGTGGGGTCCTCCACAGACACAGTGGGGTCCTCCACAGACACAGTGGGGTCCTACACAGACACAGTGGGGTCCTCCACAGACACAGTGGGGTCCTACACAGACACAGTGGGGTCCTCCACAGACACAGTGGGGTCCTCCATGGGTACACAGACACAGTGGGGTCCTCCACAGACACAGTGGGGTCCTCCACAGACACAGTGGGGTCCTCCATGGGTACAGAGACACAGTGGGGTCCTCCACAGACACAGTGGGGTACTCCATGGGTACACAGACACAGTGGGGTCCTCCATGGGTACACAGACACAGTGGGGTCCTCCACGGGTAGGCAGTTTGGAAAGCACCACATGAAAATGCAGAAGCAAAGGGAAGAGACGGAATGAAAACGCAGGCGCACACAGGAGAGACGCCACACGAAGCTGCAGGCACAGAGGGAAGACGCCAGTGCAAAGGCGCCACACCGCCACAGATGTAGACCCTGCCAGGCCGGAGCAGAGGCACCACACTGCCACAGATGTAGACCCTGCCAGGCCGGAGCAGAGGCGCCACACCGCCACAGATGTAGACCCTGCCAGGCCGGAGCAGAGGCACCACACCGCCACAGATGTAGACCCTGCCAGGCCGGAGCAGAGGCGCCACACCGCCACAGATGTAGACCCTGCCAGGCCGGAGCAGAGGCGCCACACCGCCACAGATGTAGACCCTGCCAGGCCGGAGCAGAGGCACCACACTGCCACAGATGTAGACCCTGCCAGACCGGAGCAGCAGTTGGAAGCTCAGACTTCTAGAAAGCTCAACAGCAGGAGAAGCTGGGCCCTGGGCCTGCTGGCACTGTGATTTGGGTTGCCGTGTCTCAGAATTCAGAGAGAATAAAGACACCACAGTAAACCACCTGGCTTGTGTGCTTGGTTACAGTGTCTGGGAACAGGGTGCTACCCAAATATTCCTGTTGAGTACCTCAACTCTGCCATCCTTACATCAAGTACAGAATACACAAAGAACGCATGCATGTGAACAGCCTTCCCCATCCTCAGAGCTGTGATCAGACCTGGAATTCATCTGGCCCTGCTGGAGGACAGGAGCTCAGCTTTCTCACCTTGGTGCTCCTGCCAGCCTGGAGCAGCCACACCACTGTGGCCAGGAAGGGCGTAGGAAGCTCCGCTCCCAGCTTCCTATCCCAAGCCAGTAAAGCTGAACTAAAGCCTCTAACACCAGGCTGAGAGCAAGCTCATGTCATCTGATAGAGCAAGGCTCCAGGAAGTAAAGAGGCTGAACGCCACCCCTGGTCCTGGAATCATCCCTGTGGCTTCCCCTACCTCCTGTGGGTAGATACCCAGTGACTCCAACTGCCCAGTGTTTACATACAAACATCCCCAAAACACAGGTTAGAGTTAGTAAACCAAAAAGACAGCAGTGCAGAAAACTGAGAAGGCAGAACCCAAAGAAAAGGGGCTGACTTTTAAAAAATCACAAAAGCCAAAAAACAAGGATTGTCCTGGAATGCAAAACAGCTTTGGAGAGTTTGTTTGCCAAGAACAAAAATCTCAATAAAAGGACAAAGCAGAGGAGCCTCTAGAGAGAGGGAGAGAAAAAGACAGGGAAGGGCAAGGGGCCCTCCGACTGTAACCAGCATTGTGCGAGCTGACCACACATTGCATAGAAGTCTCAGGAGGAGTCCATGAGAAGAATCTGATTACGCTTCACTTTGCCAACGAAGAGACGGGCATGAAGAGCTGAACTTATTTGTCCAAGCCACTGAGCTGACATGGAAGAAGTACACTCAGTTACACTCAGTGTGCTAGAGATTTTCTTTTGTCATTTTGCTTTTCAGAATCCACTAAGGTAAGGAGTGCTGAGACTTGACATTCTGCTTCATTCATGTCTACACATGAGATGAGCAGTCAAGGCAGTCAACCTGAAGATCGCACAGTTGGTTCTGGTTAATATAAATGATGGGGAAGGAGAGCTTTCCAGAAAACAAGTAAACATACATTCATACAACACACACATACACACACAAACGCAGACACCATACAGAACCACACACACATAACACAACCACCCACACATACAAATACACACACAGCACACATATACCCACAACACAGACAACATACATATAAACATACAACACACCCACACACCCACACCCAAACATAACACACATAATCCCAGATGCACAAATACACACAAACCCTAACACACACAAATACTAACACACACAGATACACACAACTTAGTTTTTTTCATACATCTTCATTCAAGTGTGAAGAAAGTAGACAATAATACAAGAAGAGCAAATCTGCTGAGGAAAACGACAATTTTCTCTGCTTTTGAATTTTCAAGTATTTGGCCCAACCCTTGAGAGCAGTTCAAAGCCATTCCCCTTACCAGCTGCAGGTTACACTCCAGAAGTAAGCATCCTCGCAGCGAAGTCAGGTGCAGCTCAGAGTACAAAGCTGCCATTCCAGACAGTCTGTTTCTCCTGAAGCTGGGATTTTGTGAAAGAAATCGAGAGCTTAGCTCTTCTCCATGCTCATGTGTGAACCTCTGTTGCAGTGCTCACAGCCTGAAGAGAAGTCTTTGTCTGTAGGAGGTTTTAAATGACACCTAACTCAAAGCAAGGGTGAAGGGCAGGCTGAGGCCTGAAGGCCACAATATTACTAACGGCATCAAAGCTCTGCCACCACCCTGGGGTAATTGTCAGAACCTTGGCCATTTTCTAGAAATGGAGATTGCATGGAGATAAAGTGGGACATGGTGGACTAGGCTGAATGGTGGCCTGCCAGAAGAGATAGATGCCTGCGCTCCTGAACCTATGAACAAGACCTTAGGAAGAAGAGTGGTCTTAGCAGAAGTAACCACATCCCTTGAGATGAGAAGATTCTGGAACACCTGGGTCGGTTGCAAATCAACGAAGAGCATCCTTATAAAAGGCAGAGGGAAGACATGGACTCTAGGGAAGAAAACAGAGCGTAGCACCAACTCAGGTGCCTGTAATTCCCCAAAACACCAAGGCGCCCTCATGAAAAGCACCTTTCAAGAGCAAACCCAGTGACATAGAATGCACATCCCCAAGATTCCACAGCTTCCCAAAGCGCCACACTAAAGACCGAGTTTCCGGCAGCAACAGGGCCTACATAGCCCTCATAGCACACTCGGGCCGTGGGGTAGGAGCAGGCCACGTCCTTGATCGTTCTGCAGTATCTGCTGGGATGCAGGTAAATACTGACTGTGATTTTTTAACAAACTTAACTTATTTAAAGTTCAACGCTTCTACCTCCCTTCCAACCCCCCAACACTGAGTAGGAGGACAAGAAGGTTAGTGGGGTCAGAGGGCCAAGTTCTTTCTGCTACTTCCTGCTGGGTGGGGTTGTAGGATTCTTTTGGGGGCAAAACCAATTATCAGTCATCCAGAAATCCAGAAGTCGAGGTAACCAGCAAAATCAGCAAACAGCAAACACCCTCCGAGCAGCTGCCTTTTCTTCCTCTGCTTCATATTTATACCCCTCAAAGTCCTCAGCATTCAACTAATTCCACCTGGCAAAGACCAGGCTCCTCAGGAGACAATTAACAGGTGTGGACAAACTACAATCCCCAACTTGTAATTTTAACAGAAACATATTTACATCCATAAACCAAACATCCACAACAGGTGACAGCTCACTGCTTCTAGCACAGTCTTCACGTGCCTCCTGCCATAAATCACTCCATCTTCCTAACCAATGTGGAGGGTGCGCCCAGCCTTAGAGATGGGAAAACTGACACGCAGGCACTGAAGAATATGCTCACGGTCCTTCTAGAGTTCATGCCTGCCGTGCTGTGTTTGTTTTCTAGGGCTGTGCAAACAGCGGCATAAACTTGAGCCCTTCAGTTTTCTTGTGGTTCTGAGGAACACAAGTCCAACAGGTGGTGCTGGCACAGTTAATCCTTTCTCAGAGCCGTGAGGGAGATGGCTGTTCATAGCCACACTCTTTACCTTGTACTGGGCCATATTCTCAAAGAACAGTTTTGCTTCTTCCTCATTTTATTAAACAACAGAATTTACCTATGTCCAAATTTCCCTTTCTACGAGGATGCTAGTAATATTAGACTGGAGCTTATGCTTATAATTTCATTTTCATTGGTTGCCTCTGTAAAGACTCTGTCTCTAAATATGACCCCATCTGGGGCCATGAAGGTTAAGATTTCAGCATATGAATTTAGGGATATCACAAACTCATGATTGTTGTAATGCACCGTCACCTAAAATGAGAAAATGAATGAATGAATGAATGAGCCAATGAACAAATGAGGCAAACTAGTGTCCCTTTCCTTTAGAAGTACTGAACCCTAAAGCACACCTCCACTGCTGCTCTTCTCTTGTTCCATGAAGATGAAGGCCAGTTCAGGACCAACAAGTTAGGAATAAGTGCTGACCACTTATTATTCCTAACTTGTTGATCCCAGCACTGGGGGAGGCAGAGGCAGGCTGGTCTCTGTGAGTTTGAGGCTAGCCTGGTCTACAAAATGAGTCCAGGACAGCCAAGGCTACACAGAGAAACCTTGTCTCAAGAAACCAAAAGAGGAATAGCTTCCCCTCTCCCCCTGAGGTAGGGCTTTTCTGTGTAGCTCTGGCTGTCCTGGACTTGCTATGTAGACCCGGCTAGCCTCGAACTCACAGCGATCCACCTGCCTCTGCTTCCCTGAGTGCTGGGCTTACAGGCATGCACCAACCCGTCCTGCTAAGGAATAGCTTTAGTAGATGTAAGCTACTAAGCATGATCAATACCAGTTCCAACGTTCCTTATCTGTGTGGCTTTCACAGACGTCTCAGCCTTTGAGAGCACCTCTCCTTTTCTGATGATCGTACATATAATACTTGCTGACACATGGCAGCAAATAAATTAGTAAGAGCCTCTGAGGCAAGCAGTGCCTGGCAAGACCTGAGGCCTGCTCCTGTCTTAGCCACCTTCCACCGCACAGCAGTTCCTGGGCTGGGCTGCTTCTGTGTGTGTGTGTGTGTGTGTCCGTGTGTGTTTATGTGTCTGTCTCTCGGTGTCTCTGTCTGTGTGTGTCTGTCTGTCTCTCTCTGTGTCTGTCTGTCTGGTTCTCTGTATCTGGCTGTCTGTATGTATGTCTCCCTCTCTCTCTCAGGCAGAACCACCCCAGGCACCCTCCCCTCAGCTTCTTACAGCATTTCCAAACCATGCTGCCCTCCACTTGACCACCATTGGGACCTGAGACTTTTCTTAGGAGCCAACCTTGATGCAACAGGGATGACAGGTCTAGGAACAGGGCTGTGAGGCTTCAAGTTGCTGAGTTTACAGGGCCTAGATATGCAGCACGATATCAGACAAGACTGAGCCAGTGTCTGTGCTCCACGACATACAAATGAGATGAGTCACTCTGTGTGCTTCTTTTGTCCCTCGAGTCTGAAAGTCAACTGCTGCTACACTCAGTTTTGAAAGCGTGAAGACCTTGATTGGAGACAGTCCAAACACAACATCCAAGTTGGTGATAGTATTGATGGCTGTCAGAGAAGACCAGTTAGCTTGGTTCAACTGCTTCAACAAATACTGACTGAGATCAACTAAAACCTATTACTCTCCATGTAACTTGAACACAGATCCAGAGACATCTCCTTCTCTGTAGTCAGAGCACTCACAGGGAGGAGGAGCAGGTGTGTACACACACTAGGGAGGAGAGCAGCCTGTAGTCAGAGCACTCACAGGGAGGAGGAGGACCAGGTGTGTGCACATACTAGGGAGGAGAGCAGCCTGTAGTCAGAGCACTCACAGGGAAGAGGAGGACCAGGTGTGTGCATACACTAGGGAGGAGAGCAGCCTGTAGTCAGAGCACTCACAGGGAGGAGGAGCAGGTGTGTGCACACACTAGGGAGGAGAGCAGCCTGTAGTCAGAACACTCACAGGGAGGAGGAGGACCAGGTGTGTGCATACACTAGGGAGGAGAGCAGCCTGTAGTCAGAGCACTCACAGGGAGGAGGAGCAGGTGTGTGCATATTTTAAGGGAGGGTGCAGTCACTGTCCTAGAGAGAGGACCCAGCTCACCTTCAGGACCAAGGAAACCTGAACAGTTGGAGCCATGCAAAGACAGAGGCTTGCCGGCATCTGGTCTGGGTAGCCAGGTAAAGCGTGCTGGCTCACAGGGATTGGTGGGTACTGGTGAAGCCCTGTGGCGTGAGCAGAAAAGCAACAAGTTTTGAATTCCATCGGATGACTGACTCTCACAGCAGTGCATGAGCTGGAGAAGAATCTGTGCTACCCTTACGCCCATCAGAATGGCTAAGATCAAGAACTCAAGTGACAACACATGCTGAAAAGGAGTGGAGAAAGAGGAACCCTCCTCCACTGCTGGTGGGAATGTAAACTTGTAGAACCACTTTGGGAATCAATCTGGCACTTTCTCAGACAATTACAAATAGTGCTATTTCAAGATCCAGTTATACCACTCCTAGGCATATATCCAAAAGATGCTCAAGTATACAACAAGGATATTGCTCAACCATGTTGGTAGCAGCTTTATTTGTAATAGCCGGAAGCTGGAAACAAACTCTCCACTGAGGAATGGATACAGAAATTGTGGTACATTTACACAATGAAATACTACTCAGCAATTAAAAAACAAGGAAATAATGAAATTTACAGGCAAATGGTGGGAACTAGAAAAGATCATTCTGAGTGAGATATCCCAGAAGCAGAAAGACACACATGGTATATATTCACTTTTAAGTGGATGTTAGACTATAACAGGATAATCATACTAAAATCTGTATACCTAAAGGAGCTAATCAAGAAGGAGGACCCTGCGTAAGATGATCAATCCTCAGTCAGAAAAGCAAGCAGGACGAACATTGGAAGAGGGAGAAAACAGGGAACAAGACAGGAGCCTACCACAGAGGGTCTCTAAAAGACTCTACCTAGCAGGGTATTAAAGCAGATGCTGAGACTCATAGCCACACTTTCAGCAGAGTGCAGGGAATCTCATGAAAGAAGGGGAGACAGAAAGACCTGGAAGGGTCTGAAGCTCTATAAGAACAACAGAACCAAAATATCTGAGCCTAGGAGTCTTTTCTGAGACTGATACTCCAACCAAGGACCATTCATGGAGATAACCTAGAACCCCTACACAGATGTAGCCCATGGCAGCTCAGTCTCCAAATGGGTTCCCTAATGGGAACAAGGACTGTCTCTGACATGAACTCAGTGGCTGGCTCTTTGATCACCTCCCCATGAGGGGGGTGCAGCCTTACCAGGCCACAGAGGAAAACTAGGAAAGAATCCTGATGAGACCTGATAGGCTAGGGTTAGATGGAAGGCGGGAAGGGGCTGAGGAAGGGGCATGGGAGAAGAGGGAGGGATTGGGAGGGGACGAGGGTGGGTTACAGCTAGGATACGAAGTGAATAAATTGTAATAAATAAAAAATTATATTAGAAAAAGAATCTGTGCTAGGAAGTAGCACAGTTGTACAGCCATCTTAGTGACTCACCTGTTTAGCAATTATAGAATTCTATGTTATTGCATTAGAATAATACAATAATTTATCATTTCCTGGTAGCACATATTTTAAGTTCCAAGAGTTCATAAATATTCCAGGGAAATGCCAAATTAAAAAAAATACTCCAAATTTTGCATTTATCTGCTAATCACCCTCTTAAAATGGTATTTACCAATGAAATTAAAATGTAATGTGGCTTATTTTATGCATACAGGCTCTCCTCCCTGGGAATAAAGTAGGTCATCTGAGCACCACAAAGGAAAGTCTGTAATTTGTCTGTTATTGTTTTATTAATAATTTTATTCTCCATAGACTTTTGTTAAATTATACAGCAGACTTGAAACTGAAACAAGCAACATATTTCAGGTTTTTTTTTAACTGACATTTTAAATTTCATTTTTCTTTACTATTATTAAAAATATACAAATGGCTTTAACTTATCAGGAAACCACTACAGTATGAAGTAGAAACACACAAAATGCATCATGGGATAGCCGTGCAAAGCTGGTCAACATCATCTCCAGTGTGGCACTGACTTCAGCAGTCCTCCACTATGCTCAATTGGAACTCCGCAGTTCTTTTAGGACAAAGGTTTGTGTGTGCTGTGTTCATGTAATATGAATCATTTCCCATGCTCCCGGGATACCTGTTTTGATGTCTGAACAATGTAGGTTTTGGCATGCGTTGAAGGGCTCTGCTCACGTGGCCTTCCTTGGTTCTGAGTGAAGGCAGGAACCTTTAAATATAGCCCTGGCTGCCCTTCCTGGAGTTCTCTGTTCTGCCTTCTCTCTCCTCTGGCTAAACTCCTTGTCAGACTTTCCTGGTGAAGATCTCTCTTGCTGTTCACTTGCTGTGCCCTGTGAACAGGACGCAGCCCAGCTGGTATCACACTCAATTTCACTGACACCTGTCACTCTCTTGTACTGCTCCTATCTTACTGACTGCTCTCTCCAGCAGAGATGCAGACCTGTTATGAGCTGGAATGCCAACCACAGATGGAGTGAGAGGACCTGGAATGACAAATAGGGGAAAGCTAAGGCCTCTTCCATGCTGAGTTCTGGGACTTGAAGATGGGGGTGCTTCTTCAAGTTTGTAACATTTGACCTTGGGTGGACACAATGCCAAAACCAAGTGTTGTAGGCTAGAGCCGTGCCTCAGTGGTTGAGAGCACTTGCCACTGTTGCAGAGAACTCAGGTTTCTAGAACCCACATGGCAGCTTAGCACTAGGGGATCTGGTGTCCTCGTCCAGAGTCCAAGGGCACCAGGCATCCACGTCATATAGACTACATACAAGCAAAACACTCATAGACATAAAACGAACAAAAGCTTTTAAGAGCAAGTGTTGGGGTGAGTCATAGTCATCTGTGAAGGAGCTGTGGAGAGTTTCTATATGTTTAAATGAAATCAGGAGTTCTAGCCCTTGTCAGGATGACTTCTGCCCCTCAAAATATAAAAATGCCTTTTAAGCCTCTATCAAGCTTCTATATTTGGGCCGGCTCTCACCTTTCACCACGTCCTGCCAAAGACTCTCCTTGCTTAACCCCAAGCCCAGGCCACCACGAGCCAGGCTTGGCTTCCACACAGACGAAGCAGGCCAGGCCGTCAGTCCGGGGCTGCCGAGGCCTGTGTGCTGCCGAAGCTCTGTTGCATCGCAATTCCACCAGACACACTGACAGCCAAGCAGAAAGTCTGAATTGCGGCCTGGTGAATGCATAGGTCACTTGCCCGCATCACGTGGCCCTGAGCCTCGGCTTTCATTGTCTCTTATGTGTAAAAGCGCATTCTGGTTGACAAACTTCAGTGAACAACAGTTAGCGAGCTGCAAAAACCACAGAAGCCGAAAGGAAAGTTAGTACATTTAGGAGTGTGTGTTCATAAATGTCAGCGTGTGTAAGCATGTGCTGTAGCACACGTGGAAACGATAGGACAGGCTGGACTCGCAGCCTTTCGCCTTGTTTGAGAAGAGAACTCCTCTCCACCACATGCCCAGGCTAGCCAGCTCACCATGGAGTTCTGTGTGTGCCGCACCTCACCATAAGTGTTCTGATATCACTGTTGTGTCTGGCTACAGTGGGTTCTGAGGCTCCAAACCCAGATCCTGATATTTGCACTCCGGTACTTCACCCACTGAGTGACAGCCAGCCCCTGTCCAGGCCAGCCTGGTCTACATGGTGAGCTTTAGGAAAACCGGGGCTACGCAGGCAGAGACCCTGTCTCCAAAAATGCTCAATCAATCAATCAATAAATATTCCTTGATTTGCAAATGCTTACATGTCAGACACTTTCCTCAGAGCTTTCTGGGTAGCAAGTTACCTCATCACTTCATACAGACAACGAAGCTACAAGATGGAACCTTCTGTTCAGTGAGGACACACCCAGTGAGGACCACGCCCGTCTCCATCAATCACAATCTTGTCAGCTGCAAGCCTCGGACCCAGACGTCCCTTCCTCTCAGCTCATATGGAGATCCCACTCAGCCCAGTACTACCTCACTGTGAGGAAGCACAACCGTTTCCTTCAGAGTCCACCCTGTTCTCTGCCCTCGAGTCTAACTCAAAAAGCCTGGGCCAAACAATGACAACCATTCCCAAAGCAGTTCCAGCGTCAGACTTCAACTTGAGTCACAGCGTGTGTGTAGACTCAGCAGCGCAGCCCCACACGCACCTCAGCGTCTTCTCTCCCACGCTCAGAGAGAATGGGAGGCCTGCCTCACCCTGGCCACAGCCGAGCTCCCAGTGTATCGTGTAGAGGATACAGACAGGAGTGCTTGCTGCCGTTCTAGGTCTCCCTCTCTCCCTTTCACACACCCTCCTGCCTCAACACACACACACACACACACACACACACACACACACACACACTTACACCTAAACACACACATACACTCACACAAACACAGAAACTCACATTCTCTCTCTCACATACACACTCACAATCACATACACAGAGAGACTCACATTCTCTCTGTCTCACACACAGGACTCCTTCTCTCTCACACACAAACACACACATTTACACACATAAGCACTTACACAGACAAAGAGACTCACATTCTTTCTCTCTTTCTCAAACACACACACACACACACAAATGAATAGGCAATGATTTTTCAGCAATAGAGCATTTTAAATCATGATTTAAGGAGGGAAAAAAAATCATGAATATTAGCTTCCATAGAGCATAATCCCAATAGCTCCCACATTTCAAACCACTCGGCAGAGCAAGGCTGCTTTTACTTGCCTTGATATTTACAGCTCTCCCAGGGGGTTCCGGGCAGTCCAGCTGCCCTTTTTCACCCACCCCTAACCTTCAACCAATCTCTACTAAAGCAAGCTACACAGGGGGACAGCGGAGCTTCTTCTGCTAAGTGACTGTCATGCTAGGTCAGTGAGGAGTCCTGGCAGACATGGGAGAGGCTGTGGGATCTGGCTTAAGCTGGCTGAGTTCTTCCTTCTGGAGCTTTCTCATGCTCTAGGTATCCTTCTCTACAAACTCCCCAGGTCCCAGGAAACACACACACACACACACACACACACACACACACCAGCTGGCACTCCAGTGCCTTCAGATCAAGAGACAGTAACATTGACTTACTGGGGTTCTTGCACTATACCTTGGGGTGTCCTGCCTCTGAGATTCCATTGGCATCCTCATGGGAGATACCAGCCCTTTACTGTCCACACACGAACTGATATCAGAACTGTTCAGGAAAAGAGGGTCTGACCAGAAAAGGTGAGAGCACAGGCCATGATGCTCATGCCCTAGAGGAAATCTGGTGGTTTCATGAACTTACCACAAGACCTGTGAAGCCATTTTTCTCATTCAGTTGCTTTCTCTCCTCCTCTCCCAGCCCCCATATAGCTGGACATATGTTCTCAAATACAACAAAGGAAACTGTCTAAAAGAGAACAACACAAGTTTTTGCACCTATGGACAAAATACAGTATTGTGATTGCTTTTGTGAGCCCTGGGGAAAAAACATGGAGAGAGGGGATATTTATTAGGAGATGGACGGCCCCCATCCTGCCTTTCTCGCTAGTGTTCAGAGCTTATTGCTTTGCAGTCACATTATATGGAGCTCGGGCCATGGGCACACCTTTTCTTTCATAACCACTTGCCTTGTATATGTTATTAAATGTTTAAGCATGGGCTGGGATTCTATTGTAGTTTTAAAGTTTAATGTTTCTCAAATGATTTGAGAAAAAAAACAAACCCTGCATTTGGAGCAAAGTTAAAAGACCCCAGAGATCCTGGCAGTATAGTGGTTTTAACAAAGGAATGGCAATTCTGTCTGTCTTGTGAACTAGCCCTCTGGCTGTTGGGAATACGTGCACTGTCTGGAGGGAATGTTCAGGATAACTGGATATGAACAGCGAGCTCTGTGTGCAGCAGAAATGGAGCAGCGTAGGGAAGGGACTCTCTGGGGACAAGCTATGTAGGACAGCTGTCACCTGCTCTGAGGTGGCCTTTGTGTTTGGAGATTAGCACGCTATCAGCACAGGGCACTGAGGGTGGACACAGCAAGTGAGCAGAGAGGCAGCACTGACAGCGTACTGCAGAGCTCCTCGCTTCTCCAGAGAAGTGTGGGGCAAGCCAGCCCTGAGCATCGGTTCCTCTCCTCTCAAGCCATTTCCCTCCAGACTTCTACGCTGCCTGTGTGGGACTCTCGCTGAAATTACCAAATCACAAAAACAACTGTGGCCGTTGGGTCTACACGGTGTCGTCTGGACAGGTTATGGGGCGCCCGGACTGTGCTTCCTGGGTGTGGCTGGGGTACTTCCACGCTATGCTGACATTTTAACATGAGGCATGAGTATGGGCATCATCTGATTGTTAGGGACCTACAGAGAGCAGAGGCGGAGGAAAGGAAGACAGCCTGCTGCTGCCTCTCTAGTGTCTCATCTCACGCCCACGTGACCTGGACTCACACCCTTTGGTAGCTCTCTCCTTGCCAGGCTTCCAGCATGGGCTCGGGTCACAGAGCTTTCACTGTGGCTCCAATGGCGTGTGATGGGCAGGAGACATCTCCATCCCAGGCCCAGGTCCAGTCTCGTCTGCAGAGGAGTTCAAGACAAGCACAGGTAACTTAAAATCACTGTCCCAAAATCAAAAGGGCAAGGGGCCTGGGGACAGAGCCCAGTGGTAGAGCACTTGCCTAGACATGGGTGTGCTGGGCTCACTCTCGGTACCACAAAGAATAAACTGAGGTAAGCCTAGAGACTCTCAGTCTCTCACAAGACTGTCCACACTCTCCCAGCATTCTGCTGAGTGGACAGGAAGCCCTCATGCTTGCTGCTTGCTGTCTTACCATGTCCAGCAAAGGAGGGGAAGGCTGCATGGAGATGTGGTGGAAGAGTCCATTCTTGTGACGTCTTGTTGAAGAATAGAGCTGCTTTCTGCTTTTGTCCAAAAAATACCTTCCTGGAGCTAGTTGAAGGGTTGTGTTTTAACTGTTTTGGAATAGATTTCCAAGCAGCTTAATATTGACTGTTGCTTGGTTATTAGCAGGACACTTATACAGCTCTATAATGAAAAAGAGCAAGCTGAGCAAGGAAAAATACAAAATGTACAGTTTGGGGAAGAAAAAAAGCACTGGGGAAAAGGTTTTTTTATTTTTATTTTATTTTTTTTTTAAAGCATGATTCTAAATGGAATAAAGAGAGTTGTTAAGCTCAGGGCAAGAACCCACTCAGCAAAACTTGAACTTGTGAAAAGGAATTAAGGAAAAACTTGGTGGCAAAAACCTTTCATCCCAGCACTGGAGAGACAGAGGCAGGTAGCTCTCTGGGTCTGAGGCCAGCTGGTCTACAGATCAAGTTCTAGGACAGCCAAGTTTAGGTAGTAAAGGAAACCATCGACAGAATGCTAAAAAGAAAAAACAAATGTATTTAATTGAGGGGCCATATTCCAGCCCTGGCAAGCAGCTTCGCCCATGTGACTCTTGACTTTAGAGTCACGGATGCAGAAAGGGGTTGCCAAATCTCCGAGAGTAACCGAGGCTGGCTGTGTGGCAGCAAAGAGTAACCGAGGCTGGCTGTGTGGCAGCAAAGAGTAACCGAGGCTGGCTGTGTGGCAGCAAAGAGTAACCCAGGCTGGCTGTGTGGCAGCAAAGAGTAACCCAGGCTGGCTGTGTGGCAGCAAAGAGTAACCCAGGCTGGCTGTGTGGCAGCAAAGAGTAACCCAGGCTGGCTGTGTGGCAGCAAAGAGTAACCCAGGCTGGCTGTGTGGCAGCGATATTCCCGCATGGAGGCCCAGAGAAGTCTTGGCCGGAAGCTGTGAAGAGCAGGCCGGCATTGCCTTGCAGACCTCCAGATGTTGGTGATGCCAGAGCCCTGAGATACCTGCCTGGGACAGCTGCCAGCAGGGAGTGAAACCGCCCAAGAGAAGAGTGTGCTCCAGTCAACAAAGCTGGAAGGAGTTCAGAGATCTGAGGAGTTCTTTGACATCAGATGTGGGGATGCAGAGTTTGGAGTTTACCCAGCTGGTTTTAGGTCTTGCTTTGGTTCAGTATTTCCTCACTATGTTCCCTTTCCTTCCTCTTGAAATGGCAATGTATATTCTGTGCCATCGTGTGTTAGAAGTATATGATCTGCTTTTTTGTTTTGATTTTACAGGTAGTTATGGTTAAGAGATTGCTGTGAGTTTCAGAAGAGACTGAACTTTGGACAGCTGAACAATGCTGAGACTGTTACAGACTACAGGGACTGCTGAAGTTATACTAAAAGCACTGATGCATTATGGTATTTCTCTAAAATAAGCCTGTGGTGGAGTAGAATGTGGTGGTTTGACTAGGAATGGCCAGCATAGGCTCTTGGATGATTTGAACACTTGGTTACAGGAGAATGGCACTATTAGGTGTGGCTTTGTTGGAGGAAGTGTCAGTGTGCATGGACTTTGAGGTTTCAGAAGCTCAAGCCAGGCCCAATGTGATTCCCTCTTCCTGCTGCCTGTGGAACAAGATGTAGAACTCCTGGATCCTTCTCCAGCACCATGTCTGCCTGCATGCCACCATGCTTCTCACCATGATGATAATGGACCAAATCTCTCAACTGTAAGCCAGCCCCAAATTAAGCTTCCTTTTGTAAGAGTTGCCACAGTCATGGAGTCACTTTACAGCAATAACATCCCTCATTAAGACAAAGGATGCTGGAATAAGGCCCTAAAAGGTCAGAGGCTGAGATCATCCACCTCAGAGAATGAAACTGCACTGGCAGTGAGGAGAGCAGAAACCAGCATCCTTACTTAAGTGCATTTCTTACATTCTCTAAAGTTCTGTTTCCTTCATGAGAAATAGACATCAAGAACATTCTCTGTTACCCAGGTAACACAGAATAGGCAAGTCTGATACAAGGACTGACAAAATCAGCACACTATTCTTCAACAGAGTATTAGAGAGCTTAAAATTGCACAAGCCTGTGAAATGCCTATGATCCCCTCAGCAGACAGCTGCTCAGCATTTAGCCTTTCAACAAAGAACAACTAAGAGGACCAAGCTCTGTCTGGTGACTAGATCTAGAAGAGAAGGGCCCCACCTTCTGTAGCAGGAAACACCTCTAGGAAGAGATAGATGTTGAGCTGAGACAAAGCTAACAAGAAAGAAAGAAGCGTGGAGCCCCAAACTAGAACAGACATGAAGGATGAGTACACAGAGGCCAGACTCTGAGAAAAGCTACAGATGATGCCCGCTGCTGCCTTTTGCTCATTTCCAGGAGAGGCTCTGACAAACTGATCACACTTTCCCAACCTCCCAGAACCCTGTATGGTCGGGTCCATTTCACAGCAGAGGAGAGCAAGGGTCTGAGAAAGCAGAACTTGTTCTGTCTCCTCACATCCTCCCACTCCACCTACTGCCTTCCTTCTGTGAGCTGAATTGCTGTGGAGCAGGAAGACTGCTGCAGTGAATCACAGCTAGGAACAGTGGGTGGACACTGAACTAAGTCAGAGCTCAGCCCCACCGCAGGGAAAACTCTAGCCCTGGGGCTGTCCCCAAGAAGGCACTGCCTTTGGAGACTGAGGTTCCCACTGCTCCACACTTGAGCATTGTTGGGGGTCCTGGAAAAGAGAGGGGACTAACAAAACCCTTCTGGACCAGTGTCTTTTGGGTTCCTTCCCACGCTCTCAAACTCATCATCTGTGAAGGTCACTTTCCCACTTTGGGGGAGAAAGGGCCACCTTTGCCCTCACCACATTTCCTTCCAGCAGTCAACCAGGGCACTGCAGAGCAGAGCTGTCCCCAGAGCCAGCTTCTGCCCTTCCCACGAGGGAAGCTGACTCCAGCACCTTGGTACACAGACATCTTCGCTAGGAAGTTTCTCGAGCCTCCATCCTCCACAGCAGTCTGACTGGCAGCCTCTTTTGCCTGTATGATCATGAGCTAGGAGTGGTTACCCAATGCCTTACAAAAACCTAACAGGCGAATGAAATATAGACCACAACCAGCACAACCTCCCTGCACATAACCCTCTGCAAAGAAAGCCGGCATAAGCGCACTATGCACCTCACAACGTCCGCATTGTACTGTGGAATTCTTTTTAATGAAGCTGTTACTATGCCACAAGAATGCAATAAAACATCTGAAACCTGAAATTTCCTATTTTTACCACCTCCTGTAAAAATTTCCAAAAAAATAAAAAGAATTGTTTTCAAATGTATACAGGAATAATTGGATAGAGAGTTTCCATGCCAACTTTCCACTTGCAATGAATTCTAAAGGGTGCTGCTTCATAAGCCACTAAAAATATGAGGGGAGGATGAAATATTATGGAGTATTAATATGATCAAGCATAACACACCTTAGAAGGAACCACTGACTTACCATCTCCTGGTGGAGGTCAGCACAGGGACTGCTTTTATACACTAAAGTGTTCGCAAATAATCAGGTTTTAGCAGAGTTGTAAAGTATTTCTGAGCAGAAAAGCTGTCGGTGTGAAACTCTGAACACTGCATGTGAAGGGCCAGTTCTATGCTGGTCAGTCCAGAAGCATAATGCTTTCCTGAGTGGTTCACAAGGACAACCTTCTAGTGCCCTGAGGTTCCTCTTCCCAAGACAAATCTTAGCTGACCCTTGCTGTAAACTGGCGAGACTGCCGTGTAAAAATAAACAGCCATGAGCGTTGAGCAAAGGTGCCTGGCACAGTTTGTCTGCAGTGGTATTTGCGGTAGCAGCTTCGGCAAGACGACCAGCTCTTTACCACGTCCTTGAGGTGTAACTGTTTAATGTGGTGATGCCTGTGCTCTGATTTTATGTTTGTCAGCTCTCACATTTCCTCAAACTATCCTTAAGCTCGGGACAGCTGTACTCCACTTCTTCATTCTGCAGATGTCTTTTCCGGAACATTCATTTCAGTCAGAGCATCCAGCACAAGCTTTCACACAAGCAAGCTCCAACATGAAGTACAGACTGCCTGCCTGCCTACCATCTGGCTCTACCAGCAAAAAGTGTTTTCTGTATAAAGGGACACAGATGAACCATGCCCTAGACTAGACCCACAGTCTTTCCAGGGACACCATCAGTCTCCTCTTCCGTTCCAAGGATGAAACTGCAGAAGGCCTGGTGACAGGAGCTGAGCAGTCAGGTTTCCTGTGCATACTGAAGTTCATTTTAAATGGCTCAGGGGTTGGGGTCACTTAAGAGTATCCTTGCCCTTAGAAACCAACCTGATACTTAGTTTTTGCAGAGACAACTGGTTCTTTCTCAAAAATATTCTAAGAAACTCATAGAACAGAAGCAACCTAGGTTTCAGCTAGCTGTTGCAGAGGCTGGTTGTTGAAAGCCCGGCATTTCCCAGCTTATCTAGAGCTGGGTCATTTTCAGTCCCTCGGTGACTGTTCTAGCCACAGGCGTCCACACTGGCATTATCGGTATGATCACGCTGAGCATGGAAAGGCAATCCGCAGCTCTAATGCTTGGGCTGTGTGTACTCATAAAAATGAGAGTAGGTTTCAGTCCTCGTGCTGATCTTGTTCGTTTACCTTATCTTTGGTCACCGTCGGAACAGTACATGGTATACTGAGCAAAAGAATCAAGGCTGACAGCCTGAGATCTATTTGGTGCTCCCACTGTGGAAAATTTTCAGATAGTTTTAAGACATTTAAGCCACATGAAAAGAGATTCTTTCAGAAACCTACCTGTCTTTTGTCTTTGTTTGCAGATATTGATGGAATGGACACCCGTTACAGCGGTAGATAATATTCTCATCTTTATCACACAAACCTGTGGAAAATGAGGCCATTTGGATGCCAACTCACCAGCATAGAACTGAGCTTCAAGTTCTGAAAGATAAGATGAAGCTATGCAACCAGATTAAGATTCTGGACAGGACAGTCGTCTTATGGACCATCGAGCTGTGACAGCCCACAGTGCAAGCTCATGGGAGATCCGAACTGAGCAGCCATCTGGCCCTCTGTACTGAAGCTCGTAGCTTCTGCTCAGTGCGCACTCTCTGGATGAGAAGAGCACCCGGGTACACACTAAATGTACTCATGTGCCAGAGTACACGCGTGCTCGCCAGACAGCCACTGTGCAAGCTGGGCAAGCTTCTCCACGCTCCTGTCTTACTTCCTGTCAAGCAAGCTCCTGCCCACAGTGCTGTCGGGATGAACTAATGCGTCCCCATTTGCTACAGGAAATGCAGACGTGAGCTGAGTGTGGGCCCCCAGCCTGCACCACTACCTCTCCCAAGACAGGAAGCTCCCTATGAACTCACAAAATAGAATTTTAAGAAGCTGTCTGAAACACAGCTGGATGAGTTCACTGTTCCCGCCCTTCTCCACCTCCCAAGCCACTTGGAACTCGGCCCCACTGTCCTGGCTCTGGACACCACTATTCACACCCTCTTCCCAAGAGCTTGGCGCTAAGCTTGTAGAGAAGGAGTTTCTAATGAGTAGACGAAGATTGTGCGCCTCAGTGTGAGCTCGTGTCGCCAGCCCAGGGCCACGTGAACTGCTAGCTGCAGGAGGAGCTTCCAAGCCCCTTTCCATCATAACAGCTCACCCCAGTCTTTGGAAGAGATTGCCACCAGCCTCAGACCTACCAGGGAAATGCTCGAATTTCACCGAAAAGGACAATTGTTTTGCCCGATGCATTCTAGAGCATCCAACTTCACTTCTCTCACAATTCAAACACAATGAGAATTGTTTCATTTATTTTTCAACAATTATGTTTCTGTGCACAATAATAAAAGCAGTTTCTGGGTGGACACTCTGAGCGGTTAACAGTAGTCTAACATCCTCTGACTGGTGAGTCTTTCCGGCTCCCTCAAGTTGATCTCTTCAGTTGGATCTGAGCGGCAGCTTTTGGGACCCCCATGCGCCTGCTTGGTTTGCCACTAGGGGGAGCCGAGGCCGACACTAGTGACCCAAGGCTGCAGGATAAGGTCACTCAGAAGGGTGGACATGCTTTGCTGGACACGGGGGCTCTTTAGGAGTTCAAACTGACTAGGACAGACACAGCTGCTCGGTAAGGAAGTATCTTCCTGAGGTGAGCAAGAGGCATGTTCCACTCCTCCCTGGCCTTCTAGGAGTAAAAAATGCACAGAGGTGAAGTTGCCTGCACACGTGTGTGTGTGTGTGTGTGTGTGTGTGTGTGTGTGTGTGTGTCCATGTGTTTCTGTGGTCTGTGTGTGTATGTGTATATGTCTGTGTGTGTGTCTGTCTATGTGCATATGTTTGTACATAAATCCCACAGACCTGGGGAGAAGGCAGCATGGACATCCTTGCTCAGATTCACCAAAAACAGAGCTCTTTTTTGGTGAAGTAATGTCCCTGTGCCTACTTCTTAGAAATAGTGGCAAAAGTCACTGGTGAAGTGGCCTGAGACACCAACAAGAGTGGCCCGCTGAGGGCACTAGGTTCTATCACTAGGGTCCTAAGCAGTCTTGTTCCAACCTCAAGGACGTGCCCCAGCAGGAGAAAGGAAGTGGGAGAGAAAATGACACAAAGAAGGCTGCCCACCTACACCAAATCCAAGGAGCAGGTGAGCAATATCCACATGCTGCAGGCCGGGCACCCTGACATCACTTCTGCCCACTGCCAGCACAGGTGCGTGGCCACGCAGCAGAAGCCCACTTGAGCTCATCCCTCCAACTCCTGTTTTCCAGAGAAATGGACCTCACAGGTGTGGAGAGAGGGGAGGATGCAGACTGGAACTGGGGCTGGAGGCAGACAGAACATCACAACCCACAAACCGGCACTCCTACCAGAAAATCACACACACAAGAATAACACTTGGCAGGGCTGTTCAGTACACAGAGATGAGAAAGGGAGATACTCCTTTGGCAATGCAGGGCCAGGCCAATCGTATCAGCCAAACCAAGACCACTGCTGCTCCTGTTGGGTCGGGGTGGCAGCTCATAGAGCATGAAATATAAAGAAAAGGATGGAGAAGGATGGGCATGTTGCATATCACCTGATATGACAGGTGATTTGCTATCCTGGCGGGAAGGGGAGGGCATTATTGTGGTGGTAGGACGACTCTCAGAACTTTAGAGAAAAGTTCAGCCACACCAAGGTGAGATGGCAGCAGGGCTATGGTAGATGAGAGAAGACGAGATAAGTTAAATCTTGTTGCCTGAGACAGTGTTCTGACACAGACACTCAATAGTTAAGAGAGAGGTCAGTTCCTCACCAACAGAGTACAATAACAATGCTAGAGTTCCTTTCCACAGACCTGTGGTCATTTATCTAGGCAACCACACACTGCATGTGTGCTCTGAGTGGACACTCATACCCAGAGCCCTCCGGGCTGGTGGAATGCCCTTCATGCAGGGCAGCTTTTGTAGCCAGGTAAGCAGGGGTCCCCTGGCCCTCATTTAGGTAGCAGACGTCACGTGAGCCCGCAGTCTCACTCAGTCCTCATTGTCCTGTCTCCAACAACTGGAATAGATGCTGTGATGGTTAGTGAAAGGGAAATTCAACACCCAGGAGGTGATTCCTCAGGCACATCCATGAAAAACTGTCTAGCTAAAGTACCAGTGTGTGCACACGAGGAATTGTTACACAGCTGTGGAAGGGCAGAGACTGGAACCATCCTGAAACATCTGAAGGATACGGGGCTAACGGTCCTTACCACTGCTCACTGACTGTACCACTTTGGGCTCTACAAAAGTCAGGCAGATACTAAAGGATGACATTGGACTACACCAAACTCAGCAACATGGTATCTCTACTTGAAGATGCTAGACCAGGCACAGATCTTTAGCAGAGGGCATCAGGAGTCAGAAACGAGAAAGGGGGTCACATTTACAAGGGAAAAAAATGTTTCCTGCCTGTGAGGACCAGAGTTCATGATCTCAATGGTCACGGTACAATAAAAATTACCAATGAATTGCATTGGTTCACCTTACAATGGTGTCATGTCAGTCAAACAGGAGCAAGAAGAGGCAAGGACACGGGACACCATGTGAAGAGTGTGCGCGCTGCAGAGCATTTACAGTAAACAGTCAGACCCAGACATGCCATAGCAAAGAGGACTTTGTGTGTTCTGTGCTATTTATTTTTAATCACATTAATTGTACAAAATAAAGGATTCCCTGTAACAGTCCCATTCGTTCATATACCTGTGCTCCATGCTCACACAAAAGCTATTCAAAAGAATCTAACCTGCATCTTAGAAAACTAATCGAATTCTGCATCTCAGAAAATCCTTTTTTTAGTCTCATCTTTTTCTTTTTAAGCAAAGATTTTTGAGAATCAGTGACCCAAAGTAAATAGGTCATTCTTTCTCCAAAGTAAAGGGCAAATTATCATTTTCTATACCTACTAAGAAGAAAGTGTGGGGCTTGGGAGATGGTTCAGCAGGGAAAGTGCTTGCAGCGCAAATCTGGGGGCCGGAAGTCATAAGCCCAGCACAGTGTAGATGCGAGGTAGGTGTTGTGGCCGACATGTGATGGAATAACAACAGGGGTCCCTGGGTCAAGATGGCTAGCTAGATTAGCCTACTCAGCACACACTGGTGACAGACCCTGCCTCAGTGTACAAGGTGGAGAGCCACTGAGGGAGACATGCAGTTTTGACCCATGTGCACATGTGTGCACACACTCACAAATACACACATGCCCACACAGTCCATCAGGGGACTGGAATATGGAACCTCAACTACGACATATCCAGAACTGCCCACTGTCCCAACCAAAATTCAAAGGGAGACAGATGTGGCTAACTCACCATCATTATTAACAGGACTGAAGGTCACAGCAAGCCACAAAGCCAGGTGGCCAGGCCTCCGCCGTCCATCCTTGAAGCACTTTCATGCAGTGGAAAGCCTGATGCAGGGGGAGGAAGCCCAAGCTCACTATGAAGTAAAAGAGAGGATGAACCGCTACTGACGGTAGACCTATTGCAGCGAGACCCCAGAGAGCAGAGAGCGCTAAAGAGGAATTCTCTCAGTGGACAGAGCCTTCAATGGCTTGCCAGTACATCCATTTCAGCTCTTTGTTGGGAGGGTAGAACACATTAAGAATGTCAATGGATTCACAGGCTCTGATGAGCAGGTCAGGGGCTTGTCCTGGGAAGACAAAGACTGAAAGATCATTCACAGATGTTTGGGGGAAAATATGTGGATTGCATGTAGGAGTGTACACCAGGTGTCCAGATTCTACAGTGCATGTAGATATGCACTAGAGGACCACCACCACAAAAACCAACTGACCAGCTCAGCCCAGCCAACAGAAGCTACTCCCTGTGACTGGCTGCTCCAGCCCGGTACAACGAGGCAGCACCAGAGTAGCTGTGGTAGCAGGGATGAAACAAGACTGCACGTGGACAGAAAGCACGGATTCCTGGCTTCTAGTGCTGACACAGCTTCTGACTGTGGAACCAGATTGTGAGTTCAAAAGCCAAGCCTGAGCCACCAAAACTGTTATTCCCAGGGACCAGTTAGCCTGCTGATGCTGAGACCACTGGGACCGTAGCCCACCAGACAGTGGCCGTAACACCCAGCTTCCCAGGCTCCCAATCCTCCCTAAACCGCAGGCCAGCACAGCAGCTGACCCACGGATGATGAATTCTCCCATCGCACACAGCACAGGACCGTGGGACCCACTGGGTCTATCACATTTCCAGAAACTGACAGTCTGTTAGGAAGAACTGTGGTGGCTGAAAGTGAGAGCCTGGCACGGAGGTAAATACTGTATCAGGAGACATTTTCAGGGCTGCAGTTAACACTCAAAAGCAAGATACGCTAGAGTACAGAAACAAACACGCCAACAGAGTGGCTCCGGTTAGGAGTACATGAAGTAGCTTGAACTTGTTATTCTAATACTGAACCATATGAATTTTGACCCTGACAACTGAAGGAATGATGTTTTTAGGAAGGAGTGTCTCTAAGACATAGAAAATTTCAAGCTATGTGCATGGGTTGCTTAGAGTTTCCATTGCTGAAGAGACACCATGACCAAGGCGACTCATAAAAGCAAACATTTAACTGGGCCTGGCTTACAGTTCAGAGGTTTAGTCCATTGTCATCATGGCGTGAAGCATGGCAGCATGCAGGCAGACATGATGCTGGAGAAGCCGAGAGTTCTCCATCTTTATCCGTAGGCAGCAGGAGGAGACTGGAATTCGTTCACCCTGGGTGTAGCTCGAGCTTTTAAGACCTCGAAGCCCCGCCACCGCTGTGATGCACACTTCCTCTCACAAGGCCACACCTCCTCCAATAAGACTATACCTCCTAATGGGAAACCCCATGGCCACGCATTCAAACACGTGAATCTACAGGGGCCGTTCCCATTCAAACCACCACAATGGGCACTTTGAACTTCCCATTCCTGGGACCCAGTGGACAACAGGAGTGAGGATCCTGGCTAAATTGTGACTCTGGATATTGAGAGATGGAAGGATCATTTGCTTTTACATAATGGAGCAAAGAAGAATACGCTTGGTGCCTAGGTGATCCGCTGGGATGTGGATTACCCACATTGCCAGAACTGAACAGGCACAGATAAGGGCAGTAGCCACAACTAACAAGAGCAATGTGACCATGGGCTTATACTCCTCAGAACTGGATGACCGCACCAGCTAAACCACTCAGGCCAGACAGTGTCAGGTGGTTGTGAAAGGACTATAGATGACAATGGCTGTCAACTGAAATTCAAGATGAGTTTTACAGTTTTTGGTTCACCCTACCATGCTTCCTCTTGGCCTAGGAAAAGAGAACAAGCAAAGTCCTGTGGAAGCTGCACCCAAATTTAGTCTACAAAAATATAAAATGAAATCTTGCACAGTGGCACATTTCTGTAATCCTGTCACTTGGGAGACACAGGCAGGAGAGCCGGACATTACACAGGGAGTTTGAAGGCAGCCTGAAAATAAAGAAGGGAAGGGAAGAGGGGAAGGGGGAGGAGGAAGGGTAGGAAGAGGGGGGAGGGGAGGGAGGGGAAGGAAAGAGGCAGGAGGGGAAGAGAGAGCAGGAGACAGGATGGGTGGGCTATGGTGCATGCTGTGGTGAGATCCAGTTGGGGAGACTTCAACTTGAGTTCACAGTCCCATCTTAGAGAGAAGCCCTCTGCATGACCAGCCAGTGGGTGGAGGAGGTAATGGAGGCCTATTCTAAGCACCGATCCCAGTCTAAGTTCTCCCTAACATCAGAAACCAAGGAGAAACCGCTCAACAGTAAAAGCTGTCACAAAGACTGAAGTATATCCCAGGTGGAGATGAGAGGTCTCCAGAGCCTCAGTGTGGTGGTCACACATTCAGTCCCAGCACTTAGGAGGCAGAAGCAGGAGTTGTGTGAGCTAGAAGCCAGTTTGGTCTATACAGTGAGACAGCCAGGACTATATGGAGAGACCCTGTCCCAGATAAATAAACAACAAACAAAAACAAATGACTAGAAGTCCTCTGTGATTACTCCAGTGTGATGTCATCAGAAGGAGAAAGAGGAGCCGGTGGTGGGACTACAAAAACATTGATCGTGACAGTTGTGAAGCCAAGCAATGAATATAAAGGAACTCACTCATATTTTCTCTATTTTAGACTTACTTGAATTTTTACCAGACAGACAGAGAGTGGGCCTCAGCCGGTACTGCCTAATACCAAACAGAAACCAGGGCTCCCTTTTCTTCACCCCAGCGGTGCCAACCCAGGTTCCCATGGCAGCCCTGCACAGGCCTACCCTCTGAAGAGTTCTCATGAGATGCAGAAAATAAACAAGGTAACTAATTGGGAAGGATCTTTGTGCTATCTGTGTGTCAAACTTGCTTTCAATCCCTCCTCTGAGGACACAGATGGAACCTCCGGGATGCATAACCGACTGTGATCAAAGAGGCTCAGTGAGAAGAAACCCAGAAAGCAGCGAGATCACAGGCTGTGTGCATGCACTCTCCCTGCACAGCTAACCAACCAGGACGTAGAAATGCAATCTCCTACCTCTCAAGCAGCCAGGGATGCTGCTGAAAGGCTTCTGTCCTGGCTCTCTCATGACAAACAAAATGAGTCTGTACTCTTATTTTATACTCTAAAGCACAGGTGGGACAGGCAAACACGATTTTACAGAAGTATATATGGCAATGAGCAGGTTCTTAAAGGAAGCAACCCACTCTTTCAGTTGTTCTGCTTGGTCTCTCTATTCCAGGGAGAGAGTGAAGTCACGCTTGATAGGCAGTCAGCACAAGCAGTGCTTTAAGTAAGTCAATAAATACGTATCTAATGACTGCTCTTCTCCATGTTACGTCACCACCTGTAAGGGACCTGGAGGCAATTGTGCATTCATGGGGTTTGTTTTTGCTAGAGGATCCGCAAGACGTAAACATTAATAGCCAAGTCTTAGCCCACATCCCATCATGCAGGATGGCTGGGAAGCTCTTCTGCAGAAGCTCTGCTGTGTGTGGTTGGTGCTGCTAGGTCACAGGTCACACTCTAAACCAACCATTTCCACTAGAAGAGACTGTCCCGACAGCTGGGAACTTAACTCCTTCCTTGGGCCGAGGATGCCAGTTGGCATCAAGTACATGGACTATGTGCTTGTGGCAAAACTGCTTTTTAGATTGGAATGAAAAATAGCTGAGCTTCTACGGAAACAAGAAAAAGTGGTGGCTCTAATTGCTTTTCTATTGCGATAAACACCATGGTCAAAGCCTATCTGGGAGGAAAGGGTTTCTTTCACCTGCAAGGTACAGTCCATCATCCAAGCTTAAGGAGACACTGAAGCAGAGACCACAAAGGAGGGCTTCTAACTGGTTTCCTTTCTCCCTTGTTGGCTAGGCTATCTTTCTTCTACAACAGACTCACTCATCTTTGGCTGGCACCACCATCAGTGAGCTGGGCACTCTCAACAGCAATTAATCAAGAAAATGCCATGTAGACATGCCCACAGGTCAACGCAATGGAGGCAATTCTTCAATTGAAGAACCCTTTTCCAAAGTGAGCCAACATGACAACCAAGATCAGCTACAGCACAGAGACTTTCAACAAGGTGAAGGAATTTTGAAACTGTATGGGAAAACTTCTGGACAAGTTACGAAAGAACAAGAGTAGATACATCATAGCAAACTGAAGAAAAGAAAATAGATTTAATAAAAAAAAACATATAAAGAGATATAGTTTTCGGCTTTTTAAATTACAGCTGATGTGTAGAATCATCTATACTTAGAGTATATGTTCTGTTGCTTTAATAGTTGTACAGACTGTGAGACAGTTCTGACAATGAGATGATTAGAATAACCAGCAGCTTACAGTTATATGTGTACATATAATCGATAAAAACATTACCTCTGCTTTTAAAAAGAAAGCAATTTCATGTATACAATGCAGTGTCATCTACAGTCGCCATTAGATATCTACGGTGACTTTCTGACTCTACTTAATTGAAATTTTAACTCATTTCCTCCAACATCCCAGCCTCAGAAACCACAGCTACACCATCTCTATTAAAGTACCACTTCTTCAAATTCACACAACCTAGAGCCATGTGGGAAGAGAGCCCCTCGGTGAAGAATCCTCTCCATCAGACTGGCCGGTGGCCACCGCTGTGAGACTGACTTGGCTGATGGCTGGTGTGGGAGCCTGGCCACTGTGAGCAGCGCCATCGCTTGCCTGGGGCCTGGCTGTATCAAAAAGCTACCTGGGCATGCGCCAGGGAGCGCCAACAAACGGCATTCCTTCGTGGTTTCCACCTCAGTTCCTCCCCTGCTTCAACTCATCCTTCAACCATGGACTGTGACCTGGAAGGGTAAAACGAAAAACCCTTCCCTCCCTTAAGCTGCTTTCAGTCACAGTATTAATTAAGCAACAAGATTACATAGGCTAACGTAGCATATTGTGAAATATTTATCCTTTTGTGCCTTGATTATCTCACTTAGAATTGTGTCTTCCATGATCACCTATGTTGTTACAGATAAGATTATTTTGCAAAGCTGAGCGTATGAATTACACTGCATATTTACACACATTTCCTTCATCCATTAATCTGTCAGTGGACAAAGGTTGATTTCTATATTTTGGCTATTATCAGAATACAGATTATCTCCTCAACACACACATTTCATTTCTTTAGCCACGGCACACAGGATTGCTACGGCTGAATCATGTAGCAGCTGCATTTTTTTTTTATTGGAAACACTTTTGGATTCATGCTCTTTTTTTTATTAATTACACTTTATTCACTTTGTATCCCCCCTATAAGCCCCTCCCTCCTCCCTTCCCGGCCCCACCCTCCCTCCCCCTTTTTCATGCATGCCCCTCCCCAAGTCCACTGATAAGGGAGGTCCTCCTCTCCTTCCTTCCTTCTGATCTTAGTTTATCAGATCACATCAGGAGTGGCTGCATTGTCATCTTCTGTGGCCTGGTAAGGCTGCTCCCCCCTCACGGGGAGGCAATTAAAGAGCAGGCCAATCAGTTTATGTCAGAGGCAGTCCCTCTTCCCATTACTATGGAACCCTCTTGGACACTAAACTGCCATGGGCTACATCTGTATGTAGCAGCTGCATTTTTAACGTCTTGAAACACCACACCACTCCTCACAATGCTTGCCAGCTTGCATCCCCCCGACAGCTCTGCTGCAGTTCCTTTTCATGTTACACCCTTTCCAAGTTATCCTTAATATTTCTAGTAACAGGTGTGAAGTGATAGCTCATAGTGATTTACATTCTATTTTCCATAATGACTAAAGATGTTGATATTTTTTAAGATTTATTTACTACATATACTGTGTTCTGGCTACATGTGTGCCTGCACACCAGAAGAGGCACCAGATCTCATTATGAGCTACCATGTGGTTACTGGGAATTGAACTCAGGACCTCTGGAGGAGCATACAGTGCTCTAACTTCTGAGCCATCTCTCCAGCCCCAACAAGTTTTATAACTATTAACCACTTACATTCTCTCCCTTTCTGTGTCTCTCCTTCTTCTTCCTTCTCCTTCACTGGTTGAACCCAGGGACTCAATATGCATGCCCCGCCCTCTACCGTTGGGCCACACGCTGCTTTTGGAAAACACCCCTCTTTTAAATTGCATCATTTTCCTGCTGCTGTACTATTTAAATTTCACATGCATTTTAATATTAATCCTATATAGATTTCTGCTTTGCCAGTGCGTCCTCTTTTTCTGTATGTTGTTTCTGCAGTCTATTTCCTTTGTAGTGCAGGAGAATTTTAGTTTGATGCAATCTCATTTGTCTATGTTTTTTCTGAGCTTAGGTCTGGGGGGGGTTCATATCCCAAGAAAACAATTGCCCAGACCAATGTCAAAAAGCACTTTTCATAAATTAGCTTTTAATAGGATTTCGGCTCTTATATTTTGACTTTATCCACTGTGATATTTTATATATCCATTTTAGATTTTCACACAGTATGAGGAAAAGTCCAATTTTGTTCTACTATCTGTGGATATCAACCTTTCCCGGCAAAGTTCACTAGAGAAACTCTTGCCCCACTGACTCTGCTCAGTTGCCTGCTTAAAATTAGTCGACTAGAGGGCAGGTGCGGTGCTTGACACCTTGAGTTCAGCACTTGGGAGGCCGAGACAGGCAGAGGCCATTCTAGTCTACATCATGAGTTCCAGGACAGCCATGGCTACACAGAGAGACCTGTTTCAAAAAAAAAGGAAGAGAATAAAATGTTATAAATATTGGCCTGGGGCTTCAGAGTTGGCTCAGTTATTAAGGGTACTTGTCACTCTTGCAAAGGATCCAAGTTCAAGTCCTAACACACACACAGAGGCTCCTGATCTCCTCAGGCATCAGACATGCATGTGTACACAAACATATAGGAAGGCAAAACACCCATACACACAAAATAATAAAATAAAAAAAAAATGATTGCTTTGAATATAGGAATCCTTTTGGGTAGTATAGACATTAATCCAATTCCAATGGAATTCATAAGCCATTTATTTATGACTTCTTGAGTTTCTTTCTTCAGGTTTGAGGCTTCTATCAAGCCTTTTTCTGGGCTGGAGACGTAGTTACTTGTGTGGCAGAGCCCTGGTCGCAAACACACAGACCCTTGGATCAACCCCAAGCACTGGGAAAGAAACTCTTGTTTTCTCAGTTAAATCATGTCCAATTTTTTTTGTGTGTGTGTGTGTATTACTAGGAATGGAATTTATTTCTAGATTTCTCTTCATGATGAATCACTGTTGTTTTACAGAGATTACATTGACTTGAGTGTGTTTATTTTGGTTACTATAACTTTATAGAGAATTCAGTCATTCATTCTAACAGGTTTGGAAGTAGTATGCTATATATGTAAAGTCTTGATCCTACTGAGTACAGGCAGTGGCTCAGGAACAATAATGAAGTCCACACTGCACAATAAAGATACTTAAACAATTATGACAGTGACATCAACCTAGAAATACCTTTCAAGAACAAAAGCAAAATAAAAATATTTCTAGGCAAAGCCTAACAGTTTACTGGCAGATCCTCTGTGAACAAGCATCTAAAGACAGAAAAACGTAACTCATACACGCAATTTGATTAAAGACTTGTTAGCATACACCTTTAATTCCAGCACTTGGGAGGCAGAGGCAGGGGGATCTCGGTGAGTTTTGGGCCACCCCGGTCTACATAGTGAGATCCAGGACAGCCACAGCTATGCAGAGAAAGATCCCAATCTCAAAAAAAAAAAAAAAAAAAAAAAAAAGGAAAAAGGAACTGGAACTGTAGGAAAACAGCATGGACAGAATGACTATCTAAGTCCTCCACTTTCCCAAATGTACAACCAAGTCACATTGATTCAGAACTTTGGTAATTTCAGTACATGTGAAGTACATGCAATCAAACTTCCAAAATTCTTGTAATTTTAATCGGGTTATCTTTCTCTGTTTATATTTACTTAGTAAATTAAAACTTTAATGTGAAAAGCAATCTTTTGAAACATTAAATGTGGAAGTTGCTCATGACATTGAGGTTTAGGAAATGTTCTTTAAAGTAAGACACAACGACCATGATGACAAGTGTTGTCAATGGCCCTTGGCCCTACCTGCGAGGGACGGCGTAGAGTAAGATCAGCCTGGGAGAGCACCACCGCAGAGGGACCGTCTTGAGCTCACGCATGTGGACGGCCATCTTAACTGCGAGCGGGGCCTTTGCTGGTGGGTGGGGAGGCCGGCCGAGGGCCAGCATGCTCTCTCCCATCAAGGCATGTGACCCTACTCGGCTCAACATCAAGCTCAAGCTCTTGGTACCTCCACTTGACTTCCACTGCACTGGTGGCCTCCCTCTTGCCAGCTAATCCCTCCTCTAAGCAGACCTTCTCCTCCCTTCTTTCCTCTTCCCTCCCTCCCTCCCTCTCTTCACGTCCTTCCTTTAGGATCCAGTGAGTGTTAGGATTGTTTACATGAGCATGGATAAGAGGTTATTTCCAGCCGCATGGAGAGCTCACCGGTGGCTACACCAATACAGAGTATATCTCTGCTTCCCCCAACTATTAGCTTGCCTGAAGATCCTCAGAGAAGAGTGGGGCCTTCCCAGCAACTGTCAAGTACCTAATCCTCAGGGAGAGGTGGGGCCTCATGAGCCCATCCTCCTTCCATAATGAAACGTAATCAGCTGCTGTAAGTTCATCCAGGCAACAACCATGCCATACTGGGTAGAAATCATGCCACAAGCTATACTCTAACTCACACACACACAGATTTGTACATACACACACATAAATAAGTCATTTTACTAGCAGAAAAAGTTTTAAAATCTAAAATAATACAAAAATAATAAATGTATTACAATGATAAAAATACAAAAAAATACATATTCAAGAGATGCTATCCTATACACTAATATAATCTAGGTATATACATCAACACAATAAAAATCTCAATAATTCTTTGTTCAAAAATAAACTGCCCTAGAATACACACTGTAATAGTATGCTTTGTTAGGCAAACTGAAAATGTGTAGTTTGTGGGATGATGTACAAATGCTGGAGAACCATTCAGGGGAGCATAGAAAGAGTTGTCACACTAAGCTTTAAAATTTGTAACTGTGGACACAGGCTATCAGTCACAAAAGCAGCACATAGGACTCCTAAGATGTTAACATCCTTGTGGTTTTGACTTGATTTTATGACTTAGATTTTCAAATGTTCATGCATTGAAAGATTGGTACCCTATTGGTGGTGCTATTTGGAGACGGTGGAAATTCCAGGAAGCAGGTCCTACTGGAGGAAATACCCCTATGTGAGATCTGCATGTAAGGGATCCTAGAGCCTAGAACATTGTTCTTCTATGAGACAAGGGTCATGAAGTCTAGCTAGTGCTGGTCACTGGGCAGCACTGGACAGAGAGTGCTGATCCTTTCTGGGGCAGTGCGTTGTCCACTGGCTAAGGCCACTATGGGGTCAAAGCAGAGGCACCGGCCTGTTTCTGTGTTGTACCTATGGTGTCTTCTACTTACAGACTTCAATTGTGTAAGAGCTTCTTCTTTGTTAGGAGTTCTATTGGGGGAAAAAATAACCAAATCCAGAAACTTCTTGAAAAGAATTTATTTTCTATGAAACTCAGCCTGCAAAGCATCTTCTGGCCTGTTGTTGTTGATTATCAATATTTATATTTGGTTTATTTTTTAGTTAAGCAGCAGTTATTCCTAAACCAGCTGTATACCAAAGTCATCACACAGAGACTAGGATTTATTTAATTAACCTAGAGGACAACAGTGGGCAATAGTTACTCCATCCTAAGCCTCCAAGCTTGTACAAAAGTTTCCTCCCATTCAGATTTCTCACATTATACTTGTTTTCAGTCATATCTTAGGTAAGGTTCAGCTCTGCTGATCTCTGCCCTCTGACTCCTCCCACTTGCTTCTTTCTTCTCCCCTTCCGACCAGGATGTCCCTTTCCCCCAATCTCTCCATTGCTCAGCATTGGCTGGTTACTTTACTGAAAATACAGAGAACAAATGGTGGCATGTTTACGAAACTTGAGACAGGTGACACAACGAAATCACTGGATTGAAACCAGATAGTGGAGTAGAGAAACCAGCATTTGAATGAACAAGGATGAATTATATACATTCCACAAGAACATTATGCCAACAGCTTGTCTTGCTCTCTGATGAGACCTAGCCTTCCTTTACATGTGAAATACAAATGGGTTCACAGGGCTTGGTAAACACACAACTTGCATAGTCATTAATGGTGCCAAAACTTACATATTTAACAGTGTATTAAGCAAATTTCTCACTTAGGCTGTGTGGTATTGATGATATTTATTATCTTTTAGTGTTTGTGAAAATCTAGTTAACCAAAAGTGTAACACCACCAAAAGTGTAACACCTGTATTTCTCAATTTACTTCACTGGAGCACGTGTCTAAAGGACAGGCTACTAAGTGAAAAGATCTAGACTTGGAAAACTTGCTGATATCATTTGCCAGCTGTCCAGTGCAAGTTTTACTTTCAGCCTGTTGCCTACACAGGTTTACTTGTTCTGACTTTAACCACGTTGGGTGCTGCTTTTGTCGTGTTTCACACTGTTTTCTGTTGACTGACATGTCCTAGCCCTTGTGAGAGAAAATACATTTTTGAGTATATTAAAGAAGTAAAATGAATAAGCCCTGTGAGTTTTATGGTGTGAGATGGAAAGAAGCAGAACATGGGATTTGCATGCTGGGTTGAGTAGGTCTCTGGTAACTGCCATCTCAAAGGACAGTGCCAGGCTGAATGTGCCTGTAATTCTAGCATGCTAGAGACTGAGGTAGGATCACTCTCAGTTCCTGTTCTGCCTGGGCTCAGTTCAAGACCGTGTCTTAGAAGTCAAAGAGGGTAGGCAGGAAAGTAAGGAGGGAAGGAAGTGTCAATGATGGGAAATGTACACACAGAGTTAAGGAGAAACTGGCAATGACACTGGGCAGGGGAGCATGAGGCACTGGAGGAGCTCGGCGGGACCGGGACGCTGAGTGAACCGTTTCATGTGCAGGGGCTGGGAATTCAGCCAGGAGTGTGCTCAGGGCTGGAGGCAGCTTGTGTAATCAGCACACAGGCTCTGTTAAAGAGCCTCGTGAGGATGCAGAGGGGCATGAGTGGGCAAGCAGTGGGCCTCAGACCAGCCCACAGACCAGAAAGACTAGGAGGGAAGTTGGCTGTTACAGCTAGCCAGGCCAATCCTTTACACTGAAGTATAAATGGTGGTGAAACTGGCTTCTCTGACTTAATTATTTTTGACTCTGGTAAATAAAAGTACAAAAATTAAATAAAATAAAAGTTTTGATGCTTTAAATGTGATTCAATTTTCTCAACATCACTTTCCTCATTTTCCTGACCTTGGTGCTAAAGACCAGAAGTACGGATGTGTGGGGGAAGAAGCACAGCCTAGCTACAGCTTGTGAATCCACTCAATCTTAAGAGCTTGTTGTGGCATTTACAATGTAGTAAGTTAGGAAAGCAGATAAGGAAAACTTTAAAAGTGCTAGGAGTAAGCAGCAATCTTTAGGAGAACATAAAGTGGATGCTATATTCCAAAGGAAGTACTAATAAACAAAATCTAATAAATGCAGAACTAGATAAGGAAATTGCTTTTACATTACACCAAGCTATAAAACGTAGGGTCCAAGAATTACACATGTTTTCTTCTCCTTCATGACTCTGTCTCCTGAGGAAACATTCTTCCTTAACAAAGAAAAAAGCCAAGTGTGGGGACCCGTGCCTTTAATCCCAGTACTAAGAAGGCAGAGGCAAGTGGATCTTTGAGTTCAAAGCCAGCCTGGTCTACAGGAGAGTTCCTGGAGAGCAGGGAAACCCTATCCCAAAGAACAACAAACCAACAGCCTGGAGGAGATCCAAGATGGTGGCGACCAGTGTATACCATATCTGAGGGGCAGACGATCTGAAACTCTGAAAATTGGTGAGTGGAGGGGCTGCTGAACACAGAACAATTACTTCGAGGCTTCCTGGGAGAAAGGGGACTAACTGAACTGAGTCCATTTAGAGTCGGGTCAGCCGCAGACTCCTGTGGGTTTCTCCTGGGGGCTCAATCCCCAGACACTTCCCTGTATCCACCTCCCTACTCCCTCCTTGGCTGATGCATCTGAGGTGGACCGCAGGTTCCACCACAGAGCACAGTGCCCGGACCCCAGCACCAGCGGCTCCTAGCAAAGAAACCCCAGTTCGTGACCTGGGACAGAGAATAATCAGTCCCTCCACCTCCGGCACTCCCCTGGGACCAGCCACCATAATCCTTCCCTGGAGGAGATGAAGGCTATGAAGATAGCCTGCAGATTCTGCCACAGAGCACAGTGCCTGGACCCCAGCACCAGCAGCTCCTAGCAAAGAAACCCCGGCTAGGGATCTGGGACAGAGAATACTCAATCCCTCCTGGCACTCCCCCAGGACCAGTGACATAATCCTTCCCTGGCGGAAGTGAAGGCTATGGAGGCAGCCTACAGAGTCAGCCACAGAGAACAGTGTGCAGGCACCAGTGCCGGTGGCTCCTAGCAAATCAACCCCGGCTGGGATGTGGGACAGAGACTACTCAGTCCCCCTCTCCTCCCCCAGCACTCTCCCGGGACCAGCGCCATAATCCTTCCCTGGTGGAGGTGAAGGCTATAGAAGCAGCCTGCAGAGGCCACCACAGAACACTGTGCCCAGGCACCAGTGCCAGCGGCTCCCAGCACAGCACACAGAGCTGGTGGACACCAAGATCTGCTGCTACAGCAGCACTGAGCTGACTGAACACCTATGTGATCAGTTGCCTGCAGCTGCCCCAGCAGGATCAAATCAAAAGGAGAGTAGAGAACAAGGGGAACCCCTGTGCTTTCTGACTGGTCCTGCTAGAGAGTGAGTACGCCTTCAAGTGAGTGCTTGCAGAAGCCCAGATCCAGGGCCCCTCTATGCAAGCAGCCAGACGACAGATCCCTACCACCCTGTCCCCTATTGTGAGAAACACAGGGATTCTTGGGACAGTGTTCTCAACACTGAAGCCTCTGCTCTGTGGTCTACTAGTGAATTCCCTGCAAACAGTTCCTGCAGCCTCGACAGATCTGCATACCTGAAACCTGTAGGCCACTGAGGTAGTCAGGGAATCCGCGCCTGTGCACTGCGCCTGCTAATAATGCCTGCAAATAGCGCCAGTGGCACATTCCTCACTTAGGTAAAGCTGAAACCACAATACACACTCTCAAACAAGTGGACCTCTCTCATTTTACTGAAAAACATTCCAGAAACCAGAAAAAGACAGACCTAGTCTGAAGTACAGACTCCAGGAACAAACAGTGAGGGTTACAGATAAGCAGCCATCCAGAGGCCGACATAAGAACACACCCAACAAAAATCAGGACATCATGGCTTCACCAGCAACTCCCAAAATCAATGCACATTTCAATTCGTCAGAAATACAAGAAAATGACTTTAAAACTATGCTTATCCAGTTATTAGGAGCTCATAAACAGGAAATGAACAAATCTCTCGGAGAAATAGCCACACAAGTAGAGGCAAATAAAGAGGAAATGAACAAAGCTCTCAAAAGAATACAGGCAAATACAGCCAAACAAGTAGAGACACAGTTAGCGGCATACAGAGAGGAAACAAACAAACAAACAAAAAGAAGCCATCATAAAAAAGCAGGACTCCACATTCAAACAGATGAAGGAAATGATGCGAGACATGAAAACAGAATTAGAATCAATAAACAAAACACTGGAGAACTTAGGGAAAATGATCAGGAATCACAAAGGTAAGCATCACGGACAAAATACAAGAGATAAAAGAAAGAATCTCAGGTGCTGAAGATGCACTTACAGAAATTGATCCGTCTTTCAAAGAAAAAATAAAATCGTAAAAGTTCCAAACACAAAATATGGAAGCAAGCAAGGACACCATAAAAAGACAGAATCTAAGAATAACAGGAGAAGATTAAAAAGATTCCAGGCTCTGAGGTCCGGAAAATGTTTTCAAGAAAATCATAGAAGAAAAATTTCCTAACTTAAAGAAAGAGATGTCCATAAACATTCAAGAGCCCGACAGAACACCAAACAGACTAGACCAGAAAAAAAGCTCCTCACAATACATCATAGTCAAAACACTGAACCTACAGAACAAAGAAAAGATATTAAAAACAGCAAGGGAAAAAGGCCAAGTAACATATAATGGTAGACCTACCTATCAGAATCACACCAGACTTCCCAACAGAAACTATGAAAGCCAGAAGGGCATGGGCAGATGTCATGAAGACTTTAAGAGACCACAGATGCCAACCCAGACTACTCCTCCCAGCAAAGCTTTCAATCAAAATGATGGAGAAAACAAAATGTTCCACGACAAAACCAAATTTAAACAATATCTACATAGCAACCCAGCCCTACAGAAGATACTAGAAGGAAAATTCCAATCAAACAAAAACTACATCCAAGAAAACACAGGATGTAGATAACTACACACATACACACACACACACACATACACACACAAATCAAAAGAATATAAGCAATGAAAGACAGCAACACCACCAATCCCACAACAAAAGAAATCAACATTCGTTGGTCACTAGTATCTACCAACATCAATGGACTCAACTTTCTAATAAAAAGACACAAACTAAAAAGAATGGTTGTGGAAACAGGATCCAATATTCTGCTGCATCCAAGAAACACACCTCTGCAACAAAGATAAACACTACCACAGAGTAAATAGCTGGAAAAATGTTTTTCAAGCAAATGGACCCAGAAAACAAGCTGGGGTAGCTCTTCTAGTATCTAATAAAACAGACTTTCAACCAATATTAATCAAAAAAGATGAGGAGTGGCACTACATTCTCATCAAAGGAAAAATCCACGAAGAGGACATCACAATTCTGAACATCTATGCCCCAAATACAAGAATGCCTATATTTGTAAATGAAACATTATTAAAGCTTAAATAATACATCGATCCCAACACCTTAATAGTGGGAGACTTCAACACCCCACTCTCACTAGGGAACAGATCTAGACAGAAGCCAAACAGGGAAATAAAAGCACTTACAGAGGTCCTAAATCAAATGGATCTAATAGATGTCTATAGAACTTTTTACCGAAACTCGAAAGTATATACCTCCTTTTGAGCACCTCGTGGAACCTTCTCCAAAATAGACCATATAACGGGCCACAAAGCAAGCCTCAACAGATAGAAGAAGATTGAAATAATCTCCTGTATTCTATCTGACCACCATGGACTAAAGCTGGACCTCAACAACAACAGAAATAACAAACTGCCAATACACACATAGAAACTGAACAACTCGCTACTCAATGACAGCTGGGTTAAGGAAGAAATTAAAGAATTCCTAGAATTCAATGAAAGTGAAGGTACAACATACCCAAATTTATGAGCCACAATGAAAGCAGTGCTCAGAGGAAAATTCATAGCACTAAGTGCCTTCAAGAAGAAATTTGTTACATCTCATACAAGCGACTTTATGGTCCAACTGAAAGCCCTTGGGGGGGGGAGAAGAAGAGCAGCTGACTGTAAATAATCAAACTCAGGGCTAAAATCAATAAATTGGAATCAAATAAAATTATTCAAAGAATCAATGACACCAAGACCTGGAGAAAATCAACAAGACAGACAAACCCTTAGCCAAACTAACTAAAAGGCTGAGAGAAACTATCCAAATCATCAAAATCAGAAATGAAAAGGGAAACATAACTACAAACACTGAGAAAATCCAAACAATCATTAGGTCATACTTCAAAAGCCTATATGCCACAAAATTTGAAAATCAAAAAAAAAAAAAAGACAAAATCCTTAATAGATTCCATTTACCAAAATTAAGTCAAGATCAGATTGAATAGTCTTATATCCCCCAAGGAAATTTAAGCAGTCATCAACAGTCTCCCCTCCAAAAAAACCCCTGGGCCAGATGGTTTCAGCACAGAATTCCACCAGACCTTCAAAGAAGTGCTAACTCCAATTCTTTTCAAACTATTCCACAAAAGAGAAACAAAGGGAACATTACCAAATTCATTCTATGAAGCCACAGTCACCTTGATACCTGAACCACACAAAGACCCAACAAAAAAAGAGAACTTCAGAACTATCTCTCTTATGAACATTGATGCAAAAATACTCAATAAAATACTTGCAAACCGAATACAAGAACACATAAAAGATATCATCCACCATGACCAAGCAGGCTTCATCCCAGGCATGCAAGGGTAGTTCAATATACAGAAATCCATTAATGTAATTCACCGTATAAACAAACTGAAGGAGAAAAACCACATGATAATCTCCTTAGATGCCAAAAAATCATTTGACAAAATCCAACACCATTCATGTTTAAAGTCTTGGAGAGATCAGTGATAAAAGGCATATACCTAAATATAGTAAAGGCAATATACAGCAAGCCTATAGCCAACATCAAACTCAATGGAGAGAAACTTAAATCAATCCCACTGAAATCAGGGACAAAAGCAAGGCTGCTCACTCTCTCCATACCTCTTCAACATAGTACTTGAAGTCCTAGCTAGAACAATAAGACAAAGGAGATCAAGGGAATACAAATCGGGAAGGAAGAGGTCAAAGTTTCACTATTTGCAGATGATATGGTAATATACATGAGTAACCACCAAAATTGAACCAGAGAACTCCTTCAGCTGATAAACACCTCCAGCAAAGTGGCTGGATACAAAATTAACTCAAAAAAAAAAAAAAAAAAAAAAAAAAAAAAAAAAGCCCTCCTGGATACCAAAGACAAAAGGGCAGAGAAAGAAATTAGGGAAACAACACCCTTCACAATAGCCAATAATAACATAAAGTACCTTGGTGTGACTCTAACCTTCAAGTCTCTGAAGAAAGAAATCGAAGAAGATATCAGAAGATGGAAAGATGCACATGGGTCGATAGGATTAACATAGTGAAAATGGACATCCTGCCAAAGCAATCTACAGATTCAATACAATTCCCATCATTACCAACACAATTCTTTGCAGAGCTTGAAAGAAAAGTTCTCAACCTCATATGGAAAAACAAAAACCCAGAATTTCCAAAACAATTCTGTATAA
Organism: Meriones unguiculatus; assembly: GCF_030254825.1. NCBI lineage: Eukaryota > Metazoa > Chordata > Mammalia > Rodentia > Muridae > Meriones > Meriones unguiculatus. Next base: position 3,973,341 of record NC_083352.1, on the reverse strand, counting down.
CAACAAATCGTCTGGAGGTAGCTCCATCCCTGATCTCAAGCTGTACTACAGAGCGATAGTAAAAAACAAACAAACAAAAAACTGCATAGTACTGGCATAGAAACAGAATGATGGATCAATGGAACTGAATAGAAGACCCAGAAATAAACCCACACACCTATGGGTACTTGATTTTGACAAAGAAGCCAAAACCATCCAATGGAAAAAGACAGCATCTTCAAGAAATGGTGCTGGTCCAACTGGATGTCTACATGCAGAAAAATGAAAATAGACCCATATTTATCATCCTGCACAAAACTGAAGTCCAAGTGGATCAAAGACCTCAACATAAAACCAGACATATTAAATTGGTTAGAAGAAAAAGTGGGGAAGACCCTAGAACTCACTGGCACAGGAGATAACTTCCTGAACAGAACACCAACAGCACAGGCTCTAAGAGCAACAATCAATAAATGGGACCTCATGAGACTAAAAAAGCTTCTGTAAAGCAAAAAGACACTGTTGTCTGAACAAAACGACAGCCTACAGACTCAGAAAGGATCTTCACCAACCCTATATTTGACAGAGGGCTGATATCCAGAATACATAAAGAACTAAAAAGCAACAAATCAAGCAATCCAATTAAAAAATGGGGTACGGAGCTAAACAGAGCATTCTCTTTAGAGGAATATAGAATGGCAGAGAAACACTTAAAGAAATATTCAACGTCCTTAGCCATCAGGGAGATGCAAATCAAAATCATCCTGAGATTTCACATTACACCCATCAGAATGGCTAAGATCAAAAATTCAAGTGACAACACATGCTGGAGAGGTTGTGGAGAAAGGGAAACCCTCCTCCATTGCTGGTGTGAATGTAAACTTGTACAACCACTTTGGAAATCAATCTGGTGCTTTCTCAGGCAGTTAGGAATATTGTCAAGATCCAGCTATACCACTCTTAGGCATATATCCAAAAGATCCTCAAGTACACAACAAGGACATTCTCTCAACCATGTTCGTAGCAGCTTTATTCGTAATAACCAGAACCTGCAAACAACCCACATGTCCCTCAATGGAAGAATGGATACAGAAATTGCGGTACATTTACAAAATGGAATACTACTCAGCAATTACAAACAAGAAAATCATGAACCTTGCAGGCAAATGGTGGGATCTAGAAAAGATAATCCTGATTGAGGTATCTCAGAAGCAGAAAGACACACACAGTATATACTCACTTATAAGTGGATACTGGACCTATAAGATAGGATATAAACATATTAAAATCTGTACACCTAAAGAAGATAAACAAGAAAGAGGACCTAGGGTAAGATGATCAATCCTCACTTAGAAAGACAAATGGAATAGACATTGGAAGAAGGAGAAAACAAGTAACAGGACAGGAGCCTACCACAGAGGGCCTCTGAAAGACTACCTAGCAGTGTAGCAAAGCAGATGCTGAGACTCATAATGAAACCTTGGGCAGAATGCAGGGAATCTAATGAAAGAAGGGGGAGTTAGTAAGATCTGGAGAAGACAGGAGCTCCACAGGGACCAAATATATCTGGGCACAGAGATCTTTTCTGAGACTGATTCTCCAACCAAGGACCATGCATGGATAGAATGTAGGACCCAGTACGGATGGAGCCCATGACAGTTCAGTATCCAAGTGGGTTCCCTAGTAAGGGGAACAGACATGAACTCAGTGGCTGGCTCTTTGATCACCATCCCCTTTGAGGGGAACAGCCTTACCAGGCCACAGAGGACACTGCAGCCAGTCCTGATGAGACCTGATAGGCTAGTGTCTGAAGGAAGAGGAGGAAGACCTCCCCTATCAGTGGACTTGGAGAGGGACATGGGAGGAGATAAGGGAGGAGGGTGGGGTTGGGAGGGAATGAAGGAGGGGGCTACAGCTGGGATACAAAGTGAATAAATGGTAATAAATAAAAAATAAAAATAAAAAAACAGCCTGGCACCTTAGCACACACCTTTAATCCCAGTACTAGGAAGAGCTAGAGGCCAAGCTGGTCTGCATAGTGAGCTCCAGGCCTGCCAAGTAAGACCCTAACTCAAAAACAAAGCAAACCAAAAGTTAAAAAAAAAATAACAGAACATTGGTGTACTTTAATCAACATCCTAGGCTTCCTTGGCAATTTACTGCTATAACCTAAGAAGCTTTAACTCAGAAGTTTACTTCTTTATACTTCTGGGGACTAGAAACCTGAGAACAAAAGCAATTAAGTCTAATTCCTTCCAACACCTCTCCCCGTGGCTCACAGGCAACTAGACAGCTTCTTCTTTCCTCCCTGGCCATTCATCTGTGTAGACCTGTGTAGACCTGTATTGACTCTCCTCTTCTCATACGGTGGTCAATCATACCAGATTAGGGCTCATCCATGAGACCTTATTTAACATTGCTCCTTTAAAGGTTTTATGTCCAAATTCAGTCACATGCACAAGCTCAGGTGATTTCAACATATGACTTTGGGTGAGACACCATTCATTCCCATAGTATGTGCTATAAATTCAAAGAAAATTTCTAAAGAAAGCAGTAACTTGTAACCCCACAGTGCCCATTAGAGAGCTTGATGGGAGCCCTGGAGTCAAAGGAGCTTGAATGAGCCAAGCTTCTGTCTGAAAGGGCATGAATACAAGAGGCATAGATATAACCATTAAAAATAAGGTCAGCGCTCATGAGGTGGAAGAGACCAGAAAGAGGCCATTCCTCGACTAGGTCAGACAGGCGGTGAAAGGAATGGGCAGCAGGCACGGGCTGTGCTGCACTTGCAGTTGACGGCTGCCAACATACATGTGGTATGTGGAGCGTGAGGCAGGGCTAACGGCTCATCTCCTCGTGGGCACCTCCTTAGAAAAAGCCCTGCGCTGCTACAACAGAGGACAGCCCACAGCCTGTGCCCACACTGGGCAGCGTCCACTGTGTCTGCAGGAGAGGAAGGGTAACAGGGATCCGAGGCACCCTTGCTGCCCAGCCTCTGTAATGAAGGAGAACTGCCGCAGGGCTGGGGCTCACCTGTGCCTTCAGGTTTTGCCAGGAGCACTGCTAGAGGCCAGAAGAGTCAGGAAGTGAGTCAGCTTAGCCTTGGTATATAGGGGCTCAAAAGCTCAGTCTGGGGGTGCTTTGTCCTCAGTAAGGCACACAGAAAATCAGATTTTCCCAGAAGCCTACACAAAGCTTCTGTAGCTGCTATACCAAAGGCACACAAACATGGTAGCCGAGATAATGTACTGCACACAGCCCTAAAGGCCTGAAGTTTGGCGTTCAGGCACTGGTGGGGTCACTCACTGCCTTGAAAGGGCCTGGAAAATGGCAGCAACTCAAACCAATGTATTTCACTATGCCTTTTTTTTTTTTTTTTGTCATCCAAAGAATAGGAAAAACAGAGTCTCAACTAATACCAGTCACAAGGAAGAATGAAAAATTTAACTGAGAATTAGAAATTGCAAAAGGTGCCTAGTATTCTATTCTGCTACCTTTTCCTCTGGTTTTCAAAAATAACCCTGAAATATAAACACTCAATGAGTTGTTAACATATCTAAATTAAACATTGACTCCACAGATATTTTAAATATTAAACACACTATTTAGGTTAAAGGAAACTTGGTCCGGAGTTTCATTCATTTCAGAACATTTTATAAAAACCTGCTTTTATGATTTCAAAGAAATTGTTTTATGTTCCCTTTGTAGAAAAAAAAAAACAATCATTACACTGTGACAGCCTTACTATTTCTAATTGAAATGAAACTACTAGTCCAATTTAAGTCCAGGAACTAGACAATACTTCAACTGCAGGAGGACTTCAAAGTTAACACCAGCATGGAAATAGGGTGTAACCAATTTATAGGAGAAAATTACTATTTTGAAATGTGACAGACATAACATCTGAATTCAATGAATATTAGAAACACCAAGAGTGTGAAGGATCTTTAAAGCCTAAAGGGCCATAAATGGGGTGAATTTAAACACCTGTAAAGGTTATGATTGGCCTTCAATTCTCACATGACTTACTGAAAGAAAAAGAACAAAGTAAGTATCTAGTGTCTAACCCTGACGGGATCAAATTTTATAAAAAGAGGTAAGGGAACAGGGAGAGAGGATATTTCTCCCAACTATAATAAGCTTTAAATTAGGAAAGCCTTACCAGGAGCAGTCCAAACCAAACTACAACCACCCCAAGAGGCTGGATGGCTAAAGACAAGGTTGGCTGGTCTCAGCTCTAGTTATGTTGGCCTCCTGCAAAGTGACAGGCAAAATCATACTTGCTTTCACGTTACACAGAAAAGGCTTGTCATACCCGTGGCATCCCATATGAACAGTGTAAAGTACCTGGTCTGCAAAGCATGTGTCACAGTGATGGCAGCTGTAAACAAGCTGGCATTGCCACACCAGCAAGGTCCGGGCTGGCGGGTTGGGCTGGCTGGTTCCAAGGAGAGGGCTGCTGGTGTGGCCGCCCGGCTGGCTGGGGCTGGCCCTCGGCTGCAGATTGTGGACCCTACATGTTGGTGGAGGAGGCTCGAGGGCTGAGAAGGGCTGCTGAGTCGCCGCAGGCTTCTCCGGTAGGCTGGAGTCTCCATCAGCAGAGGCTTTGGTTCGGGTGGCAAGCCTGACAAGCTTCCCACTGTGGCGGACGGCTGGTTCAGAGGATGCTCTGCACGACCCCGTGGGCCGCCGCGGTCCACACACTGAAGCTCTCCCCTCACCGTCACGGAAGTCACTGTGAGCAGGTGAGGCCTTGACATCGCTCGGGTAGTCCGGTTTCTGAGCGCCCACGACCTCGCTCTGGGCGCCAGCGGCTCCCGCGGCCGCTTCCTCCTGCTACCCCAGCGCGGGGCCTCCCCGGGTCTCGCGAGAGTAAGAACGCACCAACGCGCGTCACAGGCCACGTGCAAGACACGTGCAGGGCGACCTATAGCCCCCCGGGGTCTGTCACGGACTGATGCGTGCCTGTAGGCCGCCTCCTCCTCCGCCCCCGGCGTCCCAGGGTCCGCATCGCTGGTACCCGACGTGGGGAGGCTGGCGGCTGATGCAGGGGGATGACGGACCCCCTCCGGCTGACCTGCCTGTTGGTCACCCCTGCCTTCTCCACCCCTGACGCTCCGCCTAAAATGCTCCCGCTGCTGAGCCCCCTGAGACCGTCCCTCCCCCTGTTCTTCTGGGGTTCGCGCCCATTGTTTACAACCTCTGTCAAAATTACTCTCCGTCGTTCATCACTCTTCTTGGGGTTTGTTGAGGGTGTGGAAACGGCTGTGTATGTGTTTGTGCCTTTTATGTTTAGATGGAAGTCCCTGTGATAAGCTTTGGAAAGATGGGGAAGAGATCTGAAAAGCGGTAATGATTAAACCTCGTTCCCTGTCATCCAAGGTTTTGTTTTTAATCCAGTCATTAAGTTTTGCTAAATCAACGTGCTCAATCAAGAGCGTTCGTGACCACAGTCAAATCTCAGAACCCAACCGAGGAGCCCAGCATAAAGTGAAATGAGCTCTGGTTCTGAGCACAGGAGTGCCCGGTAGGGTGTGCAGCCTGTTTGGGCACAAATGTCAACAACTCCGCATGGAGACGTAACTGACAAATGCATGACTCCCGTGATGCATCATGCACAGTGATGAACCTATCACTGTGGAGTGGGCGCCTTTTCTGAAGCTCTGAGCAGCGGCAGAGTCAGCGCAAAGTCTCCGTTCACCCAAGCACACAAAAGCGCAGGCTTGATTTTCTAGGTCCCACCTGGCTTTTACCAGGCCCCGACAGCGTGCGACAACATGCAGGCCTGTGTCCGAGGGATTTTTCCTGCACTCCGGCCGGGCGTTCGGTGGATGAGAGGATCGTCAGGCCTAAAGACTGCGCCCCTCCTGCTGGTGGGGTGCGCCGGGCTTCCTTCCAGTCCTCGGCTTACCAGGTGCTGTTGCAGGGCGGTCACCAGCTGCCCAAGCAGAGACCTGTGTGTGAGCCCCACCCTCGTCCGCGTAGTGTACTGTTTGTGGTGGTTTGAATGAAAACGGGCCCCCGCAGGCTCTTAGGCAGCCGCTCTTAGGAGGTGTGGGCTTGTTGGTAAACCTGTCTCTGGGAATGGGCTTTGAGATTTCAAGGGCCCAAGCCAGGCCCAGTGGCTCTTTCTCTTCCTGCTGCCTGTGGATCCAGACGTGGAGCTCTCAGCTCCTCTCCAGCACCATGTCTGCCTGCATGCCACCGTGCTTCCTGCCATGATGGTGGTGGACTAAACCTCTGAACTGTAAGCCAGCCCCAATTAAATCCTTTCCAAGAGTTGCCGTGGTCGTGGAGTCTTCACAGCAACAGGAACCCTGATCAGTGTTTTAAACAAATGTTGCTATACGATAAGATGACGGGGCAGAAATTGTCGTTTATTTACTAGGCATGTATGGAGGTCACAGGACAACGTGTAAGAGTTGCCTCTTTCTTTCTACCTTGGGAATTCCAGGGCTGGAAGCCATGTTGTCAGTCCTGATGACAGGTACCTTTACCTACTTAAGCCATCTTGCTGCTTTTTCTTCTTAATGAAATGTCTACTCACAGCTTTTGGCTGCTTTTCTTATTGATTTATGAGGTCTCCTTATTTCAAATACGTGATGTGTGGCGGTTTGAAGAGAATGGCCCCCATATGTCATATACTTGAATACTTGGTTCCAAGTGGTAGAACTGTTTGGGAGGATTAGGAAGGCTTTGTTGGGGAAGATGTATCACTGAGATTTAGAAACGTTCACGCCATGCCCAGTCAGCTCTCTGAGCTTCATGCACGTGCCTTGAGATATGAGCTCTTTAGAGCCGTGCCTTCCATAAATGTTTTCTTCTGTACGTTACCTAGGTCACACTACCTCATCACATCAGGAGATCAATAGAAAAGTAACTATGGCATAAGGAAAAGCCCCTATGAAGAAAGCAGAAAGAGAGAGAGAGAGACGGAGCAATAAAGCTCCTTAAGCCAGGTGCAGTGGTGCACACCTGTGATCCCAGCACTCAGGGAGGCAGAGGCAGGCGGATCTCTGTGAGTTCAAGGCCAGCCTGGTCTACAGAGCAAGTCTAGGACAGCCAAGGCTACACAGAGAAACCCTGTCTCAAAAACAAACAAACAAACAAAAAACTTAAAAAAAAACCAATAAAGTCTGAAATGGCAAGACAAACCCAAACATAACAAAAAAGAAAAAAAATCATAAAAAAATACAGATCCATCAAAAGATTGACAAGGAATAAGGGAATACTGAGAGAACAACAAAAACAGAAATGAGATCGATTTTTAAATGGTTGGCCATGGCTGTGTTCCAGAGGTGGGTGCAGGTGGTGTTCTGCCATCTTTAAGCCAGATTGATCTACATATCAATCCTTAGGCCAGTTAGGGATGCAGAGAGACACTCTGTCTCAAAATATGCAAGACTTAAAGGATTGAATTTGAATAATTAAACAGAAAAGAGGTGAAAGCTATCCAAGAATGTGGGAAACCATGTCCACATGGTTGCATGTTCCTTTCTGTCATACTCACAGTGACACTAACAATGAGGTAAAACATGTGCAAAGCTATAAGGAGAAAGAGTTCCTAAAAAGTAAATGAAAGTATGTGTGTGCATTGTTATTTTATAAAAGCCAATAAGACAAACATATAGACCTTGACTATGTTAAATGCATAAAAATGCATAAGGTAACAAGACCCGATTATATGAGGAAAGAAAATGCACCAAGAGTGGCAATCAAAATAAAAGTAGTATGACAAGATGAATTTGTTGATTGTTAAATGAAAGTAAGGGTATGTTGTGGAACAGGAGGCAGAAAGAGTGTCAGTCAGAGGGGATGAAGGACACCAAGAGAATAAGGCCTTTCTGAATCAACTAAGCCAGGCTCACATGAGCTCAGAGACTGAACCAGAAAGCATAGGGCCTGCACGGTCTGCACCGGGTCCTCTGTGTATGTTACAGCTTTCCGCTTAGCATTTTTATGTACTCCTGAGTGTGTGAATGAGTGAGTCTTTTGATTCCTGTACCTCTTTTCTTCTGGGTTGCCTTGTCCAGCCTCGATGTGATGGGTTTTGTTTTATCTTGTTATGTTATGTTTTGCCATGCTTATCACGAACATGACAAAAATGTAAGATTTTTAAAAGCTGTGATGAAGCACCATTACCAAGGCAACTCATAGAAAGAAGGGTTTGTTTGGGCATCTGGCTCCAGAGGATGAGAGTTCATGACAGTCTTATGTAGGCAAGGCGACAGGAGCAGGAGGCTGAGGCCCACAACCTGAGCCATAGGCACAGAACAGAGAGAGTAAACTGGAAACCAAGTGAGTCTTTCCCACCTCCAGAGGCACACTGCCCCCCAGCAAGACCACGCTTCCTTATCCTTCCTAAGACAGTTCCAGCAACTGGGAATCTAGTGTTCAAATGGCTGAGACTAAAAGGGACATCTCATCCAAAGCCCCACATTCCACTCCCTGGGTTCCATAGGCTTCTGGCCATATCACAGCGCAGAAGGCACAGTCTCACTTCAAAGCGACCAGTGTTTTACAGTCACAACCCTGGCTTTAAATTCAAAGTCTTTTCTGAAATTCAAAACAATCTCTTAATTGTCACCCCTATGAAATCAAAAAGCAAATTACATACTTCCAACATAAAATGGCACAGAATATACATTATCGTTCCAGAAGGGAGGAGTGGGGACATAATGAGGAAATGCTGAACCAAAGCAAGAGTGAAACCAGAAGGCAAATACCAAATCCTTTAGCTCATTGCCTGATGTCCAAAGGCTTAGATAGCTCTGCCATCCCAGCGTTGTTGACTCCAACAGTCTTTTCTCCCTGGGGCGAGTTCCACTCCGTGAACACAGCTCTCCCTGACAGGCAACCCACAGCTGTCTGAGGCAGTGCAAGTTTCACTTTCACGATGAAGTGGCCTCTCAGGGCCTCTTGCTCTCTCAGGTCATCACACAAGGACTCCCCTGCCATATATTCTCTGTCATCAGGGTCTCTTGAAGCCATGAGGACAGATTCCATGACCCCCTATCTCTTAGGATTCTAAAGGCAGGACCATGCAGATGAGCCTGCTGAGTTCAGCTAGCAGCTCGGGGTGGACCCTGGCCCCTTTGAATCACGTTAGCATCAGCCTTTGATTGCAGCTGCTTTTCAGGAGCAGTAAATGCCTTTCTGCTCTCTTTCAGGTGGAAAGGGTGGGGGGTGGGAAGGGTGCCTTTCCTTTCATTCTTAGGTAGATCAGTCCTTTGTTTTGTTTTTGGTGATAATGGTCTTACAGTCTCTCATCCAGGGCAAGTTTCCCTGTAACATTAAAATTGCCAGTGTTTTCTCTCCAAAATGTATGGTTTTCCTTTTTATTTTTTTTCCACTCTATTTGTTCTTTTTCATTGTAGACCTGAGGAAAAGTGATTACTCATAAACACATAACAGAGTCACTGTTACACCGTCTTAAAATCTCTTCTGTTAAGGAAAGGAAAGTAGTCATTACTTTTTCAAGTTGTTTATTTTCTTCTATGGGTATTCTGGCTGCATGCATATATGTGCACCATGAGCGTTCCCGATGCCGGTGGAGGTCCGCGGAGAGTATCGAGTTCTCTAGACTGGAGTTCCGGACGGCTGTGAGCCACCGGGTAGGTGCTGGGAACTGAACCCAGTTTTGAATCTCTGCAGGGACAAGTGCTCTTGCTTGCTGAGCAGTCTCCACAGTCTCTGCTACATTATCTTACATTTAGCCGCAGGCAGCGTCTTAGCACACGAATAGAAAGCAGCCACCTGGGTCTCTAACCCAGGTGCTGATACTGTTCCTCTGAAGCCTCTTGCGCTGAGTCTCCGAAGTGTGAATTGTTCTAGGCACTGTCTCCCAGCTTCTAGCTGTCCCAACCAGCCCTGTTTTTCTATTCTAAAGACCCAAAGTCTTCCACATTCCTCAATAAAAATGAATCATTCATGCTATCAGCTCCCTGTATTAGTTACTTTCTGTTGCTGACATCAAAACACCATGACAGAAGGACGGATTGATCTGGGATACAGTTGCAGAGGATTAGGGTCTATGATGGTGGAACAAAGACTTGGTGGCAGGGACAGGAAGTGGAGGGCTTACAGGCACATGCAGAGCAAGTGAACTTGGAACTTGGGCAGGTCTTCAAACTCTCAAGGCCCATCTCCAGTGACACACTACCTCCAGCAAGGATGCCGCCTAAGACTTCCCAAGCAGACCACTAACCACGGGCCAAGTGTTCCCATGCCCTGTGGGGGTGGGGAGCTTATTTAAACTACCATAAACCCTCAAACGGGTTTTTAAAAAATGCTCAACTAAATTCTCAGCAAGAAAATATATGACTGGGTTGAGACATAAAATGTCTCACTCATCTGCTGGGGGGGAAATCAAGTTGGACCGCCTGCTGCTCAGATTAGCTGGAAAGGTGGGCTGGGTCTTGGGCTGGTCGGAGTGTCCAGCCTGTTCCAAAGTGAAGTGCCACCCATGGACTTCTACAGCCACAATGGCTGTGGATACTGTCAACCTGTCCTCACCGTTCACAAGCACAGCAAGAACTGCTTTGACAGAAGAAAACAAGCGAGGTATGCCGTTAACGTTGGGAGATTTAGTGAACAAAACTGCAGGGTTCCTAGCTAATTTGAATTTCAGATAAATAACACAGTGTTTTGGTATAAATATGTCTCATCTATTGTGTATGCTTAATACGGTGTTTGTGACATGCTCGCTCCAGAAATAAATCATTGTTATTCTGGAGTTGAAACCGAGCACTCTCAGCTTACCTGTGAAGTCTGCAAAGGCCTAGAATGCCAGGAAGCAGGAAGTCTCACGCAGCAGAGCATTTCGTCGAGGCAGCTTGGTTCAGGAGCCTCATCACTTAGCAACTGCATAGTATTTTCAGTGTGACCCTGCTCACACTGCCTGGAAAGTGCAGCTGTTTGTGGAGAATAAATGCAAAATTAAATAGAAGCTTTCGCTTCCTGGGCTTTGTTTGCACGAGGGGGTGTGTCTGCACTAACAGGTCCTCATGTGTCACCTCCTGTGAGTGTAGTGGCCTGGGTGACTTCCCTATCACCACGTCCCAGGTCAGCAAAAGCCTGTGAGATCACAGTCACCAGGATCCAGAGAGGAAGAGCTTTGGTGGAATCAAGAACCCCCAGGTTTTCCTCAGCCTCCGCCAAGGCCAATGAACCCTGAGTAGGCTGCTTTACTTGGGTTTGAATCTTGTGTTTAAACTTTTGACTTGTGGTGAACAGTTGACGCTTTCAGCCAAAGCATGCGCTGTCTGTTGTTTCTGTGCTTCTTTTCTTTTCAGCTTTATTTGTCTCTTTGGTCACAAGTGAGACAAACTCACTTCAGCCCTGGCTTCTATGCTTAAGAACTGAATAGTGAGGAAAACCTGTTTGTTCAGTGTTTTTTTTTTTTTTTCTTGTTTTGTTTTTTTGTTGTTGTTGTTGTTGTTTTGTTTGTTTTTTTAATGAAAGAGTTTATGGGGGGGAGGGAAGCAGAAGGGAGTTAGGGCCTTGAGTGAGCATGAGGGCAGAGAGGCACACAGAGAGAGACAGAGACAGAGATGGGGGCACCCCGACAGAGAAAGGGGAGGGTGCAATGTTGGCTGTTAACAGATTATATACACATCTATTGAAAGGGGGAAAATACTGTTCACTTGCTCAAGCAGAGTGAGGCAGACATCCAGGGGATACTGTGATGGCTACGGGGACTCCAAGCAGCAGGGTTTGAACAGGCAGAGGTGGCTCAAGTTCAAAATCAGCAGCTGAGTAAAGAAGATGGGAATGGGAAGAACGGCGAAGACAGGCCTTTGTCACATGGGGACACAGCCTGAATCCACCCCCTTTGATACACGGAGCATGTGTTCAACAGACACTGCACCTGCTGGTCCCTGGACTTTGCAGCCCCTAGAAACAGTGAGCAAACGCTTACAGTAGTGCTATGAGGCAGAGTCTCACTGTGTAGCCCTGACCAGCCCGGGGCTCATGTGGAGACCACAGCTGCCCCTGACCAGCCTGGGGCTCATGTGGAGACCACAGCTGCCCCTGACCAGCCCGGGGCTCATGTGGAGACCACAGCTGCCCCTGACCAGCCCGGGGCTCATGTGGAGACCACAGCTGCCTCAAGCCCATAGAAATCGCTCTGCCTTTACCGCCCAAGGGCCTGGACTAACAGTGTCAACCACCACATTTGGCAAATACACGTTTGAGAGAAAAGTTAGAGATCTATAGCTAAGGTACAGAACAGAATTCGGCGAGGGAGAAAATGATCAAGAGGAGGCTTGAGAGGCAAAGGGATTGAGGCTACATCAGTGTAACAGGCTTCCCGCTGAACACGGGCTGATGCTACCTGGACTATGGCCAGCAGAGGACCATATCCCTCAAACACTGTCTTAGGTAGGATTTTTATCACTGTGAAGAGACACCATGACCACAACTACTCTTATAAAAAAAAAAAAAAAAAAAAAGGACATCTAATTGTGAGACTTTTAATGGTTTGTTCCATCATTTTCACCCACACACTCATCCCAGGCACAGGGGCTTACAGAGGCAGGTCTCCCTCTTGTTTAGTGTTTGACTGACTGACTAAGATAGCAGCTCCTCATGTAGCCCAGGCTGGCTTCTAACTGGCCATTCTCCTTCCTCACTAAAAGATGTGTCTGTGCTGCCCACGTCTCTGCTGTACAAGACCACATTTGGACTCAGTCACAAATACACAAAACAAGGCCAGAAGACTCAGATTCAATGATAAGCTGTTTAGAAGTCAGGTAAGGAAATAAAACATTGTAATGGAAGAGAGCGCAGGAAATAGTGACAAATTACCAAGTCACTACCCCTGTGGGCTGCTAAGACATACTGCAAGAGAGGTCAGGAAGTAAAAGAACTTACTGGGTATGCCTGTCCTGGTGCTTAGCATGCTTGTAGGACAGGGCTCTTCCTGCAGGACAGTGGAGTGTGGGCAGGGGTACAGATTCTGAAGGCGGAGACCACTGGGCCTCAGCAGAAATCCTTGGATTAAGGAGAGAGCTGGCTATTACTGGGGGTTTCACAAATAATGTCCTGAGCTAGGATGGAGAGCAAGAGCATGGAGAGAAATCACTGAGAAAAATCAGTTTGAAGGAAAAGCGAATAGGCCCAGGGTCACATATGAGCACAGATTTTGGCTGAAAGTAACCAAAGACCCAGCTCAGAATGCTCCACATGACATACATGTCATATGTCCCATGCATTGTCATCAGACCTCAGGGTTGTGGTCACACAGTGACTCAGTCAGTGGCTCAGCAATGTCATCAAAGACACGGAGCTGGGCAGGGGGACAGGCCCATGGAACCCTGCGTTCAGGAGGCCAGCACTTTTCTAAAAGATCACATGCTCAGACTGGCTTAGTGGCACACTCAAGAGGCAGAGGCAGCTGGGCCCCTGTGAATTCAAGGGCAGCCTGGTCTACACACCTAGTTCCAGTCCAGCCAGGGCTGCAAAGTGAGACCCTGTCTCAAACAAACAACAAACAAACAAGCAAACATTGCATGTGCTCCCCTCCTGGCATTGTTCTTTTCCTAGTAGTAGGAGGAGGACAGGAAGCTCAAGACAGGGCTTCTCTGTGTAGCCTAGGCTGTCCTGGAATTCCTTTTGTAGATCATGCCGCCCTTGAACTCAGAGCCCTCCTCCGCCTCCTGGGATTAAAGGGGTGTGTCAGCACCCATTGTTCTTAATCTGTGAATGAGAGTCTTGTTTGGGGAGTATGATGGATTTAGGGAGCTGCGCTTTCACCTACTTTCCTGACCTCCCCACCCTATCTAAGGTGATAGTCAAGCCTCCTTCCTAGCTGGACCCAGGGAGAAGCCACGCCTAGCTCATCCGCCTGACTCTGCTTCCTCTCCTCAGGCAAGATCAGTGACGCCAGCAGGGAGAACCTGCTGCCTGGAGGGTCTGTGCTTCCCGGGGAGTGTCTGCCAAAGGAACTATAGTATTCAGTAGCAAACCAACTCCCACTTCCGGCTCAGGAATCAGCCACTAAAAAAACAAACCTCTTTACATTGTAGTGTCTCCCACAGAATTCCTGTTTTTGCAACAACTCATGTTTCCGTTTTGCTCTGGGCTCTGCACACTGTGAGGCTGGCCCAGGGCAGCAGTGGTCGTGCTGTTGGCAATGTTGTGAACCCTGATGGTAGTGAGGGGTCTGTGCTCAGTGGCCAGAAGGAGCATGTGAAAAACGGACATGTTTATGGCGAGCGAGTGGCTGTGGCTCAGGGGTCAGTGTCGGGTTCAAGCAGCAAATCTGTGATTTAGCATTGGACCCTCCTAGACAAGAGGTTCAAAGCCCTACCAGCTTCCTGCCCTTGTCTGGTAAAGTGAAGGAGGCAGGGCAGTGCTGTGAGTGTTAGGAGGACTCATAAGAAACCCTGAGTGTACTGGGAGGCAGCCTGGTGGTGTCATTTGTCTTTTAATGGTTTGTTCCATCATTTTCACCCACACACTCATCCCAGGCACAGGGGCTTAGAGAGGCAGGTCTCCCTCTTGTTTAGTGGGAGACACCATTCAACTGGAGACAGAAGCCTCTCTGTTTAGTTTTTTAAGGGTCTCAAGGAGCCTGGATATATTCTTTACACAAGAGTCTAGATAAGATAGAGCCATCCCTCACTCCCAACTACATTCAGTTTTGATCACCACGCCTATTTTAGCGCTGGCTGGCCTGGATAGACCAGGTTGACTTCCCAAGTGCCGGAACTAAATGTGTGTGTGCATCACCATGCCTGGGCCTCCTAACCATACCAACTTTGCTTCTGATGCCTTAAACCCTTATCCCGAGCTCTTCTCCTTCGCTGTGTTTGTGTGTTTGGAAACAAGATTGTATTATATACAGCCCAGGCTGGACGTGAGTACTTCATCTCCTTAGTTCATCCTGCCATCTGTATCTCGACTCTGAGGTATTCCAGCGGACAGAGAAGGAGGCTTTTCTCACAGAGGGCTAAATGAACTTATCCCAGTGTCTGTGCACTGGCTGGTGTTGTGTCGATCTGACACAAGCTAGAGTCATCATAGAGGAAGGAGCCTCAGCTGAAAAAAAAAATGTCTTTGTGAGATCCAGCTGTATGACGTTTTCTCCATCAGTGCTCAATGGGGGAGGGCCCAGTCCATTATGGGTGGTGTTCGCCCAGGGCTGGTGGTCCTGGGTTTATAAGAAAGCGGGGTGAAGTGGATCAGGGTGAAGATGCAGAGTCTCATAGCCATACCTTGGGCGAAGCATAGGGAGTCTCGTAGAAAAGGGGGAAGGATAGAAGGACCTGGAGGAGCTCCACAAGAAGAGCAGCAGAGCCAACTAACCCAGGCTGATGGGGGCTGGTGGACACTGAAGCACCAACCAAGGACCATGCATAATCTGGACCTAAGCCCCCTACACAGATATCACAGATAGGCACCTCAGTCCTAATATGCTGTCCCTACTAAGAGGAACAGGCCCTGTCTCTGACATGGACTCTGTTGCCTGCATTTTGATCAGTCCATGCTGGTGGGGCTGCCTTGCCAGGCAACAGGGGTAGAGGATGGGCTCAGTCCTGATTCGACTTGATGAGCTAGGGTGGGGGACTCCCTTTTTCAGAGGCATGGGGAAGGGGGAGGGGAGAAAAGTGGGAGAAGGTGGGACTGGGAGAAGGCAGGAGGCTATGATTGGGATGCAAAGTGAATAAATAAGTAAATTATTTTTTAAGAAAAAGAACAGAAGCTGAGTAAGCCATGAGGAGCAAGCCAGCAAGCAGCACCCCTCCATGGCCTCTGCATCAGCTCCTGCCTCCAGGTTCCTGGCCTGCTTGAGTTCCTGTCCTGACTTCCTTCGATAATGAACAGCAATACGGAAGTGTACCCAAATAAATCCTTTTCTCCCCAACTTGTGTTTTGGTCATGGTGTTTTGTTTCAGCAATAGAAAACCTAACTAAGAGAGTCTGCAAAGAGTTCTAAAAACCAAGCCAGAAAAACAAGCAAACAACCAAAATAAAACAAGGCAAGAGCTGGGCATGGCGCCTGCCTACGATCCCAGCAGTGAGGCAGGAAGACCAGTAGTTCATGAAGGGACACAACAGCAGGATGTCAGAACACCACCGCGACACACAGTGAGCAAGGAAGGTGGTTACGGACGGACAGCACGGGAGACCAAGGAGCGGCAGCTGTGCTTTTCATAAATGGCAGCTACGTAAAGTTTTAATAATGAGATGGAATAGAATCAAAGTATTGAGGCCATGTGTGTTTCTACTTCACTTTGTCCTAGACAGCTTTACGTGCCACAAAAACCTCTTCTCAGATAAATGTTGGTTGTAAATCTAGTCTAGAATCCCTAACGTTTTGATTGGCACACTTTCAGGGAGAAACAAAATCATAGTTCTGGGAAAGACTTGGAGACCTCAGCCGGCGTAACCCTTCATCTTGGAGTTGAGGAAACTGAGGGCGATAGAGGTGTAAGGTCTCACTCAACCTTACTGGCACTGCAGGGCCTGCATGCCATCTGAGCGCTCAGGGCCACTGCAAGGCAATTTCAGTTTTGAGGACAGCCTACACAGCAAGGTTGAGGGCAGTCTGGGGGCCATCGAGGGATCCAGTGACACCATGTCTAAAAAGACCATAAATAATAAATAAAGATGCTAGAGGGGCAGCTTAGCTGTCAAGAGACACTGGCTGCTCTTCTAGAGGACCTGGGTTTGATTCCCAGAAACCACAACCCTTATTCCAGTCCCAGGACACCTTTGGCCTCTTGAGAGTATGTGGTGCATAGATACGCATGCAAGCAGACACCCGTAACCCATAAAAGGATAATAAATAAATAAACAAATAAAGGCCACATGTGGGTAGAGCTGATAGACACAGCTACGATGTTAGCCAGTGAAGAACACCAGTGCTCCGGCTGAAGAATCCTGCAGAAAAACCAGCTTCTCCCTCGGCCTTCTGGCATCTGGCTTTCTCAGCTGAGCTGAGGACACCACACGGGAGGGCACAGGCCAGCCCCTCTGTGACCTGCCTGAACCCTTGGCCCACCCAAAATGTAAGGAAACGGCTGCTTTCTGCCAGTCAGTCTTGTGGTGACTTTCAACTCAGAAGTCAGAACAGGAAGTGGTTTGTATCTCTTCCTACTACAGAATTTTGGATGGTAAACAGGGAGAAAAAAATCCTTCCCAGACTGTTTTAGCCTCGCTCGAGGCCGATGAGTGCCAGAATACTGTATCTGATTTGAGAGGAGAAACGAAATAAAACCTGGATGTGAGTTTTAAAGGCTGCAGCGTGCTCTCTTTGAGAAGTGAACACATGGCAATCTCAGGAAGACTTGTTAAACGCCACAGTTTCAGAGAACTATAAACACTTGCTAAGGAATGCAGTTCCTGAGTGAAAATCTAGGTAATTCAGCACACTCATCTCTTCTTTCTGCCTCATCTACATTTTTCCCCATAGGGGACATCATTTTGTTGTTGTTGTTGTTGTTAAAAATAGAAATGTGACAAAAAACTTTATGTATAAAAACCACAAATATTTGTTAAGGTTTTTTTTTTTTAATATATGAAAGTAAGTAAAGTGTTTCTGTGCTCTAAAGACCAATATGGCTGATATACTTTGATTGTGTCCTACCTCTGCTACAACTCCAGCCCCACAGTTTGGGTGCAGAATGTCTCCTAAGGGCCCTAGACTGACCCCCCTGAAAGACAGTGGAAGCATTACGATGCAGGGTGGAGTAGAAGGCATTGAGATCACTGGGGTGTTCCCTCGAAGGGTATTTTGAAACCCTTGCACCTACTTTTCCTCACTTTCACTTGTGGCCCTGAGTTGAGCTGTGTTCCTGCCATGTGCCCTTCCTGCCATGTGTGCCAACCGCATCTTACCGGAGCAACAGGGATGAAGAGTCATGGGTGCAGTCTCTAACAGAAAGGTTTCTGTGAAGTGTCTCAGGTACTGGCTCTTGTGCTGGGAAGCACACTGCCAATGCTTTGAGGAAACAGCATGACCAAAGTAACTGGGGGAGGACAGAGTTTATTTCCTCATTTGTTTATGTATAAAACAAACAACCAAAACCCCCACAGACCTCAAAACTGTCTCTCCTCAACACAATAAGAACATAATAAGCTGAAGAAACAGAGAAGCAGTGACTTTTCTTAGAACTGTCACAGGGAAGTCACTACTGGAGGAAACAACTTTCTGAAAGTGGAAGAGGCCAGTGAATATAACAGCCATTTCTCATCTACAAGGATTCACCCCAAATCCTTCAACGGATTCGCCAAACCAGAAAACACCACCCCATCCATCACATGCTTTCCTATACATAGCACATACCTCTGAGAGGCTTTAACCAAGATGGCTACTAAGTGGCTAAGAGATAGGCAGCTGGCACAGTATGGATGTGCTGAACAAAAGAATGATTGGCATCCCAGGTAGGGCAGAGCGCAAGACCTCTTCCTGCTGCTCAAAGCACGGGCTGCTTAGAACTTGACAATCCGTTGCTTCTGAATTTTCTGTATAATGTGCTTAGATGGTGGTAGACATTGAGATGACTGAAGCCATGGATCTTGGGGGAATTACATAGAGAATGCAGATCAGTTCCCTTGAGGCAGAAGCCAGTGACAGGTAAGAAGACTGAGGAACTGTTGGAAGTTAGGAGCCGGCTACACTTAGGTAAAGACTCTGGGGGCCCTGTTGGAGGTTAGGAGCCAGGTACACTGAGGTAAAGACCCTGGGGGCCCTGATGGCCAGGAGCACATGTGCTTGGTTTTCTCCTCCAGGGTTCCCGTCATCTCTCGATGTAACAACAGAAGAAAAGTCCTGTCGTGCTTCTCTCAGCCTGCTCGTGGTCCTGGAAGAAAGTCTGAGAAACGCTGGTGAAGGACACAGCCCAGAGGTGCAGGCTCACGAGGACTCTGATACCTGACTATAACACCCACTTGTGCATCACATCATAGCAGTGAGTTTCTGTGAAATGATGGGATTACAGGCAAAAGACCGGCCAAGGTCAGCAGCTGTGTAAGGAGGAGTTCCCGGGGAAGCCTGGACCCCAAGAGTGACTAAGAGAAAAGAAAGGCAGGCTGGAAGGGAAAGCTATAGAGACCGATGAAGGAAAGGAGCCTGGCAGAAGCTGGAAAACTGAATTCCAACATGGACTAGCAAGACGGCTCAGTGGGTAAAGGTGCTTGCCGCCAAGCCCGATGACCTGGGCTCTAATCCACATGGTGGAAGAGGAGAAGTGACTCCCAAATGTTGTCCTCCAGCTTCCATCTGTATACCATGATCACATGATACACACACACACACACCACACCAAATAAATCTTAGTAAAAATTAACATTTTCTTGTGGCCTTTCTCCAGCTACAAATCTAAAGTTTTCTAGAATTCTTAACCTAAACTCCACATACAGCAAGACACATCCTAAGCCCTTCATTGTGACTCTGCCTTTATCTTATCAGACTGCAATGCCATGCAGGGTACCTCTGGAGCCACCCTATAGTCTCACTTATCAAAAGCAAAGAGAAAAGAGGGGGGAAAGTTTTCTTATGTGACATGAGAGTGAAAGGGTATATATATGGCTAATGCTAGCACATGTGATGGTGACTCTCTCTTATGGCGCCCACACCTGCATCTGGGTGTGTATTATTCTTTCCCAAAGCATCTCTCCTTTATTTCCCTGAGATTTAATGTCTTTAACTGAATGTTAATGTTTACTTAAATGTTTAATGTAGGCTCAAAGTGTCTTTGATCAGCTCTTATTTTGAGCAACCTCATCTGTGCTCTGAAATATGCTTTAGTTCTTCCTAAGCACTTTTCTTTTCTTTCTTTTTTTTTCTTTTTAATAAAAACCCAACTTTACTCCACACTGGCTCATCCTTAAAATCTTCACTGCGCAAAAGCTATGAGTGCTGCTTTAGCCCTAGTAGAGTTTCCTAAAAGATCAAAAGAACCCTTCAGGCAGCTATGGGCAGGTGGCGGGATGCCTCCGTGGCTTCAGAGGGACAAGGCAGCTGTGACATCCCAGGTACAGCCAGCAGTAAGCAAATCACCCCGCTAAGCGTGGCACTGTACACCAAAGGCTGAGCTTCCTGTTGCCAGACTCCTGTCTTTCAACAAGAAATTACAAGGCACGTGGTAGGACAAGAAAAAAAAAATCTAAAGAAACAAAGCAAGATTCAGAAGCACAGCCCGGCATGTCTGCACACGCCTGTAATCCCAGCAGTATGGGAGGCAGAGGCAGGCATATCTTTGTGAGTTCGAGACTATCCTGGTCTACAAAGTGAGCCCAGGACAGCCAAGGCTACACAGAGAAACCCTGTCTCAAAAAAAAAAAAAAAATTCAGAAGCAGAGCATTGGAGCAGACACTTTAGGGCAGCCCAGTTGGGAATTCCAACTACCTGTGATTCATATGTGCAGGACTCTGAGGTAAAAGGTGAGCAGACTGACTGACAGACATGCCTTGAAAGCAGAGAAGAGACACTGCTAACAAAAAACTCACAGGAAACTTTACAATTAAAAAAAAAAGTGCTCCTGTGAAACTTCTTTTAGTAGAACTAAAGAATTCTTTTGAGGGAGTCCATGGAATAAAGATATGGTTATAGAAACTTCCCGCACTAAAATGCAAGGAGGAACAAGAGAGAAAGCAATTCCTAGCAAGTCAGAAAGCTATGGGTGTGGACACATGCCTTTAACCCTAGTAAGAGAGGTCTGTGGATCTGTGAGAGTTCAAGACCTGCCTGGGCTACAGAGTGAAACTTGAGAGAGAAAGAGAGAGAGAAAGACAGAGAGAGAGAGAGAGAGAGAGAGAGAGAGAGAGAGAGAGAGAATATTTTTAAAAAGAACTGCAATTTGAGGGTGGTATTCCCATCACACACCCAGCACCTTTGCACGCTTTCAATCATTTCAGGAATATTCCTCTGAGAACTGTGTTCCCTGAGAGAGGGCCAGCCCCTGATTGGTCCTTCACCCGGGAAGCCCATGTCAGGCCTACCACCTGGAATACGGAAGCGCTCAGCTAACATGAACCAGTATGCATATTCTAAACTGCAGAAAAGCAAACCCGGAAAATCTCAAAGTTGCTGAGCGTAGGGATACTTTGCCCATTGAACAAGAAAAGGCAACAGCGACTGCTGGCCAATCACTCGCCACCACACACCAGGAAGGGTGGAGGGAAACATTCAAAGTTTCGAAATGAGAATTAACCTAGAATTTTGCCTCTAGCAAGATGACTCCAGGTGCGCTGGAGAACCAAGACTTTCTTAGGTAAACCAACACAGGGGAAAGTTATCAAGGAATTGTGAAAGCAGTTCTCCAGAGGGAAGGAAAAAGACCTCTGTAGAGGCTTGAGGCCAGAGAAGGGAGAAATTGTTGCAGGATATTTGATCACAATGTGAACCACAAGACTGTTGTTTACTTGAAAAACCTATTTCTAGTTGTGATGTGGCTTAGCCCTAGCACACACCTAGCACACATACACAAGAGCTTTCTGCTTGAGTATTGTAAACAGGATTAAATAAAGTTAACTCTTGGTCAAGAGGCTGAGCAAGCAACTAGTTGACAGGTAGTAAACATTGGTGAAAACCATATGGAATAAGAGGAAGTCAGGAGGTCGGATAGGGAGACATATAGGAAGTAGAAGGGAGAGACATTCGGTTTGAGGGTTTTTTGAGAGGTTTTTGAGAGGTTTTTGAGACACTGTGGGGAAGGAGCTTTCTCTTCTTTGGGGACATCATCAGCTGAGGAGGAAAGTCAGCTGGGTTCTTTCTCTGCCTCTCTTTGAGCTAGCAGGCTTTCATTCCAGCCTCTTGGCACCCAAGTGTTTATTGGTAAAATCAAGTGATTGAGATTTTGCTAAAAACAACAAGAAATGAGGCCTGCTTTTGGCAGAGTGGAGTTACACCTGTGCCAGGTGCCCCTGACCCACAGGAAAGAGTCAAGAGATGTCCTACCATGTGTGTTCCCTCTATGGCTGATCACAAAGACAGCCCCTTTCCTATGTGCTTCCAATAAGCTCTCAGAAGCCATGTGCTTGCTGTGATGAGGCCGCATGGTCTTTTTCCTGACTCATGCATGAAATGAGCTATTTTCTCTGCACTGAGGACTGAAAATGTACTTGCTCACTCAACCTCAGTTATGCTCTCTTTTCTTCCTCATGTCTGTAGCTCTGACCAGCCTCCTTGTCAAATCTTCTCATATTTGCGGTCCTGGCTCTCATTCTGCTTCTCAGCACTGGGAGCTTTGGGATATACTTGGAGATGCCTGTCTTGGGAAGGAGCCCCTTTTCCCTAACCTGTGCAGACGGTCTGGCCAGGCCTTCTCGGTGCTGCCCTAGTCTTTCTCTCTACCCCTCTCTACTCCCAGGCAGCTGCTGAAAATAATCCATTAAACAAAGCCCTGTTTTGTTAAGCTTGCGTTTTTGATACTGTAGATTTGGCCTTACTTTGGGCTGGCTACCTGTCCCAGCTCGCAGAGATCAGCCCACATTACCCTCTTGCTTTTTGTGATCCTGTGCAAGCCAAACAAGCATCTGGAGGGAGGGAGGGAAGACTGTGCCTGTCAACCTGTAGGATTGGAGCTTTGCTGCCCGCTTCTCTGCATCTCGGACCTGCTGTGCACACAGAGGAGCCTCTTCTTTCTTCCGGGGAGAAAGAGTCTCTGCTCCCTTCTTCCAGCAAGCACCAGACACTTAAATTAACCTGGGTAGTACTGGACTCCCAATCTTAGTTTCAGATGAAGAATTAGATATCATTTATCTTTAGGAGAAAGGCTGTTGCATTGTTTCAAACTGAACATTTTAAACTGAATCACAATTAGAGTTCTCAGATTCGATGGTCGGAGCTGTGATGAAGATGTGTGAAAATCTGCCTTTTCAAACTCTCTGGAAAGCTGTTTCATATTGCTGGGAAAGCCAGACAAGACTATTGTATTTATTCCTGATTCATGATGTTAGCCAAATGCTCTGCATGTACCAGGTGCTAGCCCTGACAGGGGTGGGCTGGCTGCAGGGATTAAGAGGCTGTCCCTCTCTCAAGGAGCAGTTCTGAGCAAGAGAGAACATTGCTCAGGTGACTGACAGCCTGCTGAGGTACTGGCAGTCTGGAGTGGAGGTGTGATCTTCAAATTCCTGTCTAGTTTGAACCCTAGGATGGGACGTTTGCAGATGTCATGAAGATGAGCACACACTGTAGCACCGTGGAAATTACTCCCGTTCTCACAAGAAGGTCCCTGGGATGTGGTACAGAGGCAGAGCGCTCCCACTGGGCCTTAAACCCTGGATGAATCCCCCAGCACCACACAGGTGGTGGCAGGAGGATCTCTGTGAGTTCGAGCTCGGCCTGGTCTACAAAGAGTCCAGAACAACCAAGGTTACGCAGAGAAACCCTGTCAAAAAAGAAAAACAAACAAACAAAAACAAGTCACTAATCCTGTTCTTTGAAGCCAGAGTCCCGGAGTTTAATCTCTTCTCCAAAAGCCCCACCTTTCAATGCTGTCATGTGGCATATTAGGGCCGAATCAAACATTTTAGAGGAAGATTCTTCTGGAAGTTGCAAGGTAGCATGAGGCATCTTGGATTCCACTCAGCCTCTTCCTGTTTTTGTTTTGTTTTGTGCAGCCTTGGCTGTCCTTGGCTGCAGCTGACTCTGAGATCTTCCTGCCTCTGTCTCCCTGAGTGCTGAGATCAAAGGCTTGCACCACCAGTAGGATGACCTTGATCCTTCTGAGGGAGAGGATTATGGGCGTATAACACCACAACCAGCTCACAGTTGATATAGTCTCGATTCCGGCTAGGGAAACAACACGCATTTTCCAATTACTCGGGCGAAATATACCTTCCAGCCAAGGCTCCTCTAAACCCTTTCTAACTCCTCAGCTTTCTATGGGTCCCGTCGAGGAAGCAGAGAAGGAACTGAGGGCAGTCCGAGGGGGGGGGGGGCGGTCTCCGAGCAGCGGCGGAAGGAGCCGAGCGCGCTCGGCCGCACTCGCCGGCCCGCCTAGGCGACGTCGCCAGGGGGCGGGGCTCGTGCCGGCACGCTCGGAGCGAGGCATTGTGGGAAGGGCGGCCGGTGCTGCCACAGCTGCCATCTTAGGCACTCCGGGCCAGGCCTGCTAGGCCTTCGCGGCGGAGGCGGCCGTGTGCGCGGCGGGTGCGCTCCGGGCGAGGCGTAGGATCCGCGGGCGGGGGGCCGCGCTTCCCGGCGGCGAGGGGCGGCCTGCGGCGGGCAGCGGGCGACAGGCGGCGGGCGCCGCGCGGCGCGAGGATGGGCCGGTCGCGGAGCCGGAGCTCGTCCCGCTCCAAGCACACCAAGAGCTCCAAGCACAACAAGAAGCGCAGCCGCTCGCGCTCGCGCTCGCGGGACAAGGAGCGGGTGCGGAAGCGCTCCAAGTCCCGGGAGAGCAAACGGAACCGGCGGCGGGAGTCGCGCTCGCGCTCGCGCTCCACCAACGCGGCGGCATCCCGGCGCGAGCGGGAGCGCGCCTCGTCCCCGCCCGACCGCATCGACATCTTCGGGCGCACGGTGAGCAAGCGCAGCAGCCTGGACGAGAAGCAGAAGCGGGAGGAGGAGGAGAAGAAGGCGGAGTTCGAGCGGCAGCGAAAAATGTGAGGGGCGCGCGGCGGCCGGCGCGGGGGCGCGCCCGGGCCCGGGGGGCGGGAGCCGGCCCGGAAGTGGGAGCGGAGCGCGCGAGGCGGGAGGTTGGCGGGGCCGCGCAGCTCCAGGCCCGGGCGGTTGGGGCCCAGGCCGCCGGAGAAGGGGCCGCCCCGGTGCGTGCCTGCGCTGCAGGGCGCGCACGCTTCCTGGACCTCCCCCGCCCGCTCGGGGAAAGAGCGATGCCCAGGCCTCCGGCGGACCGCAGGGCAGCCTCCGTCCCCTCTCCTTGTCTTTCCTCGGCCCCGGCAGTGAACACGCTTGATCCCGCTCTTGCCCGATCGGTTACCGGCAGGGCCCCTAACTTGCAACTGGCTAAAGATATCACGTGGTTTTCGAGTCAGGTGTCTTCGGATGTAAAAGGCGTGGATAGACTGGGGGAGTGAACCTGTACCTTGTGTAGTACTTTTTCCCGTAAAGGATGTGTTCACTCCCTCCAGCCACGTGGAACAGTAATACTAAGCATGTGTGCTCCCTGTTTATAGCCAGCCCTCTTTTCCGGGCTTCTTCAGTGAAGACTGAGTAAGTGGTTATGAAGCAGGAACCTTAGCTAGTTCATGTATGTGACTTATGTAGGGATTTCCAGTTTTGTTTTTTTTTTTCCTTTTCTGCGTTTGAGCTTGTGGTAGGCCGAGTTTCCGGAAGTGAGGGACTGACTACACCTCATACCTTAGGTGGAACAGGACCCTTGTACTGTTAGCACATTGTTTCTCACTACACCTTGGCCACATAGAATCCTGGAACAAGCCATAGCCTTGAAGATGCAGCTCCAATAGCTGTCAGTAGAACATAGAAAAAGTTGTGTGTGATAGTTGAGGCAATTCTCCGAGTGACAACCGTGGATACCGTATGTGCTAATTAGAGTCATTGTCACACCGCACATGGGCAGCACAGGATGAAATGATGGGGCGTAGAGCTGTGCTGTGGTTCTGGGATGAGAGGAACAAAACTGCCTTTCGCATTTGAGAAGGGACAGGCTTGGGGCTGGCAGCCATGTCAATGCTAACTGCTGTGCATTCATTAGATGCTTCTCTGATGTGGTCTAATGTCTTGCAAAGAATACACCAAAGAGACATGGGTGGTTTACAAGTGTTAGTTTGTTCATTTCAGCTAGTTGCCAGTATTTACTGAGCCTTTAGTAAGTGCTGGGAGCTGTGGTAGGTGCTGTTGATGGAAAGATGATTGATTGGCTCCGGAGATGGACATCTACCTCAGACAGATGATAGATAATGTAGTAAATTCAATGGGAGTATATCACAGGAGTGGAGGGTAGGGGATAGTAAGGCTGTTAGGCCTATAGGGTGTGTGTGTGGCCCAAACAGTAAGCTGTCTTCTTCCTGAATCCCTGAGAGAACAGCATGGAAGGAAGGAGTTTTAGAGTGATGCTGGCCCACTACTCAAAGCTCTGTAAGCATGCAAGTCAAGGAGTGACTGCAGAGGTGAATGGGGCCTGAGGTTCTAGGTGGGTTTTGTATGCAAATAGTTCAGCTTCCTTCTAAGATCAGGAAATGACCCTTTAAAAGACCATTGAGAGTTGTGTAGGATGGAGACCTGAGAGGTAGATGGGTCAGAAAAATGGGACCAGTTTATATGCTTAGTACACAAGAGAGGCTGTGTTTTCTGCTTTGGTCCTCCAGACAAATACTCTAAATGTAGCATTAGTGTCAAGACAGCTAATTCAGAGGTGACACCTGAGCTTATGGGTTCTAAGATAGATGGGTACCTAACCATTAGTTCAAGGTTAGGAGCAGTTGTTAGACTGCAAGAGGAACGGATTGAAAACATACTTAGGGTGTAGGACGTAAAGGAAAAGCATCACAGTTGGCTGTCATGTTCATAGTGTCATTCGTACAACTTATCTTTTCCCTGTGTTCTGTTGCCTGCCAAGGAGTGTAGGTAAGGGAATGGGAAGAGCAGGAGTGTCCCCTTGGCACTCATAGGTTCTGGTTTTGTATTTAACCAAGCTGAGGACCATGGTAGGGCTTTGCTTGTGTTGCTAAAACATGGGGAATAAATAGAAAGCCCTGAGGACTGTGTAAAGAGAAGAGCAGTTGGTCCCAGGGATTGGAAAACCTCCGGGAATGTATATTTACAGTAAAAAGTCCAGGGTGGAAACAAGATGACACTGAAAAATACATAATCGAGTGCCTGGAATGTTTTCATGGAGTCTAGGGTCAGCTGGATGGAGACACAGAAAAACAATCATCTGTTGGGTTTAACCAGTTAAGTCTCTGTTAATTGGAAATCAGGTTGCTTTACTACTTATAATTCGGAGGCCTTAAATAAATGATCTGAGTTTATCTGAAATGGAGGTCCGATTTTATTGATATCAGGTACTTAGTGCTTGGCAAGAAAGTGAGTCAGTAAATGTTACTGAGTATAACTTACCATGCTTCCAGGCACAGCCTGCTGCATAATATAGGAAGGAATCCAGTGATTAAAATATTAATTCATTAAATAATTCAGTAATATAATTAAAAGTAGACCTTTACATTTATTCACATTTTTGAAGAGCTAATTCTCCTGGCTCAATTGAATCAGAACTTTTTCTTGTTCTTGGGTCCTGGCCATCTGTTGATATTAATACATATTAATATATCTTAGATATTTTTTTAAGTTGTATTAACTGCTGAAAAAAAAAACAACTAGAACACCGTGTAGCAAATCCTATCATTGGCCTAGTCACTTTCTCCAGCCAGTGACATCAGAGTTTGGGTATTCTTAGTGTAATCTACATTACAAATCAGGATCCTAAGAGTACCCACGATGAACTGATTCATATGATTCTTACAAAAATAACTGGAGCTCATTTTGAGGGTGAAGAGCTTTATGATTGAATTTACTCTATGGAACTATATTTTTGGAGCTTAGTGCTTGAAGACAGTGGTGGGACAAGCACAGAGACGTGCAGTTGGTAACAGGATCCTCTCTCAGTCACTTTCCCATCCCTGCCTCACCTTTGTCCTGCAGAAACTGCCAGGTAGCAATTATTGAAGGCCATTAGCTTTGGGGTCTGTCAAGGTTCATTCTTAACTGTAGCATTGGTCTTGTTCATTAAAGTGACTATAACTTAGCTCATGAAAACGAGTTTTAAATGATGGCGTAGACATAGACACTAGTGGCCCAGTGTTTCAGTTCCTTATTAGGTGTGAAGCCATTAGTCTGTGCTATTCCTGCAAGTCCAAGAACTGAGTTCTCTTGTTGTAAGAATGTCTTACAGGGTGGCAGCAGTGACAAAACACTGAGCTGTCCCTGGTAAATTTTAATGTTACCAGCTTTGAAATACCTGAGAAAAGTTGGGATCCGTGTCGGATTACCCCTTGAAAAAACCTTGATCTTGATTTCATAACTTGTCAGTAGGAGATTCTTAGCAAAGCACTGCTGCAGCAGAGAAATTGGAACGAAGATTAGAGAAAGACAGGGTAGAGCTGCATGCACCTCCCCCCCCCCAAAGATGTCACCCCAGAATGGCCTGTGAGCAGGGCATCCTGGTGCTCAACTCGGAAAGCAGCTCCTGAGCACAGGCCTTAGAGAACCCTGAGTCTGTCTGTAAGATAATGATCCTTCTTGAAGAAACTGTTTTGGTGGAAAGATTGGCCTAGTGGCAGTGTTGCTGTTGACTTCTTGCTATCATTGTCCTGAGTGATGATGCACAGTGCTTACAGTCATTTGTCCCTGTGTTGGTTTTCTGAACTAAATGTAGAAAGGGGACAAAATAATTCAGGTTTGAACGTTTTCTGCTGCAGATTCTAGAAACAGATTGAAGCTCTCTTCTTGTACCCTGAAGATGCCGTTTTAATCTTACTAACAACTGAGACCATGTTCTGTGAGGCTTGAGGTGCAGCAGCGCTGTGGGGCTCAGACCTTGCCCGCCCTCACTTGGGACACAAATAAGGCTGTGGCGTGCGAGGTGCCTTGCCGTTCCCCCAGGGACAAAGGGAGATAAGTAGCCCTAGGAGAGAGCCAGTCTGCTTCAGCCGTGCCTGGGACTTTGCGCTGACACTCCTCCCCTTAGACTAAAAGCCTCTGAGCTGCAGTTAACAGACTGACTCCTTAGTTCACCAACTCACTGTCATCTTGCCCTCTGACTGGTATGATCGCTGGGAGTGAAGACTGCCAGGGCCTACATTTAAGACTGGCTCTGCTCTTGCCGTAAGTAAAGAGCTGAAGTGGTTTGACTCATCTTAACAGCCAAATCTGTGGGTGACACTGCTAGCTATTTGTTGCTGTATTGGGTAGGGATGGCTTGACCACCTGAGTCAAATCCTAAATACTTAGGAGTTTCTTTGATACAGTGAGTGAGAGCATTTTTACTTGATGATGAGGGGGCCTTTACATGCCTCCCTCCCTCTTTGTCAGGGAATTCTTAATTGAAGCTGCATTACCCCCTTTTGCACATAGTACTCTGCTCCACCCAACACCAATAATTAAGAGTGGAGTTTTTAAAGATGTAAATGCTGAGTTTCTCAGGCTTTACTGCGTTAACTGATTTTTATAAAAGAATAGCTGCAAAGTCTGCACGTGAGCAGTAGCTTGTCCTTGTTACATAGCCCACAACCCACAGGCTAAAGTTGCTCATTTCATCTTTCTTTGTCCCTTTGGGTAAATAGAAAACTTGTCTCTATATAACTGCCATTGAATTGAGACGTTTCTTTATAGTCTTTATGTTTCTTGGTGATTATCAGTTTGTAGGTTATCTGCTGTCTCTTAAAAAGCGACTATTGACAAAAGGCTTATTCTAGTTATTTATTTGATAGGAAGGAGGGGTGTGTTGAATCTTAGGCTTTCGTATAGTGTTGGGAAATTATAGTTGGGAAGGAAATACTAAAGATGCAGACAAGTCCTTGCAGTGTTGGAAATAGCTAGGACCTTGAGGAAAGCCAAATTTATTGTCCTATCTTTCTGTTTCTCTGGTAAAGAGGAAGAGGATAAGGATAAGTATAGAAACAGAAATGATAGGTTGAGCTGAAAGTCCTTGGGTGGGAATTAAGTTGAAATGTATCAGAGTACTTAAAGGTCGCAGCTAACTAAGAAAGTATTGAGTAAACATACCACTTGAATGATTGTCAAGTATGTCAAATAGATTCTAAAGGTAAAAGTTGTGTTAATTTGATAGTTGGGAGAAAGTATTACTAAATTGGCCTCTTTGGATTTACATGCATTATCAAGAACTTAAGTTCGTGCATTCTGCACAAAATACTGCTTAGCCTGCTGCTAGCGGTGCGGAGTTAGCATGCTTTACGTCTAGCTAAAGTACTGTCATTGAACAGCTAACCAACTAAAAGTGGAAGATCGTTTTAGGTTTTTCCTCCTGTCAACTTCAAAATAGATGTATGGGACCAGTGACTGTCATTGCTACAAAATATGCAATTTTTCTATGATAGCATTTTGATAGATGTTGTTAGAGAAAATTTTACTTGCAGTCAGTAAGCTGTCAATGGGATTAAAATGAGAATAGTAATATGCTTCATTTAGCTTTGATAATACAATATAGTTATACCTTTCTATTCTGCCTTCTCTAGAACAGCTCTTAAATAAAAGAAAATAACCAAAGGAGGAAAAGGCACAATAGGATAAGTTTAGAACCCAGAGTAAAAGGCACAGTGCTGTTCCCGGGCAGTCCAGAGCTCTGGACTGTGGTTTACCTGAGGAGCAGGGAGTGAGTGCACCTTGTCTAGCTCAGCTGTAGATAGCATGACGAGGTGCACCACGGCGTGAAAGCAGGGTGGGCTCCTGCTTCATATTCGTGCCTCTTGAATAAAGCTGATGAACTAGGTTCTGGTTGTATGCTAGCCTTTTTATGTTTACAATTTGTGTGACCAAAAAAAAAGATTTTTATCGTCATTTGAATTTCTGTATTATTACTGCTGTTCTTTTCCTCAAAGTGATGTGAAAATAAACTATAAAACTATTAAAGGATATAAAAAATTAGACTCATTGATTTCATAGGCTTAAGATTAGTTCTTAGGGTTCTTAACAATGTTGTCTTTTCTACTTTTAATTGCTAGTCGGCAGCAGGAGATAGAAGAAAAGCTCATTGAGGAAGAAACAGCACGAAGAGTGGAAGAGTTGGTAGCAAAAAGGGTAGAAGAAGAACTGGAGAAAAGGAAGGATGAAATTGAGCGGGAAGTCCTCCGAAGGGTTGAAGAAGCCAAACGCATCATGGAAAAGCAGTTGCTCGAAGAACTCGAGCGACAGAGACAAGCTGAGCTTGCAGCACAAAAAGCCAGAGAGGTAACGCTCGGTCGTTTGGAAAGTAGAGACAGTCCATGGCAAAACTTTCAGTGTCAGGCGTGCCTCCCGCTCAGTCCAGAACGAGATGGAATGCGACTATCTGATTCCTTTCTCACCCAAACTTACGTGGCTGCGAAAGATAATTTTTTAGCCAGAAGTGCTGACTGGTACTTAAAAGTTACTTTCTTAAAACTTATTCAAGGATATTTTTTGATCCAATGGAACTGGCTTATTTGAGAAGTGTTTGAAACTTTTGCCATGGCTGCAGGACTACATTCTTTTTTGGGAGGGTGGGGGGAGCCAGGGAGCGGTAAAGGGAGAAGGCTGAAAATCCACCCGGGATTGCATTTTCTCTGTTTTTCACTCTGTTATTTAGACTGTGAGAGGCTTCTGCCTTCAGTCAGATACAAAGAGCAGGGCCTGGCATTGAGTGACAGCACCTGCTTTTCATACATAGGTTTTCTCACTATTCTTTTTTTCCTTCTGTTATCCCCTGTCCCCTCCCTAAATCCTTTCAACACAGTGGACTAATTCTGGCATTCTGATTATAAGACCCTCCATTTTCCTAATGTGTTTCAAGGAATCTTGTAAGGAAAAATGTCCAGATTGTTCATCCTTTTTTTTTTCTTTTTTTCTTTTTCTTTTTTTTTTTTTAAAGTACCTACTAACAACTCCTTTTTTTCTCTAGAGAGTTATGAAGGAACAGGTTGTCCTTGTCTGGAGTCAAGCTAAACACATGATTTGTTTTATCAGCAGCTGGAGCAGAAGTTGAAAATGTCTTTCTGTGAGACAGTAATTTGCTACTGAAGCTTTCTGGCTTGTTTGCACTGATTACTCCAGGATCAGAAAGTGTGGCGAACGTCACAGAAACACTTGAGGCAAAGTGCTTCACAGCACTGAGTGTCCATCCACAGTTCGTTAACGAACAAACGAATCCCATTTGTGTGACACAGGAGATCTCTAGTTTTCTTGAACATAAATTTGTAATATTCGGCTTAAATCCATGACTTACTGTCATTTTCCATCCTGGCGTTACTGTGGACAAGTTGACCTTGTGTTAAATCTCTGCTTTCTAGTAAGCTTTGCTTGTACAGTGCATTTCCCTGGTCCTGTCTTAACTACATAGACCTGTCTGTAGTTGGTTTCACAGACTAAAATTCAGTGTATGGTATTTTTATTTCTATCAGTGCCTTAATAATGGAAATATTTTGGAGTAATTGTGCTATCTTGTAGCGAGTTATTAATCATAGCAAGATTTTTTTCTCTTCATTTGCTTTTTGTTTCATATTAACATTTTTTTTAACACGGACACAATCTCTGACAGTCTCTCCAAATACTAAACTCATTTGAGTGTGTGTGCTGTGATCTGAACACTGCCCAAACCATCAAGCAATCTTCATATAGTTTGCATTATAAAACTTCATTAAATTCTCCAAGAAAAAAGAATGACAATTTTATTTCCTGACTGTGCACCCCTGGATTCCTGAATCTCAGTGCAGACTGTAGATGGACAGTGTAAGCTGCCGTTAGTGGTTGTCAACACCTGATGTTAAGTCCATGCCCCATGGAAGCAGTCCTTAGTATGGATTACATTTGTATTTTTCACTAACAGTAAATGTATTTTCTTATTAATTGTTTGCCTTAGGAATGATGAATTACATTTTTTGTTCCTTCTTACCATAAACATCTGCATTCCTCAGCTCAGCCTTCCTTGTATGTTGTTTCTTTATAAATGGTTGAGCTGCTGATGCAGGTATTGCCAAGCTAACAGTACAAATCATTTTAAAGAGGAAGCTGGCGCGTATGGCAGCCGAGGAGCACACTCTGCAGGACACTGGACAAGACAGTAAATACTCAACTTTTAATGCTGATTAAAGGAGTATAGGTAAAGAATACGTAGGTATCCATAATTGGTGAGACAAATATTCACTTTATTTATATTTTATATATATTTTAATTTGGTAAATACTATCCAGTTTTGTAGTTGTCCTTGTTGATTTGTGTGATATTAAAGTATTAGTAATAATTGCCCGGAGACTACTAGGGAGGGTTTAGTCGGTTGCTGTTTTGGACTGGGAGGGATGATGTAAATCTAGTGTTAGAAACCAACGTTTTAGTGGCTGCACAGTTTATCATTGGTCAGACAGAAAGTAGCTGTAAAGCTACCCTGTAAGTCAGGCCAACAGTGGAGAGGAAGATTAGTCAATATTTGCTGGCAGAGCTAAACACTTTATTTCTCTAACATTGTAACATGTCCTCCCATTTAGGAGGAAGAGCGAGCAAAGCGTGAGGAGCTGGAGCGGATATTAGAAGAAAATAACCGGAAAATCGCAGAAGCACAGGCCAAACTGGTGAGTGCTTTACATCTGGGAGGCATCACATGGGGCTTTCCAAATTGTGTGGATTTGTGCTGGGTAAAGTCTAATTACTTTGAGGAGATTCTTAAGGTTATTTAAGGACCTTGAGGTTGATGTAGGAGAAGAATTGACAATACTTTAATCTCTGATTTTTGAGAGAATTAGAAAACTTTCAGTGGTTTAAAACATTTCCTGGGGAGGAGCATTGTACTACTGTCTGCTCCCACCATCTTCAGTCCTAACTTTACTCACATTTCTTAGGCCTGGAAACAACCACCAGGGAAAAAGCAAAACACCCAAGTTCTTCAGATAGCTGCCATTGTAGCACCACATCGCTAGACAGAAGGAAGGTTATAAATTTGAGCAAAGAATAGCACATTTTAGTTTCCCCTGATTTTCCCGGTTCCCGGCCCAGGTCTCATAGTCTAGACTGGCTTTGAACTCCTAATCCTCCTGCCTCTGCTTCCTATGTGCTGGGATTCCAGGTGTGTTCCATGCCAACTCACATTTTCTATTGCTTATTTCTAATTCTAATCTAAATAAAGGTACATAGACGAAACTAACCAGCCAATGTAAGGAGAGACTGAAAATAAGTAGTTCAGAACCCCAAGAAAGCTAGTGCCCATGAGTGTAGGCACAGCCCATGAGAGGTTCTAGGAAAGTCTGAGCTGAACCAAGAAGAGTATTGCTGCTAAGAGGTGCTGTTTAGGGCAGGAGCAGGTTGTAAACTTCACTTAATTTCTCCTTAAAAACTTGGCTCTTCAGAAGAACACAGAGGGCTAGTTGGTCCCTGCTCGTGTAGCTAATCCAAATGATGTGTCAAGATAGGTTTTGCTCTATAAGACCATACACCAACGTACATTTGTGATTATAAGTCACAAAATCCAAATGTGGCCGGCTTCAATGAGCACACTCTTAGTTTGTGAACTTGAAGTGACAGCTGAGAGTTACTACTGCAGAATTTTAGTTTTCTCTGTGTGTTTGTGAATGTGTGTGCACATGTGCTGTACATACGTACAAGTATGGAGGCCGGAAGTTGGTGTAGGCGGTTTTCCTCAGTCACTTTCACTTTGGAGGTGGGTCTCACTGAATCTGGAACTTACACCTCAGCAGGGTGGCTGGCCACAGCTCTCTGTCTGTCCTTGCCCTCAGTTCCAGGCCGCCAGTTTCAGATGGGTTCATACCCCCGGGACTCACATTAACATGGGTGCTAGAGATGGACTCCAGCATCCTTTACCCCCAGTGCTCTGCAGCCACACCGAGCCATCTCCCTAGCCCAGCTTGCTTTTTTTTTTTTTTTTAAGAAAGAAACATTAAAAAAAATTTTTTTAATGCTTTTTCCAGGTTTTGTAGGCTGTGCCTGTGAAATGTTAGGTATTGTGCTAAAGAATATGAATCATGAGGAGGAAGCAGAGTTTTCTGTTTTAGTTTTTCTCTTTTTGAGGTGGATCTCAGCCTTGTAGCCCAGGCTTCGTTAGTACTTAGACTTTCTCTGTATCCCAGGCTGGAATTGAACTTCTGATGACCCTTGTCCTCCACCTCTTGTATGCAGCATTACAGGCATGTTGCTACCTGAAGAGTTTAGATGTGGCTGTGAGGGGTGGTGAGAAAACACTGAGGTGTGGCTTGGAAAAACAGTTGAAAAGCAGATGTTTAGGTACCGGTGCTGATACTGTATAATGGCTTGAACAGAAACAGAATGTGAGAAGATGGGTTTATATCGACAAAGTAGTGGCTAGATGCTAAGAGAGAATTTATCAACTTGCCAGATGGGGCATAGAGGGAGCAAGAAGAGGAAGAACTGCTGAATATGAATGTGCCAGGGAACCAGTGCCAGGGAGCTC
The DNA here is from genome assembly GCF_030254825.1 of Meriones unguiculatus. Classification (NCBI taxonomy): domain Eukaryota; kingdom Metazoa; phylum Chordata; class Mammalia; order Rodentia; family Muridae; genus Meriones; species Meriones unguiculatus. Next base: position 3,938,319 of record NC_083352.1, on the reverse strand, counting down.
TAGTCACCAAAGGAAACCTGCAGTCACTTAGAGGGGCATGAGTAACAATATACTCAATGTTCCCCTAAGAGAAGGAATTTGGGGCATATACAGTTTAGAGTTTGTTCTTTTTAATGTGGAATTGTATCTTTTATTTTAATTTTTATTAGACTTACCCACTTTCTTTTATGTGCATATAAGTGCATGACATGTATGCTTGGTACCTGGGGTCAGAAGAGAATGTACGTCCTTGGAACTAAATTTATGAAGGGTTGTGACTGTGGCTGGGATACAAAATAAATAACCTGTGATTAATATAAAAAAAGAAAAATTACTTAAAAAAATAAGTGGTTGTGAAAAATCATCTGGGTGCTGGGGATTGAACCTGGGTCCTCCACAGGAGTTAAGTAAGAGCAAATGCTTGTTCACTGCTGAGCCATCTCCAGCTCTTACTATGAAAATGCTAGAATAAAGTCAAAAGAAAACTCTGGCGGCCTCATTTTTCTTGTCAGTGTTACAGAGCAGTGCCTGCAGCTGTGAGACTGTTCGTCAAATCCCACACCTAACCCTCATTTTAGGCAATGTAAGATCTCCTAAGTTATCCAGGATTGGAGTTTAGAATTGGTTCAAGAAGTTATAAATCTATAAAATTGGAAAGTTGTAGAAGCAGTTCTTTTTAGATGGCATGAGTGATGCTCCAGAGGAAGAGTAGAGTCAGGATGACTTAGGGGCCCATGTGTAGGCTGGTACCCCGTGCCTACCTACATTCTGTTTTCTTTTTAAATCTTATACATGAAAACTTAGAAGTGTACTAAAGTTTGTGCAGCACATTAAATTTTAAAGGTTTTTATGTTTTGAGGCAGGGTCTTGTAGCTGAGGAAGACCTGGAGTTCATGATCCTTGTGTCCCTAAGAGCTAGATGCACCGTCCCATGCATGGCACTGATTTCTTCTAAAACATTGCTTTAGTCATAACAAGGTAAAAATTAGTATGTATGTTCCAGGGAGGAAAGTAAGTTCAGGAATTAGAATTACAAATAGCAGAGCTAATAAGAGCCTTTAGAGGGTGTAAAATGCTAGACGTCCGTATTTCTGAGCAGCGGTATGACCTGTTGGTGCAGTTTTCCATTCTTTCTTTCTGTCACTTAAATCATCACCAATAAAAAGTGTTCCTTCCTTTATATTGTTACAGAGTTTAGACAGTCCAAAAAGGAGAATGCTAATTATGTTGCATAGGTAGGCTCTGGTAAACTCGATGGTGCAGAAAATCCCAGGCCCTATACTGAGGCAAATTCTTTTAGTTTTGTGTCCTTTTCACTAGCCACTCTTAAGGCACGGGTGCGGAGCCATTGGCATGGCTCCCAAGCCGCTGGCATGGCTCCCAGATAGAATAGATGATAGACTAACATTCCGTCATTGGGGAGCCTGGGTATTAGAAGGGAGAGCTCATCTAATTTGAGAGCTCACCCTGATTTGTGTTTGAGGAGTCCATTTGTCAAGAAATGTGGAGCTAGCTGGGCGTGGTACTGCACACCTGTAATCCAGCACTAAGGGAGGCAGGGGCAAGTCCAGGACAGCCAAAGCTATGCAGAGACATCCTGAAGACACAACCCCAAAAAACCGAATGGGGGAATGTGAAGCTAGCTGCACTAGCATAAAGATCAATTGTGAATGCGTGTGAGGGTGCTTGCCTGCTGGGTTTATGCATTAATCCACTGAAAAGTAAAGGCTTGTCTGAGCTTTTAGCCCTTGAGATTTATTCTCTTGCCAGACTATACCAAAGACGAGGCAGTCCCTGTGCAACAGTTTTGTGTGCATCTTAATGCTGTGGACCATCTGAGGCTGGGACTTGAACACTGTGGTTTGCTAGAGTAAAATTTGTGCTATGGAATTTTTGCTTGTGTAATGGGATCACATTTAAAGTCTTTTGTTTTTGTTATTAAGTGAAGTTGAGTCCTGCTGTCTTATCTCATTTGTCTGCTTTCCATTGTCCACCTTGAAAGGAAGCACTCAGTTATAGTTCTGCTTGTTTTCTCATAGTTCTTGAAGTTCATGTTCATGTATATATAAATATGGCTGTTTGCTAGTCTGCCCTTTTCTGTGTCAGGGTGTGTAGGTCCCTGTTTTCACTTTCTCTGAATTTTTTTTGAGATTCTCTAGATTTCAAGTGTTACATGTTCCTGTGGGTTTGTACGTGCACGCGTGAGTGCACACAGAGCGCACAGGGGAGCAGAGGTAGACCCTGAGTGTCGTGGGCAAGCCTCTTTCCTGTTGTAGAGCGCACAGGGGAGCAGAGGTAGACCCTGAGTGTCGTGGGCAAGCCTCTTTCCTGTCGTTCTGAGACAAGCTCACTAATGAACCTGGTGCTAACCATTTCAGGTAGACCGCCCAGTGAGCCTCAGATCCTCTGGCTTCCCTCCCACACAGGTGCTGGAGATCTTACACAGCAGGCACTTTACCTCCAGAGTCCTCTCCCTAGTTCTGCTTTATGTTGCTTTAAAAAGATACTCTATTTATGTGGGGGAGGGGGTTGCCTGAAATGTGTCTTCACTACTGACCAAGGAGAACAGAAGAGAGTATCAGATCCTCTGGGGCTAGAGTTACAGGTGGTTGTGAGCCGCCATATAGGTGCTGGGAATTCAGTCTTGGTCCTCTGGAAAAGTAACTTCTGCTCTTAACTGCTGAGCTGGTCTCTCCAGCCACCACCAGCATCCCCCCTCCTGTTTTGTTTTCTTGTAAGTATTCAGTACTGTCTTACAGATTTTTATACATTATTTAGCCCTCATTGCTTTCTTTCTAAACTGTTACAATAAATACCTTTGTAGAACCAGGAATGGGGCTCCAAGGTTGCTCAATCAGAAAAGAGCTGTTTTAAGTGTGATTCCAGGGACTCCTGTCCTGCAGCACATGTTTGTAATCCAGCCTGGGTAGGCGGGGACAGAGAGGATCCTTGGTACGGTAGCTTGGGTAGCTTGCCGTGGCATGGTAGCCCAGACTTCCAGCTCCATTCCCGGTTGAGCAGTGGTCCCAAAAGCAAGGTGAAGAAGTGCTCGAGGAAAAACACATCATGTCTCTGACTTATAAATAGTAATTACACATTTTCCTTGTTTACAGATATATTTTTAGAATATTTCAGAAACCGAAATAGTTGAGTAGATATATTATAAAGGCAGCCTTGACTCTAGCTGCTTTTCAGTAAGAAAGCGTATCAGTCACACACGGATGGGATCAAAAATTATATCTGTGATTTTAAAGACTTTTCATGGATTGAGGCTGTTCTTTTGACACAGGAGTCTGATGGTTTACTAGGATCAAGTTAGGTAGGATTAATTAAGCCTGGGTGATTAAATTGCCAAAGGTTTCCCGAGTTCATGCACACGTGGAAAAAGCCTTTACCACAACACACCTGGGCTCAGTCTCTAGTGCTGGCACTCCAAGTACGTGATTTATTTGATGTGGCTAGTGGGCATGGCGTTTTTAGATCTGACATTAACAAGGATGTCATCTTCTTTACATGATGAGTTGGGAGCTCACCAGTTTTCACCTAGGCAGCTTGCTGCAGAGAGACTGCCACACCTGCTTGGCATTTATGTGTGTTTCAGGGCATCCGAAGTGTCGTCCTCATCCCGGGTTTGATCCACAGAGCCATCTTCCAGCTCCAGACACATCATTCCTTTGTTTTTGTGATCATTAGTAAACTAGGGAAGAATGATGACTTGAATGAATTTCTGAGTAGGTAGGATTTTAGCCTTTTTGTTTGTTTGGTTTGGGTTTTAGAGACAGAATTTTTTTGTGAAGCCTTGACTGTCCTGGGTCAGGACCAGGCTGTCCTCAGAACTCACAGCAATCCACCTGTCTCTGCCTCCCTGAGTGCTGGGAGTGCAGGTGTGCACCGCCGTGCCCGGCTCTGCGTTTTATTTAAAAACTAAAATGAGACCAGAGGAGTGATGATGATTGGAGAATGGCGCTGTTTTGTCTGACAGTGTGTGGACTTGAGAGAGAAGGTTGTTTTCAAATAACAGTAAGTTATTGTTTAGTTATAAACTACCTTAAAAACAGCTTTCAGTAAATAAGGCAGAAGCAGTGATTTCAATTGTAACTTCAAATGGAAATGGAAAGGCTCAAAGGACAATGCATGGTTTAGGTCAGTCAGAGAGGGAAAATGGGATCATCTGATGGAGACATTTCAAGGCTTTCTTACTAATGACACTGTTGAGGTGAGAGGTGGGTGATACCTGTTATGCAAGCTGTGATGGCACTGCCCCTGTCTTCTACCCACTGTAATGTCCACAATGACCAGCTAGATGCCTTATGTCCTTTGGGAGAAGAGTAGTGTTAGGCCCACAGGAAGCCAGGAGGTGAGAGGAGAGTCCTGATGGGAGGGGGTTGAGAATTGCTTTTCATGGTGGAAAAGGGAATTGTCTAGAGGAATCCGGAGGCAAGTCAGTTGCTTGAGATTGAAGATGCTCTTAACTCTGCAGTTGATTTGAAATTAGATTTTATAATCAGCTAGGTCAAAACCTTTGCTAAATTTTTTCTTTCTGAGAAATTGGCTCTTAGAACAATTCATTTTATTTTTGAAATGGGTTTTCTTTGTAGTCCTGATTGTCCTGGAACTCTGTCTGTAGAGCAGCTGGCCTCAAACACAGAGAGCTACCACTACCCAGTTAAATCTTGCTTACTATTGACTTACCTAGGAGCACAGTTGGATTTTTAATTACAATTCTTGTATATGTCAGTCTAATTATAAATACAGTAATAGGTAGATAACATACCCAGGGCTTTGGATAACTGTTAATCTTGATGGTATAAAGACAGAATTGAGTCTGCTTAAGACATGAAGTCCGTAGGGTTCATTTTTTTATAAATGAAATAGAGAAAATATATAGGAATAATTATTCTTTGTTAAATTATTTTTCCTCTGCTGGCTTCTATTTATATAGGTTTGTAGGTTGTCACCTGGTAGCCAAAAGGTACTGAGAGAAGGAAATGACAGCTCTCATTTCTCATTTTAACTTTCAGGCTGAAGAACAATTGAGAATTGTTGAAGAACAAAGAAAGATTCATGAGGAAAGGATGAAACTAGAACAAGAACGACAGCGTCAACAAAAAGAAGAACAAAAAATTATACTGGGCAAGGGGAAGTCCAGGCCAAAACTGTCCTTCTCATTAAAAACCCAGGATTGAATGGCAAACTCTGAACTTTTTACAAAGAAAAATGAAAGAAAAAAAAAAAACAACTTCGTATTGTAGCTTCATGTTGAAGTGTTTTTTTTTTTTTTTTGTTTTTGTTTTTTTTTTTGGTTTTTTTTTTTATTTGGAAAATCTGGAAAGTTAGCTGTTCTAATAGGGGCTATGCTCTGCAATCCCTTTATTTTCCCTCTTTTTTTCCATTAAGTCAAATCCTTATCAGATCATTGCTGTCCTAAAGTGGTGTATTTTGCACCTGTTGGGATTCTGTACTGGTTGGGTCTGCTGAAGAGCAGGTCACTTGGTGACTAGCTGGTCTGGTAAGGTGTTCACTGACCACTGACTTCAGAGTTATACTCTGTTTACTACGTCATAATGCTGGTTTTGCTGACTTTTTGTTTTTTTATACATTTATAAAAAAAGAAAAAGTTGGTGATTGCATTGCAAAATCCCCAGGGTTTTCCTGGACCTGAGTGGTGTGTTGTTAAGCAGTGTCCTTGTGGTGCTGCGGCTCTTGATGTTCCTGAGAACAGGTAAGGAAACAGTTGGTCACCTGCTACAGAAATACCTGCAGTGCAGTATTGTCTTTGTTGGACTTTTGTTTCTTTCATTGACAAAATCAAACCAGCATTCCCCACTGTAAATAAATAATTTTGCTGAATAAAGTAAAGTCTTAAATTCATATGTTTTAAGCAATTTTTTTTAAGTTGTGTTAAGTCTAAAGGGTGGTTTACTTTTAGAAGCCTTAGAACTGTGCTAGATCTCCTCTGGCATATACTTTTTACAGGGTTTCTGTGTACATTAAATATACTTGTGAATTAGTACCTACTGCCTATTTCTACAGACACTACTTTATGCTGATAATTATAACATCAACTATTATCTTTTGAAAATCCTAATCCTGTGCCTCTGTTAAAGAAAATAAGTATTATTGCCACAGATTATACTTTAAAAAAAAAAAACAAACACTGGAAAATACGTTTTTAAAGTTGATGGAATATTAAGTTACTTTCAGAGAGGGTGGACCATCAGCTAGAACCATGCTTTATATGTTTAAAACACTAAAATAATCTTCACCCTTGCATGTTTTTTGGGGTTAAACATTTAAATTCAGTAGGTTTTTGGGTTTAGGCTTTGTTTGGGTATTTTTGCATGTGGAAACAAACTTACATACAATCCTGGGTTTTATGCAGATAGAATATGCCTCGGTTAATGTTTTATTTATTGAAGTTTGCTAGTGTTAAAACACTCCAGGAAAGTCTGTAAAATAGTGTCTGAGGTGCATAGGTGCAGCATAGTGGCCGGAGACAGTCAGCTCGTCCTTGCCATTGGAAATGTTGGTTGACACGAATAGCTGGTAGGTTATTTTGTGTTTGCATGCTCTGCAAAATGCTTTAGTTCAACTCTTCATGTGGTAAAGAAGAGTGAAATCATTTTAAATATCTTCAAATACAGAGTTTTAAGTAGGTATGAGGTATAGTGAGAAAGTTTTAGTCAACAGAATGCCATAGTATCTAAATACACATTCACTTCATTTACCTGAGTAGATTATAAAACTTAATCTCAATATGAGTTTGCCCAAATTATTTTCTGGTTCCTGTACTTTATTCTTGTAATGTAACTCTTGAATTCAGATTCCTGTTCCTCGGTTGCATATTCAGGGTTTTGGAAGTGTCCATTTAAAAGTTGATTTTGTTCACTGGTGTTCTGAGCGTTGTATCTGAAGAGTAGCCTGGTCTTCAAAGCTTGAGATCAGCCCTCTGTGCCTTTTATTCTAACATTACGTTTCAGAAAGAATCACCGTGGCTTGGTGATGCAGCTCCATGTTTGCTGTTGGAGACTCCTAGGAACCAAAATGTCCCTGTGCTTAGTAGCTGCTTAACTGCCAGGCTACAGGGAAGAGGATGTCGTCGCTAATAACACGCACCCATCTTTTACTGTGCTACAACAATGTAGTAGCTTGTTTTCTTCATTTGTTCTACTGCTTTTGTGTACCCATTATAAAAGTTGAGATTTCCCCCAAACTATTAGCAGTTCAGGTGTTTCCTAAGTAACTAACTACGCCTTTAATTCAGTTTTGTTTTCTTGAGTTATTTGAAAATCTTGATGCTTTATCGAAATAACTATTGACTGTTTATTTTTATTATAGTATTTAAAATTTGTAGTTAATGCTATTAATATTGTGGAGTTTGCAGAATTCTCAACTGTATAAACTAAACCTTTAAATTAGCTTGGTGTGAGGAGTCTTTAATGCTTCCAATAGGGGACGGGAACCCAGTGTGAGGACTGCTTTAGTTTCCCTTAGGATGTAGGAAATGAACCTATTGCTGCTCCCATAGTGACTCGGTACTTGATTGTACTGATAGTGTGTGTCCTTTGCGAGCCTTCCGGTGTGGGGGTGTGGGGGTGTGGCCACTTTTAGATAAAGTACTTGAAATATTAGTGATTATATATTGCTAATAATTTTTTTGAGTAAGATAAACATGGACTTGTGCACCATTTTACTTAATGCCTGTGATTCATGCTTTATTAAGGATCCTCGGTTTGTTAACATTTTCCATGCTGCTGTTAGCTCAAGCTTTTGGTATTGAGTGGTCTGCAGTTCTTTTGATTTCCACCGAGAGCCAGCAGTGCACAGGTGTAGTTGGCCATGAGATGCTGAAGACAGGACCCAGCACCTGCACCAGTAGGATTGTGAACACTTGGCTTACTCACTGGATGGAGTGGACCTGGAAGTATTACTGAAGGGCAGAGGCAGAGACGTGCTCCCCAGCAGTGGGCATTTTACTTTCCCATTTGTTGGACTGCCATTTAACTGGTCTTGGTTCCTTGGCCACCTGTTTTAGAATTGGTTTGTCCTGGTGAGAGACCTCCGTGATGGAGGCTTGCATTGGCTGAGTCCTACCCAACAGCACAGTCCTGTAGTCTGTTGTCATTTGCTGGCAGGATTGGGCTGCTCTCCCTCCTGTGTTGTGTACAGTGGAGTCCAGGGGATTCAAGGTAGTTAGAGCCTCCCAACAGCCACCATCTGTTAGAGCAAATCCGGTGCTTTTTTTCTTTATGTGATGGTGTTCCCCCCCCCCCCCCCCCGTCATCCATCACTGAATCGACAAACATTACCCCAATTCTCAGATTATTGGTCAGAGGATGTGGGAATGATTGTATTCTTCATGCTTTAGAAACCAGTAAATTAAGGATCAGTGCATGTTGATGACCCAGCAATTTCACACAGCCAGATTGTTCTGTTAAATATGTCCGTACATTCTGGGCTCCCTCACTATTGAGGTGGGTGGGCCTGGTTCTCATTTCCTAGCAAATGACTCTTTGGATTAGTTGGCAGATAAGGAATGAAGTACAGGACTGGTTGATTCTAAGGTCTCTTGGGCGTTTTGTAGCATGCTCTAAGGGCAAAAGCATTTGCAGGCTTTTTGTAGAAGCTCTTCCTGTTACCTTGCCACTGCCTTCAGTGATTGTAGGTAAGAAACAGTGGCGTTGGGCTTCATGTGTTCCTGTGCAAATGTCTAATCAGTTTATAAAAACAGAGACTGTAGAGTAAGGCAAACTAGTTGGTCTGTGTCCACCAAAATACCTGACCCATTTGGTGGGTGGACCTTCCTAGGGCCTATAGACCTCGGTTCACATTAGGAGACTCGGTCTGCGCTGTTGAGTGTCCTCACTGTATCGGAGGATGATGGAAAGGAAGAGGCTGAGCTAGGGCCAGCCCACCTCTACAGCCTGTTTCTAGGGCGTGTGATCCCCACTTTCCCTCCAAACCCAAGAGGCAATGAGTAGGATCCTCCAATGCGGTTACTTGGCAGAACAGTGAAGGCCAAGCTGGTTAGCGTTACTGTAGTGCGTGCTTTTTGCTGGTCGCTCTTTCTGAAACTCAGCTTTGCTGCCTCCCTCTATTGTATTTTGTAACAGGTTTAGTTTTGAAGTCCTCAGTCCTTGCTGACTGAGATCAGTAGCCTCCTGAGCAGAGGTGCTTTGTTGTCCCCTGGCTTGGAGTTTTACATCTACTTGTAAAATGAAACCTGGTCAGACATCACCGTGTGCTTGGTGTGGCCAGGCTTTAGAGTTTCTTTGTACAAGTGTATTTTGTACACAACCCTGTGACATTTCTGTCTGGGATAATGACACGTGTAACATTAGATATGAACGGCTTGAGGCTATGTTTTAATTCCCAAAATGACCGGATAAGCACTTGAGGACCAGGATGTTAAGGCGTCTGCTTACTCCGCTTCAGTTCCTGTCCCTGTATAAAGTCACACAATAGGAATATTATGTGTGTAATTTAAAAAATTAAATGTATTTACATTGTCCCCAAGGTGAAATGCTTTGGGTGTTAGAATATCTGGCTTACTGAAAATGGTATTTTTGGAAGCGGGGTTATTTTCAGACGAATTTCCTTTAGTTTACCAGAGAGGATGTAAGGGAGCTAAGAGGTCACAACTTAAATTTCCTAACATACTGAACCTCCGTTAGACCATGACTTCACACCACTTTAACTTCACACTAGATCTCTATGAATTCCTTAAGTGAAATCTTTTAAAATGAGATTTTTTTTTCCTCCCCTTTTCCGTAAAGGTCAAATAGCAGCAACTCCTGCCAGTTTTTCAGTCTTGAGAATTGTCAGGAAGTCGAAAAGAATTATTCCCAGGTGTAGGGTGTGTGTGCGCGCGCGCGGGCGCGCAAGTAGCCCTTGTATAGCCTAGGGTGAGTCCCACCTTAGTACCCCGCCCCCACTCATATTGCAGGCTTTCTTAAAAGCAGTAATTACCGGAAAGGTTTTCCCTTCAAAGCTGTATTTGGGAGAGTGAGTCATTCCATACTTGGGGTGTTTCCGTGTTTTGGTCGTAGCCAAGATTTTCCACACCAACCCTAGTTGCAGTATACAGTAACTTACAGTTAAGGTTTTTGAAAGTAAGCACTTTCTAAAAGCTCCGATTTTTGTTTTAAAGAAGGATGAAAGTGGGAAGAAAAAAGGCCCAGACACTAACTAAACCAGGTGTTACGTTGTATATACCTTCTAGTATATCAGCAAGAGGGACTTGTGTTTAAAGAAATAGGTGTGAGAACTCCCTGGTTCCATGTGAAGAAATTGTGGTATAGGCGGACAGCGTTTAGGAACAGGCGTGTTAGCTTCTGTCGGGCCGCGGACCGCAAGGTTCCCTCCATCTGCTGTGCTCTCCCTGCCGTGGGCACCCTAAGCCAGTGTTTTTGACTAAGGAGCATCTGGATCCATTCCTTAGGAGGCTGGTCCGGGTAGGCTTGTTCTGAAACACAGCGGGGCAATAGTGGGCGCTAGTGGGCGCTGTGGGTCCGTAGAAGTCGCCAACGTGGTGCAGTTTCTCAAAACCCGTCCAGGGCAAGCACCCGAGAATCGAAGAGCTGCTGCCACTTCTGCCCTGACTGATAGTCGCCCGGGTCACCCCTAACTTCCAGGCCACTGGGGTCGCGGGCTCTCCCGGGAGCTAGGAAAGTCCACGCAGACGCTGGCAGTGGAGCTTTGGAGGCGCGGTTCTCGTCGGTGGCAGGAATCCGGGAAGGGGACTTGGGGAGAGGGCCAGAGAGGGAGCGGGCAGGCCGAGATGGGCTCGAGGCGCTCAGCGGGACGCGGGGTCTCGGGGGCGCAAGGCTCCCGCTGCTTCGCGCCGTCTGTTCGGACTGGCGCCGGGCCGGGGCCCGATCGCTTGGTGCTAGGATCAAAGCGAGGAGGCCCTCGGCCAGACACTCGAAGGAATCCACGAAGGGCCGGGTGGCCGCACGCTGGGCGGGGGAGGGGAGCGTCGCGCGGAGGAACGCTGCAGTCGCCAAGCCTCGCTCTACGCAAGCGAGAGAGCTAGGGCCTAGAACGCTCGCTCGCCGGGCGAGGCCACCGGGGGTCGCGGACACGAGTGGCTCGGCGACCGCCGGCCCTGCGCCCTGAGCCTCCGGAGGCCCCTCGCGCGCGGTCCGCGGCGCCCTGCGCGGCTCATCGCGGGGGCGGGGCTCACCTGTCAGCGGCGCCCTACCTCCCGGAGCCCAGGGCCGGACGGATGGACGTGCCGCCCAATCAGCGCGCGCTCGCGGCGCGGCGGGCCAATGGGCTGCGCGCGCCTGGGCGGGGCCCCGCGTTTATAGCGCTCTGACAGCGCGCCGGGCGCGCTGACTCTCCGCGGCGGGCACCGAGGCGCCGGTGAGATCGCGGAGCTGCGCGCAGAGCGGGTCCCGGCGCCCTCCCCGCACACAAAGGCCCGCGCGCGTCCGGCGCCGGGAGGGGAGTCCCGGTGCCCTCCTGCCTGCCCGGCGGGCCGCGAGCTGCGAAGATTCAGGAGGCGTCCCCTCTTCTCTCTCTGCGTTCCGGGACATGGAACCGCGCCGACGCGGCGCCCGCGCGCCCGGGCCGCTGCCCGCTGCCCTGGATCTATAATCAAGCGGCCCCTCTCGGGGAGCAGCACCCGCCGCCCGGCACCGACGCGCCTCCCCGCCGCGGGCCTCCATCCCGGCCCAGCGCCCTCGCCGCGCCCGCCCTCCGCGGCCGGCCCGGCACCCTGGAGCCGCACGGGAGCCGGCCGTCCCAGCTGCGTCCGGCGCGGCGCCCCGGAGCCCCGAGTCCGCCGAGCCGCCGCGCCCCGCGCCCTCGGCCCCACCCCGCGCGCTGAGCGCCGCGCAGGCCGCCGAGCGCACCTGGCCTCGGCCACCGCTGGAGCGGCGCGGCGCGGCTGCCCCGGAGGATTGGGTCGCGGCCCGCCGCCGGTCCCTTCGCGTCCCGGAGTGCGCCGAACTGGGAGCGGCTTGGCCGTGGCCATGGCCCGGTCCAGGAGGGACTCCGTGTGGAAGTACTGTTGGGGACTTTTGATGGTTTTGTGCAGAACTGCGATCTCCAGATCGATAGTTTTAGAGCCTATCTACTGGAATTCCTCGAACTCCAAGTAAGTGGCGTCTACGGTCCTTCCCTTTTTCCCCGTGTCCCCGGCCGGCGCCCGGGGGTGCGCCGAATGCTCCGGGTGGGAGGAGGCCTCGGAGCCTGGTTTTAGAACCTGGGGGTCCTGGCCTCCACCCGCAACCCCGCCACATTTCTCTAGGTGGGGTCTGGATGGGCTTGAGCGCGCGGGTTCCAAGGGTTCTCTTTCCGGGGCTCCAACCTCAAGCGCCCTAGGGGACGCAAAGCCCTGGAGGCTGGGGTGGCGTGCGGGGAAAGGTGTCTGATGGCTCTATCCAGCCCTCCCTTCTTTCTCGAGGACGGAGGACGTGGTCACAAACCGGGCTAGCGCGCAGGGACTGGCGGGCTCCGGAGACGGGCGAGAGATGCTGCGCTGAGGGGGGTTGGGGGTGGGGGCAGCGGGAAGGCGACCGGAGCTGAGGGGCTGGGGAGGTGGAGCGTCCCTTTGGGGAGGGGGCACTGGGCCCGTGGCATCCCGGAGTCGGCGGGCCTCCGCGCTCTCGCTAGCCGGGACGCGCGCGGGGACCTCGCTAGATCGGCTGGAGAACTCCGGCGGCCTCTCCTTTCACGTCGGAGCTGGTGGCCTAGCTCCCGCGCGGTCCTCGTAGCTGGCTCAGTTTTAACGAAGCCTTTTGGCCAAGCTAAGGGCCCTCCCTGGTCAACGCCACGGCCAGCACACTTGGGGACTCGGGAGTCTGTTAATTAGACCTGTTTTTAGCAAAGCACACCGCCCGGAGAAAGCCAGGCCGGATACTAACTTTCAGGTCCGGGCCCCCCGGGTGCGCTCCCAGGGTTAGGAACGTCGCCATCCCTCGGTGTACGCAGCAATGGCCGCGGCAACCGCGTCTGGGTGCTGCCTCTCACCTCGTTTTCCAACCGTGGCCAGAAGGCGCCGTGCGGAATTCTGGACTCAGCCCTAGACCAGTGTGGAGACGCGGCCGGGCTCTGGCTGGAGGCAAACCTTTCAGATTAGAAGCAAAATCAATGGCCTAATTGGAGTGCAGAGTAGAGGTGAACGAACTGTTTTAGAAATTACCTCATAAGCAAAGAATTGCGTCTACTCTCTTGAAAGTGGCAGTAAATTTCAAATTCACCAACATAATTGACAAACATGCTCCCCCTGGAAAGGGGAGCCGAATCAGAGGCCCTTGTTTCAAAGTTACTGCGCCGACCTCTGGTGTGCTCTGATCTGCCGGAGAATTTTTTGTTGCTGTTGTTTTTTGTTTTTTAACGTAAGGAGTTGTGTTTGCTCTTCTGGCGTGGCATCTTTGCAACCACACGGGATCTAGTGGTGCCAGAAGGCGCCGGGCTGGGACCTTGCGCGGCAGCCGTCGCCGCCCGGACCGGGCCCTGGAGGTGGCTGCTGAGGCTCGCCGCGCCTACAGAGGTCACCCTTCCCTGCCGAATGCGAGCGCCGGGCGCCCCTCCCCCTCCGGGCTGCCTGGCGCTCTCCACTTCGCACTTTCACTCACAGCCTCTCTTTGGGAGGCCGAATCTTCTTTTTATTGTTGTTGTTGTTGTTGTTGTTCCCTGTCCGGGTTTAATATTTATATTTAAATCTAGCTTAAAGAAATTCTCGCGAACTCATTCCGAGCAACATAAATATCTTTTGTGTTCTTAGTGAGCGTTATACCTGGGTGTGCAGTGGGGAGGATTAGAAATACCGACTTGTTTAATACAAACAACCCCCCCCCCCCAATATCATACATGGCTAGCATGCAGAGCATAACATCTTCCGTTTGTAGGGTGTTAGGGGAGGGAATGGCTTTTAATCTTTAACAGTATAGTTTTGTGAGCTCTGGCCACACGTGCATGGAATGGTGCTGGGGGCCTGCAGCTTGGAGGAGCAAGCCTCCCTGTACCGGGCTGCTGGCCTCCACAGTAAAATGCCTTAGGATTTTTCTGAGGGTGGCTGGGAAGCCTTTGGGGAGCATTTGGCTAAATGCTATCTGTGAGAACAGAAAGATTTCTTCCTGAGAGGAGTAATACAAAAGAGCTTGTTAGTTTTCGGTGCCTGGGATTGCCTCCCTAGTTCACTTTGCCAGAGAAAAGTTTCTGTGGGTAGGCTGTGGCAGGTAGGTAGGTAGTCAGATGCTTGGGAGCTTCACTTCTCTTTGCATGGACTGTGGGACCAGGCGCTTGTCATGAAACAGGCGTCGGTAATTAGGTTCGCTTCCTTCAGGGGTCAGCCTTTTTAGCAGGTGGTCTGCACAGGGAGCAAGCAGCAGCTGTGTGCACACAGGGCCCAGAAGATCCTCTGTACACTGGAGTCTCCGTAACCACTTTAATCACATCGCCTGCCATTCCATCCTCGAGAGTTTATGTAATAATCAGAAGTTCTGTGTACTCAAAGATTAGGCGGCTGCCCTGTTAGATTAGCCACATTGTATCTGTCCAGGCTGGCACTGTTTAGGTCCTTTTTCAACTGTTTTTAAGTTCTGGAAAGAACGGCAAAGCCCAGCGATCATTTCTAATTAACACTGCGGTGGAACCCCCTCCCAGCCTAGTGTTTTTGCCAAAGTACAGTGCGGTCTGGGCCTGTTGTTGTTGTTCTGAAGAATAATAGTTCCACTTTAGGATCTCAGCTCTACACTGGCATAGCATCCTAGAATACATTACACCCTTGAAATTTTTGTTCAAGTACTAATTCATGTCTGGAGATTTTATTCGAGTGTTTTACATACTAGTTGCTTTACAAAGCATTATGCTTTTCCTATGTATTTTTTTTTCCACACAAAATACTGAATTCCTGAAATTGATTGACTTGATGCCAAAGAATGGCTGGATAATATCCAGATAACCTGTAACACACAGGCCTCTCCCTAGTCAGGCTCTGAATAAATACTGGCCTGTCAAATTGATAAACTAAAGCACAATGGATAGGACTGTTTAAATAACCGTTCAATAACACGTATACGCCAGCCTACCTTCTATTGTGTCTGAAATTCCTATTTTTGTAGATAAACAAATGCAGATTCGGCCTTGATTGAATAGCCCCTTGAACTGTGCTCCACAGTTTGCATTTGGGTTAATCTTGTCGGGTTTAATATAGAGAGAAAAAACACAAAGCACCAAGGTTGGAGTTGGTACTGTTTCACATCCACATTCCTCACGTTTTGTCAGAATGATGAACTATAGGTAGCGGCTGTCCTTGTTCCACAGCTGAGCCAGGCAGAACACAAAGACGGATGTGGCGGCCTTTTCAGATGAGAACCTGGGAGCCATGTGTCCCAGGACCGGACTCCTTAACCTCAGCAATTATCGCTTCCAGCCCCAGAAAGGAGGGCTGCGGCTGAGGTGATTTGCTGGGCACTTGCTTCTAAATCTTTGACAAAGCTTAGCTGTTGACACTTGTCCTATCAGTGCAAAGAAATGCAAATGCCCACAATATTCCACTGCAGTTCGGACTCAGTGGCTGGAGCCTGAAGATAGGTGAATTAGCCACCCCAAGGGCCGCCTAAAAGCCACATGTTGGAGCGGGTTCCCCAGTCTGCTGGAGAGCTGGTGGATTTAATCAGCTTTCCTAGAACTCCCTTGCACTTACTGGGGCGGATCCTGTCGCTGGGCCCACAGGATAACCTTAAGACCAGCTTTGGAATCTTGAGCTGAAATTTTTCGGTGCTCCCAGGAGCTTGATCTGACACCTAACTTGGAAGCGGCGTTTCAGAAGACAGTCGCCAAATGGGAGACTTATTCCAGATCCAAGCCCGACTGCAGGGCAGCGTCATACCAGTGGGAGTGTCAGGGAGCAGGGAATGTAGGCTGCAGACCCCGGGAAGAGAATTGTTCCTTAGGTACAACAGTTCCTTAACATTGTAAAGAAAACTTTATTCTTAAAAATATCCAATTACAAACTGGACGACAAGAAGCCCCTTCTCCGAAAGATGACTAGAATGTCTCCGGTCCCTGCCTGCCTCTGCTGCTGACATAAAGAACCTGTTTTTCAGGTCACTTACACATCTGTGTAGATTTGCTTGTGAGCTCGCCCTTTGTTAAAGAGAAGTGTTGGACTGCTTAAAATATTTTGATTAAAATATGCAGATCCTGTAGAACTATAAGCTTGTGGAGAGGAGTTAGCTCTCTGTAGGTAGGGCCCCTCCCCCCCTTAAAGGGGCGGATTAGAAGGGGGCCGGGAGGAATGAGAACAGCCGAAAAGGAAGGATAGCAAATGAGACGCGTTCGGAACAGCTTGGAAAAACTCCTGTGGCTTCATTGTCTCTATAAAGCCGAAGAATACAAAAGCAAGCAGTCAGCCCTTCTCCCATGATGGGAGACGCAAACCGTTGACATGGCTCCCCTGTTTAACTTGTTTAATTCTCATTTTAAATTCAGCACTATACCAGCCGTGTGAACTCTGAAGATTTCTTTAGTAATCCATTTTGTAGTTCGGAATCAAAAACAAAGTGAAAGGGTCTGACACAATTTGCTTTTATTTTTAGGCAAATCAACGCTGGTCATAGTTAATAAGGGGATTACAACCCAGACTACGTCTTTACAGATGTAAAGTAAATCAGGGGCAGAGCATAAAGAAACTGATCCCTTTTGATTGAAGTATGGTAAAAAGGCATAGAGAAGCTAGCGGCAGTAATCTGATTGTATGGCAATAAAACCACCATTTTCTGTCTTTCAGATAAAAATAATGTGGTAAATCCATGCAGTTCATAAGATGTAAAGGCAGATAAAGGGGAAGCCATGGCAACATATAGATTAGCTTGATGTTAGAAATGACACGTCCCTGAAAGGGGTGTGGGGCGAAGGCCCTTGCTCCAGGCTATTGGGCATTATGTGAGAGCCACACAGACTTGGGAACCGGGATTAAGAATCATGAACGCTCCACTTGTGGTCCGGGGTGGCTGAAGCCGAGAAGGAATTGTACAGTTCTTGCTCATTGGTGGGAGATAACACGGCCAAGGTAGCGTTCATTGACAGCCTTTTATAGACTGGGATGGAGGCTGATTAAAGCTCACAACCCGCTGCAGTCCCTCGGGCCTGGAAGCTCCCCCCCCCCCCCCCCCCCCCCCCCGCTTAACTCCTGGCCTGACGGCGGCCATTCTGTAGGATTAACTGCCCTTCGCCGCCCTGGCCTTCATCTATTTGCGCTTCAGGCAGAGACCTGCTGGGCAGCAACAGAGACCAGAGGGGCATAGGTAGGGCTTGAATTATCTGAAAAGAAAACAGAGGCCTTTTGATTTCAGAGACACCCCCCCCCTTCTTAACCTCTTAGCATTGCTGAGGAAGAGAGAAAGGAAAGTTTGGGCCGATGGCCCTTACCTGGGACTCCAGCTCTTCTGTGGGGTTGGTCTTTTTCTTCCCTGGGGAAATTTAAGAAAAAGAAAAAATAACAGGTGACAGTATTAAAAGGGGTGGAATTTAGTTTAATGCAGATAATCCATCTAATATGTCAAAACTAGAGAGCCTTGCATTCCCAGAGGTTCCTGGCTTTCCTGACCACTGGGACTGGTAATCTTTGAGTTGGATGGGATGAGCTCCCTGGTAGGAATGACAGGATTGTAAAAGTGATTGCGCTGACAGAAACAGAGACTCTTGGTGGTGTTGGCCCTCTGTCCCTTGGCCTTGTGAGGGCACTGAACTTCAGTGCTTCCACTTTCCGTTCTCGTCACTGAACAGCGTGAGCCACTGACTGGGTGTGGGTCAGGTACAGGGGCCCTGACAACCACAATCTGTTCACACCACCAGAAAGGAAATATTTGCTTTACCGTCATCTTTTGGCGTCTTGGACAAGGGGCTTTCTTCTAGGAGTGAGTCTTGGGGATGATTTACACATGGGGTCTGGGGACTGTTCCACGGGAACATGAGGGTTCTAGACAGAAGTCCTCTTCTAAACCTGCACACAGGACAACGACCACCACTAAACCTTAACTGTTCTTTTTAGACCCATTTTGTTGACTTTTTTTTTCTCGTCCCCATGCTGGATCATAGTTTGGGGCTGTGGAGAGCCTCCTTTTGTGGTCTGTTTTCTCACCGCTGTGAGAACTCTGAGAGACATCACTGTTGCCGAGCCCAAACGCCTGCCACTTTGTGCCTTCCTCTCCATCTCAATTCTGAATCTATACCAAAAGATCCGCTCATTTGTCGAGATTCATCAAAGAGGAGGGACACCCCTAATTTACAAGCTGGTCACATCCTAGCACCTTTCATTCTCCATTTGACAATGATTGCTAATGGCCCATTCAGCTAAAGTATTTGCTTGTTAGCAGGGAACAGAGAATGATAAATGTCCAGCAAGCTTGCCGCCTCCTTCAGCTTTTCACACGCAGACTGGCGCATATTTATGGCAGGCAAATGACAAAGGGAGATGCTGAATGCCTTGGCCTGAAGCTTTCCGTTAGGAACAGGGTTAAAGTGATTAAAGAGCTATGCTGGAGAGCCAGCCCCGCATCTGTTTACCAACTGTCCAGGCGTGAGCTCTTCACTGCTCTCTGGGCCCTCCATTCTGTGGTGCATACCTGTGTGACACGTTTTAAAAGTCTGCTCTGTAAGGAGGGGAGCCCAGGGAAGTACTGAGGAAGTGGTGATGCGTTGCAGGTGACCAGTGTTCCCAATGTAGCAGCATTCCAAGATTTGCAACATGGAGTCAGTAGGAGCCATTCAGATATTTTCCTCCCATGTACAAATTCAGATATGTAATTCTAGTGTAGAGTAGTCTGGGTCTGCGATACATCCTTGCTGATTTCAAAATGTAAAACCATCGTGGGAAAAAGCTCTCTTCCAGAAACCAGGCTCTTTCTGCCTGGAGCAGTCCTCTAAACAACTGGAGGAGCAGACGGGTGCTACTGAAGAAGGTAGAGTTCAGACCTTTCATCCTCTGCAGTCGGAGCGGAGAAGAGTTGGAAATACCCAGGCAGACTTTCCCAGTGCTGTGGGTGAGCCACCGGTTAGCTACACTTTCAGAAGATAGTTGTTGTTTTTTTTTTTTTTTTTTTTAAACCAGTATTATTAATAGATTCTGCCCAGAATGATTTTTAAAATCCAGTTTGTTTTCTCCTAAAATTCAGTTGTGTCTAACTTTAACCACAATACTGATGGTGCTTCTCCAACTCTGTAGTCCCTACCCCACCAAGACCTTTCCTGGACACCCAGCTAGGCTCAGCAAATCTGTGTGGAAGGGGAGTGATGAGGTATGTGTGCTGCAGGGCAGCTTGTGGCTGGGCTGGTCCCTCTGCTCTGTATCTCATGGAGTTTCTTTCCTTCAGAGGCAAAGATGTCTTTGAGATGACCTCTTCCATCTGCTCATGGGACAGCACATGAGCCCGAGGCACAGTGTGGTTGGTCACAGCGCCAGAATGAGCCCTTCTTCAGTCCTTGCCTTTTTCCCTACTTAGGGGGAAAAGTTCAGCCTCAGTCAGCATTGCCTAATGATTGATTGGAGCAGGGTAAATCAGGTAAATCTCCAATCCAAAATGTATCTAGCTAAAGAAGTTAGAAAATGCCATTTTCCACTTAACATTTTCCAAATACTTAAAAGTATTTGGATACTTTTAGGTTTCAAACAAGCTCTTGTAGGCCTTGAGTCTCCTCTTTCTGTGAGAAACAGATCAGTAGGAAGGAGGAGGATTCTTCTAGTTGCATCATCTTCTGTTTGATGCAGACCAAACAGTCTCTTTCCAGCCTTCCTTGAAATCCTACAGGCCTGGCAGTGAACTCCAGGGGTCTGTGTAGAACACGGGCAGCTTCCTGGCTTGCTCAAGTGTTCACCTCCCTCAGATCTAGGCAAGGGTAGACATTGCCTCATTTCAACAGTTAACTCACTTCTGATCCTGTGGGCATCCAGTATTTGTGGGATGGGCAGGCGCAGCCCAGGTTTATGCTGTTGGCTGCCTTTGTTTTTACTACCTGCTGTCAGGTCTGGGATCCATCTTCCAGACCCAATGCTTCTGAACTCAGGGGTATCAAAGTTGCCTTTGGGGCTTGTGAGAACTGGTTTTTGGACTCACCCTAGAGTTTCTGATTCTGGAGGCCTAAGGTGGGGGTGGGGGACACACACTTTAGCAAGCTCCTGGATGTTTCCAGCTGTTGCTGGTGGGAAACCATATTTGGAGAACTGTTGCCTTGGGTCAGCCTTTTGTGGAATAGAATCTAGCAATCTTACTATGTTCAAAGGCTGCTTAGGACCCCTGAGGAAGTTTGGCCTTTGCCTTGACTTCTGTTCTTCCTTTTCAAAGTCACAACGGCAGACAACAATTGGCAGTGGTAACTTGATTAATTCATTAAATAAGTGTTGACTAATTGCCAGGTTTATTACTCTGAGAATAAAACCATGGCAGAAAAATAAATCTCTTTCCTTGATATGTTTTTTGTTTTGGATTTTGTTTTCTTGAGACAGGGTTTCTCTGTGTAAAGCTGGCTATCCTGGAACTTACTCTGTAGACGAGGCTGGCCTTTAACTCAGAGATCCTCCTGCCTCTGCCTCCTGGTGCAGGGATTAAAGATGTGTGCTACGGTTGTTCTTTCTTTGAATTTTGAATGCCAAGTAGAAACAAATATTCCATGCTGGGATGCCATGCATTGTATGTAGAGGGAGGGGACAGGGAAAGAACAAAAGATGGCCAGTTCTGGGTGGGAGAGAGGTCCAGGTGAGAAGAACCATGAGTTTTTAAAGACAGCAGCGTCTCTTATTGAAGTCATGGTGGACGGCTGAGAGGCAGGAGTGTGTTAGAGCCAGAGTGGTCTTGTTTCAACCTAGAATAGTGTCTATCGTGTGTTCTGTGCCTCTCAATGGCTGGAGCCCAGAGTCAAACAAACGCTGTGAGATAACAATTCATTGATTCCAGCAGAATTTCTGATGTGGAGGCTATCAATACCCATTGTTTTAAAAGTGAGTGTCATCTCGGGCAGGTCAGGTAATTGATTTCACCGGGATGGTGGCTGGGCTTGCTCAAGAGCACCGGCTTCGGAGTCCACCTGTGTGAGCCAATCCTTGCTTATCCATTTATTCACTGTGCAGTTTAGAACAGTGTCCTTCATTGTTGCCCATTTGTCCAGGTTTAAATTAAAGACAGTCACGCAGTAGTACTGAGAGTAATAAAAGAGGAGTCGGGATTAAACGTGTGTTAAGCACCTAGTTCTGAGCTTGCCACAACAAACCAGTAAGCGTCAACTGTTAATAAAATTCATTGCATGTCGACTGAGTACTCTGCACATACAAAGAAAAAAGTGGAAGCACCTGACTACTGAAGGCTAACACTAAGCGTTGATGTTTGGTTTTGCTTGCTTGTCATTTTTACTGGTTCTTCAAGACTTTCTAGCCCACGAAGCACCTTTTAGTTCTCCACCTACTGCCATGCTGTACCTTCTCTCTCTCTTCCCCCACCAGTTCTTTCTTAGAACACGAGCCCTGGACACTCCTGGTCAACTGTTTACCTGTGTCCTGGGAGCGGTCTCTGTGTAAACCCACTGTGTGCATTCTAGGGAAATGTCTGTCCTTGAGTGAATACATGAATCCATCCTGGATTCGGGGATGGGCAGTGTGGTCTTTTTTGCACTTAGAACTGTCACTTCCTGTTGGGTCCCATTTTATATAACAGCAGTTGTGTACAGCACGGACACATTCCAGCCGCTGCTCCAAGCACTGGGCACATACTCATTAAACATTCTTGCAGCCACCAATGGGAAACATTCTCACTATCCTTTTAGTACTAGTGGGGGAAGCTGGAGCCAAATTGGTTAACTGAGTTACCCAGGGTCCTAGGCAGCTAAGGTGTGGATTTGAACTGAGGTGTAGATTTGCTGTCATCATCTGGCTGCTCAGTTCTCCTATGCTGCATGAGAAGTTGGCTGTGGGTAACTTCAGTGCATCTTTGCCCAAAGCAGTCCACACAAGGGGGAGAAGTGTTGAATGCGATCTTCCACTGTTCGTTTGAACTTTTATGCTACTAGACTGCTCTGAAGGGACCCTTTGAAGCTCAGACCTAGCAGGGTCACACCTCTAGAACAGAGTCGTCATCAGCTTGTCTGAAGGGTGACTAGGCAGTTTTTATGGCATGTAATATCAATGCATTTATTGTGTGTGACTCCTTTGACTATCAACATTTTCCTTTTAAGAATTTAAATGATTGGTCACTTGCCCCTGGGGGAAAGTCAGTTTTCCAGGGTCACCTCCAGTTTGCTGCTGAGTGTGTGTTAAGCTAAGGAGATAGTATGACATCTTTTTTAGAGTCTAGTCACAATTAAATGCCATTTTATTTTGGATTTTGGGAGCTGTGCCAGCTTCCAGCTTGTCAGAGCTGAGAAGACTCAAATCAAGTCCAGGCCTATTTCTACAGCAAACGGGGAGTCTGGCTTCTCGCCTGTGGATTCATTCACTTCAGCCCATCTGGCTTTTGATGTTCTGCAAGTTTGGAGCAGTTTGTTTAAGGGAGCCAGGCAGTGAGTATTGGTGGGCCTGGGGTTCTCTGGACCTCACGGTGTGGCCCCTGGGTGTGCGTCTTCTTCAATCCCAGTCTGCACACCGCAGAACAAACTACCAGACAGAGCAACCGAGTCTTCAGCTCTCTTGGAGCTGAGGCTGGAAGGCGCCTGGCATGGCGTCCTCTCAGCTCCGCCCTGCCTGGGACTCTCCTTCGGTGCCAGCCTGCTGGAGTGACTCCCGACTGTTCTGTGTTTGGGCCGGGGAAGAGAGGTATAGCAAAGCCCATTCGCTCGCATTTCCATCGTGTGACGCGGCTCAGTCTGTGCCAGTTCCACTCCTCATTCCTGGTGGAGGCAGTTTGGTAATAGGTTTTTCTTCCCCTCTCCTCCTCCCCTTCTCCACTGGCCATGACAGGAGCCAGATAACTCTAACCACACCCTCAGAGACCTGCGCCTGACCCCTCCCCTGGAGCCTTGAAGGAGGAAATGCTGGGAAGCTGCCATTTAAGGGGCTTGTAAAGCTTTTGCACATAGCCTTGCAAACTGTTGTTTGCGAGGCTTATGAAGCCTGTCAGGGTGACTCCCTCTCAGGCCCACAAAGCCGAGAGTCATGATCCCTTCGGTCTGCCTGTCAAGGAGACTCCCTCTCAGGCCCACAAAGCTGAGAGTCATGATCCCTTCGGTCTCGCCTGTCAAGGAGACTCCCTCTCAGGCCCACAAAGCCGAGAGTCATGATCCCTTCCTTTGGTCTGTCTGTCTGTCTGTGTCTGGGCTTACTCCTACTTGTGTTGCAGAGTCCCCTGTCTGAGTGCTGATATGTAGGGAAGAGACGAGGCAGACACATGGTAGAAGAGTTTCTGTTTACTGGACACTTCAGCAAAGTGTGGGCTTCGTCTCAGACAAGAGTGAATTGCTCTCCACAAAGACTTTGAAATGAAGAAAGAAATGCATGAAGGTGGGGATGTGAGGGGTAGAGGGCTGAAGGGACGGTGTGCAGGGCTACTCTAGGATGCCTTGTCTCCTCATCTTGGGGTGATGAGGAGGCAAACCATCCATTCCTCATTAAATCTACATGTGCCTTTCATCCCTGTGACTTCATCACTCAGGTAAATGAGCAAATGGCTCTGAAACAAGAGAGAACCAGCTGGCGGTGCCCTTTGGACCTTTTCTCTCTGAGAGCCATCTTTCTCTCTAGAGCCTGGCCTATAAATAACATGGGTTCCACCTTCCTTTATAGAGTCTTGCTAAAAGCACAGCTGGGAACATGACCGTACAGGTGCTAACAAATTCCAGTTGGGAAAGAAGGCTGCAAGGCCTCTTGTCACTGCGGTTAGGAAATCCCAGTTTCAATCCTGGAGCTGGCCCGGTTGGCTTGCCAGCAGGCAATCTGGCATGCCCCCTCACTCCTCTTCCCTGCTCACCACACGCCCTCAGCCCTCCAGCTCCACGCTCGAGCCTTGGCAGGCCACAGAATTTCGTGAATATTTTCCCTTCTCAGTGAGGGGTGGGGGTGTAGCATGGGCGAGAATGCCCTTGGTCAGTTACATAAACGGGGACCTGCTTTTGTTCCTAATTCCATCGCAGATTTAAATGGCCTCTGTTAACTTGTGAAAGAAAAACAAAACAACTGTGGCATCTGCATCTCCCAGCTTTGGTCTGACTTGAAGATGACTAATAGAGACTACGTTTCCACCTCAGCCTGTGACAGGTGTGCCCCTTTGTGGAGAGAGGGCGTTCTGACAGTGACAAGCATTGCATGGATGAAACTGAAATAAACACTTGAACTTTTTTTCCTGGGAGAGGAAAAAAGCAGTTTAAACTGTGAGAATATCATCTTTGAGCATTACAAAAGGAACTTTACTTTGGACACCAAAGGGTTTTTTTTTTTTAGCGTCATATCACAGATAACAAAAAAAAAAAAAAGATTAACATCAAAAGGCATCAGTTTTCATGCAGCAGTTCAGCAATGTAAGCTGTGAAATGTAACCTCATTTTGACTTGTTTGATAATTGAAGGAAGACATGGGGAAAGGATGAGTTTGAAGGAAGTGTCCCCCGTGGCTGTCTGTCTGTGGAGTGCAGGTTGAGGTCATGGGGCCAGGAGAAGGAACGCTCTTGCCTTCTCAGCTCTTGATAGCTGGGTCAGCCCCTTTCCCTCATGCTCAGCTCTGCTCCTCACCTGGTGGAGTTGCTCAACTGGTTCTTGGGGCTGCAAGCTCTCCAGGCGCTTGAGTTTCTGCTCTTCTCGTCTTTCGGCTGTTGAAAAGGTTTGGCTTGTGGTTGGTGCAGAGTTTGAGATGCACAGCCCTCCCCTCGCCATCTCTCGTTTGGAACACTTTAATGGTGCCCAATTGTGCAGCCTGCGTTTAGGCCCCTTTTCTTATCCTTGAATAAATCGGGTTCAAGTTGCACAGAGTATTTGTTTTAGAAAAAATGAAAGAAAGGGGCACCTGTGAAAGCAGGCCACTGTTCCAAGACACACACACATTCGAATTAAAGCAGAAAATGTCAGTTAAAGCCTCCAATTACTACCTGCTTCTTGGAGGTTTGAAGCCACTAAGAAGATAGGGGTGTGCTTGCTAGAAGTTTCAGGGTAATTACTTGCTACTCTAAGCATGGTATCTGGTAACCTAGTTCTGTGTGAACCTGACACCTTATAGCTCCCTACACCCCACTCTTTCCCTGGTTTCAGAATAAGCCTGTGTAGAAACTTGTTCTGATGTTAAAGTGCCAAAGGGGGCAGTAAAGTGCTGTTCACTAAAAAGGGGAAAAATGTTTCCTGAGAATTTCTTCTGGAAGCTATTGCAGCTTCTTTCTTGGGTGTTACTTTTTTACTTATTCATCTTCTAACCAGCCCTTCTGTTCGGGGCACTTCTAGAGCAGCTGATGAAGCTACAGCAGCTACTAGCAGTAAATGCAAGTATACAAGACTGGATATTCCGCCTGTTTATGTCATGTTCACACACTCATGATGCGAAGCCATTCTTGGGAGTATTTATATTTCCAACTGCATGGAACATTCCAGAAAGGAATTGCTGTCTGCTGTGTGCTGCTAGCCTAGCTGCAGATGAACAGCACAGACATTGCAGAGCTGAGGCCACAGACGATCCTGAGGGGCTTCAGTGCCAGCTCACACACTGCTTCTCCTCTGTAGCCTTTACCCCCACGTTAAAATAACAATACAAGCATTGTGTGGAAAAGAGTAAGTTTCCCAAAATGTGACAAATTCCAAGTGTTCATGATGCCTCCCTTTGATCCCTGGTTTAGGAATAATCTAGTGGATTAGTGTGATTTCAGGTTGGATTTTTTTTTTCTTTCTAGGATGACCCGGTTTGTAAAGCTAGCCCCTTAAAAATGTCAGCCCACTTCCTGATTTGCTCAGTGATGAAATCTAACTATTTATCTCTAATTTTTAATCTGTTTGGATAAATGTCTGTTCTGTATTTGTGGACTAGGGAACTGGCTAATGTGTAGGCCACAGTGTCACCCTGTGCTTTCTGAGAAAGTTAAAATATCTATAAGCCTTCAAAAACATTTAAAATGCTTTCAAAATCAGAGCTAAGAAAGATAGTTCATAAAAACGGTTGAGGTCTTTATGTTTGTTTGTTGTCTGGACTTCGGCATTCTGGGGATAAAACCTAGCCTCATACACAATGGGCAGGCACCTGGACACTAAGCTATCTTTTCAGCTCCTTATGGGCTTTGTATTTTGAAACACGGTCTCACTGAGTTGCCCAGCCTGGCCTTGAACTCACCCTGTAGTGTAGACAGGCCTCGGGACTGAGATCCTCTTGCCCCCTGCGTGGCTGGGAGTACAGGCCTGCGCCTCCTGGCTCAGCAGTTTTTGTTTTTGAAGCTGCACATTTAAAAATCATGGTCAGTCTGCTCACAAGGTCAGTGTTTACTGGTGAGACACCCACAGACATTCAAATGTCACCCTGGGCCCAAACGGTTACAGGGAACTGTCGGTGGCGCAGTCGCTTGAGTGTGTTGGTCTCTGTGGTCTGTCCCACGAAGCCACATGGTTTACAGATGTGTCTGTTCTCAGCTGGAGCAAGTAATCTGTACCCTACGTGGTGCTGGCGAACCCAGCAGTGGGTCGTCTTCAAGGAACATGTCTCTAAGTGGGTGTGATACGGTAGGAATGGTGCGGTGTTCACACTCAGACGGTTGTGGCATGGACCTTTCCGTGTGTGTTCACACTCAGATGGTTGTGGCATGGACCTTTCCGTGTGTGTTCACACTCAGACGGTTGTGGCATGGACCTGTCCGTGTGTGTTCACACTCAGATGGCTGTGGCATGGACCTTTCTGTGTGTGTTCACACTCAGATGGCTGTGGCATGGACCTTTCCGTGTGTGTTCACACTCAGATGGCTGTGGCATGGACCTTTCCGTGTGTGTTCACACTCAGATGGCTGTGGCATGGACCTTTCCGTGTGCAGTCTGTGACGGACCAAAATGATGTTGCAAAGTCTGCAATTACGATCGATGTCGCTCCAAGTGGAAGGAAGGTCAGCGTTCTCAGTGGGAGGCACGGTATTCGCTTATGAGTCTGACTGTGCAGTGTTCCTCCACCAGGGGCACTTACAGGTTTCTGTGGCTGTGACCCGGATGCAGCACCTGCCCTGTGACCTCTGGGGCCACACTTCACAGATTCGTGGACCTGACGTAATGGTGCACAAACAGGAAATAGCTAAATTGGTTTTTCTGCGTGAGTCCTGTTAGGTAACGGCTGACATTTTGTCATCAGCAGCTGTGGCTTGTCATTCCTCAGATGCCCTGTCCTGTCTGGAGGGGCTCACCCTGGCCTAGCTCACCAGACACAGAAACCGGCCATTTCTTTGTGCTTACTGTTGCCTTCACAAACAGCATCAGCTAAGTGGCTGTGCTGTAACGTCTCGAGGAAACACATGAAGTCATGAGGCCGTGAGGTCCATGATGTGGACACTAAAGGAGGATCAGGGAAAATGGGGATCTCCCTCAGGAGAGAGAGAGAGAGAGAGAGACGGAACTTGAGGTCCTCAGCTCACTTGCTCGGAAGTGTCTCCTCTCTTGTGGCACAGATCAGGGACAGATCCGGCAACAGATGCCTCCGTCTGATCCCAGGCCCCTGGTGACGTGACCTGTGGAGACTTCAAGCTCCATCACTGCTTCCTGTGCATTATATCAGCATTAAAAAGAAGCCTGGCTTCACATGCAGACGTGGGCTTTCTCCTCTGCTCCTCGTTAATCCTTCTATGTTCTCGGCTTAACATACCTTAAAGAATATTAAGTCGTGTGATGTTAATAGAGGTTTTTACAATGAGAAGTATGAAGTTGAGATGTCTCATTTAAATTATTAGGGATCAATTTAGACTGCTAAATATTAATGTCTAACATAGGTCATTAGAGTTACTCAAAGTATGCTGTGTAAAACATTTTGTTAGCATCTAGTTTGGCAAAGGACTTTTGGAACTTGAGTTAAATCGATAGGCAACCCACAGGTAAAGATAGGTTCTGGCATCAAATCATTTTACATCAGGCCTCCGGCTTCAGAAACCTTACTTCAGAGTTGCCTGTTTTAGCCTAGTTCCATTCTCTCTCTCTCTCTCTCTCTCTGAGTCAAAGTCATGGAATCTATCATTTGCTTGGAAATGATTGACTGGGGAAAACCAGAGGAGGGTGTGTCTGCCCAGTGTTCCCCAGGGACTCCCTAGGGAAAGTAAATGGACTTGGGAGTCAGTGCCCATGCTGCCCTGGGGTGCTGAGTGCTCCTAGCAGGCTAACAGCCTACTGCTAGTGCTCAGTAGCCAGCACAGAGACGGAGAGCCTGCCTCTGTCCTCCTAGGTAGACCAGTGACATTGTCTGGGTCCTTGAATGCCCACTCCTGTCATTGAACAAGGACCCCTCTGTACAGGTGCTGTGGGTGACGGCTGGTTTTGGTTGCAGAGTGTGACTTGCACCGTGGGCCCCCACTAGCAATTTAACATCAGCCGGTTGTTGTCACATTTTAGACATTTTCTCGTGGCCACCCCCTCGTCCATCTATTCTCATTGAGTTTGCCAGAGAGTCGAGGTGCAGATGTGTATGAGGTGTGTATATGCTCTGACGTATTAGCCCCTCTCAAAAAGTATCTTCAAAAGTAGAGTTCTGTTTCCTGGGTCGTTTATAATAGGTTTTATAGCCTCCTAGGGCAAGGGATGGTTGCCAGGTGGCCACCTCAGAAGGTCCTGGTTGCCCAACCGTGTGTGCAGGGCAGGGCAGGCAGCTAGGTTTCTTTAGCTCTGTGGAGTTCTTGCAAGGCTGAGTGTATATTGATTTTCTCTCCATTCCCCTTAACTTCATAACTTATCTGCAAGAAGCTTCATTTAGAAAAGCATGTATTTCACAAAACCAGATTTAGATACCAATATGATTCAGCAGGAACAGAGAAGGGCTTTACCTGTACTTCTACAAGCTGTTTGCCCGTGGCTTAGACTCTGGGGTAAGAGGCGCAGGAAGCAAGGCTCAACTCTGCTTCAGGCTGCTCGTGGTTTTGCGATTTTCGGCCCTGGATGCAAATGGTAGCTGCCTTGTGCTTCAAGCAAGTGTGTGTGTGTTTGTGTTTGTGTGTGTGTGTGGGGGGGGGGTTGAAAGCTGTGGAGACCCGGACAGCCGGGTTTAGAAATTACTGTGGACAGTCAGTGGAAGAAACACTTGGAAGAGCAACTTTTCAGAGGCAAAGGTTCAAGTTCTGTTTTGATGTTACCATTTCGTTCTTCATTGAAGCTTTAGGAACAGTAGGTTTGGCCTGAACCACACATCATATACATGAAGTAAAAACGTGAGGTTCCAGCCCTCCAGGTGTGCATTCACAGGTTCCCATGATGCTTCATCATCAAACTGTGAACCCTGAATTAAAAGTAAACATCAGGGCTGATTTGTAAGATGAATCAAAAATGCATTAAATTAGTTATGTGATTTGTTTCTGCTGAAAATATTTTCAAAACCACAGCAATTCCTGAGGCCACCCTGGCTGATGTGCCCTATGCTCCTGACCTCAGCTCATCAGCACCAGGCTTGGGACTGGGACTGGTGACCTGGTGGCTGAAGTGACTGTTGGGAAGTGACTTATCTGAGTAGAGGGAGCCAGCCACCTGTGATGCCTTGGTTAAGCAGTGAGAGAGAGAACAATCCTTACAGAGACCTTGGGGGAAGTTTGAATGAAGAGAGAACTTAATAAGCCAGACTTCGGACATAGGGATGCTATGGCATGGGTGGAGGAGTGTTCCTGAGGCTTTCAGATCAGAAGGGCATGGTGTGCTGCCCGTAAGAGACTGAATGGGTAGATGAGGTGGCCCTCAGTTAGAATGAGCCCTGGCTCTGGAGGCCTGGAACTACCGCCTCTCACTGTAGGTGACAGGACTGGCCTGAGGGACAGGCTTCTGTTTTTCTATAGATGTGTACCAAGCCTTGCTAGTACTTCCATGGTGGCCACTGTGCCAGCCACACCAAGTACAAACAGTTTCAGGAGGGGGAAAGCGTGAAGCTGGATGAAAACCTCAGGTAGGAATTAACCCATATATTTGCCTGTCAGTTTGTGTAAGCCTTAACTATGTCTTTTAAAGGCCGAGGACTAGGCATAAGAGGACAAGAATCAGGAAGGTGAACAATTTAGCATAGTACCTCTTGACCCCTCCTTGTCCTGCTGAAGCCACAGGACACTCCAGAATCACTTTGGGGAGAGGAAGGAATGAGTAATGTTCAGGCCTCATGGAACTGAGTTGTGTTTTATCCAGCAAGAAGAAACTGCCTAGAGGGAATGGGTTGTAAAGGTTCCCCTGGGGAGCCCTTTAGTCCCTAAGGTTGTGTTTTTACATTCTCCTGAGAATTGGAAAAAATGCCAAAGAGGCCTCAGTAACATCTCAGTTCGCCAGCCAGAAGCTCTAGCGAATCCTTCAGCAGCATACACGCAGATGCTTTACATTTGTCACCATTGTATACATTCATGTTGGGCTCTGCTTCACAGAAAGATTTCATTCCAAATGGACCGTGTTCACCACTTTAAAAAGGTCCTCTTCCATATTTCCAGGGAGGGCTATGTGCCTGTGAGTTGCACTGTACAAGTCGGGGGTGGCAGGGAGGGGTTGGCCACCATGTAGTCCCTGGGATTGAACCCAAGTCAGTAGGCTTAGTTACAAGCACCTTTATCCACTGAGCCATCTTCCCTATTCCATTTTTGTTTTTAATTGAGTGAACAGTAAATATCACATGTTCTTGCTAGAGGGACTAATGTAATTAAATAAACAACAATAAAAAAAAAACAAACCTAGCATCAGCGAACTCCCTTGACTTTGAGGTTGTATAATACCACCCAGGAAGTAACAAGCAACCTTGTGCATATGCATTTGTGTGTGTGCACAATCAAGAACCTTGAGGAAATATTAGTGAATCCAGGTATGGTAGCACATGCCTCCAGCACTTGGGAGGCAGAGGCAGGTGGATCTCTGAGTTCCAGGCCAGCCTGGTCTACAGAGTGAGTGAGTTCCAGGAAAGCCAGGACTACACAGAGAAACCCTGTCTTGAAAAACAAAAAATAAACAAACAAATGAAGTTTCAGGAAGTTGTTGTTGCTCTCATTATTATTATTATTATTATTATTATTATTATTATTATTAGTTTTTGCATGTGCAGCCACTGTTTTTTGTACAGTGGGACATGGAGGGAGGGAGTAGAGCATGGGTAAGACAAAGATATATTGTATACATGTACAAAATAAAAAAATTAAAGTATCAGTTTTGAATGAGTCTACAATGAATTGTGCTATCTGCTACTTTGTAACCACATAATACACTCGCTGACAACTGGCGACTTATTAGATAAATCACCTTAGTTGGTGTGGATTTGAACTTCAGAAGCCTCCTCATGCTTTCCTCACCTGTTGTTGCATCCTGGCCTGAAGGGTCCTCATGGCTGGTGGGTCTCTCTGGCTAGATCATGCGAGGCTGGAAGGACTGGGAGGCCATGCTTTGTTCTGGAGCTTTAGTATCTTAATGAGCCTGCAAGCTTGGCGCTCTCTGAGTGTGTTGTTACTGTTAGCACTTGCAGAAGGACTTTCATTAGGAAGCTCTTGTTTCAGTGTATCAGAGAAACTCCCCATTAGGGAAGATCTTTCAGCAGCATGGCCAGCAAGAAAGGGAAGGAGGAGAGCTTTTAGCTGGGAGCATCCAAGGGGTTTTGTATCAGTAGTCTTCATTCTAAAGATTTGCTTCGAAAATTAATTGGAGCAAATAATCTCAAGGGAGGGGAAAAGCAAGATTTGTAGAGCAAGGAGGGTACTTGTCCTCACAAGGAGCGGGCTCTTCATCCTGCAGCTGAATCAATACGACACTAATTATTTCTGGTTATCCTTTATGGGTTTGTAAGACATTTCTTTTGTTCTGTGTAATAAAAAACCCATTGTTTGATCAGTGACTGACTAATTATGATAAGTAATTTGAAACATTCTTGATGAAACTTGTCTGTTAATTAACATCAACAGCACATGGAAACTACCAGGACAACAAAGGCTCTGAGCATGCGCTGTTCCTGGAGTTGATGGGATCTCTCTGGCATGCCCAATAAATCTCGATGCCAATGGTTAAAAAAATAACAAACAGGCGGAAAGTTCTGATTCACCGCCGGGCAAGGGTTGCTGTAAAGTTGCACAGAAGAGAATTGGAATATTACAAGGGCGGGGGTGAGAACCAAGTGTCAGCAGGCCTGATGGCTCAAAGGAAGGAGACTTCATCCTTTTGTTTTTTGGGTTAATTTGTACCCGGAAGACACCATTGGTGAATCAGTACAATGATGTGATGTCGTGGTTGGGGGTGATTGGTTAACACCTGGCTCTTTTGATGATTGTCTTTAAGGAAGTTCACTTTTATCAACTCAGTGGCTTTTCTTTTATGCTTTTTTAGATTTCTACCCGGACAAGGCCTGGTACTATACCCACAGATAGGAGACAAATTGGATATTATTTGCCCCAAGGTGGACTCTAAAACTGTTGGCCAGTATGAATATTATAAAGTTTATATGGTTGATAAGGACCAAGCAGACAGATGCACTATTAAGAAGGAGAATACCCCCCTGCTCAACTGTGCCAGACCAGACCAAGATGTGAAATTCACCATCAAGTTTCAAGAATTCAGCCCTAACCTCTGGGGCCTGGAGTTTCAGAAGAACAAAGATTATTACATCATATGTAAGTATAGTTCTCTGTCTTCATTTTGTAGACATTAGAATAAGCTAACTAGGTTTGTATTCATTTTTGTTTTCTTTAAATTACCATGGTAAATAATTTGTTGAGAAGCTTTGTTCATTTTTTACAAAAATAATTGAAAGTCGGGACCCTGTAGTAACAGTATTAAGTAAATATACTCAGCAGGGTGAACCTGCCAGGATTCTTACGGTGTTAAAATAAGTAGACTATACGCAGGGCCTCAGCATCACTAACAAAACCATCCTTAAGGACCTTTGGTGAGGTTTTGATAGGTAAATCTGTGTAATGCTTTTTCTCTCTGTCCATCCATCCATCCATCCATCCATCCACTCATCCATTTAGTGTGCATTCTGTTCTAAGAATTGTGCTTCAGAGCCAGGACTTGGTAGAGCAGAGGGTAACAGTGGTACCATTCGCCAAAATATCAGTCTAGATGGGGGAGTGGTGGGGGAGCTCAGAACCTAGAAGCATGGGGCTTACAGACAAGTGCTGGTCTGGGTGGTCATGCTACACCCTGATTAAAAAGAGGCAAGCATAAGTGTGCTGCCTGAATACCACCACCGTATCTGTCACAGTGATGTGGCCTTCCTTCAGGAGCAGAGGAGAGCTATCCACTGAGGTACATCGGAAGTGCGCTTGTGAGCTAAGCCCATGGCGACACATGCCTGTTGCACACACATGAAAGTTAGCTCCAGGCAGGTGTGTCCCCAGTGTCATGTGTCTTGGTACAGTGAAGTCTGGTATACAGAGACAGCTGCTCACGTGATTCCAACAATGGCTTCTGGTTAGTTTGTCTGGTTTAAAGGGGTACCCTTTGTGGGCTTTGTTGTTGTTTTAAATTGTAGTGTTTAGGACGAAATCTGTGACACATGTAGGCGGGTGTGGGACCACTGAGCTACGTCCCCAGCCTTCGGGACACACTCTTCAGTCTTTCCCGACTTCAGCTCCTCATGGCGCAGTTGGCCACTGGCTCTCTCCAGTTACATCCTGCTCTGTACACTACGGAAGCAGCAACTTACTGCACATTCATCTAGTGTTCCTTGGTGTATGTTTTTTACATTAGTAATTAAAGCAAAGGTGGTCATGGGCATTAATTATCTTGTTGGTTGCTTCAGATGCCGCAGAGACTCAGAACAGAGTCTTTGAAGCTAACATGATATGTAGAGAATAGATTTCTAAGAGTAACAGAAAAGGACAAAGTGGGAAGTTAGATAGTTAATGGAATAATTACCATAAAATGGAAATAAAAGCATTCTAAGATGGAGCAGGGCAGATGGGGTGGTAAGACAATAGGGCCCTCCTTGAAGATATGAAGTAGTTACAAGGTCAAAATAATGGCGGCTAAGCGTTTGGGAACACACCCATCTGAAGAAAGACTTACTGGATGCCATGAGCTAGCATGACTTTTGTAGCGATGAAACTGTCCTCTTCGGAAGGCTGCTGCTCCAGATGAATGGAAAAAGAAAGGCTCAAAGAGATCAGCTGTTCCCAAGAAGGGAGATGCCCAACCCTGACTGAATGCTGCCAAAGGAAACCTAGGGTTCCGCATTGGGTTGGGGGTACCCACAGGCCTCCGTGACCATAAGCTTAGACTGCAGAAAGATGGCGTTGAAAATCCCAGCCTCCTACCTAGGGCAAGTGGGAGCCTGGTAAACACGTTAAAGGTTTAACCTTTCATTTGAAATAATATACGCAAAGCGCAGGGAAATGAGTGGTTTACCAGCATGCCCTAGCGCACCGCAGTCAGCCTGTCATCACCGCGCCGCAGCAGCGTGGGCGAGGTTGGTTTGGACTTGCACACACACTTTAATCTGTAGTTAAAGTAGCAATCTGCCCAATAATGGCAATCTGTCTGTTTGTTTGTTTTTGGAGAACTCATTAGGCCGCGTTAACAGGATTTGAATATGCTTCTCACTACTCTGGCCCTCAGAACTGTCCTTAAGAGTTAGGACTTGCCGTGTCAGAGCATAGGGTGGCTTGTAATTCAAGATGCTCTCAGCCTGAAAGCCAGTCCACCCTACACACAAGATTCTTTATACATTCAATAACTAGAAACCATCTTTAAAGAGCCTTGGCTGTTCTGTTGCAAGCAGTGAGGTATTGTGGGAATGCTGCTTCTGACATGGTGTCTCCAGGCCTGAGAGTGGCTCAGGACCTTTCCAGGAAGCCCAGTGCTGCTTGCTGCAAAGTCAAAAGGCTTCCCTACATCACAGGCACAAGAGCGCATTCAGATAGATATCAACATGCAGAAGCCTGGTCCTCACCCGCCCCAAAGCACTGTCCACTGCCTTACAAGTTCCCTTGAAAGGAGGGGAAAGGTAAGATCAAATTTTAGAATAGCACCAAAACAGCTAAGGAACTTGGGAAAGTCACCAATTTTCCTATCAAACAGGTGTGTGCAGGAGACACACACACACACACACACACACACACACACACACACACTCGCAGTCACATTTCTTCTTTTTTCAGAGGAAAGTGTGTAGACATCATCTTTATCCTGGAACATTAATGAAGAGGGCCGGGTAGCACGATAGGAAATGCTCATGTCCACAAGTGTATTTTTAATACTACAAAGGGTTGGTTCACTTTGAGATAGCAAATAATGACAGTGTTTGAGGTGCTGACTCCAAGTCAGCGTCTGGCTGGCCAGCGCTTTCACCTCAGGCAGTATCAGGAGCATGAAATGTTGGTTTCCATCCTGGGGGGAGGGGGCATGCCCCGGTGGGGACATACGCGTGGCTCTGCCGATGTCAGCTGTCTCCCCAGACTCCGGAGCCTTACATCTTATGTCTGTTGCCTGAGCTTAATGGGGAAGTGACTTTCATTTCCTTCTCTAGAACATTCTTTTATCACTGTTGTCCAAACTGAAGGTCAGACTTACAGACCCTCTGCGGGGTCACCAATACTTCCCAGCTAAAGCCAGCACAGACTGGTCCCAGCTTTTTCACAAGGATTTTTCATTTGATTTGTAATGTTAAATAACTTAAATTCCCTGCATCTGTGGGTTTGACAGTAAACACTGATGTTTGATTGGGATATGTTTTATACCCACCACATCTCCACTGAATTCCCTTACGAAGAGACACTGTGGAATGATAGGACCCTCATTAATCCTCCTGCATGGTGATTGTTTGCTTTGACATGTGGCAAAATGGTATATATGGGGTTTCTTCATGTTTAGAATTGACTTTTCAAGCGGCCTATTTCAGTAATTAGCCTTGGGCTTAATTTGCATAATCAGCTCTTCTAATCACAAGTGATGTAAAGACGTTGTGACCAAGTAGTCTGAAAATGCCCATGCTCTTCGTTACATCCAGATCCTTAAGGACCTTAAAAACGGAGCTGGGTCTTACTATTAACGGAGCTGGCAGTTATTTTTATTGTGTCTCTTCATTTAATTGTTTATGAAATAATGACACATGATTTTATCCATTTACCAAAGAAGTTGACTGTTGGCTATCTTCTTATAAACAAGCCGTCCAGTCTGTGTTAGGAAGGAGTCCATTCTGAGTGCCCAACCCTCATTTCTGCCCACGCATCTCAGGGCTAACTGAGGCAGCAAGCTCCTTGTGTAGGCCTTGAAACTGTCCTGAGGCAGGTGCTGTGGGCTGGTGCCCAAGCTGAGAGGAAACCTTGCAAACTCTACACAGAATGACTATGTGAGTGAGGTTGGAAGCTAGGGAATCCTGTTACAACTCTGGTGCCCAGGGGCCCCACAGGGCTGCCTAAAGACTTCCCGCTGCCCCTTGCCATTGCTTTTCAATATTGTTTTATTGTATATCCATAAGCAGGTCATAGTCTTCTAGCATTGT
Source organism: Meriones unguiculatus (assembly GCF_030254825.1). Lineage (NCBI taxonomy): Eukaryota > Metazoa > Chordata > Mammalia > Rodentia > Muridae > Meriones > Meriones unguiculatus. The sequence goes on along the minus strand of NC_083352.1, from coordinate 3,901,823 downwards.
CTAGAAGTTACCATTTCTAAAGATTATTTGATTGTTTCTGAGTTTGGGGAGAGCCTACTTGAAGTCAGCTCTCCATCCAGCCTGCCTTGATAAGCCATCCTGTCTGGGGAGCCTCTGTTTCTTAGACTTCTTTAATGGGAGTGTGCAGAACTGGAAGGCCCCACGTACACTGTTGAAATTATTTTAAGCATACATTCCACTTTAGAGTAAAAGATAAATAAAAATTACAAAATAAAAAGAAATTATGAGGATGTTATGACCATGGGGTCTGAAAATCCCCCTGTTCTTCATTTGCACAAACAAAAACCAGGTAACAATATTAAAGAAGCAAAACAATAGTTTGTTCTTTATTTTGGTTGAACATGTGCTGCATTTTTTTTCTGGCTTTGATTTGCTCATTTTGGGCGATGAGTGGGCAAGTTACACTAAACGCGTCCTAGGTGTCCTGTACTGTCTCTCTGTGGAAGCACTCACGCCAGAGCAGCTTTCAGATGCCCCTTGACATGAAGATAGTTTTTAGAACATGTGAGAACACATGACAGCCGTAAAGAGATTATGGAGTTTATTTAATGGGTTATCTATGTGTGGTTGTACAGCAGCCGCACACCCCCTTCATTAGATACCAGATAACTTTAGTGATACAGAAACTGCCTTCTGCCTTCCTGTCCCCTGCCTAGCTGGCAAACATTTGTGTTTGGTTCCTTCATTGCGCCCAGTTGCTGAGTTCAGGCCTCCAAACACATTTTCTCCATAGCTGTTCTTTTTGCGATGGGATGTTGCCAGAGACTTTACAGTAGAAGGCAGAGTATACACCACACTTAGAAACGCAGGTTGGCATGGGAGCTGTGAGTCTCGAGTCTGGCCATCCTGGGCTTCGTGTGCCAATAGACAAGTAACTCAAGCTACCTTTCTGCCTCGGTCTTCTCTTCCTTAGAACGGACATCATGAGAACACTTCTCATGGAGCAGACGTGAGTTCCCATGAGGAAAAATATGGTGTCCGTGTGTGGCCACCGACCAAGCGACCAAGCACAAGTTAACATTGGAACAGGGAGAATTGAGAAGCTGGAGGTGGGAGGCAAAACTGGGGTCCATGGCAAGATGGCCCACCTGGGAAGGATGGGTCCAGAAAGAATCCTTGGTTCATAGCCTGGGCTTAAACAAAACCACAGGGAGTTGCCGAAACCCAGCTATCCTGGGTTGCTCTACTCATTAGATCTTGCCACTTTGTCTTCTTTGACTATCATTTAAGTCCTTTTTTTTGCTTGACTAAGAAGCATGCATTTGTGGGTGATTTGTTCTGGAATTGTCTGAACTTGCTAGCAGGTTCCATGACAGACCCTGAAGGCTCAGACAGGGAGGAGCCTGGACACACCTACAACTGTGGTCCTTATTTCCAGTTCACCTGCATCTCATGTGCTCTGGTTCCCTAGCACACACAGATTTCTTCATCAGTCACCATGCTAGGGTTTCTTCATGGGTGCCATCTTTGGGAAGCCTCCCTCAGGAATCAGGAGGAGCCATGCTGAATACAAGGTAAAAAAAGAGGTCAGCTTTGCTCCTGTCTATCTTGGGACTGCACTGAGACACTCGAGGTTCCTGAGTCTAGCAGAGTCACAGCCACCTGGATGCTAGCCGGGTGTCCGGAAGATGAGGCTACCAGTGGTGGGACTCTGATCAGTTACTGGCATCTCCTGGGAAATGGGGATAGCAGGTCTCGGGGAGAGCAGACAGTACCACCTCTGCTCTGAAAGTAGCCAGCAATAAGAAAACGGATTTGCAGAGTGAGAAGCAACAATTGAGGAAGAATAAACACCATCTATGCACAATAAGTAAGATGAGAGATAAAGGATTTAACACAGCTGAGAAGTTATCCAGGAATTATTCAAAATAAAGCTGTCTTTATTATTTCATAAAACTCATCCTTATATCTCTACCCTTGTATTTATAGCTTGTTAACGGTTCACACAGATATATAAATAATTGAACAATGCTGGAGACCTACTGCATAAAAGAGGACACGTTTCTTTCTTAACAGCTCTTAAATATTCATTGTGAAGATAAAATTTTAAAGCAATATAAATACTTAAAAAAATAGCGAAGAGGCAGAGACAGACATTTTGGAAGGGGGAAGATTACTTTGAGGAAAACTGATTTATATAGTTCTTAAGGGGCTCAGAATCATTCCTATAGCTCTAACTGAGTCTAGTTGTGCTTGATCCTTGGGGAGGTGCTGTGGCCCTCACGCCTGTCTCACTGTCAAGTCTAGCAGCACAGGAGATAGAAACATTTCATTGCTGTGCGGGAGCCCAGACAGTGCTAGCGGCTTAGCACACTATACATGTCAGGGGCCAAACCCAATGCTGGGCCTTCAAATCTTTAGGCCACCATTGTAAGTATGTAACAATGGCTCCTGGGCCACATGTGCACTGTAAAGAGAACATGCAGAGATGTGTGGTGTATGTGCAATAGCAGCAAAGTGAGTATGCGTGGAAACTAATAGTGATGATGGTGTACAGATATGCAGAGCACACGCATGGCAGTCGGACACTGGAGCATGGTGGAGAGTGAGTAGATGGGTGGGCATGGGGTGCGTGGATGTATGGATGGAGGACGGTGAGCGGGCAGATGCATGGTGGATAAGTAGACAGGTGGACATGTGAGTGGTGGGTGAGACGGTGGGTGGGTGGTGGTGGATAGACAGATGGTGGGCGGAAAGCAAGGTGGACTGATGGATGACTCCAGCCCTGGGCAAGAGCATAATTGATCTCATTACAGAGGAACCAGGCTATGTGTTGCTGAATGGCAGCTCTGCTTTGAAAGTCACTTTGCATTAGTGAATTAACCCAGATTTTTCTGTTCCCACTGCAGAAGTGTGGAATGAAGTTGTTCTTTTATTGAAATAAACACGCAAGAAGTTGCCCTGGATTCTTTAAGAAGAGAGCATGTCCTGCATGGAGTCAGGCGCACATGTAGAGCAGATTTAAACACGGCACTTCCTCAGGTTGCTGCTGGTCTCTCAATGGCCAAAGCGAATAATGCCGTGACCGTCTGAGCTGTTGCTGCCCCTCCTGAAGTGCTCTGTCCTAAGCTGCGGCAGACACTAGTTCAGCCCCTGCACAAGCTGCTCGCTACCATAGCCGGGAGCTCTACTCGGATGGATGTTTTTCACTTCCTGCTGCTCTTTCTGTAATTACTGGGTCATTAGTATCACTGTCTGCAATTAGTGACAGTCGAGTGAGCAAGAGGATTGTGGGATGTCCTTCCCTGTCCCCTCTGCCCATGAACCTTTTACTCCCACCCTTTTCCAGCTAGATATTTCCATATTGCCACAAACGTATTTTTCAAAGATGAAGACTGTTGAAAAGCCAGAGAGTAGAGAACGGGTTATGTGCTACAAATAGACTACGCATGGCTCCTGAGCTGCATATTTTCATGAGCTGTTAGCACTGTCCTGAAGAGGAAGTTTGAGTTTTAAAAATCTGGGGTCTTAAGTTACTACAGAATAGAGAATTATGTTTTATCTTTAGAACTATTATATCATTCTTTTTATAAAAATGTGACTTTAGTCCTTACTATTGAAATGGTCATCTGACAGCCTATTTTTAAAACACAATTCTCTTAGTAGTTTTAGCTCATGTCAGTGGTGACTTCTATGTAGAGGTAATTATTACTTTCCTGTTGACTATACTGTCCTCACTTTAATGACTCAATTGTAGCAATAACAAAACACCTAGAAGTATATGAATAAGAAAAGTATGTTTTAAATGAAGTCACAGTAAAAATATCATTATTATTATTACTATTATTATTTTACCTAGCGAGAAATTCTGCCTGTATAAATCACCATAGAGTTATAATAAAATCTTAGACTAGAAAGCAACATTTCTCCTCAACAGAATTCTTTGAAAATCAAGAGAGTGACCTGGCAGAAGCAATATTTTGAGGAAAACCAGACAGCTTCATAACTGATCTCTCACATTTAAGCATCTCTTGAATTAAAGCAAGACCAAAAGGTAGTTTATTTCCGGCACTGCTTTCACTTTTCTAGGATAGTGTCAGGACTGAAATGCAGAGTCCAAAACAGAAACTTTTGATGCTAGCAGTTCTGTGCAAATGCCTGCAATCCCAAAAGATCCCACAATCTGAAAGATTTCTGGTCCTGAGCATTGTGGATGGGCTTCTTTCTCACTTCTTAGCCCAGACTAGCCTGAAAGTCACTGTTGACTCGGTTAACCGCTAACTCATGAGATCTAGCTATTTCTGCCCCCTGAGTGCTGGGATTAGAGGTGTGTGCCACCACACCCGGCCTGCAGCCTATTATTCTTGATGTGTCCTCTCATATATGTGCACACACTCTCTCTCTCTGTAAGCATGTGGTGCACAGACATGCATGTGTCTGCCGTGTATTTCTGTTTCATTCTTTTGTGAGCCATTCACTTTTGAGGACTATTTATTGAAGGTCACTAACTCTTTGGGTCATCCAGGATGGTCACATACTTAATCACTGTATAGTTTTCAGTGATTGAAAGGTTTTACAAGTTAGTGGTGCACTCCTATAATCCCAGCACTCAGGAAGGCAGAGGCAGGCAGATCTCTGTGAGTTCAAGGCCAGCCTGGTCTACAAAGTGAGTCAAGGACAGCCAAGGCTACACAGAGAAACCCTATCTTGAAAAATTAAAAAGCTAAATAAATAAATATTTAAAAAGAAAGAGGAGGGAAGGAAGGCAGGCTTTTGGAGTGACCCATGATAAATCTTATGCTTCAGCTATGACATTCCTCATTAGATATTGTGGCTGTCCTCCCAGTGGATTGCTGTCTTTTGAGGTCCAAGCCTTGTTTACTATGCTGGCTCTTGTACACAGAACTCTATACAGTGTCCTTGGGCCTGAAAGTAGCCAACTAGCGGATGCCATTAAAGTCTTCCCAGCATATATCCATATAAAGACAGCTTGCTAGAAGATATGTCCAAATGGCTACATTTTTAAATACTTCTGTTTCTGAGCGATCAATGAACTATCCAATCATAGTTCATATAGAATGTTTGAGCTCAGAGAAAATAAAACACACACAGAAAACCCTACCTGTTTGTACACTGTCCATGGCTTCTGTCATTCTTTAATTCTGGGAGAGAAGATGGGATGTCTAAGTTGTGAGGGTTTGTTTGGTTTATTGTTGTTGGTGGTGGTTTTTCCCTAGATTGACTTGTTCCAAGTCATTCTGCCTAGTGCAGAAGCAAATTTATTGTATTATGTGGAAACTACTGGGGCAATTATTCTCTGTGCATGATTAGTTGCTTGGAGACTTTGAAATACAGTAACAGTACCATAGTGTTAATGGGAGTGATCCTTCCTGTGACTTGGGTCCTTGTTCCGTTGGATGAGAAACACACACATCCTTCGTCACTGCTGGTTTATGATGTTTAAGTACGGACAGTCCCCTACCTGCAAAGAGAGTTGATCCAATGTGAACGTCAGCACAGCAAGGAGCCACGTTTGGTTGAGTTCTTGTTTATATTTGTTTTATGTCCTGTTGAATCAGTGTTTCTTTCTGAAAATGCTTTGCTGTGTGCTTTTGTTTATTCATGAGTCAGCGTGAGCGACTGTACCATGGTGCTTTTGCTCAGGACAAGAAAGCTTGGCATTAGGGAATGAGATGCTCTGAGACAAGGGAGGTTGCACTCTTGCAGTTTAGCCAGTTTCCTGTGAGCTCCTTGGAAATCAAGGAGATACATTCCACTCTTTCCCTCAGGAGCCACAGTGGAAAATAGTTTAAAAAAGAAAAAAATAATTTTTTCTCTTCCAAGTACTTTGAACTGATATTTGTTTCAGCCATTTTCTCACTGTCCTTCTTAAAAACAAGCATTGATTTTTGGCTTTTCCTGGACATTATTATTTCTGTGTTTAGGACTTTTCTGCTTCTGTAGCATGTCAGTTATCTTTGAGAATGGCCTTGCTAAACCAGGCATGAAAACACATTAACTTGGGCTCTAGAGACTGAATCCCATCTGTGTGGTGTATACTCAGAATCTGTATTATATTTTTGGAATTTAAACTGATACCAGACTAAGTAAAAAGTTCCTAGCTCCCGAGCTTGTATGTTGATGTGAAATAACCGTATCTTGACCAGCATCCTTGCTTCCCAACTTACGTGTCTCTCTCTTTTTGTTTTTTCCTGTTGACACTTAGAGGTGCAGTTCTGGTGGGGGACACTGCAGTCTGGTTCTGTGTGTTGGAATGACTTTGAAGTCCTGTGTTTCTCTGGATGATGCTTATTCCATTTGCCAGTTCAGCCCCTGCTAGTTCTTCAGATGTCTGCGCTGCGCTTGGTGTGTGTGTGTGTGTGTGTGTGTGTGTGTGTGTGTGTGTGTGTATGTGTGTAGGGAGTCTCACCCAAGAAAGCAGAGTTTAGCATGGCCAGTCTATAATACATGGTGGGCAAAGGACAGTACAGATAGAATTTGGTGTTGGCAGAGATTCTTCTAAAATGCTGACTATTAGCTAATCAAAGACATCCATCAAGGTCAGCCCTACACAGGGACAGAGCTTCTGTGGTTCTCCTGGCCCTGTATACTTATCATGTGTCTCTTTGGTGAACTTGCTTTGATTAATTGATACATTTACTTTCAAAGCCTGCCAATCTGCAAGTCCCTCGTGGTCACGTAGAGTAGCTTGACCTGTCTTCCATGGTGTGGCTACATAGTGTAGGCAATCATCCACTACTTTGTTCATAGAACCCAAAGATGTGTCCTTTGTCGGAATGGTACTGAACCTTAGAATGTTTGGCTCCTCTCTTCCCCAGTCTCTTTGGGAACAAGGCCCACATGTGGACTCTTCCACCCTCCACCTGAGGACCCCAGTCTTACTCACTGGCCTCTGTAGCCACCTGTTACATGGTGCTGGAGCAGAACGGCTACAGCCACGAAGACATGTTGGATTTCAGTGCTCCTCCCGACCGGATGGTCTGAGAATCCGGGATCTTCAGCGCTGTCTATTCCCACCTGTAGTTCTCTCTGCGCTCATACAGCTAGCACCACTGCCCCGTAAGAGCGGCAGGTCCTCGGAAGCTCAAGCGTCTCAAACTGTGTATTTGCTTTGTTGTTTGTTTGTTCTGAGATGGAGTCTTCCCATGCTTCCTGCACTGGCTTCAACCCCTCAGTCCTCGTCTTAGACTTCTGAAGTCTAGGACTGCAGACATGGCAAACAGCCGGGTCAGGGTGCTTTTCTGCTGAGCAGTGGCCTTTGCTCACAGCGGAGGGGACAGGAGAGTGTGGCAGTGCTGAGTTAGGAGAGTTAGACCTGGGAAGGAAAAGCTTGTAAAAGCCAGCCGTAAAATGCCCCTGTGTCTCTATTAAGCCTGTCTCCCAACTGGATGGAGAAACTTTTCAAGTAATGTTTAATCTTACAAAGTCTGTTTCCTCCCAGCTAGGCCAGGGGAGAACAATGTCTGGGAACTAAATAAAAGTTTAGGTATAACAGTGTTATTTTTCCTGTCTCTTGGTGATTCAATGCAAATTTATCCATCTGGTGACTCAATAATTGTGGCCACATTAGATAATGCTGGTAGAGTTATACAAAGAAAAACTAAGCATAATAGGTAACATTTATTTTTAAGTTAAAAATTCCCTGGGACATTCAAATGAATGATATAAAAAGTTGCATAACTATCTAATGAAATGGAAATAGATTTTATTTCCAAGTATTAGCAATTTTCTTACTGTGTTTTAAAGTCAGTGCTGGGCCTCCTGAAGCTCCTGCAGTCTAGGTTGATGTGGGGTGCCCAGGGCACCAGCATCCTGATCTTGGGAGGTGTCGCAGTAGTTCGGGGCCGGGAAGGAGGTGCAGTCACAACGCCGTGGGCCAGGTCCTCCAGACTGAGAGTGATTTTACCTGCTGAGAACCTGCCTGAAGTCACATTCACATCCGTCTCAGGCTCGTGTCTCATATAAGGCTTTTGTCTGCTCTTTGGCACTCCTGGCGGTTTCTGTTGGGATGAACATCTGAAAATGGATCTTTTCCATGACGAGTTATCACACAGCAATCCTAGCCGGACCCGTGACTTCTGCTGAAGTGGCCCCAGCAGCTTACAGGAGGAGGGGCTCCTTCTGGCTTGCAGTCTACGGGGTTACAGGCTGCTGTGGCAGCAGAAAGTGCCTTGTCACTTGACAAGCAGGATGAAACTGCTCGCTTACATCTAGAGGATCAGGAAGCAGTGAAAGGGCCAGGCGGCTGCCGTCCTCACTGTCCTCACTCTGAGGGACTGCACCCCGGGTGCTAATACTTACCTGTGGGCAGGTCCTACCCCTCAGCGGTCTCCGTCTGGGAAGAGAATGTGACATACTCAAAGACACGAGTTACAGTTGCCCTGCAAGGCTCTTGATCCCATCAGTTGGCATTCAAAGTTGGATGTCGCCACACCTTCCATCATGGCCCTCGGAACATCATGCAGTCTGCCCTGTGCACCAACAGCTGGTCCTGAGGCCTTCCCAGGCTCTTCCGAGTTCGAGGCTAACTTGAAAGGGAAGGCAGCTGAGTTTGCAGGGAGAAGAAAGACTGTTCCTGATCAGAAAGCTTTTTTGGCCCAGTCCTTTCCGCCCTCCCCACCAGACTGACGCAGTATCCCACCACCTCTGTTTTTTTTCTTTCATTTTTTTGGTTAATCAAGGGGGAAGAAAGTTTCAGCCTTTAAAGCTATGACGTGGTTTCCGTTTTCCACAACTCTATCTCCCTCCCACAGTTCTGTGGTCTCTGGATGCTAAAACACGGGTTGAAATTTACAATTTCTTTAGAGATCTTTACACCTTTGGAGGTGGAGATCCTTTGAGGTAAAGCTGGGGAACTCAGCACAGTTCTGACTTAGAAGAGGCACTGACTTACAAATTAAAAAAAAATTATATATATATATATATATATATATATATATATATATATATATATATGCATGCTGCCCCCTGTGCTCACAGCCCTGCTGGGTGGATTCAGCAGTGGCCCTGCAGCCACAGGTGCTTGCAGGCAGCGGAGTTTCCAGCCTGCCTTCTTTTTGATTCTTCTTTCTCTCAGTCTGAATCTTATTTTTCCCTTAAGGATCAAACCAAAGAGATCTGTAGTCCTCCCTGGCCCCTATAGTCCTCCCTGACCCCTGAAGTCATCCTTCCTGACCCCTGCTCAGCTTTCAGTTATCACTGTCCTTTGTCAGATGAGTGTTGAAACTTTCAGCAAGGAAAAAAAAAAGTTGTTCACTTAGTTTTCAATAGGATGCACTTTAGCACAAAGTGCCTTATGCATTTGTGAGTCTAAAACTTGGTACTGTCCTCAAATTACCAAACTAAACATTTGATAAGTGATTTCATGAAACATTGCTTTCCTGTGTTTTTCTGTACGGAGACATCCTGATCCCTGAGAGGTGAAGTGAGATGACTCTAAGCAATCCCTGAAGACTCAGCATTGCCCGGCACCACTTCAGAGACAGTGCTGAGACGGCCCACACCATGAGCAGCCTTAGGAGAGGGGCCTGGGGCTTAGCCATGTTTTTGCTGAAGGGAAAGAAGAGGAGGCAAATGCAAACAGTAACAACAAAGGCCCTTTTAGTTTTGCAGAAGCACAGTCTCTCTCCATGATCATTTTGACTTCTCTGGCAAACATTTTCTCCACAGTCTACGAGTGGATACTGTTTAGCTTACTGCACCTCCCCAGTGAAGTTATTATGGCAACTATGACCTGTTTTCCCAGGAAAAACTCAAGTGTCAGCAACAGCAAAGACTGAGATATGAGTATGAGAGCCTACATTAAGCACACTCTCAGATAAGCAGCGAGATATTTATACGCAGAAGAGGCAGCCTTTGTTTTTAGGGAAATAATGAGGGTAGAAGTTGATAATTCGAGAACACAGACAGAAGTAAATTTCTGCACAGTTTTTCAGATACCCAATGAGTGTGAACTTTTACTAGGAAGGTATTTAGAAGTTTTTGTGTGATGGTGTGCTTGGAAAAGAAAACAACCAGGTTGAAAGAAGTTGCCAGAACACCTGTCCCTTTGTCATTCTTTTCCGAGGATAGTGTTAGCAGACAGGACTTTGATAGTCAGGGAGAAGGTGATTGAAGTTTCAGACACGCATATGAAACACTTCTGCTCCTTGCCCCTTGAACCCGAGGGGAAGCGGTGTCCGGCACATTCCATCCTCTCCTCCCACTCAGACTTGAACTCTAATTGAAAGCCTGCTCCTCATTACCCGGCCTGACAGCCCATCTCTTTGCAGCTTTAGTTGCAAAGCCATTTAGAGACTTCACTGGCCTAAGGACAAACAGCAATGTGTGTAGACAGAACATGGCTGCTTTAAAAGACAGGAAAATGTTGGTAGAAGGGAGGTCTTTCCTCTGGCCCCTCACTGTTAAGGGAACGGGAACCCATTTGGCAAATGTGGGACTAGATGGGCGCCCCTACTGGGGTGTATCCAAGTTGTCACAGGGCCTAGAATGGGGGGGGTGCTAATCCTCTGTACAGCTGGAGCGTTCACCAGCAGAAGGCTTGGCTGAAGAGGCTCATGGGGGTTGTGAGTAACACGTACTTGCTGGCATTTACACGGTTGTAGGAAGGCAGACTCGGAGACCTGAGTTCTAGCATGCTTCTTCAGCATATTTCAGTCTGGAGAGATGAGCGAGGGGGTACGAGAAGGCTCCCCTGCTGGTGTTTACAGAGCTTGGATGCTTGACAAGCGGAGCAGCAGGTTAATTGTTCTTGAAGCAGGAAGTCTGGAGTGGAGGAAGCAGGTGTTGGGAGATGATTGCCGAGTTCTGAAATTACCGTGGTGGCTCTTTTGCACTTTCTGACTTGGTCCCCTCTCAGTCTGTGGGCATGTTGGAGGACTGTTCCTTTCACCTGTAGAGTCACACTAAATCAGACGTGAGTGGGAGGGTTTGTTCAAGCACAGAAGCAGGTAGCCTACATGCAGCAACATTTCCAGGATCCATTTCTCTTTGTTTATTTTTCTATTTCTTTTCCGCTTTCAGCATCCCATACATTCAGAAAAGTTGTGACAAAGAGTGAATTCTTATTTTTCAAATTGTTTTCAGACATTTCATGTTCATGTAACCTTGGCCTATTGATTTCCTGATTTTTCTTTATTTTTTTGTTTTGTCCATTTTATTTTTAATCAGCTACATCAAATGGGTCTTTGGAGGGCCTGGATAACCAGGAGGGAGGGGTGTGCCAGACAAGAGCCATGAAGATCCTCATGAAAGTTGGACAAGGTAAAGATCACCTGCTGCTCTGTGATGCCACTGTGACCTGGTGTTCCCCCAGCTAGCCTGGCACCAGGGGATGCTCGCTGTCACTCCTCTTTCAGCTTTGAAGGCAGACCCCTCTCTGCACTTTGAACTGTTGGCAGAGTATCCCCCAGGAGATACATTCAGCTTTTCTTACTGGAGATCCCTCTAAAAACTCAGGTCAGCGAGAAGGAGTGTCCATGTGTTGCCACAGATCCTGTGTTTCTCTTTACAATGCAGAGCACCTCTTTGATTGAAAAAAATCAAATATCCAGTGTGTAAACAGTGGCTCTGCGTCTTTGTTTCATTCCAAATCTGGACAACCAAAGAGCCTGTTTTCATGTAGTATAACCTATTGTGCAGAGAGAAAGAATTATTCCTCTAATTAGAAACCGGTATAGTAGTCAATCAACTTGCTCAGTTAAATTGAAATGTCATCTGCAATGCTTTGACTGCCAAATGCAAGAATCCCTATAGTTTCCACAGATGGCCTCCCAATCTAAACCTCCGAAATAACTAGGATAACCGTTCTGATTAAAAAGGAAGATTATATTCTTGTACTTCACAGTGCTTTGCATAAAGAGTCTTATGTTCATTGCTATTCGTGCCTCTTGAGATATCTGTGCAACTCCTGAAGCTAGCTATTGTCAGATGTCTGTGCCATGATTAATCACTTGTTCTTCATATAGATGCAAGTTCTGCTGGATCAACCAGGCATAATGATCCAACAAGACGTCCAGAGCTAGAAGCTGGTACAAATGGGAGAAGTTCTACAACAAGCCCCTTTGTGAAACCAAATCCAGGTACAGCAGTGGTGTGTGTGTGTGTGTGTGTGTGTGTGTCCATGGGGTGCATTTTCTTGGAACCCTGAGAAGCCTGAGCCCTTCTGCCCTGGTGGGAGTCTAGCAGGCATAGGTGCCTGTGATCTTTGCTCCCAGCGAGTCGGTATTAACTCTGCCAATAAGACAGGCTAATTCCTTCCCATCAAAGTCTCACAGTCGCAACTGCGGAGCTCGCCAGATGTGTCAGTTACCAGTGATGCTCCACCAGATGCGTTTTCATTGGTGATGGCACATCATACTCACTGTCGACACCATCCCAAAGCTGGTGTTAATGTAGATATGATTTGTGCCTTAATCCCTGTCTAATTACACCTAATCCACGAAGAGCTTTGCCAGTCCTCTTCTGAATCTTAGAAAATGCTGCCTAATGGCTCACTTTCCAGGTGGCTGTTCCTAATGCTCTTCACATTCTCTGTGTAAAATAAAATATTAAGGGGCCCACTGGCCAAAGTTCAGCACGCCACATAAAACGGGTTCATTTTCCCAACAGTCCTGGTTCATTGATGTCCTTTCTGAATAGCAGGCACACACATCAGCACTTTTGTGTTAAGGATTCTTGTGCTAGTTTGGCGGTGGTGAGAATTTGGATCTATGGTAATATTCTGTCTCTTTCCAAGAGTCAAGAAAGGAAGCTTTTTCCCCCCCCTCTTTCAATGACAAGATGTGTCAAATTCTTGTGACAAATTGATAAATGGATAGGGCAATGGTGCCAGGCAATTCTTTAGTGCTAACATTTGGGTTAGCAGTCTGTTCAGAGCCAGAGCGTCTGCTGCCTTCCAAATATATTTTAAGTGTAAATCAAATAATACAACCGAGTTACGAGTTGAACCCTTTCCCAGGCCCCATCACTCCTTCCTCTCTGGCACGTCTCTGCTAGTAGGCAGGGCTCTCTGCAGAGGCAGGCGTTTAAGAGGCACATGACACACGGTTTCTAGAGTGAGGGAAGAGCAGGCCAGGACAAGGCTACTGGAGTGGCAGGTACTTTTCTTCCTGCTGGTGCAAGTGCAGAGGGAGGCCAGGGAGGCCCGGGGCTGGCTGTCTCGCCATGCTGCGCCAGGTGACACAGCCGGAAGCGTTTGGGAATGGTGTGTGAGTGGTGGACCTTGAGGCTCTTTTATCTGGTCTGGTGAGCTCTGTCCAGTTCACCAGACGGGCTGAGCGCTGCCATGCTTAGTCATTGCACTTTGAGGGCCCTGCAAGCAACAGGGTAACCCCAGAACCCCGGTAACTGGCTCTCACTGCTCCTGCACAGGTTCCAGCACCGATGGCAACAGCGCGGGGCATTCCGGGAACAATCTCCTGGGTTCCGAAGTGGCCTTATTCGCAGGGATCGCATCAGGGTGCATCATCTTCATCGTCATCATCATCACTTTGGTGGTGCTGCTGCTCAAGTACCGCAGGCGGCACCGGAAACACTCGCCCCAGCACACGGCCACGCTGTCGCTCAGCACGCTGGCCACGCCCAAGCGGGGTGGCAACAACAATGGCTCGGAGCCCAGTGACGTTATCATACCGCTAAGGACTGCGGACAGCGTCTTCTGCCCGCACTACGAGAAGGTCAGCGGGGACTATGGGCACCCGGTGTACATCGTGCAGGAGATGCCCCCACAGAGTCCTGCCAACATTTACTACAAGGTCTGAGGCCTGAGACCTGCGCCTCCCAAGGGAACTCGCGCCTTGTTGTAGGGCGCGCAGGGACTGCCTGAGCCTGGCTGCAGGGGCGGGACGCCTCCTGGAAGAGCCTGGGGCTGGACAGTTTTGTAGTCTGTAGCTTTTCGACCTTGGGGACCACAGACCCTCCCCGGAAGCTGGAAGACTGCTAGGAGATCCCCACTTGGACTGCCGCGTTCCCACGCGGACCTCCAAGCCATGCACCCAGCCACTCAGGCCCCTGCAGAGCCCAGGGAGGACACGGTAGGCTACGGATGGGCAGCAGCATCTTAGGAGAAGGCTGCGCGCCAGGCCAGCCTCTGTCTCCATGCTTCCTGCCGTGCGCACTGGACTTGTCACTCGGACCTCGGGCTCAGTAAGGTTTTCAAAGATCTCTAGTGTTTAGTGCTCACTCACCCCTCCTGTTGCCAGGGCTCCGCGGCACCTCCCCGAGCCTCACTCCACAGCGCACCACTTAGTTAAGGGACGCTCGCCACAGAGCCCCAGCTCCACCCTTTACACCAAGATCAAATTAGATGGGTATTAGGTACAGAACCCTGCTTGCCAGGAGGCTGGGGCAGCCGGGCAGTTTGGGAGGTGTGGAGGAGCGAGGAGGTGCCGGCTGCCACCGGGTCTAGGCTGCTGCCCCTGGATACAGTGGGGAAGCAAGCCGGGAACAGTAGATGATAGTGCTTTGTGTTTTCTGAGAGGAGAGGGGCAGGCGGGAGACTGAGGAGACTGACGTGGTGAGTGTGGGGAACCCTCACTACCACACAGCTATGCAGCAGGGAATCCAAGCTCCGATCCTGCCTGGGGAACAAAGGGGCCATTGTTGTGAAAGGACCAGCTAGAGCACAGAGGAGAGGGCAGGCCTCTGGCGGGTACCGGGGCGGGACTGTTGAGGTACTGGCAATAAAAAGCGCAGCCCTGGAGCTGCGGGAGAGCCCGTCTGCTTTGGGAGATGTTTTAAGCAGACTCAGCTGCTATATTACCACGTTTTATTAAACACAGGGAAAACATTTAGGAGAATAGCAGAGAGCCAAAGCTGACCTAGAAGTTGACAAGCCAAAGGTCAAGCAGGCTGTAAGTCCATCACCACTGAGGGTATTGGAGAATTCTCATTAGGAAAGGTAGGTCAGAACCCCAGGCCCCTTAAGGGCCCCTCCCCACTCCCTGATTGAGCCTTACACTTTGGTTTTGGTTTATGGCCGTGCTGTCCGGGCGTGGAGGCTGTCGCCCGGCTCCATGTCAAAGCAGAGCACATGTGGCCCACCTTTTAGAGTCCTTAAGATGGAAGTAAGTTATGATGTCCAAGGGAAGGAGGAAGATAGGACATATTTATAATAGGTGTATAGACCACAAGGGATATAAAATGAAAGATTTTTACTAATATATATTTTAAGATTACACACAATACACACCAGAAGATGTGGAATTCATTTGTTGTGGCTATTAACGTGATCCCAGCGCTTAGTGCTTTCAAAAGTAAAAGATTGGATAGCTACTTCCCAGAAGTACCAATAATGAGGATAGCATCAGGAATGAGAGCAAATGGTGAAAATAACAAGGTCCCACAGCCATCTCACAGAACTGAGACTAGGAATGCCAGCCCCCAAACACCAGGAAATCAATGTGACTGTGCCTGTTTAGACAGTGACAAGATGTGCTGGCATTTATTTTCTGTGTTGGGTGTTCCCTTGCCTTATGGGCTGAAGTGTTCTCTAGAATCCCGCAGGCCACACTGAGGGGTTACAGCTGAAAGTCAGGCTGTAGGTCCCTCCTCCTCTCCTGCCCCATCTCTGCCCTTCCAGAAGAATAAACAGGAAGCAGGAAGCCTACTTTTTTTTTTATGTGCTATGCAAAATAGACATCCTTAACAGAGTCCTGTTACTATGGTAACATTTTGCTTTTTGAATTAGGAGGAAAAAATTGTAACGACATCATTTGAAGGTTCTCAGACCTCCAGTGAGTTCCTGCAAAACTGAGTTGTCACAGAAATTATTCCCTACTCTCCAAACCTGAAAATGATGTTGGTTCGACATGTGTGTATGTGTGAGTGGGTGTGTGGTACATGTGTGTACATATATGTATAATATATATCTCCAATATATATTATATATATCTATATCATATTTCTGTGGAGGGTTGCCATGGTGATCAGCCACAGTACATATGTAATTCTCTCCATCACCCCAACCTCTCCTGTGCATTCATACAAGATTTTCTTGTAAGCCATCAAAAGTTAACTCTAGGAAGGGGAGAGGAACGAGGAGGGGAGACTGGGAAACCATCTGATTTTAATGAAATCAAATGTCTGTGTCATCAGCTGGCTACATTTTGGTTCTATGCTAAACTGTGAAAAATCAGATGAATGGATGAAGAGTTACCTGCAACCACCGAGAGGTGTCCTGTGCGTCTGTTTTGTGTCTGGTGCAGAAAATGACAATCTACCAACTGTCCCCTTATTTGGAGTTGGTTCAGCTTTGGAAAGTTACTGTAAATGCCTTGCTTGTATTATCGTCCCTAGTCACCTGACTTCGGAGCTCACACCATCATGTTGAAGTGAAGATTCTGTAAATAGGTTCAGATCTTACTGTCTATGGATTCGGGGTGTTACAGTAGCCTTATTCACCTTTTTAATAAAAATACACATGAAAAACAAGACAGAAATGGCTTTTCTTACCCAGATTGTGTACATAGAGCAATGTTGGTTTTTTATAAAGTCTAAGCAAGATGTTTTGTATAAAATCTGAATTTTGCAATGTATTTAGCTACAGCCTGTTTAATGGCAGTGTCGTCCCCCTTTGCACTGTAATGAGGAAAAAATGGTATAAAAGGTTGCCAAATTGCTGCATATTTGTGCCGTAATTATGTACCATGAATATTTATTTAATTTCATTGTCCAGTTTGTAAGTAACACAGTATTATGCTTGAGTTATAAATATTTTTTTCTTTGTTTTATTTTAATAGCCTGTCATAGGTTTTTAATCTGCTTCAGTTCCACATGACAGTTAGCCCCAGAAAATGAGATCCGAGCAGTCACATTCCACGTCTGTTTCAAACTGAATTTGTTCTTTAAAAAAATAAAATAAAATATTTTTTTCCTATGGAAAAAGCGCCTTCAACGTATTTTCCTTTCCTTTTTATTTTTTTTTCTTTTATTTTCTTTCATTTTCTGTTCTGTATTTTGATTTCCTCACTTTTATTATTTCCAAACTCAGAATTATGCAGAGATTTCTGCTCCTGGATCCTTTTATGCCTGTTTCTCAAGACAAGTCATGCTTGCATTACAAGTAAAGATTGAATAGAGCCCCGACATCCCATGCAGGAAAGGCCTCTGGCTGCAGCTGTGTTGTGCAGTGGGAAGGGCCAGCCACACAGTGAACCCTGGGAAACAGGGGTAATGTTTTCTGTGACTTAATTGCAAGTAGATTACGTTTTTATGTCAGCCAACCACTTTGGCAGGGTAACCCCAAGATAACCATGGAAGTCTAATGTTCTTCATAAAATTTTACCTCGAGGAAAACATGTGTTGTAAAACTGGATTAAGGCAAGCCAGAGGCCAGCAATGAGATTAAAAACGTGAGTCTGGGGAGATATCCCCGCCAGGAATGTCCCTGCCATACAAACATGAGATCTGATGCCCTGTACCTTGGTACCCACGTAAAAGCAGATTGTGTTGGCCTGTAACCTCCTGGGGAAAGACTGTGCAATCAGTTTAATGAAATAAATGATCCTCGGGTCCAGTGAGAGACCCTGTTTCAAAAACTAAAGGTGGTGAGTCGTGAAGGCAGCTGGTGCCAGCCTCTGGCTACATGGCCATCTACACAGTAAACACACACAGCTACACTTACAAAGCACATATAACACATTCCTAACATGCTCCTCCAACCACGTGAGTATTTCCCAGGCTTATTGTGGGCTTTGGGATCTTAAGCTTTGCACTCCATGAAAACTTTTTAAGCAGCAGGAGTCCAATCCACAGGGGTCAGCACCATTGCTAAAATCAGTTGATATCCAACTCACTTCAGTTAATCCTTGGCCCAACGAATGGCATAATTTGATGAGGAAAAAGAAAAGAAAAGGAAAGTTTCCCTGAGGCGAATCAAGAAGCCAGAGGATTTCCCAGACCTGACTGCTGTGTTCCTGATCACAGCCCCAGCAGGGGAAAAGCCCCAGGTTGTGAAAGCCCCTGAAGAGGTAGCAAAGGAAACCCAGTGTGAACCTTCAGGCCGGCCAGGCCTGGCAGCAGTGAATGCAAAGTGAATAAACGTTCTGGGTTACAGACCAGCAGAAAGCGCTCAGGGGCACATGGTCTTAGTCGATTCCTCCTGCCGCTCCTTAGTTGCAAGTTTCATGACAGCACTTCTCCAACTTGGCTCTCTCTGCCCATGTGGAGTCTCCACAATGTTGTTGCTCCCCGCTCCTTTTTTAATTCTAGTTATTTTAATGACTGTTGAAGAGAAGATATATATTAATAAGTTGTGACATAACAATCATTCAAGTCAAAACCCCTAGAAAAACTGAAACAAATGTGAGAAAGATTGAAGGAAGCAGCTCAAGAATGTCATGAACTTCGTGCCGTTCCGTTCTTGACGCTGAGAAGGGGATATCTCAGGTTATTTTCAAACTTTTAAAACAGAAATAAATTTTATAATGTGTGCAGTCTTTGCTTCTAAACAGTGGAATCGAGTGACAATTTATTGTCTGTTTTTCCACATTGAGTTAGCCAGGTCAGTGAAGAGAGGAGTCCGTGTGCTTCTCTCTTATGCTGGAGAGAAGGCTGTGCTCTGAGGAGCATCTTACAGAATGGTACAGGCCAGTGTTCTCTGCCCTGTCTGAAAACCCCAGCCACCTCCCAGCCTGCGGCTGCTTTCAGAGTAGCTATCACCATTATCAACTCTTTCTTTCTTTCTTTCTCTCTCTCTCTTTTTTTTTTTTTTAAACCTGAGATTCTCAGTCAAACACTGGTGAGGTTTTCAATGAAACGGACAAAGGTTCTTGAGAAAATGCTGGTCAGCTCTGTCAGATTCCAGAGCCAGCTGAAAGAGTTAGCAACAGAAAAAATAATAATTCATAATAATAACAGTAATAAAATCCAGAGTGGTCACTTCAGCCATGTGAAAAAAAATGGACAACTGCCTGACTTCTTGGTTGGGTTATCAAAAAGGTATTCTGGTGGCTCACAAGAGACAAAGCTTGCCCCATCGGCACAAAACTTAATGTGTGGAAATGCTCTGCCTCTAAGCTGCATCTCCATGCCTTGGGACCTTCTGCAACACACTTGTTTGGTGAAGGGTGCTTTGCGAGCCTTAGGGTGTGGTGGTGGTCACTTCTACCATGATCCATCTCCTCCTCGCAGACCTGAGCTCAATTCACTGTTTCTTCTCATGATGGTATCCAAAACACACCCTTTACCTGCTCTGTTATTTGTACTTCTGGTTTGCGGTCTGCGACAGAGAACAGTGTCACTGACAATTTAGTCAATACCAGAGCTGTTATTGGCTGCCTAAGCACCACTCACTCTTAAATAAAGAGATTAGAAGGTCTGGATATATGTGTGTGTTTATTGTTAGAGGCATAAGAACTCTGTTTTTGTTTTGTTTTGTTTTTCTAAGTCCCAGAATAGTTAAGGAGATAGATGTCTTCAAAGAAAATTGCTTCAAACCAACTGGGATCTTTAAACTCTACAAAATTCTCTTCAGGCCTGTTATTTCTGCTTGGTGGCTTTACCCAGGCAACACCATTGAAGGAAGTTAAGGAGCTGGAATTACTGTGTAACTCTAGGGTCCATGGAGTGGACAAAGAAGGATGGAGGGAAGGGCTCCAGCTCCATGGGTCTGCACTGTCTGGGTCCCCAGGTACGACGATGTTTGCTCTTTTAGGTGTTCAGCTGTTAATCTGTGAGACAGCTCAGCGGGGAACAGCACTTGCCAAGACTGAGGGCCTGAATTTGATCCCCAGAACCCACAAGGTAGGAGGAGAGAACTCACTCCTACAGGTTATCTTCTGACCTCCACACACACATGCAGTGAAGCATGCACACAGCGTAAGCGCGCACACACACACACACACACATCATAATGATAGTAATGCTTTACGATGTGAGATGCCGACCATTACCACACATTTCTCTGATTTACTCATAACCCTTGGGGAAGCCTGGCTTGACGCTGGAGAGGGAAGACTTTCCGAAGCTGGACCCCAGCCATGTCTGCAACCCTGTCGTGTGACCCGGCTCTGGCTGCTCTCACACTGAGGCTGACTGCCTCTGTCATGTGCTCTTTCGTGCCCACACTGAGACTGCCTAGGGTACACCCTAACTCGAGGGGTAGTTGATGAAACAATAAAAACAAAGCAGCGCTGTTAGCGCACAGGTAGAAACAGGTTAGCGGGGAGCACTTTGCTCATCCTCAGATGAATACATGTCAGCTGTCCCAGGACGCTGGAAACTAACCCACCCACGTGGTGGACCTTTGCTTATCTCCAAGTCTAGGAGCCTGTGCATGGTGACCGCTCCCTCTCTCTCTCTCTCTCTCTCTCTCTCACCAATCTGTTCACTCATACAACATGCACTCATCACCCTTATCATACGCTCAGCAGTGTGCAGAATACTGGCTATGCAACATGAGGACAGGCGTCCTCCTCTTAGGCAATTCAAAGTTCAGTCAGCAACTTCCATGAATAACAATCAGGCATCCGAGATGCTGGAAAGAAAGGAAATGAGAAGGCTGGTAACCACTGTGTTTACATTCCTTCAGCATCCTTTAAAAAATGAATTTGTCTATTAGTGCCTTCCTTGCCATCCATCCCTTCCTTCTCTGTCTGTGGCTGGATCTCCTTCCTTTTAAATCTTTCATTACATGTATGCCAACTGGCTGTTAGTATGCTAAATTTAGTCCAGCTGTTCTGTTCTTTCAAACGTCTTAGGAGTATGCCTTAAGAGCCTGCCTCTGGCCTTAAAGGGCAAATAAGAAAGTTTGCAGTTGATTTCCAGCCTATGATAAATGTGGATCTGAATGTAGAAGGGTGTTTCTTGGCTACACTTGGGATTTTCTTGGTTCTGAGGAAAGGGCTACAGAGTGTTCTGTCTGCTACCGATAGTACCAAGCTCAAAAGAGTGAGAAAGAGAGAGAGAATAAATAAATGAATAGATGGATGGATGCATAGATAGATTGAGGGATGATAGACAGACAGACAGACAGACCTGGGATGTGTCCCAGTGGCTCCCTGGCCCTGGACCACCCAGCTTTGCAGCCGGGTGACTACTCCTACTAAGCTCCTCCCTGTGATACCTCTCTCCTGGTAGGCAGAGCTGGAGAGACCAGGATTACCTACCGATTCCTAAATAAAATAATGGCTGTGTTCATTACAACTTCAGTCATACACAGACTGCTCAGTGTGAGGAAAAGACAAGGACAACCCATTTTCCAGGGGCTCAGGGTGCTTATCATAGTTACTGTGCAGTGAATTTATGCAGTGAATATACAGTGAATTTGTACAGACTGTTTCCTGTTTGGGGGAGAAGGCCTGACCACCACCTCCAAGGAGGAAGGTACACCCAACTCTGTATGACACGTCTCCCTGATGCTGTGATTTATCCATCTCTTGAGCCATACTTCAGGGTCTCCCCGTAGGACTTGCTGAAAGAGAGGGAGACATTAAGGGTTTGTGTAAAACATGGTGAACACGCTCATAGATGCTCTGATCATTATCGAATGGGAGGGACCGCTGTTCCCTGGAGGGTCTTCTGGGAAAGCAACAGACAGAAGCATACTTTGGCCTTGACTCACCTATCTCCTCAAAGACCCAGAGAGAGTGGATAAGTCACTTGACTTTTCACTGCAATGTTTTACAGACTCACTTTAGCTCTAAGAACAGATTCTAGAAAAACAAATATGTGAAACATGACTATCGAATTGTTTAAGTGACACCACCAGCAATTCAGATATGGTGGTAATGATGGTGATTGGTGGTGGTGACGGTGGTGGTGCTGGTGGTGACGGTGGTGGGGATGATGGTGGTAATGGTGGTGGAGATGGTGGTGAGGATGGTGGGGATGGTGGTGGCGGTTGTGGTTGGGATGGTGGGATGATGTGGGATGATGTGGGGATGATGGTCGTGATGGAGCCATGGGAGAAACCTGCCCTGGTGGTGCAATCAGTTCTCGCTTTGCTCGTGTTTTCCTGAGTTCTTTGAGAACCATGTACAGTGTATTCTGTTCTTGTCCAGCACTCCTCAGATCCAGCACCCTCCCTCTTCCACAGAGCTCAACCTGTGCTCCAGATATACCCTTGGGGAGCATCCACTGGAGTGTGGGAGGGTCCTTTCCCCAAAAGTCGCCAACTGTCAACAGTTCCTCATTAAAGGGGACCGGGGTGCACGGGGGTGTGTGAGTGCTTTCCCCTCCATGCTAGGATGCTGATTGGCTGCATGCTGTTCAGGTCTTGTGTAGGCAATGATGGCTGCTTCAGGTTCATGAATGTAAAGATCCTGTCGTGTCTGGAAGGCACCGGTCCAGTCCAGTCCTCTCTGACCTGTGGCTCTTGTCATCTTTCCACCCCACCTTTCCTGATGTTTGAGACTTGTGGAAAGTATGACATAGAGGTTTCATTTGGGGCTGAGGTGACAATTATTCTCTGTGTGTTGACCAGCTGGGCCTCCCAACTTCTTAAAGCAAGAAGCAAACACCTTCCTGAAAGATTCCTCCAGCAGCTCTGTCAGCAGGGTATGCTAGGGTGCTTCGAGATTTTGGCTGTAGGCATCCAGTGCTGGCACTGGAATACGGCTGTTTCTGGACTCTCCCCGGCAGCATGGTAGAAAGATGCTATCCATGACCCTAGACCTGTGTTATTTAGCCTCTGTTTCTCTATCTTTACTTTGAAAACTTTCAAATAAAAGAAAAAGTAAAAAAAAAGTCTAAATACCAACTCACTGCGTCAATAACCAATGAAGCATGAATGCATAGCCTGTGTTCTAGCACACTTACGTAAGGTGTGTGCACTTACATGTTTTACACCCAGACTTTGACTCTTCCCTCATTCTAGTATCTCAGAAGAAGGAATGTTCCCAAAGGACCACAAAGTCAGTTATACCTGGCCGACATCCAAATGTATTTCATAATATGAACAACTACTGAGTCTATGAAACTCATTTTGGTAGTAAATTTTTTTCTGTAAAAATCTGCTGTGAGATTGTGTTTTCTAGAAGGGACAGAGAAGCTACTCCTGAGATACCTCAACAATAAGCCTGCCTAAATAAGACCTGAACAAGGACAATCCCAAAGGACATGCTGACAAAAGGAGGAGGTCACTGGGCCCTGACCCCAGATAAAGAATTCCAGGCAACGAAGTTCTGGTGAGATGAGAGAGGGAGAACCAGTCTTCCCCAGGGATGAAATCCTAACGTATTATCTAATCCCAAATGGTCAAAATCCTATGCACACAGGCAACTCTACACACATTCAGCGCATCTTTGTGGGGATTCAATCCATGTGAACCAACACCTGGAACCAGAAAAAGAGGTTAACAGCTACACCAGAAGCCAAGAGGCCCACGATGATCATGGGGCACCACTGTGTCATCACTGGTTGTGTGTCTCTGCCACACATGGCAGGAAGCTGACAGGGAGCCTCAGGGAGCCCAGAAGACAGAGCTGCAGTGTAAGCAGGAATCAGGCTGTGCAACGTGTAGGGATATTTTCTAAAGGAATATCCAGCCAAGGAAAATATTCTGTGGTTTGGTTTTTAGAGACAGTGCCTCCCATAGAATGAAGCCCAGGATGACTTAGAACTTACTGTGTATCCCAGGCTGGCCTTGAACTTGTGCAGTCTCCCTGCCTGAGCCACCTGAGTACTGGAATTATAGGTATAAGCCATCAAGCCTGGTAATAAATTTTCTTTATTAGGAAAAATTAAATTTTAGGAAAATAAATGACCAAGAATTATAACTGGCTATAAGCTTCTAAGAAAAATAGAAAGAGAGAGAGGGGGGGAGAGAGAGAGGGAGAATTGGAGAAAGGGGGAGAGGGAGAGAGAGAGAGCCAGGTTCTGGCTCGGTTGGGCTGGGTGTGGCACAGCGCTTTTCCCCAGTAACCATAGAAGGTTGTTGGCATATAAACCACCCATAACAGCTTGGAGATTTTTCTCCCATGAGAATAGTTTCCTTTTCAATAAGGCTCAATCTCTTCAATTAAAGGATTTAAGAGCTAACATAATTTCACTTAGCAGCTGGGAGGAGGAACAGGGTTAAGGACACATGTGTTTGTACATTCCATCATAGTCTTTCCAAGCCATTCAGATCTGAGGCTGAACTTGAACTTCACCCTCCTTCCACACTGCCCTGCACACACTCTCCCATGTTGTCAGGGGCAAACCTGGGCCAGTCGCAAGCCCAACCCTAACCCTTACCCTGACTTTGTTTACACCCACACGCTCTGGCTCTGTGTTTCACTGGCCTCTGGGGCCTGGCTTATGAATTCAGACTTCAAATGGCCTGAGAAGAGACATCAAGACATAAATACGACTTCAACAGGCAGGCATAGGCAGAGGGGCTGCTCTAGGGAGCATGGTGCTTTCTTCCATGCTCCCAGCCTCAGGAGCGTCTGGGTCCCTAAGCGCCTGGGAACTTCTATTCCTCCCCACCTCCTCCCCGCCTTCCCTATCTCTCACACGTTGCTTTGTCCTGGGTTTCCTGGTTGCTATCTCAGGTCCACCATCTCTGAATCTGTCTAATGAGATGGACGCTTGCAAAGGTGACTCAGGAAATTTACTGAGCTGGAATTAAACACCCTGTTTTTCTTGTTCTTTCTAAAGCAGCTCATAGCAAGTCAATACAGAAATATGCCTTTTGGCCAGTAAAACCTCTCTAACATTTGAGCTCTGTTCATCTGTCCAGATGTTGGACTAGCTTTGGCCATGGCTCCCGAGGACAGGAAGTAGAAGCAACATTTCTTTTCTTATTTCCATACCATGAACATTCCTCCCCCCTCCCCATTCTGTCCTCCATCCCCCTCCTTTCTTCTTTCTTTCTTCCTCTTTCCCTTACAGGATTTGAGAAAGTGGGTGCAGCTTTTGATTATTTCGGCAAACACAGGCCATCAACAGCTCATGATAAGGGAGGGGAGAGGAGAGTGTGTCTGTTTGCTCTCAGACTCTTTTGCTTTCTTCCCTGGCAGTTTCCACCAGTGGGGAGATAGCTCATAGGGCTGGTTCTCTGTGGTGTGAGCTGCAGGAGGCTTCCACAGCGTGCTGTGCAAACACATTAGGGGAAAATCCTGTTGTGAGGAAGAGCAGCCTTGGCCCTCCAGCACAGGCTCCCCCTGTGCTAGGCATCTAGAGGTATGCCGCCCCCTGAGGGCTGTACAGCCCCACCCCTCTCAGGCATCTCTAGTGAGTAGGCTGCACGGGAGAGCCTTCTCCAAGCTGGGGCATCTGACAGGGGAAGGACTTCCATAAGGAAAGCAGAGACACCCTGGGACACTTTTCCTGACACACCCAGGATGATTGTGTGTGTTCACATGTATGCCCTGTGGCGCATACTTGTGTGTATGTGTTCACGTGTCTTTAAATGTGTCTGTACATGTGTGTACGTGTGTGTGAAGGCCTCAGGTCTCCGCAAGTGATTTTCCCTATCTCGTGTCTTCCATTTTTCTTTATTTTTTGAGACAGCTCTAAGTCCTACTGAACTTGGAGCCGGGCTAGGCTGGACAGCTAATATGCTAATAAGCTCCAGGAATGCAGCTGTCTGGGCCTCCCCTGTACTGGGGCTTACAAGTGCAAGCATCCACATGCTGCTTTTCCTTGGGTCCTGGGCTCTAAACTCAAGCCTTGATGCTTATCAACAGTCATTTTGCCCACAGAGCATCTACCCAGGGCCCCAAGGTCCTTTTCTGTTGATAATGATTCAGGAAGAAGCTCTGGCCTGCACTTACTAGTTATAATGTCTCGAGAAAGCCATTTTACCTGTTGGAGCCTTGCTTTCTTCAGGGAGAGAAATTAGGCCCATCAACACCCACCTTGAAGAGCTGTTGAGAGGTCAGTATAACAGCGCGGGTAACCAGCAAGCCAGAGAGTAGCTCGTAAGGCCTTCTGGCCAGAGGCTTACCCCAAGGCCAGGCTTGACAAGGGACCTTACTCTTGACAGCCAGTTGTTGCAGGTAGATTCTTACAGCCTCATGTGTCTGGTGGACATGTGGACTTCAGTGACAGCATGGTGATTTGTACACACAATCTTCTGACACGCTGCATGACAGGGGAACAACTCTCGCTTTTCTTTCCCAGGGTGGAAAGGGCAAGTGTTCCCACACTCCTGACTGCTGGTGCCAATATTTCCTCCACACTCACAAGCCTCTGACTCACACCCACGCTAAGATCTGGTTTTTCCTGGTTTGGCACAATAAACCAGTAGATACAGTAGCTATGACAGTGTAAAGACACACACCTGGGGAGTACAGCAGACAGGTCAGCAGTTGCAAGAGAGCGTGACGCACAAAGGCTAAGGGTAGGGCTCCAGCTGCCCACCAACAGCCACCCGCTTCCAGCCGTAGTGAATGCCAGTGTATCTGTTTTGGTGACAGCCAAGGTAGGATTGTCCTGACAGGTGAGTAGAGAGTTGGCCGTCTTCACAGAATAGTGAGTATGCAAATTCTCCTGTACCAAATTATGGGCTGGACTGTGTACCCCGAATTCAGATGTTCAAATCTGAGCAGACCCCGAGCGCTTCCAGAGCGTGGTTGGTTATCCACAGAGCATTTACAAAGACGCTGGGGTGAAATGAAGCTTCTAGAGCAGACCCTGACACAGTGAGAACAAGTGAGGACACAGGAGGGCAGACAGGAAGTGGGGAGTGGTGCCTCCTGCCACCATACTAGATGAAAAAGAATTGTCTCGGGCCACACGTCGAGCCTGAGGCAGGAGGATTGTTGCAAATCTGAGGCCTTTCTGGATGAGTTTCAGTGAGTTCAGTAAGGCCTTTCAGTGAGTTCCAAGCTAGCTTGAGTTGCAGAGTGAGACTTTGTCCCGAACAAGAACAGTAACAAAAATGAAACATGCAAAAGAAAGAAGAAAGGAAGGGTGGGAGGGAGGGAGGGAGGGAGGGAGGGAGAAAGAAAGGAAGAAAGGAAGAAAAAGAAAGAAAGAAAGAAAGAAAGAAAGAAAGAAAGAAAGAAAGAAAGAAAGAAAGAAAGAAAGAAAGGGCAGAAGGAAGTCTTCTACAAGCCAGGAAGAGACTCGCCATCAACTCCCAAGGAACCAGTTCCCTTGTAAAGCGGCTCTGATAGATCAGCCCTTGCAAACTGCTCCCCAGATTCCCTTCACTTGTTATCCTAAAATGGACCCCTTATGTGCTCCACACCTGTTTACACAGCACACGAAACTCCAAGCAGTTCTTTTGGTAGGAGGAGAATTTTGTGTTTCTGTAGAAAGCTGGGCATTAGCAGAGGGAAGTCAGAGCTCTTCACCCAGGGCCAGGTAAGATGCAGGTGGAGCCTGTGGGCCAGCAGTCTCCAGGGATTGCTCCAACTTGGTGCTGGAGTGGTGGCTGACCAAGCCCATGAGTAAACGGCTTGGAGCAGGGTCCCGCTCTCCTGATGGAAACTCAGGGGTCATCCCCAGGCTCAGGTCTTCCAGACTACATGGCTCATGTATTCTGTGACTTTTTATTGAGAACTCTAAAGTCTGTAAGCCCCCGACAGCAGGGTCTGAGGCTAGCAGTGGCTTTATCCAAGGGAGGCACTCGGCAGACCTGCTCCCACTGTGGATAAAGCTGGGTGTCCGTGTTCGTGTCCCCGCTTTCTTTTCCCTGTGCTTAATATAAAAATATGCCTGGCCTTCACGCTCGCTCATTATTATTTATTTATTTTGAGACAGTGTCTCTAGATGGAGCCTGGTTTGGCCTCATACTCACAGCCATCCTTCTGCTTCAGCCTCCTGAGGGCTGGGATTACAGGCATGCACCTGGTTGTATCTTCCTTTAAACTGGTTGTTGCATTTAACTAGTTCGGTCATTGAAGACTGAGGTAGGGCTGGAGGTAGAGCTCAGGCTGGTTTCCCTAGGGTGCTCATAAGGCCCTCGCTTCCATCTCCAGCACCACAATGAAAGTTGAGTAGAACCCCTTTTCTCATTGGCATGACGGTCACGATCCCATCCTATTTGGGAAATCATCCTTTAGCACCGTGCAAAAGGATGACACTGAGGGCAGAATAAAACAGTAGCTGATGTGTCGTATGAGCACACGAGAAGCCCATGTGTGAGGCTGGGGACAGTCTGCTCTCAAGTGGGGCTGGCAGACAGTGGCTCTGCTCTGGACTTCTGGGTGACCGGAGAGCTTAGACCGACAGCGTAGCTCAGAGGTGACAGCCGCAGGTTAAACAGCTTCTGACCTGACCATCTTGCTACATGGCCTTGGGCTTTCTCCCAGACCATGGAGGCTAAATATTTTCTGTGCCAAGTGGGGTTGGTGGTAGTCTGTGCCTCCTGAGACTGAAGAAAGAAAGGGCAGAAGGAAGTCTTCTACAAGCCAGGAAGAGACTCTCCATCAACTCCCAAGGAACCAGTTCCTTGTAAAGCAGCTCTGATAAATCAGCCCTTGCAAACTGATCCCCAAATTCCCCAAATTTGTGGTTGTAGACTCCTCACAGAGCGCAGGCTGATTAAAGGAGAGCCGTTACTCGCGTGAGGGCAAGAGCGATGGCAGAGATTTGGTGAGGGTGAGTGGTGCAGCAAAGACAAACTAGTGCCCACAGGGACTGTTGAGTGTCATCAGCAATTTGGTTCTAGAAAGAACTCTGAACAGCCAGTGGTACAGTAACCAGGAGTGGAACTCCTATCTCCCAGCTTCCTTGAACACTTTCTGCCAATGAGTCATGATTCCAAACTGTATGATAATAGGTAACAAAACCGCACAGTCAACCAGTTATTTGCACAGAGGGTTGGGGCTGGAGGTCAGGCAGGCACCTGCTGGGTCCAGCACAGCCTGAGAAGTCTCCGGATCCGGAGAAAGTATCAGGGTCACATTGCAACGTGAGACTGAGAGGAGGCTTGACTGGCAGGCGTCTCTTTCCCTCAGACCACTTTTGTGCTCACACACGTACCAACCTCTAGTACATTTCTATGAAGAAACTGTAACAGAATTTTATTTTTTATGGTTCTGTTCAAACTATATTTCATTCAAAGTACCCCTGGTGTGTTACTATTTCCAGTATACAATGTTTGCCTGCATCTAAGCATCTAAATGTCCTGTTGCCTCATATAGACTCACAATTTTGATGCTTTTATGTATTAGTCAAAACACATCTCTATAAAACACAATGCATGTGAAAATGTCTGTACATACCAAAGCAATGTCTCTTAAATGTCACAAGTGTTTACTGATCTACATTTGGTCGTGAATGATACAAAGATAGGGAGGTGGTCGGCCCAGCCCTCTAGGTGTTCGATTTATTTATTTATTTATCTATTTATTTGTTTATTTATGTATTTATTTATTTATTATGTATACAGAGTTCTGCCTGCATGTATACCTGCATGACAGAAGAGGGCACCAGATCTCATTATGGATGGTTGTGAGCCACCATGTGGTTGCTGGGAATTGAACTCAGGACCTTTGGAAGAGCAGTCAGTGCTCTTAACCTCTGAGCCATCTCTCCAGCCCTAGATGTTCGAATTCTAACCCAAGAGGAGGAGGGGAAGGCCTGCCGCCGCCAGCCCGTGCCTCTTAGCTGGGTTAGGGTAAGTCACTCCTGGCCAGATGGATGCCTGTGGAGCCCCAAAGGAGGGGTGCAGGAGGGGGAGGGGAGGGCTACTGCCCTCCTCTTCCTGTCCACAGTTCCAGGGGAGGGCTACAGGTCTCCTTGTCTGTGCTTTAGTCTGGCCAGGAAGACAACATTGCACCAGGAGGGAGCCTGGCTTCAGGTTGTCATTGTGCTCAAAGGCTAGGAGATAAGATTTATTCTAGATAAGGTTAAGGGACCAGTTCCTCATTGTCCAGTGGGGTCAGTTAACCCAAGCCCAAAGCTATGCAGCCCTGCCCAGCCGGGTGGGGAGATGTTTGCAGAATTCCTGTGATTACAGCCCAACCACGTGTTATGATTACAACCTAACTGTGTCTTATACAGTGTGCATGGGACACACACACACACACACACACACACACACACACACACACACCATGCACCCGAAACCAAAGCTGCATGAAACATTGTTATATGGGTGGCATAATCCAGTACTTTGTGTAGTCGCGATAAATGATTGCTGTCTGTGTGTTTTAAGCCAGCCATTGCACTTACTTATTTCACAGTGATCTCCCCTTTCCAGCAGGCTGGAACCCGCAGTCTGAGGCCCTGCAGAGCGGCTGCAGGCTTCTCGATCGGAGCCGCGCTATCAGGTGTCACCTGGCAGCGGAAAACATTGCCACTCCATTGGTGACAAGCTTTAAGCTAACTCAGGTGCCGGGACTACAGCTGCCACCAAGCCTCTCTTTTATTAAGATCCTCTTTTAAAAAAAACTTAACATGTTTTTGTCCTGTTAAAGTCAGAACCTGTGGGCCAGCTGGGTGGTTCAGTGGGAAAAGGTGATGCTCTAAGCCTGACGACCTGGGTTTGATTCCTGGAACACACAGGGTGGAAGGAGAGGATGGACTTCCTTAAGTGTGCTCTGACTTCCACAGGGGCTTCAGTGGTCACCATTGCTACAAGCACATAAAGCAGTAACTAAATATAACAACTCTGCAGTCATAGCAAATCCCAGCTTCTGATCCAGCTGTGTCCATATAAATATAAAAGGAACAATGTTCCAGTCTTACCGGGTTGACAGGGGCTCCGTGGGTCAAATTCCACACACCTTTAATCCCAGCCTAGGGAGGCAGAGGCAGGCCGATCTCTGTGAGTTCAAGGCCAGCCTGGTCTACAGAGCGAGTCCAGGACAGCCAGGGGTACACAGAGAAACCCTGTATTAAAAAAAAAGTTCGAAAGTGCCTGTGGTTGGCTTGTGTGCCTGCCATTGTCACAGCTTTCCCATGCAGCTGAGCTAGTTACTGCATAAATATATAGCTTTAAAATATGATTGTTTAAGTTTAAAAACCACACCTGAAGATGGATGCTTGCTCTCACCTGCCATTTCATGACAGGATGAAAAATTATTATTCAAATATATAAAAGTTATTGGCCCTGGTGGAGTTCAGCTTAATCTTCGCCAGGACCCAGGTGACAGTTTATTACCTGCATAATCTGCCAGTGCAAAGAATATTGGCAGCAACTAGGCCAACCTGGGCAGCAGCCATAGTGACCGCACAGTCACAAGGGTGTCTCTGCCTGGGTCCCAACTGTAACTCCCCAGACTTAGCCACCTGGACTACAGCCCCTACGGCCAAGAAGAGGAAAGATGGCCACTCAGCCTTGTCCTGAGAATATCCTACCGGATACGCCCTACTCTGAGTAGAAGCAAGGTTGTTTTCAGTGGCTTCAAAGGAGCCCACGTTGAGTCCACCTGACTCAGGGAGGGTGTGATTGTGTCAAGATACTGGGAAGTGAGGACAAGTGGGTTTGGTCAACCAGGTGGCTCCTGGAGAAGAGCCTGGGGGTGGGCATGTTACCCCAGGAAGCTGAGTCAGAGCAGGGATGAAAGTCCAGGGTGAGAGAGTGGGGCTGGCCTGGAGCCCACACGGTGCGCTAGGTAGGTCTGGCTGCCCCGCCTGCTCCTTCCAGCTCCTGGG
This sequence comes from Meriones unguiculatus, assembly GCF_030254825.1. Classification (NCBI taxonomy): domain Eukaryota; kingdom Metazoa; phylum Chordata; class Mammalia; order Rodentia; family Muridae; genus Meriones; species Meriones unguiculatus. The sequence goes on along the minus strand of NC_083352.1, from coordinate 3,870,362 downwards.
GCACACATGACTCAGAGCTTGGCAGGGCTGCCTGCCTGTTGAACCCAAGCTGCCCCAGGAACTACAGGACCCACCCTCAGCCTCAAGAGCAACTGTGTCTGCTCAATGAGGCAATCCTCCTTTAGGAAGTAGAAGCATTTGCTACTTCTATGAAAAGTGTGTCACAGTGAGTCAGCCAAGAAGGAACCCTTGATACATTTGGCAGTCAAGGACCATCTCGGCAGTTTGGGTAGACCCCTCCCTCCTGGAGATAATATCTTAAAATCCATGAAATCAAGTGCATAGCACATTCCAAAGCCAACTATGTTGAAACTGTTCTCAAAGAAAACCAATTATCCCGAACATGCTTATCAAATACTATATTTGTGGTAATGTAAGACCCTTGCCTCTTTCCCACTCACTCAGCCAGATGTTCTTCGGTGTAGTAGCGGTGAGCACAGCGGGCTGCTTCTCTGCTTGCTGGGTTTCTTTTTTATTGTGCTGGCAGATACAGAATGCAGGGCCTCGTGGATGCTGCGCGGGTGACATACTGCAGAGCTACAGCCCCATCCTACAGGGACATTCCAAAGTTTTGCCAAAGTCTTGATCTGTTGTGATCAAGTGGCATCCATGTTACAAACAAACGTAATGCCTCTGGTGAGTCGGCCAGGAAATAGCAGTGTGCTCGTGCCATTGGGGGGCGGGGGGCAGTGGTGGAGACTAAGGAAGCAGTCGTTGATGCTGCTGATGTAGCAATTCAGGCCAAGCGGTGGGATTTTCAAGTTGCCGTCCGGGATGAGGAAGCGTGTCAGACTGTGGAACACGTGCCTGGGCCTCTACAGCTCCCTCACCCACCCTGCTTTCCTCTGTCGATCCCCTCCTCCTACTGTCGGGATGCGCCGTGCCCCAAGGCTGTGGCCCACTGTGGACCTGAAAGTTTCCACCATTTCACTTACTGAGTGCACAGGGCTCACTCTGTGTTACTGTGGCTGAGTGCACAGGGCTGACGGACTAGAAACTGAGGGTTTGCGTCTTGCTTCGATGTTTTTGCGAGGCTACGCCTGGTGGTCCTGACCTATCATCCTGGCTGTGTGGGAGGATCAGTTAGGTTTAAGGTCAGCCTGGCCAACTAAGCAAAAACATGCCTCATAACGGAGAGTAGAGGACTGTGAGGTCCGTCGGTGGTCGAACGCTCGCCGGCACGTGTGAGGCCCTATGTTCAATCCCCAGCCCTCGACCCTGTGTCAATGGCTATAACCACGCTGTTAAAACACTTGTAGATAGAGCAGGAGAACACAGGCAGCAAGGGCCTTGCTAAAAGGGGCCTCGACTCCTTGCTAAACCTTAAAGAACTTTGGCACACAACCTGGGAAAGTGATGGATTGTTTGGGGCTGACATGAGATAAAACCAAACAGAGAGAGAGAGAGAGAGAGAGAGAGAGAGAGAGAGAGAGAGAGAGAGAGAGAGAGAGAGAGAGCGCAGCCATCTTTGGCACACCAGAAGGAAAGGGAAGCTGTTGAGATTAAAAATAGCAGGGTGCAGGAAGTGGCAGTGAACATAGTTAGAATTCTTACATCAGGTGCTTCTCTGTCTGAGGTCCTTGAGGATAACCCATCTGAAACCAACAGTACTGTTGGGATGCAGGGATGGACCCAGGAGCTGTGGGACAATGTTGTCACTCTTTTAAAAAATTGTTTTTGTGGTAGATAGGATTTTTTTTTCTTTCATGTAGCCCTGGTTTATCTGGAACTTACTGTGTAGACCAGGCTGCCCTCAAACTCAGGGAAGGCTTCCTGCCTCTGCCTTCCAAGTGCTGGAATCAAAGGTGTGCTACCACACTGCCTTAGATAGAATTCTTATCTGGACTGAACAAGCCATCTAGCAATAAGGCCATATGGCTTCCAATGTACCCTTGAAGACAGAACTCTCCCCTCCTTACTCCATGGGAGGTTCCTCCTGAGTCCCTTCCAACCCCACCGGGAGACCCTGGAAGCTTGCCTCTGGCTGACAGAGACAGGCCTCTCTGATCGTATCGTGTTCCAGTTCTCCAGTCTACAAGCCAAATAAGATTCACGCACAGCACGACAGCAAGAGCCACAGAGAGCAGGGCCCAGCTGCTTGCCCACTCTTACCCCGTCACCTCCACTCTGCCGCTGGCCTTGTGTGTCAGCAGGTCCTTGGAGAGGTGACGGAGTTCTGCCTCCGTGTCTTCCCTGGGCCAGGCCCCCACGCTGCTTTGTGGCTCAGTGGCTGTGACTTCTCCCATGTCCTGGCTGTGACAATCTCTGGGTGGTGCCCAGTGTGTAATTCCTTCTGTGGGTGGGCCTCAGTGAAGAGCTGGCACCAACAAGGACAAAGCCTGATGTCTGAATTAGGTCCCAGAGTCACCCGTGAGTGTGGCCTGCATGCCTGTGGGAAATGCTCCTTCCCTTGAATCTGGAAGGTTGTTTTTTCCTTCATCATGATAAGGAACGGTGCTCAAAGTTCTTTGCCCCAGGCCGAGGCTGGGGATGCACGGCTGTGATGTATATGTTAGGATAACTTTAAAGTTTTAATGAGCACGCGTTAATGATAAACAATAACAGGGTTCGTGCACACATACATATATCCACACTTGCACATATATACATTCAACACATCTACACACACACACACACACACACATGTATATATATGTGCATGCACACACACGCATAGACTAAATTAAATGATTTTTTTTTTGAGACAAGATTTCTCTGTATAACAGAGCCCTGGCTGTCCTGGACTCCCTTTGTAGAGCAAGCTGGCCTTGAACTCACAGAGATCCGCCTACCTCTGCCTCCCGAGTGCTGGGATTAAAGGTGTGCACTACCACTCCAGCCCTTAATTTTTTTTTTTTAAAGAGAAAAGAGAAGATGGGAGTGAGTGTGTGTGTGTGCATGTGGGTATGTTTATATGTATATGTGTGTGTTTTGTGTGTGTGTGCATGTGTGTGTGTGCGCGTACACACACGTGCGGCCACATGCCTGTGGAGGTCAGAGAACAACTTTGGCAGTCTCTCTCATATTCTGCCTTTTGAGGCAGGGTCTCTTGTTTACTGTTACGCTGTTTCCAGCTAATTCTCCTGTCTTCACCCCAGGTCCTGCTTTTTCTGTAAGTTCTGAGCATCAGACTCAGGAAGAGAGGCTCTCAAGGCCGGTGCTTTTCTGTACTGAGCCATCTTCTGCCTCTGGTATCCTTGCTTGCTCCCTCCCACCCTGGGTACCTTCCAGTGAGCTGAGCGAGGCTTTCTTACAGGAGCGTGGATCACATGATTACAGATGTGTTAGCTCCTGACTGGTGGCTGTGCCACTGATGAAATGCCCCACTCGCCAGCAACCAGACACTGCCCTCAGAATCCCGTGGAGGGCTTGGGCCTTGAGGGCCGTTCCACAGCAGTTAGGATAATTTTTAAGAATTTTTGGCCAATTCTCTTAGTAAAAAATGTAGCTCATCTTGGGTTCCAAACTATAATGGTTGTGCAAGGTGACCCGAGTCTAGACAGACAAGGGAGCTCCAGGTGCAGGAGCTAAGGCACCCATGTCACTCTCAGGAAAGTTAGGTCTGAGCTTCCCCTGGAGGCTCCTGCCACATCCTGCCTGTCTCCGGGGCACCAGCTTTTGAGATGGCTGGCATAGACCCTCACCTGACCTGTCTCCCAGCTCCTGATCTGACTTGCTCTCTGTCCCTTGCCTGTGTTAACTGCTGTCTCTTTCACATAGTTGGCTTGGACACCCCATCTGGGGTAGCGGGTGGCAGTCCCTGAGCAAACTAGCAAGGCCAGGTAGATTGGCAGATCAGTGTGCTAACTGAGAGGCACCCCATAGTCACTGCCCTCCTCTGCCTCCTCTGGGTTAAAGGATGGTGTTTAAAAAATGCTGTCAGCCAAGGCTGTGGGCCAGAATGGAGAATGAGGGACAGGATTGCCTTGTATTTATTGATGAGGGAGGCCTGGTATTTGCTTTGAAGCCAGCAAACTGGCATGTGCCCACGGGGCTACTGAACACTCAACATCCCCCCCCCATCCACTAGGCCAGCTCCCCTTCAGGGAAAACACTAGGACCTCTCACTGGGACACTGCATTAAGCCATCCAGCGAGGGAGGACTCTGGGTAGGTCATTCAGGCGAACACTGAAAGAACTCTGCAAAGCCCTTGGCTTGCACTCGTGTTGGACTTCTAAAAGAACAGCTCTCAAAGGCCCCTAAGGGGAGGGTTTGAGGTGGCCTCCCCCGCAGAGGGGAGATGGCAATGAGGCAAAGGGCAGGTCAGAAGGGTGGCCAGAGATAATGCGATGTCACTCACGCTGCTCAGGAGCTGTCAGGCCCTGACACGCTGCAGGGGAGACGGCCTCGGCTCCTAACAATCCCACCACCGAGGATAATGAAAGATGAGTCTATTTCACACAATAGGCCTGTCAAGAGAAAATAGTGGAAAGCCCTTCTTACTGGTCTTCAAAGTATCCATTTCCAGGTGCTAAGTGGTAATTAGAGTCAGTGTGTCATAGGAGCATTCAGTAAAATGAGATTGTGTCCGAGGCAGCCGAGACCAGGATTAGCCTCAGTCCCAGGGCCAGAATATTCATATCACCATGCTGGGGCACTCACGTGCTCTCCAAAGGGAAATTCGTTTTATAGTCAATCAAAATTCTTCCTTGAGAGGAGGGTCTGTTTATTTATCCTCAATATCCCAAACCAGTGCCTCGCTGTAAAGATGTTTCCTCGTGAACCTTTCTTCTCAGCGGGTGTTTTTATCTGGCTGGGTGGAGAGGAGGTTTGCTGCAGAAATGAAAGAGCTGACTTGCAGGCAGTACATAGCACATCGCCCTTTGCTGTGGTTGCCAGGATGCTTAGAAAAGTTTGACACAGTGTCGAAATTACCCTGGTTTAATTTTTTCTGTTGCTACCTCCAAGGTTAGCATACAAAGTAATGGGTTTGATTATGACGTTTTCACAGATATGTATCATTTTGCCTTTCTAGTATCCTCTCTGTCTTTCCTGCTCCGTACCTACCCCTTGGCACATCTTTTCCTCGCCCTGAACCCTGCTTGAATGCTCCTCAGATAGATGCTTAAATTCGGAATTTGCATATGGGGGAACACAGGTGATACTGTTTGTAGTCAGCTTCGCTATCTCCCTTGCCTCCCACCTTCTCTTCAGAATCACCCCATTCCTCAGTAGGCCTCTTCTCACAAAGCACAATCTTTCTCACCTTCTTCGCTGCTCTGTCTCTACTTTGTTTTAATCACATTACATGTCTGTGTATTTCTCCCAATTGTTTGTTTTAGATGGACTGCAAAAACTAAGCCATCATCCGAAGCAGGTGGTAGAGCCAGCAGAGGCTGTACTTCAGCGCCTGTGGCTGCAGCGGTTCCCACGGGATGGACACTCTGAGAACCAGTAGAGGGAGGGAAGATCACGGGTCCAGTGGACAACGCTACAGCTGCCGAGGGCATTCGGCTTATGAAGGAGCCGGAGAAGAGTGAAGAGGCAGGCGGGGAGGTTGTCTTCTAAGGGAGGTGACCTTTGCATCAAGCTGTAGTGGAGGGGAAGGCATAAACAGAGATTAAGCTAAGAGCAGAGAAGCAAGGAGTGCTGAAGAGATGGCGTGTGGGCCCAGGGGCAGGCCTGAGACACTTGGCAGCTGGTGGTACAATGTCACAACTGTGAGCATCCCAAGGGATTTCTACTGCTCGTCTGCTGGGTCTGAGAGGGTGTTAGCTTCTTAGAGGAGCCAAAGCCAGGCGGGAACATTAGTCAAACGTCTTTATCATAAGCTGTCAGGGATGCGGCTGCCCGAGGGCTCAGTGCAGGGCTGGGTGACTACACTCTGTGGGTGGATAGAGCCTGGCTGGTTAAATAACTCTGGCCTTCAGGAGCCCGGATCAAGGAGCGCTGGGCGCCACCAGAAGGGACCATTCTAAGTAACAGAGGTTTGTAAACATAGAACAAAACAAGGCAAAAAGAGCAGGAAGGACAGACACCGCACAACAAAACCAGCAGGACAGACACCGCACAACAAAACCAGCGTGGCCGAGGCTGTACACATGCAGCCCTGGTGACTGCAAGTTTGCGATTTCTGCGGTAAAAAGCATGGCCTGAATCCTAGGCTGCTCTCGGCCAGGTGCTAGTTGGTGGGCCTTGAACGAGGGTGTGCGGTCAGCGGGGCTTCCTCTCTCTCACTTCCTCGGCTGTGGTTTTAGCTGGACTAGGAGGCATCTTTCTACAGTTGCCATGCAGCTTACCTGAGGGGTTTCCGAGCTGGAGAGTTGAGCCTTGCACTTTTTGAATGTCTGCTCACACAATCCCGTGACTCCGCATTAGGGGAGCTTGACAAATTCCTATTGCTTGAGACTTACGGGTGGATTGGATTTTCACTGGGGGTTGGGCCATCCATTCTCATCGCTGTTGGCTTTTTCCTTCTCCACTCTAGAGTACCAAGACACCTAACATGAGCAAATGTAATCTCCTCATGTTCCCAATTCCTCATGTCCACTCTCACAACAGCGGTGCACTCTTGGGCCTCACTCCCTCCTTCAGGCACACACTTGAAAACTGTTTCCTAAAACACATCATGCACCCCAGCTGCCCTCCCCTGTGACTGCACATGCCACAGACCCTGGCTGTGTCCTCAGCCTTGCTGCTGTGGCTGTCTTGGTGATTTAATTCACTCTCACACATCTGCCTGCGGGGCGAGTTTTTCCCAGGTTCCTAATGGACTGGAGGCTAAGCTTGCGCTTGTGTGTCAACACATTCCCAGTAACGTCTCACACTGAGGGTCTCCTTGGCTCACGAGGTCCCCTCATACCCGTGGCTGCATGTGGGGACCCCCTCCTTCCCTCTTTCTCTCCTTCAGCCACCCATAGTTACTTTCCTTCTTTTCCCTCCAAAAGAAAAGTGTGCAAATGTTTTCTGTCTCCCGGGTTGCTCAGCCCTGCGGTCAGCACCACTTCTCCCTCCTGTGACGTTTCTGACGGTAGCATACGCTCTTCTGGAAGTGCAACGGCTTCTGCCACCGTCAGTTTTCCCCTCAGACCCCGGTGCTATCCGTGTGGCTCTCCTGTGGTCTCCCACGGCTGCACAGGTAGCAGGCTTCACACAGCAATCCCAGAGAGTCCACACTGAGGCCGGGCCAGTGCCCCTCCAACACAGCCATTCAAGTATGGCGCAATACCAGGCCAGCCCAAGGGCCTCTGACCATGCAGACTACCTACCTCCTGAGAGGTGATTATCATGTGCTCAGTCTTTCATCTCCGCCCATCTTTCGAAAATCCTGATAAGTTTGGTCTGTGGGCTTTTAAAGGCACAGAAACTGTTTCTCCTCCGGTGTTCCGTGAGGTCTGTGGTCAGCTTGCCTGGAACAGGCCCTTGCAAAGGCAAGCCTCTCTAAGCTACTGCCAAGGGGTCAGTGCTCGCCATCGGAGCACTCATACCGCCACCGTCAGTGTTCTCTGGGAAGGGTTGGAGGTGCATCACTTGTGGGGGGGATGGGCTGTTGAGGGCTTGAATTGTGTCCTCCTGTAGGACACACTACACCCTTGCTCCTGGTGTGACCTGATCTGGAAGCACAGTCTGTCAGAGGCCACGAGGTCAAGGCGAGGTGACTGAGCCAATTCCCAGCATACTAACACTGGCGTCCCTTTGCAAAGAGTGAAGCACCAGGTGAGGACAAGGACACAGGAAAAAGCCTTGTGACCACAGAGACAGGGACTGGGGAACACATTGACACACAAGGATGATGTTCAAGGCTTCCAGGTGACACCAATGTGAAGGAGTTGCTGAGCCTGGAGGCTGGAGTCAAAACACAAGTCCCATAATTTCTCATTCATTCATTCAGCACTTTCTCTGCTTCAGTCTCTTACAGGAATGTAGGTGTCTGTGGCCTGGAAATCGTGAGGGAAAAGCTCAAGAAGGCTGCACATATCAGGTCAACATGGGGGAAAAATCCTTCCCTGTAGAAAATGAGGAGATAAATGCACCAATATATAGATCAAGTTAGCAGGAAAACAGGCTCGCAAAATTCACTACCACAGGCACTTAGTGCTAAAAAATGGACGTTACTGGATAGGCTCTGCTGAGAAAGACAGGAGGAAAACAGAGTCCTGCTGTCTTTGCTGGTGTTTGTACTCATGTCCTGTAGACAAATTCAAACATAGGCTAGAATGCCGTTAGGTAGAAGCTTTAATTTCGACAATAATCAAAATACTTCACATTGAAGGAATTAGTCTTCGCTCGGATAGATTTGACCTGAGGTGGAGCCTTCCTGCACCCTCTGCCCCTACCCACCAGGCTCAGCTCTGGTGGCCGCGGAGCATCTTCTGTGGAGCAGTGCCTCCGTCTGTCATTCGGTCCTTAGGCAGCGGGTGCACGGAGCTCCCACTTCTCCCAGGGAGAGGGTCCCGGCAACAGCATAGTCAGTCTTGCTGACTGACTGGGGGGTTTCTCAGTTGTTGTCTTCAGACAGCAGCATAGATGTTCACCACCTCTATGGCTGCTTCCTAAAGATGAAAGTTACAACTTGAGTCTTGGAATAGTTTTGTTACTAACACAAGAGTGTGCGGGAAAGAAGTGTAGGAAATAAAGGGCGACGGGAGGGAGGGTGCTTACCCTCCCCACAGCGTCTCTTTAGCTGGGCAGACAAACAGCAAGGTGGGCTTCTCGTCTTCCCGGTGGCGATGGTTGCCTTCCAGGAGTTTCTAGCCTAAATCCCAACAGTGGAGAAGTGATGACATTGCATATAAGTGCTGGCAAGATCGCCCAGTGGGGGTGCTTGCCGCCGGGTTGACAGCCAGGTACTCACATGGTAGGACAGAACCAACTCCCACGAGTTCCTCTGAACTCTACATGAGTACCATGGCAGGTTTTCTGTGTGTGTGTTAAAGAGAGAGGGCAAGAGAGTACTCACCATGAATATAAATAAATAAATGGAACAAAAATTAAGAATAAACAAAAATACGCATGCACAGTAAGGCCTGTTTAATTAGACATGAAATGGCAGATAGGTTAGATTTATTGTGGATGAAATGTGTTTAGAGCCCAAGCTCTGACTATTTTCAAAAGTCCAGGGGCATCTTTCTCCAGGCACAGCGGGTCATGCTGTGCCACTGTGGCAGATTGGCGTTACTCCTCTATTTCTCCATTCACAAAAGAAACACAGGCAAAGTGAGTGATTTGTTGCTGTAACAGGAGCGTTGGGCTCTGGGCATGAGAGGCTTTATGTTATTGTTTGTTTGTTCCTTTTCTTTTTTTCCTGTCTGCCTGCCTGTTTTGTTTTTGCTCTCTCTCTCTTTCTCTCTCTCTCTCTCTCTCTCTCTTTGGTTTTTCTGTCCTGGAACTCACTCTGTAGACCAGGCTAGCCTTGAACTCACAGAGATCTGCCTGTCTCTGCCTCCCGAGTGTTGGGATTAAAGGCGTGCCCCACCCCCACCTGGCTGTTTTTGTTTTATTTCAATACAAGGTCTTACTATGTGGTCCAGGCTAGGCTTGAACCTTTGGCCGCTCTCTTACTTCATCCGAGTTCTGGGAGGATGGCAAGCGCCACCGAGCATGGCCCATATGGGTTTTGGTTTCAGCAACGCTGCTTTTGAACATTACTCCTGTGGCGTTCCTTCCAGCTCCGAATGTGCACGTTTGATAGCTGTGATGCTTATGAATATAAATCATTTGTCGTAGATGTACCAAATGCCTGAGAAGCCAAACAAAAGTGCTTTCATGCTAGAGGATGCATTTGACTAAAAACTACTAAAACATTCCTTAATTGTTGTATTTTCCCCATCATCTATTAATGTGTTTAATGGAACATTATCAAATTAGGATGTTATCATAGGGTTTGGCTGAAAAAATAAGTAAAATAATAAACAGCAAAGTATTTAGTCATAAGAATATTTTCCAGCTTTTCAGCTGATAAAATAAGTAAGCTGGAAAGTAGATTAAGAAAATAATCAAGAGTGTAAAGATAACAATGCCCATATGTAAAGAATTAAACATTCCTGGGCCATTACAGACTTTGATTTTAACAGCTATCTAGCATGAAAGAAAAACTCTGGGGCTGATGAGCGATGTGAACTGCCATTTCATCACTGCAGAGTTCAGCTCCGAAAGTCTGCAGCAAAGAAATCATTACACCTTGCAAAACAAGCCTGTCGTTTTCCAGGGTAAACCAGCATTTCAGCTTAACCCTGCTCTGTGTGTGTCTAACACTGATGCCCATGTGCCTGGGGCAAGACAGCTTAATTATTCTTTAATTATCCCAAGCTCAGAAATTTGGGTAAACCACCACGTCCCAAGCAACTCTGAAAAAAAAAAAAAGCCTAATGGCCATCGAAATTATTATGTACTACAACATGCTTTTATACTTAGGGATTTTATAGCCTCCTATTATCTTCCCTGGCAGGCCCGCAGCAGTGAGAGAAACTTCCATTTGGTGGAAAAGTTGAGAAAATGAAGCACAAAGGAATTCCCCACGTGCTCACAGTCTTGGTTCAGAAATGATCTGGGGATTGAAGGAGCCCCAGAGCACCAGGCTCTGATGTCGGTAAAGGTGACAGATCTGAGATGGCCTCCTCCTCTCATGGAACCGGGGTCACCAGCAAGTGATCCATGATTCTAAGGCTGAGATTGCTCCAGCAAGGCCCACTCTGACACAGCGAAGGCTTTGCAGCCAGGAGTCATTTGAGGAGAAGCATCCCATCCTGGAGTCTCTCAGAGCCTTTGGAGTAGAGAGAAGGCAAGCGCCATCTTGGACTCACCAGCCGCTGTGGACACAACTCTTCCTTCCCACTCCCACGTGCACGCTGACTTCCACAAATCACCTCTCTCAGCAGTTGAAGTACCCCTCCGTCTTCTGCTCTGGCTCTGGGAGACTGCAAAGAGCTCTGGAGGGCTGGTGAAGAGGAGGAACATGGGTGTCTTCAAGCCTTCTGATTGAGCACAGGATGAGGCTGTCATGGTCTGATAGTTTCTGTCCCTCCCCAAATCCAGAGGTTGCAATCCTCCCCTGGGGTGCTGGCATAGAGAGAGAGGCTTCTGGGATGTTTCTAGGTGCTGGGCTTACTCCCTTCACCTGTGGGTGTCACAGAGAGCAGTCCTTTCCTCAGCAGAAGGTGGGGTGATGCTGGAAGAAGTCTCACCCTAATCTGCACATAATATTCCCAATCTGTGGGACTGTGTTAGCTTTATCACAGAGGGTCAGAGACAGTGGAAGTGTGGCTTGCAGAATGACTCACTGGGCTGAGTCAGCACATGGGCAGCAGGCAGCAAGCAGGCCAGGAGGCTCCCCGGAATCCTCCAGACAAAGCATTTTTGCTTCCTTTGCTATCTTGCTCCTTTCTGGTGGGTGCAGTCTGCACGCTGCGTACACGGCCAACCTGGTGCCTGAGCACTTCTGTCCACAGACATGTAAGTCACCTGGAGCATCCTCACCTCACACGAGGTGCCTTCGTGTCTTTCCAACTTCCACAACATTCCTTTAGCTTGCTCTGCTGAACTCTACCAACAGGCTGAGGCAGTGTTTTCATAGATCTCCTGAGGTATAGGAGGCTTCAAAAGAAGGATCTCATCTCCGTGAACTGTCTATACAACGAGGGAAATGGATAGTCATCGAAGTCGCAAGCAGCAAAATTAAAAAATGTGACAGAGTGATCAGAAGACAGTAACAAAGCCTATAGGGTGACTGGCTGGGTGGGTGGATAGTGGGGCCAATCCCTTCTCTGCAACATTGGTCCGAGTATCTTTGCAGCAAGCCAGTTCTTGCAGGAGATGATAGTGTTGTCTGTACAAACCTCATAAAGTTGTGCAAAGACAGAAAATTTGGCCTTTAGCACAAATGAGAAGCATGAGAAAAACATTTGCCTTGATCTGCTCTTCCAAGACAGAGCGAAGACTCGGCTGCACTCTCGGGGGTTAGTGGGGAAGACATTCAAGTTCTCCTTGGGTGTCTTGGGTGCACTCCAAATTCAGTGTGTTGCAATAACTCAGTCTCAGAGACTGAGATAAGTGCCCTGTGAACAGTCCACCCTGCCCTGGCCTCTCCCCTTGATGCTCTTCTCCCTGACCTGCCTGTTGCCATACATTCTGCTGAGCTGGGGTCCAGGAACCCTGCTCACCTAGTTCCTTTTCCCCACCATGACCCCTGCAGAGCTCTCTACAACTCTGCTATTGGTTCCTCATGCCTTGAAGGGGAAGCCTCCTTCATTTCTTCTTTCTAATATTCAAATTACTCAACAATTTCCACACACTCAGTCAGTCACCCTCCCGTTCCCCTCTCTCTCCTGCTGGAATGTTTCTCCTCGACAAATCCCCACTTGTCTTCTTGGCTTCTTTTTGTGTGCCGCCCACCGAGTTTACTTAGTCTCTTGGCTGGGGGTGGTCTGGAGGGTACGGGAGCAAGGATAACTTACTGAAGAAAATGATGCCTCCTCCCCCAACAACTGCCACTTGCCACTTGGTTCTCGAGGAGAAGTGAGGCCTCGTGGAGCCTCCCCAACCCATTATGAACTGTTGGCAGGCCTGGTCCTGGGCAGGCGACTGCAGTCGCAGTGAGGCCATGGTGCCTTGGCCACATTATGTCCAGAAGACATCTTTGGCTCCCCATTCTCTGGCTACGATGTCTGTCCCCTCTTCCTTGATGTTCCCTGAGCCTGGGAGGAAGTGATTGATGCAGAGGAGCAGTTAGGGCTGAGCTGTCACTGTGGCCAATTCCGATATTCTGAATTAGCTGCCCTTCCTGTTCTAAGGGGCTTCCCCGAGGTCTTCCTGGTTTCTTCTCAGCCCCTCCTTCTGTCTCAGCTGTTTGGTAGCACGGTGTCCCTGGCTATAGATGCTCCTTCTCTCAGCCCAAGCACACCCCCTCCTGCTTTAGTTGCCCTCTCCTGTTAGGGAGATTGATGCGGTTCTAGAGAAGCCTTCTCTTAGAGCAGGTAGAGACTTCCTCTTGTATGTATGTGTTTGTGTATGTATGTGTGCATACATATTTGTATATATATCATCTATGGCACTCTTTTGGTTTATCAGGGTATATCTGCAACCATTGACTGAGATCAGTTGACCCATTTAGCTGGGCTCTGTCCATTGGGACCTGTAGGAACGTTGAAGCTCATCCCTTTGTCTCACCCTTCTTCTGAATTTGTACGGCAGCAAGTAGGTTTGGGTGGAATATAAATTGAAGTTAGGGTTAAAGATAGAGTTACAGTTAAATATTGTTTTAGTCTGTCTGTGCTACTGTAATACATTGCCTGAGCCTGAGTACTTTGCAGCACACATGTATTTCCTGTAATCTGGAGGCTGAGAGAGCTAGATCAGAGGCTAGGGCTTGGTGCCTGTTGAGCTGTCCCACGTGCCGGCATGTGGTGGAGAGCGGGAGTGCTTAGCACTTCCTGTCTGCTGGTTGATAAGGTCAGGGACTTCGTTTGTGAAGGTTCCACCCCTCCTGGGCACAGCTCTCAAGACGATTGCTGTATTCTTAGTTTTCCATGTATATTGTGAATAATACACATTAAAGCGATGTAGTCATTTGTTCAACAGACACTGAGGTAGATGCTGCATGGAGACAACAGACAACAGAAGTGGGTAAGCCTGGCCTGTTATTTAGTTGGAAAGGATCATAAATAAATGCACTTTCAGAATAAAAACCTGGCTCAAAATATAGAAAAATGTCAGAAGAAGTATGTGTTAGCTTAGTGTGGGGCAAGGTGGAGACAATGCCTTAGGACTTGGGGAGCATGAAGGCTGGTCTGCATCTTCGGTACGCCCGCTGGAGCGTCGGACTCTGTAGAAGCAGTGGCTGAAGGCAGACATCTTCAAAGAGCGCTGGTCATCCCTCTGCCCGGGAGGCAATGTGGAGCGGCAGAGCGCAGCGCCCAGAATGCCTATCCCCAGCCATGCTTGGAAGGAGCCGCAGCAGTGGATCCTGCTGTCTTTTGTGAAATCACACGAGTGTGCTCAAAACAGGTTAAGCTCAAAACAAACTCACAATTCAGGGTCAAAGCACGTAGCACTTTATATTTTTGTAGTTCTGAGAAAGACAAGCATTAGCAGGTTTCGAAGGCTTAAGAACTATTTGGTAGAGAAAAGCTGACAAAAGGCTGTTCTGGAATTTTTTTTTAAAAAGGTCTTTTAATTTTATTATACTGGATTACATGAGGCCAGTTTCATGGAAGTATAAAATGTACTTTGAGCGATTCCCATTCTGCCCCTCTGTCTACTCCTTTCTCACCCTATTAATCTCCTTTGTTCCCTGGGAGAGGCTTGACACTACTTTTATGTCATCTGTATGTGTTTGATTTTATGTGTCTGTAAAATCAAGGACCTAAAGCAAGAAAAAGGTGGCGTTTGTTTTTCTAAGATGGACTAATTTTGTTCAATATGATTATCTCCAGTTGTATCCATTTTCCTACATAAGACACAACCCTTTCCTTCTTCGATGTGTGTATTTGCGTACATGCCTGTATGTGTGTGGGCATATGAACGTGTGTGCTCTCGTGGGGAGCCAGCGGTTAACGTTGGGCAGCTCCCTCAATTGCTCCCGACTTTATTTTTAGAGACAGGAGCTCCAAACCTGGAATTTGCTTATTAGCTACACTGACTGGCCAGCAAGCTCCAGGCACCCTCCTGTCTCTGCCTCTCTCCAGCTGGGGTTACAAATTCATGCCACTGTAACCCACTTTTTACTTGGATGCTGGGAATCTGGACTCAAGGCCCACCGACTAACCCTAACCCTCCAGCTTCAAGTTCTTTCATCTTTATGGCCAAATCAAATTCTGCTGTGCGTGTACACTGCATTTTCTTCATCAGTCTGGTGGACGCCCGGGTTGGCTCGGTAACTTTGCTACTGTGAATAGTGATGCAGCAGCTGCTGACGCGGTATGCCTCCATGGTGTGCTGACTTCAAGTCCTTTGGGTCAACACCTAGCAGAGATATAGCTGGGTCACACAGTAGGTCTACTTGTCGCTCCCCAAGGACGCTCTAAGCCGATTTCTGTGGAGCTTGGCTTAGTTTGCGTTCACACCAGCAGTGTGCGAAGTTTCCTTTTCCCCACATTCTTGCAGTGTTGTCAACCTGCTTTCTAGGGTGCTGCCATTCTGACGGGGTGAGGCAGGATCTCAGTGTAGTTTTTCGTGTGCATTTCTCCGATGGCTTGTAGGCGCTGAATGTGTCTGTGAGGTCTCCTTGGCCGTGGTTTGACGGGGCGTGTGGCATCTCACGACGGGAAGGGTGGCAGGACTTTGCTTGCGTTTGTGTGAGTGATAAAGCACATAGAGAGACCAGGGAACAGCTCTCCCAGCCTGAAGGTTCTAAACCTCTGTGTGGGGACCAAATGTTCCAAGGTTTGGGCCTGTGGGGGCACTGCACATCCTAACCAGAGCGGCAGTTCAGGGGAGGGTCTCGGTGCTGTGTCCAGCCAGTAGGAGAGAAAGCTCTACCCACAGAGGGATCCTAAGTAGCAGTGAGCGGAACAGACCAGAGTCCTCTCCCTGCCGTGTGCTTTGAGGGAATGGCATGGACGCCCTGTTGGGCACAGCCATGTATGTTTTCCTCTTATGCTTCTAATGGGCTGCAGATTCACGGGAACAAATGTAAAATGACCGAGAACAGCAGTGAGCAGGCAATCTTAGTCCACTGGATGCTGGAACGGAAACACTACTGACCACACGGCAGTTAGTGCCTCACATTCTCCATTGCTCTGGAAGCTGAGAGTCCTAGACTGAGGCACCAGCAGGTTTCAGTTTGGTGAGAGCTTCCTGGTTCATGGATAGCACCGTTCCGTTTCCCTTGTGGCTGGAAAGGGTGGGTGGGATCTAATTTCTTCCAGAGTCTCCATCTGTGTCCCCCAGGCACACATTAAATCTACAGCCCAAGCAAGCGACGTAATGTACATGCTGTGCTAAACTAAAGAGAAGTAAAGTATGAGCAGGAAGGCCTCTGGGAGGACTTAGGTTGGGACCTGCTCTTAGTGTGTATCCCTCGAATGCCCAGACTTCTTCCCATAACTCTAACCTTAGCACACACTCTCTCTCCCTCCCTGTCTCTGTTTTTCTGTCTCTCTCTCTCTCCCTCTCTCTATCTTCAGGGTCTGGTTTTGATTTCTACCCTGTCAACTTTTCTCATAGTCCTGAGAAGGCTCCTTGTCTTCCAGGTGCTCCTTCTTGCTGTGTGTTTGCTACTCTACCCTCTGTTCCACAGCGCCCGGTGTCCCTCCTGTGAGCATGCTGTCTCCTGTGTCTCCCTAGTGCTCCAGACTAGCACCTGCTCAGGAAAGGAATGACTGCTCAAGGATGGCACAAGCAAAGCGTCTGTTCGCCCATCCAAAATATGTATAAGACCGCCTCTCCCAGTGCCTCTGGGGCACGAAATACTCGCACAAAAGCCTTTGTGCTTCTAGAGAAAACGGAAACAAAGCTATCGTTATAGAACAGAGCCAAGCACACTTCATCTTTGAACCACACAGTTAGAGCTAGCATCATGTTTCCTTCCCAACCTCTCAAGTCTTAGCGCGCTTTGAAAGGAATTTCTATATTTTTGTGTTTATTCACTGTGGTGTCAAATTTATATTTTTGTGTTGCGTTTCAGTGAGAATTCTGTGCATTGTCCTCAGAGAGTTGGCTTTTGTGCACAGCTGGTTTTGTCAACTGTGTCTGGCAGGCTTCACAATGCTACAATACTGAGAACACAGAAGGTCGATGGACCGGTGTTCAGCTTTGGATGAGATCACACACCTCCGGGTCGGGACTGCAGGTCTTCGATTCAATTTGTGAATGGGCAATTTTCTCTACTCTTCAGCAATAACAGCACTTAGCGCCGTGAGGGCTAATCCTGAGCGTGTGCGGCTGCCTCTGTAAGGTCCCTAGCATCTTCCTTTGTCATATTGTTTCCCTTCCTAGAGCACTGTGAGTGCTGCGCCTTAGTCTGAAGAGCCTGGGAGGGCCGCAGTTCAATAAGGTCACGGGGGCAGATAGACACTGGAGGGAGGCAGGGTGCAGGGGGTTAAACGAGTGGGACTTAGGGAGAGATGGCTGGAGTCATCTGAGCCCCAGTTCTGTGGGTAGTTTGTCTGTCTGTGGGCACATTAATTACACTCTGCTCAACTCTAGGAGAGACGATTCTCACCACCTCACACGGCCGTTATGAGAACTAAAGTAAATAATGAATTTAATACTGTACCTAAGGTTTAATAAATCCCTGGTAAAGGTTACCTAGAATTATGAGTGTAACCATGAGGAGACTGCAGTCTTCAGCTCTCAGGCATTACGTCAACAGCCAGCCACACATGTGAAAATGCTGTGATGTTTGCACTAAGCCTTCCAGGGCACTTGCTTTCGTTTTTCCCTTTTCGAGGCAGATTCGCTGTGGCTGGCCTGAAATCTACTATGTAGACCTGGATGGTCTCAAACTCAAAGATATCTACCTGCCTCTGCCTCCTCACTGCTGAGGTCAAAGGTGATGTGCCACCACTCCCAGCTGGGGTGCCGCTTTGAGTGGGGTTGTCAAAGTGTATGGCTTCTCTCCTGGGCCTCTTCTGTCTTGGCTTTTTCTCCACTTCTGAGGGCGTGACCTGGAGGCACATCCCTTTACTCCTTTCTAGTGTCCCTGTAGTGAGGCTGACTTCAAGCTCGGGGTCAGGGTAAGCAGGTGACACACACATGACTCCTGCCATGAAACTGAACTAATGGGCATTTGCTGTTGGGATGGGGAACAAAGCTACCTTGGTATGCAGCAGTCAACAGCTGCTCTGCTCCTGCACCTTCACTGAACTCTCTGGAGCTCACTGTCACCAGGCTGCCACCATGCTGCAGGAAAAAGTTAGAGGAAGGGGAGGGAGAGAAGGAGAAGGAGAGAGAGCTGTAGCAGGCATCCCACATCTGAAGGTGTTTGAGTACTGCAGCCATTGCTGCTGTGATCCATGCCTCCTCCCAGACAACCTTTCAGAACCCCAGTCACACACACTCTGTATGGCTCTACATATGTGCCATTATGTGTGTGTGGAACTCTTCCCCATGCTCTCTGATGAGATTTTTACACCCCCCTCCTTAGAGAGCCTTACCTGTACACCCCACAGAAATGTAGTGGAAGGCTTTGCATCCTTTATTCATAGTTCTTGTGAACCATGTCTGGTGTATGATTCCCTCAGCAAACTGAGCGTATTCAAGGCTGGTGTCATCAGTAAAGGCACAGAGCCCCTGAATAAACTCACGATTGACCAACAGGTGTTCCACGTATGTGTTTCCAGCGTCCAAAAGGACAACAGCAGCTCTCAGGTGGCAGTGTTTCCTGAACACACCCCCTTCTAAAGAGCAAACACGCTTTGCTTTGTTCTCTGAAGTGACTTGGGGCTCGTGTCTGCACTATAAATAGACCTGAAAGGAAGAGAGAGAAATGATCATTACACACTGAGAAACAAGGAGGCAGAGTGTAGAGATCTGTCTGAGTATGGGGCTGGGAAGCTCCTCACAGTCAAATCAACAGTGGGTGCAGAGGTCCCAGAAACACGAGGGTCAGAGGCTCTCTACCCTGGGGAAGAAGGTGGAGAAGCGGTCCTCTACTGTCTCCCCCTTTCCTGTGAGTCTGGGGAGTTTCCGTGATGATGATTTCATAGTCTATAAACTATAAAAATGTAAGGAATGGCTGGGACATGCAATGCCAGGGTGAGAGGAGTCTTATCCCAGACGCAGGAGGATAAGACCCCCAGGGGGGTTTATACCTGAGGGACAAATCATGTTGGGTTTGCGTTAGGGCTGCCTCCAAGTGATGCAAACTCAGTTCTAGCTTCTATGGTCCTCAGCTTACCTTGTATTGGAGGGTTTCCCATGGGACTGGGGAAATGTGTCAATTGGTAACATCTTGCTGTAAGAGCATGAGGATCTGTTTTCAGATTCTCACAAAGCCAAGCTAGGCAACGGGCACTGTGATCCCAGCATTGGGAAGGTGGGGCAGGAGGATCTTTGGGTCTTTGCCGACTACCTGGTCTAGACAATCAGTGAGCTCCAAGCTCAGAGAGAGACCATGTCTCAATGTATAAAGTGGAGAGCCACTGAGGGTAACTGCTACCAACCTCTGGCTTCTACCCTTGCAACTATGCACACATGTATGCACATGTACTTACACACACACACACACACGAGCACACAAGAACATATACATGTACATGCATGCTCTTCCCCCACACAAAGGTACTGTCTAACTGCAAAATTCTGATAAACCAACACCATAGTAGCATTTTCCTTTCCTTTGTCAAATGTATGATGGTAATGATGATGATGATGATGATGATGATGGTGGTGATGATGGTCATGATGATGATGACAATGAGATGATGGTGGTGATGATGATAATGGTGGTGATTATGATGCTGATGCTAATGGTGACAGTGAGATGATGATGGTGATGATGATGATGGTGGTTGTTGTAGGTATCGATTGATATATCTTCTGGTAAAGCTGCTGTTAATCTTAATCAGCTGTGTAACCAAATCACCACTGGGTTTATTTAATTAACCTAGAACACAATGCTGGGTAATAATTACTCCCTCTTAAACCTCCAAGCCCTCATAGTTTCCTAACATTTAGATTTCCCACATTATACTTGCTTTTAGTGATATATTAGGTCCAGTTCATTTCTTCACATCGTTCCAAGATCTCTCCTCCTGACTCTATTATCCCAGCTCTAGTCTCCCCTCTCCTCCTACTCTTCTGATGTCCTCTGGCTCCTCCCCTTTCCCACCTACTCCTTCCCCTCTATTGCTCAACATTGTGGCTGGTTGTTTTATTTTGTCATGTTTACAAAGTTGAGACAGGTGATACTTAGAATAAGTATCACAATGCAATGTCTGGATTGAAACCAGAGAGTGGGGGAGAGAAATCAGCATTTGAATGAACAAGGGTAAAAGTGTATACACTCCACAAGAACATTATACCAACAGGTGGTGATGATGACAATGAGAAGATGGTGGTGATGATAATGGTGATGCTGATGCTGCTGAAATACTAAAGGCACTTAGCTGAAGCTCATTGCAAATGTGTAACTGTGGAAGAATTAGCTAGGAGTCCAGTCTAACAGTGTTCTCACCATCAATACTGAAGTTGGCTTTCTAAGATGGGAGAGTAAAACTGGAAATGGACTTGGGAATTTGGCAAATGTCTGTGTGATTTCTAAGACGAATGAGATTGAGTTATGGATTTTGTAATGGATTAAACCAATGGAAATGCTTCAGAATACCTACTTTTGTTTAGGATGGCAGTGAACTGTGACTTCTAGTGGGGGTTGGCAAGGTGGAGGAGGGAAAGCAGCAGCTGAACAGCTCTGCATCTATTTCCACATTCATTTAGTAGACTGGTAGAAATCTTCCGGATCCATGAGTGTGAGGTCCTTTACTGTCTGGCCCTTGGGGAGCCACTTGCTCACGTCCAACTCATTTAGAACTTAGATCACGCGCTGAACAAATCTCCTTTAGTATATCATTTGCAATTTATATCTTATGAGACTATGACATCAGATTTCACGGTCTTAGCCTATTCTTGTGCGTGGTCCTTGGTTGCCGTGGTAACGGAGTTGCCATGGATTACCCCGCAGGAGTTACAAGGGTCAGCAAAGACTAGAGCCCTGCCATTCTTCATTCAAAGGTAATTGTCCCTGCAAAATGTGACTTGCTTCAATATTTAAGACCTGAGTGCTGATATTAAAGTGGAATGATACTTCAGTTAAAAACCAATAATTAACCCTGTCCTCAACTCTAGGTCACATTTTAATAGCAATTTCATAAAGTGGACATTCCTCTGTCTTTTATTCTTGAAGTCCCCAGACAGGATTTACATAATCCATCTCCTGGAAAAGCACACGGTAATCACTGCAATTTATTTCACGTCATTATCTAAGCCCTAGAGACCTCCCAGCTCCGGTTCTCCTCTAAGAGGTAATTGCACACATATTGGGGATCTGGGAGTTACTGCTAAGGTTCTGGGCACTCTCCCTTGAAAGGATCCACAGACAAGAGGAACCTCTGTCTCTACGGCCTGTTGCAAGATTTAGTTTTAGATAAGCTACAGCAGTTTTTATTCTGGTGAGTAACTTTCTTCAAAATCAGTCCTTGATATCATGGGTTTACCATGGTTGTCCCAAAGAGTGGTTTTGGCTTAAATGTGGAGATTGTACAAACTAGCCTTTACTATACCCAAACCCTTCAGACTGTAAATTAAAAGTGTCCTTGAGGCAAGAAGGTGCTAGTTTCCCTTGACATTTAATTTTCTCAGAGTTGTTTTAAATAGCCATAGTCAGTGACTATGCAGCATATCGTAGACCGTGCTTAAGGGCCTCCTTAAAATTCCGAGTGCCAGCGGTGTGAAATTCTGGCCATCATCACATGA
This sequence comes from Meriones unguiculatus, assembly GCF_030254825.1. Taxonomy (NCBI): domain Eukaryota; kingdom Metazoa; phylum Chordata; class Mammalia; order Rodentia; family Muridae; genus Meriones; species Meriones unguiculatus. The sequence goes on along the minus strand of NC_083352.1, from coordinate 3,849,013 downwards.
GCAGGTAAAATGTTCCTTTCCTGCAACAAAGGCACACGGTGTTTCTTGGCATTTTGTGTTATTTGAGAAAGTTATCTCAGAAAGTAGTTATAAGTTAAATAGCTAGTTTTAATTATCAAAAACAAAGTTGAAACATACACACACACACACACACACATAAATTTCAGGAGAATCCAAGCATATTTGCATATTTGCAACTTTTTCGCATCAAACTATAAATTCTAAAATTTTGATTGTTTAAAATCTAAGAATCTAGGTGTTTTTTTTTTTTAATTAAAGGTTATAATAGTCTAAATGGGCTGTGTTCAGAATCTCCTGTTTATTTCGTAAAGACACAGAAATGGCTTTTCTTGATTGCCTGTTTTGGTCTTCATGATGGATACGATCATATGTGATGGTACATTCCTTAATATTATCTAGGAAAGGAGATAATCCCAATTCACTCACTGATTAAATACATTGATTATATGACAGAACTTTGCGTTCTCTGAGAAGTTTTATTCTTTCTGTGGAGTACAGGAACTCTAGGTAAGATGTTTGATTCGGTTTAGTATCTATTTATAATTGAAAACTCTGAGTTACACTGTTATTAATCTGATTTTTGAGTTTGAATCCACATTTCAGCAAGAACAGAGAAGGCAGATGAGCTTTGGAAGGCCAATGTTAAGTTCATTATTGAAACACTGTCTCCCCTGTGCTGGCCCTCTGCCTCATGACCCTTCCCTGCTCAACAGGGCTCAAGAAAGACAACCGGTGACATTCTGCTTGAATGAATGAACACATGAAAGACGCAACTTGTTACTTGTTATCAAAGTAACTGTTGCTTTGCATTTGTCTGATTTCAGAGAGAATAAATGTGTTATACTTTGAAAAACCTCCTCGAGGACCTTACTCCCTGCCTTCTTGCTTTATAGACTTAGCTTTCATGAATGAAAAGCAGGTTATTCTTCACATGTTTGCTGTATGTTGTAAATATATGTAAATATATATTACTGGGAACATGTATTTAAAAAATTTGCCCTAACAAATGTGGTCTCTGGGTATCAATTCTGCTTGCATCTGCCATCCTGATGTTCCCTCTCCCTGCATCAGCTACTCTCCAGTGAGCCTGGAAGGAGGTGGTCTACAGACAAGTGAGAAATCAGATTAAAGTTTGAGTCAGTTAGACCCAAATCACAGAATGTATCAATTGTTTTATTTGAGACACCAGGACACTTACCAAATACCCAGAGTTTGTTTGCACTGATTTTGATTGTAGACATTATTATTTTATTGTGGCCTTTTCTCTTCCTCTTCAAGGATGCACTCAGCCTGCCATCTGGTGCAACTTTCTTCCAGACATGGGAATGAAGGGGAACACCCACAGAAGCTGTGTAGAAAGACAATAATTCTTTAAAATGTTTCTTTGTTTATAATAGACAATCTGATGGAATGCAAGTGAAAGATTTTAAGAGTGATTGAAAGAGACTAAGATGCTTTTAAGTAAACACCACCCTTTATTAAAATGTGGATTAAAAATTGTAGTTTTCAATTTGCTATCATTTCTTTTTCCTCTCTGAAGTGGCATTTCCTGAATGACATTTAAAAGAAAACTTTCCAAGCAAAGCATAACAGAGAGCTCAGGAGGTCTGGGATGACAGGGCAGGGTATTTTTCCTAGACAAAACGAAGAGTCTTAATTATGTCTTTTCTGCCAACTCCATCTAAGTTCCCAGCCTCCAGCCCTCCATCAAATCCTAAGACACCAAACAAAAACGCTGGGGCTCTTTCCTTCCCACCTTTCTCCTATGAGGTCTGAAGTCAGCGCGGGCTGCTGGAGGGCATTGTCCCTGAGCTGACATGCCTGGCCCAGGTCCTCCAGCAGAAGAGCCCAGCCGGCCCCCTGCAGCCTCATTGTGGGCCTGTCAGCTGGCTCTCGGATCTGTAACTAGCAAGAGCCTGAAAGAGGATCTGTTTGAAAAGACAGGGACTCGAATACCTCTCCTTTCCAGCCAGGACTTTCAGCACCTGAAAAACACTGAGAAGTTAAGCTCCAGCGAAGATGCCTCTGTAAGCTGCAGGGGTCATTTTGGGTGTGAGAGAGAGGCCTCATCTACCTCACATTAAAAAAAAAATCCTTCTATCATGCCATTTCCAAAACATTGTTTTCATTCAGAGATGGCATTTAAAAAATTAAAACCCAACAAATAAACGGAAAAAATTGGCATTGTACAATTGTACAATGAATGGTATAAGCATCAGCGGCTAGAAAGCGCAGTCTCTCCTGGAACAACTTCTGGTTTGTCTACAAGCAAGATTCTAATGGAAATAAATATTTTATAGAAAAGCAAGTCAATATTTTCAGTTAGAATGTCTTGGGCAAAACTCCAGATTCCCTTTTATTCAATTGTCCCTTCTAAAAGACACCAAATCCCCCATCTTGAGTGACTATTTATCAGGACACACAGCATTCTGTTACTGGACAGTAGACACTGCCTGGTTCAAAACAGCTTCACAGCGCTCTCTGTCTCTCTCTCTCCTATAATTCTACGCTTTGGAAGCAGCCTTTGATGGAGCAAAACTGTACTTAGGCCAGGTGATGAAACTTCCTGGGCCTCACTTTTGCTAGGCTCGGAGATCCTGTTAATTGTTTTGTTTTGTTTTTTGTTTTTAAGACAGAGATTCTCTGTGTAGCCTTGCCTGTCCTGGATTCAGTTTTTAGACGAGGCTAGCTTCAAACTCACAGAGATCCACTTGCCTCTGCCTCCCTGAGTGCTGGGTTTACAGGTGTGCACCATTGCACCTGGTGATCCCATTAATTTTAACTTCTCCCCAAATTTACGTTTTAGAAAGATCAAAAACAACAAATATTGTTCTGTAAAACATGATTTTATGACTTTGATGAATGTTAATTTTATTGAAGAATCGACAAAAATGAGACATGTGTTAAGTGTTAAGTTCTTAACAGGCTATCATCTATGAATGCTTGTATGTGATGGAGCTCGGTGGCTAACTGGAGCCCAAAGGAGCCGGAAGGCATCACACATGAACACATGCATGCACACCCATTACACAGCAGTATTTACAGACATTGCACACAGGTCAGAGGACGGGCATGAGTGTCACTCTCAGGTAGCGTAAGTGGAGGAGTGGAGATAGGCTCTTCTTTTCATTGCTCTAGCTCAGGTCCTCATGCTGGCTAGGCAAGTATGTTACTGATCCTCCCATTGTGTGATCTCTCATATTCTTTATTTCTCGTAGTGTTTGAGTGATTACTGAGGCGGGGCCTTCCCCTGTGGGTGAGGATGATCCAGTACTTGCAGCCATGGATGGCCTTACACTTGGGCCAGTCTTCCTGCCTCAGTCTCCCAAATACTGAGAATGCAGGCTTGTGCTGCTACACAGCTTCCCATGATGGAAGCTTCTCCTCCTCCTCCTTCTTTCATTGTGAATGTTGCTTTCTACTTGAGCTACTTAAACATTTTTATCAATTCTTTGAGAGTTTCATACAGCATGTTTTCATTATATTCTCCCCTCCTTCTCCAACTCTTCCCAGGTCTGAGTCTCTTTCCCCACTCACCCAACTAACTTTGTGTTCTTTCTTTTTAAAACAAAACAAACAAACAAGCAAAGAACTAATTTGTGGGGCCGGAATGTTCTTAGATGCGTGGTCCTCCACTGCAATGGCAGGGCCTACACAGTCCTACAGAAAACGTGCCTGCCTGTCCATATCTAACTTTTGTCAATAGCTCCCTGGCTGTGGTTAGGATTGTGTCCAACTCTGCCCTGCATGCGGGATTCGGTTTGACTTGTCTGACTTGCCTTTGTGCAGGTCTTGTGCATGCTTTTGCAGTTGCTGAGTTCATATACGTGGCTTCAGTGGCATCCAGAAAATGTTTCCTGGAAGTCACCTGGATCTTGACGCTCTTTCCGTTACCTCTTCTGCAGCGACTCTGACGCTTTGGTGTGTAGTTGTGACATACGTGTTCCCTCTGGGCCGACTGTTCTATCTTCTCCTGTTTGAACCTTGACTAGTTGGGGGTGTCTGTGCCAATTACATGTCAACTTGACACAGGTCAGGGTTATTTTGGGGAGGGGAAACCCGGTTGAGAAAATATCCCAAGCAGACTGGCTGTGGGCAAGCCTGCGGTACATTTTCTTGATTGATGATTGATGTGAGTGGTTTCAGCTCACTGGGGGCAGGGCCACTGCTGGGTTGGTGGTCCTGGATACTACGAGAAGGCAGGCAAAGCAAGCCATGAGAACAAGCCAGCAAGCAGCACCCTTCCACGACGTCTGTTTCAGTTCCTGCCTTCAGGTTCCTGCCCTGATTTCCTGTCCTGATTTCCTTCGGTGGTAGGATGCGATATGGAAGTATGAATGAAATACACCCTTTCCTTTCCAAGTTGCCTTTGCTTATGGTGTTTTATAATAGCAACAGAAACTCTAACTAAGATAAATACTATCTCTGTATTATTTAGAACAATAGCAGAAGGTTCTTCCCTAGTGTCTAGGACGGGTCTAGTGGTAGGACTGAAAATGGTGCCAGATACAGGTTTTGTCTTGTGGAGCAGAACTTAAATACAATCAAAGAGTGGCCAGTTACTCCCATGGTGTTTATGCCATTATTAAACCACCAGGTATATCTAACCAGACTGTTCCTGGACAAAAAGAGGGAAATGTTGCCTTTCTGCCTTCAAGGCTCCAGTGATGCTTCCATTTCAGCCTTTGTTCTGGTGACCTGGAAGAGTGGAGAAAATCCAGTTTTCCAGGCTGTACTTTTGGAGTCACGGCTTTCAATGTTGAAAGTTTTTCATCATAGCAAGAGTTTGCAAGAAGCTAAAGTGCCTGGCAAATTCTCCCCAGGTGGTGAAAACTCTCACAAGCATACCTAATGTTACATGACTCATCCGTCACCTGCCCTTTATTTGAATGCACGCTTACTGAACACCTGCAGTATGACAGGGAAGCTGCTAGAAGGAAAACAAACACAGCACAGAGCCAACACCAAGGCATTCATCACCTGAGGTGGAAGAAAGGTCATTCGTAACAGATGTTGGCAATGCTGTGTGGTGGGAGCCATTTCTTCCACTTAGTCTAGGCTGAGGCTGGGGCACTGGAAGGAAAGTGTGCCCACCAAATCACCCCTGTCGCTCCTCCCATCCACAGACAGTGCCGAAGCACGTGGGAGCTTCTTGTATCTCTTTCTTTCTTCATGGTGGGCAAATGGAGACGGCTTCAGTCGATGGTGACCGTGAAGGAAGACAGCCAAACAGATGCACACTGATCTTGCTGGCCATGGTTTCTGGGAAGCCACTGGGGACTTGGCAGTTTCCTGTGTGTCACCAGGGTCACTTACTCTATCAAAAGAGGCTTTTGCTATAAAGTCAGAAGATGCAGAGTTGCCTAGAGAAGGGGGCTGGCGAGTGTCCCTGTCAAAGGAGCAAGTGGAGTCAGACAGACAAGTCTGGAGAGGAAATCAGAGGCCAGCTCTCCTAGGGCTTGGGTCTGCCTTGCTAAAAACTAGGTTTTCTCTCGAGGCATTGGGGAGACATTGAAGAATTTTAATATCTTTTCCACCTTTGCACCTGGGGAAAAATTTACCAATATCTTTTGCAGAGCTCAGCTAATCTGACACACTAAAATCTGCTTTGGCTAATAAAAAGGGGATCGATCTTTAGCCCTCAGCTTTAATGCTTCAAATGCGAAATGCTTTAAATGTTGCCCAATTAGTTCCCGGGTGTCAGGCTTGGGAAGGTCAGAGGCAAGCTGGTGGGGTAGCCTGAGTGTTCTTTTAATCAAATGTAGCATTGTATTTACAGGTCAGCCTACACATAGGGCAGACTTGAGAAGACCAAGGTACACTTGCAGACAGATTTATAGACCTTTAAAACAACGCTGAAGAAGCTCCACACAGGCTCAGGGTGTTCTCCTAGGTTCTAAAGCATTGCATAAAGACGGCATGGTTTTCACATAAGACTCCTGATCTACAGAGAATGACGTTCTGTCCCAGGCGAGGGAGGAGGAGGAGGACCGTAGTGAAGTTATATCGTATTTCATGTAAAATGCATAAATCCTAAGCATTTCTAGTGAATGTTAGGGGAAAACACTATATCTTATTTACGACGTCAAAGATAATACAGCATGTGAAAGTCTGGTGTGCTTGTTGGCCATAACTTGAGGGATGCTGTGAGTACAAACCTGGCAAGAGCAACACAGGGCCCAGAGCACAGAACTTTGTGACCCAAAACGTCAGCGGAGGCAGACACGGAACAACAGGGCGCCAGCTTCCTTCTCCTTTTCCTCCTAGCTACCCTGTGCCTTTCCCTCAGTTTCAGGCCCATTCACACCATGGCTCACAGTGCTGTTTCAGACAGACCTCCTGCCTGAGTGATGCATAGTTATCTACTGTCACAGGCTTCTCCAACTTGGCCTTTCTAAGTGACATGACCTTCCATCTTAAATGAGCTTCCTTCTCATTTCTTCATTTTAGAGGTTAACCGTGTTCCTACAGTTGTGCAAAGGAGAGTCCCTTTTGAAACCTGACTCTCTGCACAGGGCCAGCCTGCATTCGGCCCCTCACTCACTCGACAGTCCTGCTTCCAACAGCTTCCTGACTCAGGCTGCTAGTCTCCTGACTTCCAAGACTCCAATGTATGAATTTTGGGGAAAAGCACTGCAGCCCCGTGGACCATTATTCATTCCTGAATGTGCGCCTTCCGTGCAGCGACATTCCTTCCTGCTCTGCTTAATCAATCTGTCTCTGCATCCTGACGGGCTTGGGTTAAGCACAGCTTCTGCAGGCAGGTAATTCGCAATGCCTCCATGTGGGTTAAGGCTCTGACATTCATCACACCTTGAGCTTGGATGCCCTACTGCTTCCAACAATGGGTAATCCTCGGTTCAGTTGTTGATTTTTCTGGTTGAATGTTTTCCTCTCTCTCATAGCTTGTAAGCTGTAGAAAAACTGAAACCGCACTTAAAATGCTCACATCATATTCCTGCAGCCTGTGCAGTGGTCAGCAGATAAATCCTTAGCATTTATTAGATGAACACAAAGAATTAGCAAATGCCACCTTCTTAGTGTTCTTCTGCCTTCACCTTTAATGTCACGCTTCTTGAAAAGGGATATTCTTATGATTTTCTTCCGAGTGTTTCCAGAGGGACAGCAGCAGGCAGAGAGCTGCAGAGATTCTGAAGTGTAGGTGCTGGTGGGGTCCGCATCAGCCACATAGCTTTTTATACATAGTGGAGACTGATTTTCATCTGCTCTTCAGAAAGATCACTAATGACTACGTGCCACAGACATTTACGGTGGCTTTTTATTATTCCACAAAGGTTATATCTTTGAATGCCAAGGCTCTTTCAAATAAAAGTTCATGAAAATTGCACATTCGGCTGCCATAAAGGCCAACGCAAATCACACTGAATAAGTGTATGTGCAGTCTTTGCTTTTTCTTGGCTCTGTATCGATTCGGTTTGAAGTGCACATTATATCACTGACAGGACAAGACAGGTATAGAAAAACAAAAAATATGATTACTAAGTCATTCAAGTGCCTTAGTATTTTATGCACACAAAGCCCACGAAGGTGGGTTTTTGGGGGGCAGTTTGAGGAGTAATTGGTGTGCATTGTACCTATACAGGCATATCTTTGCCCAGACTGGGAAAGTCAAGGAGAACAGCCCATCCTAGTCTTTCAACAGTGTCTACTGAGCCATTAAACTTAAAATAGATTCATCTCTAGAGACAGTCAGCTTCCCGGACACAGCAATTACTGTGAACGATGGCAAGCCGAAGACATCCATTTAGTGGAACCTACCGCCCCAGATGGCTCCTCCTGTAATTCTCCTCTGCTGCAGGCCTGAGTGCCTATCTTGGCTGCTTGTCTAGTCCATGTCCACTCCTTCTCCATCCTCAAAAGGCACAGAATTCAGGGCTTTTGAACCTTGAAAGATGCTTCTCTGGAAGGGAGGTGGAAGTAGTGTACTCTGAGAAATAGTTAATCAACTTTTAAGAGGTAAGAGAAATCCTAAAATAAAATACAGTTTAGGCCAGTGGTTCTCAGCCTGTGGGTTTTGACTCCTTTGGAGAGTTGAATGACCCTTTTACAGGAGTCACCCATCAGAAACCCTGCATATCTGATATCTACATTACAATTCATAATGGTAGCAAAATTACAGCTATGAGGTGGCAAGACAATAATTTCATGTCTGGAGGGTACCACAACAGAAGAACTCTGTATTAAAACATTGTGACATAGAGAAGGTTGAGAACCACTGGCTTAGGTAATATATTAGGTTGACCTATGGATAGTTAGTTCAAAGACAATGAACTTAGCACGTGTAATGGCAATGTGCTTGAAGAATCAAAGCAAACGAGCACACTTATCTACTTTAAAGTTTGTTTTATGAGAAATGTATTCTGTTACAAAATCCACTGGATTTGATAAGAGCTAAGATGGGGTTCATTTTTAAGTTGGAGACATCAAAGAAACTTTTACATACTACACAGAGAAAAGAAAGTATGAGTAAATTCACTTCTTCTTAAAACTAATATTGATTGATAGATGGTTGCAAGGAAAGTTATCCTCCAAAGATTTGGGAGATGAGACTGAAACAAAATACAGATACCCAGGTCCCATTCCCTCCCTGAAAAAAACCGACATCCAGAAAGAAAGCTCTTCTTTATCTGTCAGGCCACGTCAGAAAGGCTACTAAAGTGTACTGTTTTTCCCCGAAAGAAAGAAAAGAACTTACCAAGTGCCTAATCTAGGTTGGAGTGCTGTCTCTGGAGTCTGGGGGAGGCTGGCTGCTCTTCAAAGCCTTTCAGTACAGTGCGTGTTTGCATCAGGCCTCGGGTGGGAAGAGCTCCTGGGATGTGTCAGCTTGCGATTCTGCAGGGCACGCTCAGGTCCCTTCCTTTCTGTCTAACACTCCCAAATATGCACGGGCGGGCCGGACGTCTCTGCTGGCCATAAAAGGGCATGCATGTTCGGGTCCAATGTATTTTCAATAGCTAGACTTCAGAAAAGCAAACGCATCCCAGAGTTACATGTGTCTGTGTGAGTATTTCAATTAAATATGAGAGAGAGATGACGTGAGACCCTTTAACTACAAATGAAGATGAGTATCCCACTTCCAAGTCTAAGATTAAGTAAAAGAGCTTCTCTTTGTTTTCATTCTCTCTTCATTTCCCATTCCTTATTTACAAGGCAAATTCTAGATTGTGATTAATAATTTTATATTCTATACTTTTGTAATTTGTAATTTATACTTGTGATGGAAATTTTATGTCAACTTGACATAGTTTAGAGTCATCTGAGAGGAAGGAACCTCAATTAAGAAAATGCCTCCATAAAAACTGGGCTGTACACAAGTTTGTAAGACATTTTCTTAATTAGTGACGGATGGGGGAGGGCCAGCCCACTGTACAGGGGCCATCCCTGGACTGGTGTCCTGGTTCTATAATAAAGCAGCTGAGTGAGCAATGATGAGTAAGCAGCACCCTCCATGGCCTCTGCATCAGCTCCTGCCTCCAGGTTCCTGCCCTGCTTTAGTTTCTGTCTTGACTTCCTTTGATGATGAACAGTGATGTGGAAGTGTAAGCCAAATAAACCCTCTCCTCTCCAGGTTACTTTTGTTCATGGTGTTTCACTGTGCGTTTCAGCAATAGAAAACCCAATATTTGATTTTTACTTCATTACAAAAATCATTTACATCTTATCACAATTTGTTTGAGTGTTTCCTATCAACGCGTGATCCACAATTGCCTTCTTGTGCTTCTTGTTGGTTAGTCTGCGTGCCGAGACCAGGCAGCCTGACCACAGTTTTAGTTACCATATTAATGTGATTTCATGCCTCACACTCGAGGACATTCACCTAGGTACCTGCGTTTTTTGGGCTAGCCGTGGGAAAACACCCCGAAAAGTTTGTGTGTGTGCGTAATAGGGTCTCTTTATCTAGCTTTGGTTGGCCTAGAACTCAGTTTGGAGCTCAGTTTGAGTCGGCCTAGGCTTGTTTTGAGCTCGAAGAGATCCACCTCTGTCCCTTCAGCACTACAATGAAAGTTCTTGATAGTTCAACACATGTGATGACTATTACAAACATTTTAGAAAACATATTTCCTCAAAATAACCTTCTTTTGTTTCTAGTGTTAGGGCTCAATCCTGGGCCATGCCCGTGCTAGGCAAGCACCTCGTCACTGAGCTATCCCTGAACCCTCACAGCCACACCTCTTTAATTTAATTTTTTTTTTATAATATTTTTACAGGCTGAATTTAAAAACAAATCTTAAAACTATTATTTATTTGTGTTGGTGTTTTGCTTGCATGGATATCTATGTACCACAAGTGTTTCTGAAGAGGCCAGAGAGGGTATTGGATCCCTTGAATCTGGAATTACTGAGAGTTATGAGCCACTGTGTGGGTGCTGGTAGCTGAATATGGGTCCTCTAACAGAGCAGCACGTGTTTTTAACTTCTGAGCCATCTCTCCACCCCTCCTCTTTAAGATTTTTATTTTAAGAGAGGGTGTCACTAGCTCACCCAGGCAGGCCTGGGCCCTGTAATCCTCCAGCCATGTCACCCAGAGTAGTGAGGACAGCAGATCTCCACCAGACCACCGCTTCAGGTATTCTTCTGACATGTCTATTATCGTCACCCCTGTCTACAGATGCTAAAACTGCCGCCTGGAGAAGTGAAGGTCACTGTTAGGAAAGGGTCATGCTGGCACCTAGGCATATGCACTTGAAATCATTGCGCTCACAGGTAGTGTCTTACAATTCTTTTTAAATAAAATTATACTTAATTGAAATTGTTGCCATTTTTATCAAGCCATTTAAGTTACATTCTATCCAAATGGCCTAAATGCTCAGAAAAAAAGTTTTTAACTTTGTTTCCAAACCTGAAACTCAGGTGATATCCCTCAACACTGAGCTGTGCAATGCTGCTCGGGTTTGTCCTGCTTGCAACACCCAGAACAAATGCCTGGTCCTTGGGACTCTGAGGAAGAAGGACAGACAGCAACACCTTCAAGTACAGAAAACACAATTTTATCTTTGTTTCCCTTTTCTAAATGGAGTGTCAAAGTGAGGGGACACATACTTGGCAGGCTGGAGTAGAGGATCAAGAGTTATATGATGACCTAGGATATAGAAGGAGACCTTGTCTCTAACCTCCAAAAAATAAAAATAAGAGAATCATGTTTCAAACACATTTACCTGTAGCCTACCTTCTAACTGTCCGTGTTTGCATCAGGAACACGATTAACAGCCGAAGAAGACGCTGTGAGCCCCAGACTGACTCAGGGACCCTGTGAACCAACTGCTCCCGCGTTCTCCTGCGTGCGTGTGGCCAGCCATCCCTGTTGTTTAGGAATGGTTTCTGAGGAACATAGCATTGCACTGTCAGAGTCTGTTGGCCTCTCAGGCTTTCCTCAACAGATTCCCCGTGATGGAAGCCTTTAGCTTCAGAGCTGACCCTGCTACGTCTGGAGACTGGAAGTCCAGATGGTCCAAGTAGAGCATCTTTGCAGGATGGGATTCCTCTGATGCTGGTAAATGACTGTCATCTCTATGTCTCCTAATGTCTTATGATCAAAACATTAAGCCTTTGGCTTCAGACCTAGCTATTTGTACTAAAGGTCCTACCTCCAAACTGTCACATTTGGAAGGTATGGCAATAGACTTCAACCCATAGATTCTGGGGGAACCCATAAGTTATGTCTGCTTATATATTATCTCTCTCTCTCTCTCTCTTCCTTCCTTCCTTTTTTCCTTTCTTTCTTTCTTTCTTTCTTTCTTTCTTTCTTTCTTTCTTTCCTTCCTTCCTTCCTTCCTTCCTTCCTTCCTTCCTTCTTTCTTTCTTTCTTTCTTTCTTTCTTTCTTTCTTTCTATCTATATCTATCCCTCTTCATCATCATCTATTGTCTTTCCACTTATGTATAATCTGTCTATTTGTTATCTATCATCTATCTAATTTATTCTTTATAAAAACTCTCCAAAAATGGTATTTTGAAATTTGCACATATAGAATCAGGGAATTAGAAGAAAAAAAAAGAGTGGATTATCTGAGGCTTTTAGTGGGTTGATGTCTTTTCTAGGCTTTTATGCCACGATTGACTTAAATTTTGACTTTGTCATGAAAAGCCAGGCTGATTTTGTTGAAGACTTTGACCTCAGGGTTGTTCAAGTATACTGGCCTCAATGAGAAATGTCCCCCATAGACTCAAGTATTTGAACAGTTGGTCCCCAGTTCATTCTGCTAATCTTGGATGTTTTAAGAATGAGAGCTTTGTTGGAGAAAGGGTGTCACTGGGGTAGGTTTTGAGGGGATATGGCTCTATCTCAGTTCTTCTTCTCCCTCTTTGCTTCACAGATGTGATCAGCCAGTGTCCTACTCTTGCTGCCATTCCACACCTCCCTCTCATTGGTGGACTTAATTCCTCTAGAACTGAGAGCCAAATAAGCCCTTTCCTCCATAAGATACTTTGTCATGGTGTTTTATCAGAGCAGCAGAAAAAGAACTCATGTAGCCCATAGCATGAGCACACCTAGAGCTAACATGTCAAGTAACCAAATCCTGGTCACTGTTTAGATTATGCTCTTTCTGTGGTTTGAATATTCCCCAAGCAACAGCTTCAAAAGGCAATTAGACCATGAAGGCTTTGTCATCTTAGATGCATTAAGTTACCTTGGGACAGGCGAGTTGTCACAGGAAGTCCCAATAAAGGACTGCATTTGGCCTCCTATCTCCTTTCTTTGGAGTGCTGCTCCTCCTTTGTGACAACCTCCTCCACCCCACAGTGCTGAGGGCAGGAAGCCCTCATCAGGGTCAGCCTCTATGTCTTGGACTTCCCTGCCTCCAGAACTAAGTGCTAAATAAACTGCCATTCTGCATAAACGACTCAGACTGTGGCCTTTAGTTCCAGGAACACAAGTGAGCAAAGACAACTCCAGTTACTTCATAATCTTTAGTGTTTTATTGGACAGTATGGAGATTGGCTAAAGTATATGTTTCCAGCTCTGCTTTTATAGAGCCTCTTTGAACCGCAGTGACTCAGCAATGCAAACTTTACCCATACACCCATGGGTTATCATGGGTATCTTGTCTTAAACCTGGGTCCTCAGACAAATGCTTCCCCTCTGAGCAAGGCTACTAGTTCCTGGAGGGAATTGCTGGCTGACTTCCGTGCTGAAGAAAGTCTGAACTTTTGAAAACAGTATGCAGAAGAAAGATTCCCCAGTTTCTGACTGGGGAGATCCTACCTCTACTGTTCTTTTATTGGTGAATGTGTGTGCTAACTGTGCCTTAGGCATTCTGCATCTTTGGGCAGCTGAGTAAGTGAGGTTGGAGCATTGAACAGCCCAACTTCCTCTCTTGGCTGGCCTTCAACTCACACTGCAAGAAATGTCCTGAGCGACTCCCCGGCCCTGGGCATAGAACAGGAGGGCAGGACCAGTCAGAATGTCCCCTGGTTTGTCACCAAATGTCAAAGTTTCTTGATTTGAGCTCTTTTGCCGGGTGGGGGAGGCTGAGGATGGAACCCTGGGTTTCATGGGAAGGAGGAGACTTTCTTCCCCTGGTTTGGAATGTCTCCAAAGCTAGATGGTTTTGAGCTGGGGTTTGTTTGCCTGAAAGCTTTGGGACACTGTGTTTTACCGAAGCAGAAACCTTCTCTGGGTCTCAGACTGTGATTTGTGTGGCCAACTGTAAATACAGAGAGATGCTTGCTCTCTTGCTCAGTATCTGCGTCCTTTCTCTGTGTGTGAGTACTGAATCCTAGCTGATAGGGGCCAGGACACAATACAGTGCTAACACTGTTCTGGGCCTCCTTCTGATAATGCCACAGGCATTGTCGTATTAATTGAAATTCCCAGTTTGCCAATTGCAAGACTTTTCTTGTAATGAAGATTTGTATTTTAAATTCAGTCAGTGTGGTAGAGCAGAGGCCGGCTGAATCCTTGTGGTCCTAAGTTCAGGTGTCTGGGGAACCAAGAAAAGGAAACTAAAGGCAAATGGTTCCTGAGGTGGATTCTGATGGATGTCACCGGGAAAGGAGGCAAAGATGGAGAGCTAAGAGCATATCCAGCATCAGGAGGGAAGAATATAAGTGATGTGCTGATCTTGGGGGTTTTAGGGTTTGTTTTTGGGAGAAGGGCATAATAACCCAGCTCCTACAACAAAAATCCAGGTAAGAAGACCATGAATGGCCATGCCAGTGGCTAGAGGCTTCCTGAAGGGAAAAGAGGCTGCAGAAGTCTCAGAGAAGCAGAATCAGGAGTGAGATATGGAGCAGAAAGGCTCAAGGGAGGCATCGTTGCTCTGCTATGGAAGGGGTGAAATCAGGAGGTGTGCGTGGTGGTGTGAGGCTCCTGTGGAAATGCGGTTTACTGAGACCCATTGGTCTGGGTCTCACTGACAAAAGAGTGCAGAGCACTCAGGTATAGAGTCCTCAAATGTAAAACAATTTAAATTAAATACTTTTAAAAAGCTGGCACAGACATGCCAAAGGCCAAGATAGGTCTCTCTCAGACTAGCGGAGTCTCTGTGGAAAGCTGGCAGGGTCAACCTTGCTATACTGCATAGTACTGATTTCCCAACCAGAACCAAGAAAACAGTGCTCATGGTTAGGCTGTTGGGGGTCTGTGTGTTACGGTATATTTAAAAATACGACACACATCCGACAGATCTGGCATGAAAGATATTTATTTGGGGGAAAGGAAACAGAAGAGAGTTAGGGCCTGAGTGAGCCATGAGGGCAGAGAGAGAGAGAGAGAGAGAGAGAGAGAGAGAGAGAGAGACAGAGTCAGAGAGAGAGACACAGAGGCAGAGACACAGAGAGACAGAGACAGAGATGGGGGAGGGGCGCCCTGACAGAAAAACAAAAGCAGAGAGAGCAAGAGAGGAGAGTGACAGAGAGAAGCAGGAGGCAGGGGTCCTTTTATCGGGGGCTTCTGTGTGGCCACCAATGCTGACATCACAGGTGCCTAAGCAACCTGGGAGTAGGCCAGTGCATCAAGATTTGTGAATTAACACTGTGATTCTGCCAT
Organism: Meriones unguiculatus; assembly: GCF_030254825.1. Taxonomy (NCBI): domain Eukaryota; kingdom Metazoa; phylum Chordata; class Mammalia; order Rodentia; family Muridae; genus Meriones; species Meriones unguiculatus. The sequence goes on along the minus strand of NC_083352.1, from coordinate 3,833,985 downwards.
ATTTGAAGTCTTCCCTACAAAATACAAGATAGTGAAATGGGTGGTGTATTCTGTGAAAGCATTTGCTTAATTAGCATGCAGTAAAGAGTTACATATGATCTCTGTGTGTTTGTAGGCATATAGATTCTGTGACTTCTAAATACAGAAAACACAACGAAAGAAGAGCCCAGGAAACCCCAGCAGCCGCTTCCCGATTGCACATGCAGTGTTCTCCAGGCTTCCTGCCACCGTGCCTCTCCTGATGCAGCAGGTTACAGCGTTCTTGAACTGTGAGACATGGCAGAACAAACTGGCAAACTGCTGGGAGCTGAGGGGTAGGTGGAGCAAGAGTTAGAGGGCTCTCCTCCTTCCCACGAAGCCCAGGGTTCCATCCTCAGCCTCCCCGCCCCGCAAAAGAGCTCAAATCAAGAAACTTTGACATTTGGTGACATTTTCCCTATTCCTATCTTAGGAAAGATGCAATTTGAAAGTGAGACTTGTTTAATTTAAAACTGTAAGTCAGGATGGCACCATGCTTTATTAGATAGAATACAAACACTGCGTCCACTGTATGTATCCCAGCTGCGCGTGCAAAGGGGTGTGATGCAAATATACGTTACAAATGGCAAAGGCATCCTTGGGGCTTTTTGTCCTAAATTGCTTTTCTGTGGAAATCTGAACACAGTTCTGGGGAGAGTGTCTAAAACTTGGCAGCTCTAGTGTTTAAACAGTAGTGTCCCCCTAAGGATCAGAGGCAGCAAACCCTCTGCTAAACATAGTACATAAAATGTTGCAGCATTTCCTGATGGGGCTGAGACGTACCTTAAAGTCATATTTGCTGATTCTAGAAGCAAGTATAGATGAAAACGGAGGGTGGTCTGTGAGGTACCAGTCAGGCGGGGTTGGAAGGGTGGGCAAGCGGGGCTGTGTGCCCCCATGGAGCCACATGACTGGCCACCGAGGTTGGAAGAGTGCAGGGCCCAGGGGCTGCTTTGTCACAAGCATTCTTGAGATTTGGCAGTTCAAACTTTATTTGTTTGCTGACAGTGTTGTTGTGTCTGGGACCACAAGCATGTACTCAACGGTTTAGGTTTAGAAGATGTCTACCTAAACAGCCTCTCTCCTCATGCCAGTGTTCAGCAGAGCTGTTGGGTATTTGACTGTAATGCAGATGAGCCAGTATGAGGTAAGGTTCTGGGCTTTAAAATGGGGCTCTTTCATGGAACTGGTTTGTCAGTTAAGCCAGACACATTTCTCTTGGCTTCACCTCATTAAAATCTACCAACCAAGACAAAAGGAAAACTCTTCATCCCTAGAAGAATAGCGAGGTGTGTGTCATTTTAAGTCAAATCTCAAAGAAAGCCACCCAGAGAAAGAAACCTGCGGTCATTGTGACATATTCTTGACAAGAGTCATTAGAGACAGACTACCTAGCTAGTTAGTGGTAATCAGAAATGCAGCAGACAGTCAGGTTTTGGAAGAAACACAAAATGGTGTGTGTGTACGTGTGAATGCATTTGTGTGTCTCTGTATATGTATCTGTGTCTCTGTGTATGTGTGCGTGTATGTGTGTGTGCATATGAATGCGTCTGTGTGTCTCTGTATGTGTCTGTATGTCTCTGGTATATGTGTCTGTGTGTATATATGTGTCTCTGTGTGTGTGCATGTATATGTGTGTATAGACTATAGGTCAGCTCCGATACACTTCTTTAAGGGCATAGGCTGTTCTTTTCTTTTCTTTTCTTTTCTTTTCTTTTCTTTTCTTTTCTGTTCTTTTCTTTTCTTTTCTTTTTTCTTTGACAGGGTCTTTCACTGGCCTGGGGTTTGTCAGTTAATCTGGGTGGCTGACCATCCCTGCTGTTATAAACCCTCATCCCCTGGGTGGCTGACCATCCCTGTTGTTATAAACCCTCATCCCCTCATCCCCTGGGTGGCTGACCATCCCTGCTGTTATAAACCCTCGTCCCCTAGCTTCTCATGTGGTTGCTACCATCAAACCCCAGCCCTTGTGCTTGCAGCACGACCTAGGAAAATTTGTTTACAATTTGTCCATCAGACTCTGCATTGTCTGATTAATTTATATAACAAACACACAAGGTAGAGTTTAAGAAAAAAAAAAGTATTGTTGGGGAATTAAGACGGACCTACAGAAGGAGGAACCAGCCTGAGCTCCCCTCTTTCAGGCAGGGAGCCTTTCCCCACACACTTCCCTGCCAGGGCTCTGCCTTTACTTTCTGCTCCTCTCTGGGCTTTGGTGTTGTCAAGGATCACTGTGCTGTCACCAACGACCTGACAAACACAGCTTAGTGAGGCTACCACCCTAGTCCTGCTTTCGTCCATGTTGGGGGAAAGAAGGTGGGATTCACAGTGTGCAAACACGTGGCTAGGGCTCCTTACCTCATCGGTAGGAGACAGGAGAGAGAGGACTCAGCAGGGCTGAGCTGTAACTATGGAGACAAAAATGTAGTGGCCTATCTCATCCAGCTACGCTAACTTTGCAAAGGTCCCACAGCCTTCCAAAACAGTGTCACCAGCTGGGGACCAAGTGTGAAAACAGATGAGTCTGCGGGGGATCTTTCATGTCCAAACCATAACAATCACCAAGAAACAAGAGAAAACAAAACAAAATCCCTGTAAACAAAAGGGAAAAAAAAAACCAACAAAAAAGGTAAGAGGTAGATATATTTCTTAAGGAAAACTTTAAAAAAAGGGGGTTTTTGACTAAAATCTATATTTTTAAACATGGTAATAAAAATTCTCCCATTATATAAACCTTCATATAAGTTGTAACTAAAAGGGTCTTAGCTTTAGGGAAAGAAAGGACAGTAGAGTCTTCCTGCTGGAGACAAACAAGCCGGTTTATTGTGCCAATTGGTAAAGACATCAAGAGACCCAGGTCTGTGAAGAGCTGGGAATGGCATCAGGCCATCGAGCTGGTCTCCATGTGCTCAGCCCCAGCGTGGCTCCTCACCCAGGGGAGGCTGAGCTTCCCAGAGGCTGGTGGAGAGAGTGGCAGGGGTGTCATCTGTCATCTGTCGCTGTCTCCTTTCTTAACGATGCTCATCTGTCGTCACTTTCAGCTTACACACTGAGTGAGTTTTCAGGTCACTCATTTTAGGGCCTGCACCCTGGGGGACACAAGGACAGCAGGGCACAGAGTCTGATGCCATGGAGGAGGTACCTGTCCTCCTCATTATCAGTCCACACTGTCGTTCAACTAATGGCATGTGGGAAACCAGGCTGAGAATTCCCAGCGCTTTTCCGATAGACAAACCTCCTTGCAATGGCCCTCAGAAGCCCATCACGTTTTCATGCGGAAAGCAATTTAGAGTAATTAAATATAGTAGCCAGTGGGACAGAGCGTGGAAAATTACTAGAATGAGTTGAATACATTTTCCTGCATGGAAACAGATACCTTCGGTGATCTGGAGCAGTCTTTTCAAGAAGAGACAATTAACTCCTTTTCTATCTGTTTCTCAAAAAAGGATATTTAATGACAGGGTCCCCTGCCTTGCAACTCAACATGGAGCATTTTGCCCACCACTCCATTAAATGACAGATGTTTGAATTTCCAGAACAAACTTTAAGGAGGCTACAAAGCAGGTGTTCTCACTGTTGTTATTTTGAGAGGGGAAAATGCTTGTTTTCAGCCTGTCACAGAGGAAAAGACGGACTGTGGATGGAGTTAAGGGGTGTGAGCAGCCCCCATGGAGCAGGACCCCTCATCGAGCTGGTGTTCTGCCAGTGGAAGGAAACCACCCGAAAACTGGATTTTCTGGGAATTCAGATATCAAGTTGACTCTCCTCTGACCTCAGCGTTATTCTGAGTAAGTGAAATCTGAGTGTGTGGTCAAAGGAGACGGTAAAAGCCCAGGGCTTGGAGCCGTGAGGGCAGGAGCCCACCCTTTCCATCTTAAGCCCCCCTGCTCCTCCTGTTTGCCCCTAGGGTGAAGCAAAGGACTCACCCAGTGTGCTGCAATCTGTCTCCTGGCCAGCAAAGGGTAGCTGAAGGAAATGTAAAATTACAGCTGTGGCTTAATAAAAATCCAAAATCCATATACTTTTAATGAGCATGTTAATACCAGGTAGAGCGGGCTGCGTGCTTGACTCTGTAAATTGTGCCACCTCCCTTTTCTTTCTCAAAACCACGTGTGAAGCTCATCTTAGCTAAATTTCTCCTGTGAAACACAGGGGAGCCCAGTCACTCTCAGCCCTGCGGTATCTCACCCAAATCTCAACTCATGTCTAGTCCCCAGGACAGAAATACAAAACAAACAAACAAACAAACAAACAATCCAAAAACCAGCCAAACAGAAACCCACAAACACACACACACAAAAGGTGTCAATTTTCATTTATTGCTTTCTGTGTCATCACCACCGTGTAGGAATGTGAAGCCTCAAGAAAGCGGTTTTTTAATGTAGATGACCACATTTAGAAGGCAAAACAGATCGATTCAATTATTCCAGCAAGTGACCTTTCAGCTGTTGGGACAGGCGGGTGATGGTGTCCTGAGAACAGCCCCGAAGGTTACTGGCTTTGAACAGCAAACTTGCTGTCCTTCTTGGGTGTCCTTCTGTACCCCAGGCAGGTGGGAGATGCCCACAGCTCTGCACTAAAGGGTGAAAGCTCTCCTTTGAGCTTGGACAACTATCTCCATTCAGAGGTTACTTAGGAACAGAAGCAGCCTTTTGGCTAAGCACGCACGGCCACCAGGTTGGGTTTTGTTTTTCACTTTCAGTTATTACACGGTAAAAGAATAAAAAGCACAGAGTACGTATTTGCTCTTGTCATGACTCTTGACTCCATTTGTCTTGTGGAACCTCAGCATCAGTAGGGTGGCAGGACAGCTGGATAAAGTGGAGATCGGAGCCCCGACAAGACATTAGCAGTTGGATGCAGTTTTGTTAGTTTGCTCCTGAGGAATGTTCATAACCTCAATTCATTTCTTCAATTTGTCAACTTGATAAAAAAATGTCCAGAGATTTCTAGGGCCAGGGCTGTAAGAGACCTGTCCTACCATACACGCGGCCGTGGCTGCATCCCTAGCATGTGGTGGGAAAGAGCGGCAATGTATGTAGAGAAGCGGGGGTTAAAAGGAACACTTTGCTTTAGGAAATGGGTTCTGTTCTTCTGCAGGCCACCCATTGGCCAAAATGGTAGAAACAACTTTCCCTGCTTAGAAAATTTAGAGATGTTCTTTCTGTGTAACTGTTGCCAAGAAAGCCAGCATGCCGGGAGCCTCTTTCCCAGCTCTGTGAACTGAGCTCAGCCTCACAGAGACGGCAGGACAGCCCCGCCTGCCACACCATCTATTTTTGTTTCACTAACTATATTCTATAAAGACACATCATAATTGCAACATAACAGCAGCTTTATGCTCCAACATAATGATTAAAGAATATCGATAATGCAGGCTCCAAGCAGAGCACAGACAGGACCATTTCCTTTTCAGTCTGGAGGAAGCCAAAAGGAGCTATCAATGAAGGCCATGGTCCATCAGCCTAGAAATCAATAGAACCAGCCATTGCACACACAGCATAATCCATTCAAACCATCCTGGCCTTTTTACCATCTCCAGGAGTGGAGATCCATCTTTCCAAATAGACTTTGATTTTAGAGCATTTTCAGGGTAAAAGACAACAAAATCCTGTTTGCTCTACTGCTTGCGCTAGTGGAACCGTCATGAAGAAGTCAGGCATTTGAAGTTTATTTTCTTGGTATGAAGCAAACCACAGACTAGATAAAACCGTTTTATGGCCTACATCTGGTTAGATCATAAAACATAAGGCAGTACAGTCAAGAATGTGCAGCTGTGAGTACTGTAACCCCTGACTAAGGATAGCAACCCCCATAAGCGCGGGGCTCGGGGCGAGGCAGCTCCCTAACCGCCTCCCCTGGCGTTTACACGGTGAAGACATTGGAACGGGGGCTTATTAATTAATCATGCTTCTTGTTATTGTTCTTTGTTTGGATTGTTTTACTTTATTCTGGATAGAGCTCTGTGTCCCCACAGAACTTGGACACTTTATTTTATCTGTATGTCATTATTTTCTGTCTTCCTTTACAGTTTACTTTTATTTTTAATTATGTGTATGTCTGTCTGTGTATGAGTATGTGCACATTAATGCGAGTTTCCAAAACATAGATCCCCCTAGATCTGGAGCCAGAGTCATAGGTAGTCGTCAGGCATGTGATGTGTGATCTTGGGAACTGAATGTGGGTCTTCTGATAGAGCAATATCTTCATACCTGAAAGAGGGACAGCACATCAGTGGGTGAGGTACAGGGCACATGAGCTGTTGCTGTGAGGAAGGTGAGGCGAAAGGGGGTTTCAGCAGTGCCATGGAAAGATCACATCTTCACATCTGGAGAATGATTCCCCATGTCGCCAGCATCCACTAGTACAAGTCAACATCCAACTGCCGGTCAGGTCACTTACTGATCGGAAAACTAGAGTAAAAATTCATTCCAGTCCGCGAAATGAAAGCAAGATTTGCGCACAGCACAGAACTGTAGTGCATGCTAACCTTTGTTCCTTTTTCGAAGCAGGGTCTTATGTAGCCCAGGCTGGTCTTGAACTCATTAGATAGCTTCGCTTGTCCTTGAACTCTTGATCCTCTTGCATCCATCTCCCAGGTGCTGGGATTATAGTGTGTACCATTGCACACAGCTATCCCAGCCTGCATTCTTAAGAACTGTCTTTAACTTGTGCTAAACAGGGGAAGCATCCATGGTCTGTGACTCACAAAATGAAGTACCTGACCTGACGGCCCCCATCCTGCTTCTTGGAAATGTGGGGTGTGGTGGGTGTGGAAAGTAGCCAATCAGGGGCCATCTTGAAGCCGTTCTACTCAATCAAGGTGAGAAGACACCAGCGGGCTGTGTTAAAGCACAGATGGATATGTTGAGGGTGTATTGGTGAGCAGGGTAAGTGGTTTATACTGCAAGACAGCATGGAATGGATAGAGAGCAATCAAAGTAGAAGGTGCGTAAGTGTAAACTCGGTGATAGTGACTGCATGGAGGAATGAAGAAAAGGCAGTGTGGGGAGTGGGTGGGATGGAGCACGGGGAGACACGATAAAGTAGATCAGGAACAGGGATGCTCTCCGTTTCAAGATGGTCAGGGATGGCCAGCAAGACTGGCCACTTGAACACTGATTTTACGAGAGCAAAGTATCCAGCTATGCAGACGTGTCTATGAGAACAGCTTAACAGGAGGCACAGTGGGTGTAAAACGCTTCAGGTGAGCGTGCGCCCGGCTGGGAGAGCAAGAGAATAAGAAGGCTGGTGTGGAGTAAGCAGTGATGTCGTAGTCACCTGTGCAAAGAAAGGCCGGGCTGGTGTATGTGAGGACTGAAGGACTCACGCCCGTCACAGGCACTTGAACGCTTGTTCTGAATGGTGTGGAAGCGACCATTATCTGAGTGATGGGAAGCCTTAAGGCTGTTGAGTTACAGAAACTCAAGGGCTGAAATAAGGTAAGCTGTCTGGCTGCTAGGGCAGGAGTCTTGAGGAGAGAGGAGGAGGGCTGGGCCAGGGGAAGGTTGCAGCAGCTGAAGAAACACTGGGTTATTGATGTGTTTTAAAGATAAAACACTAACACTTTGCCTGACTGGATGAGAGAGATGAGGAGGGGACGAGGGAGGAAGGGAGAAAGGGAGAGAAGGAGAGGGGCGGGGGAGAGATCTTAAAAGATCAAAAGTGACCTGTCCACTTACCTAGAGGGGGACACAGCTGCTGTGAGCAGTGCTTAGGGTCTGGTTTTCAGGTCTTGACATCTTATTCAAGAACGACTCAGTGCCTCCAACTAGAACAGAAATGCTGACTCCAGAACAGGCTCTGGGGAGGCAACAGGGCCCAGGAGATCTGGGTGTGGATCAGGGGTAAAGTGCTTTCCTTGCATGCACGAGGCCCTAGATCCAATCGCAGAACTGGAAAAACAAAAACAAAACAAATGACCACAGATACCATTGAAGGCAGGAGAGATAACTCAGTCAATAAGGCATCTGCTGTGTAAACATGAAGGCCTGAGCTCAATTTCCAGGACCCACCTTTCAAAAGTCAGGTGTGGGTCATGCCCACTTGTCACCCTAGTGCTGAAGTAGTGGCTGTAGGCAGATACCTGGGCTCTGGGTGAGCTCCAGGCCACTGACAGTTCTCTTCTCACAAAACAGTGCGGTTGCTCTCTGACCTCCACACACTCATGCACATGTAAACTCACGCACACATTAACATGGACCTGGCACTGGCACTACATACACTTGATAATAGTTTTACTCGTCTTCTAGGGTCTCTACTGAAATATGTCAAAGTTGAAGTGTGAGTAGGTTTCAGAGATCACTTGAAAGCCTTCCTTGCAGGTAACAAGTGTGCAGGAGTTAGAAGTGAGCGCGGCACAGCTGGCCCTGAGTTAGGACTCCAGGTCTCTTGTGCAAGCGAATGTGGTACTGTGTGAGCCTGAGGAGGACGCGTGCTGCCCAGCCCATCTGTACCCAACTCATCCACATCCTTGCTGGTCAAACCAAGAGATCTGAGCGTTTTGTCAGAGGCAAAACAAAATGTTTTTCAGTTATCCCGGTGGGAGTGCAAAGGATGAGAGGAGGTTGTTTGTACATGTGTGGATTCCTCGGCCCCAGTCCGTGTGCGCAGGCCCCACCTTGGTGGTGTAGACCAGAGTGAGGCAGTCGGGATGGAGAATGAAAAGGAGATCCCACCTGAGGGGAAAAGATGGGGGACAGGGCTGTTCCTGAAGACTGAAGAATGTTTAAAAACATCAGAAGGAAGATAAAGCTCACATTCCTAGATAGAAGGAGGATAACATTCCTGACGTCTGAAGTGACTGGGAATTGCCAGAAGGCAGAGCTGGCCTCCAGAACAGCAGGTCCTCCCAGCCAACAGGGATTTCTGTCAGAATACCAGGCTTGCCACAAGGAAGAACTCCTGGGGTAACTGTTGGGGACTGTCATCAAAGAACAAACTCTCCACAGACAGAAATGGAGGCAGTGGTGTCCCTGAGGGCCCAAGAGGTCCAAGTCCCAGATTCTGTTCCTGGGGGAAGAAAAACTCCCTGAAATAAGCCTCCCACATGCTCAGCACAGACGGCCGCTGAGTTTATTCTCCCCCAGCCAGTGTCCACATCCCTAAACATGCAAGAAGTTGTTTTGTGAGCTTACCACAGGTCTGGTAGACCTGCTTCTGGCAGCTTTGTTAGCTGTTGTGGGCACAGGGCTTAACTAAAGAGAACCAATAACTGAATGTGAGAAGTTAGAGAGGCTTTAGGACAACAGCAAATGGCAACAGCGGAAGACTGTCTGCCGTGACACGGACTGCTGAGGCACAGAGATGTGAAACCAGAGGAGAACCTGCCACTCAGTTGTAGGTCTTGATGCGCTGTTTAAAAACAAAGGAACCTTTAAGGCGAGGGTGGTACTGGGAGCTGCTTTGTGTGTTCTCTACGTATCTACTGAAATCACAACCTGAGGACCTCAGCGGGTGACCCTATCCAAAGACGGGGAATTAGGCGAAGAGGCAATTAAATTAAAGTAAGGTCGTTGTTAACCAATATGATTTCTGTCCACTTACAAAGACAAACAAACAAACAAACAAACCCAGCAACATACACACAGAGAAAAAGCCCTGGTTGAGAGCAGGTCAGGGGGCAGGCAGGTGTGGGCTGAAGTGAGAGGCCTCAGAAGAAGCCAAGCGTGCTGCCTTGCTGATCTGCATGCCCAGCTGACCTGAGGAAAATCAGTTTCTGCTTTCTCGTCTGTGCTGCCCCAGACTGTTTGTTAGAGCAGCCAAGCAGCCTGCCAAAGCCCGTTGTTGGGTGAAGAATTCACACAAACAAGGGAAAATGCCAGTCATGGAACCTAGCTCAGCAGTGTGGTGAACAAACAAGTTTAAGTGTTAAATTTAACATTTAAGTATATCCCAAACCTCACGAGGTGGTGCACGTTCGCAGCTCTAGCACTTAGAGCTGATGGAAGGGATTGCCAAGTCCAGATGAGGTTCAGCTACTTGGGAGACAGTGTCTGAAAAAACCCAAAAAAGCCAGATGTGGTGGCAAATATTCATAAACTCAGGCTGAGGCAGAAGGGTTACCACCAGTCCAGGCTAGCTCAGGTTACACAGTGAGACCTTGTTTCGTACTCACACACCACGGCAGAAGTGACAGAGATGCAGGAGTTATATAGCAGTAAGTGACAGGAGCTGGAGTACAGAACCCTCACGGTCCACCGTAGGGCACTGGCCATGTTGAGGCCCATGGAACAGGAAGAACTGCTCAGAAGATGTGACCAGCGTGGTTAAGATGACTGACGTCTGAGATGAGAACTCGTGGAGAGATCACGGGCTGCGTAGCATGGCCAGTGGCTTTGTTCGACCAGGGGCCTCATGATCTGTGCTGCTAGGGTTCAGAGGTCCTTCTGGTGTGGATCTGCCAAGGGCTCTAGTCTGGCTCCCGATACCTACCTTCACTGTACTTGCATCGTCTGTCAATACTCCTCAACTACGGGGTGAGGTGGCTGTGTGAGCCCATCTCTTCACACTCTTTCGGTAGTTTTTGAGATGATGGTGTAGCCCAGGTTGGCTTTGAACTCACGATCTTCCTACTTCTATCTCCTGATTGCTGGGAGCAAGAGCCAGCTGTACTACCATTCTTGACCGAACAGGATCTTATGTGAACTCCACCAAAGGGGAGGGGGTATTTAACAAACATTTTAAAAACATTTAATGAAATTTTAACCCATATAACCTTCCATTGTTTTATTTGTCATCCCTTTCATTATAATTTTGCTTTAAGGCAGTCTCAAGTGATGTAATAGTTCAGACTCACCTTGAACACACATTTTGAGAGTGCTGGGATTATAGGTACATACTACTGGTGATCCAACCCAAGGATCAATCGTGTTAGGTTGTTGCTGATAGAGAAACTCTGCATTTGATATGGAGTGTGCGAAATTGTGGAAATGTTTCCTAAGCTACCTGCAAAATTCTGAACACTGGGATTTATGACTGTGTGATGCCCTGCAAGGGTAGAATCTGGAAATCCTGTGCAGAGACACTGAGGATGAGGAGGGAGAGAGTGGAGTGAAGGCCACACAGTGTGGTGGTTTCAATGAGAACCCTCCCCATAAGCTCGTATATTTGAAAGTTGGGTCCTCGGTTGGTGGAACTGTTTGGGAAGGATTTGGGTGTGTGTCCTTGTTGAAGGAGGTGTGTCACTGGGGGTGGACTTAGAGGTTTCAAAAGCCCATGTTATTTCTGGGTAGTGTCCCTGTCCCCACTCTCCGCCTGCCCTGCTCTGCCTCTTGCTTGTGGATCAGATACAAGCCCTCAGCTACTGCTCCAGTGCCATGCTGACTGACCTGTGCCATGGTCCCTGCCACAAAGGTCAAAGACAGAGGCTCCCTCTGGAACCGTGAGCCCCTGTAAGCTTTTCTTTATAAGTTGCCTTGGTCATGATGTCTCTTCGCAATAGTAGAAAATAAGACATATGTGTTTCCAACAGCTCATCTTTTTGTTGTCATTAGTTTATTTTGAGACAGAGACTCACTGTATAGCATCAGCTTACCTGAATGTGTTTTGTTGACCATCTCAGCCTTGAACTTGAAGCTACCCTCTTGGTCTTAGCAAGAATGGAATGGGGAAGTAGATAATGGTTTATAGAGCTGCTGAAGTCACCTGACAGTAGGCTTCCAGGCTGTGGGCATGTGCAGACATGTCCCTGTGCAACGTGGTGCTAATTCTGAGTTCCTCTTCAGGCATTCTGGGACAGCTGCTGCCATGGGAAATGGCAGGGCTGATGTACTCACTGTGGATGTGCTCGCTGGGTTCTGTGTCTGCTCTGGGTGACTCCTTTTCACTGGTTCCTTCAGTCCTTCCCTTTGCAGAGTCCAAAGTGACTGTGTGGGGTACCACTGACCCAGTCAGGCATCCCAGTGAGGATGAAACAGGACCTGGGTCAGGCCCTGAAATGATGCTGAACCTCTTTTCAGTCCTTACGAGGCAGGGGCTGTTGCAGGGCGTCGCCCCTTCTATCCACAATCTGCAGTTGCCTGAGCAGAGTAGGAACCTCCCTGCCAACTCTGCCATCTCACAAGCCCCGTACATCAGAACCTCGGAACCCCTCAATGGCTCCAAACGAGCCTGGATCTGAAACTCCCAAGCAGCTCACCAGCTCAGTGGAGGCTCCCGCTTCGTTGCTGGGCTGTCCGCCTGCCTCCTCCTCGGGTGGTTTTCTGCTCCTCTCAGCTGCGTGGCTACTCAGGTGTTTCATACTCATCAATGCCTTCTACTTCCACACAGTATTTTACTATTCAAAGTTTATAGGTGGTCATCGTGCAAAGTAAAACAACTTTCTCAAGGGTGCATCGTTAGCTACTAAGCTATGCTATCTTGCAGACTGAATCCCCTGGCCTCACTTTTGCACACACTTCAGAGTGTTAGATAGACTGGGAAGGGATGCAAAGTAGCTTTAGAAAGAAGAAGTAATTCAGGGAGATAAATGGATGATAAAGGGATGGTCTTTGAAACAGCAGCTTGATCTTCACTTCTGAAACGGAAGTCTCCTCTTCCCCTTTCCAACTCCTCACCACTTCTTGAACACGCCAAACTTCCCACTGTCTCAAGATCTCTGCAAAAAAAATAAAAAGAAACACACAACTATGTTAGCATAGCTTTCACCTCTAAGGGTAGGAGACAGCTTATTCTTTAGCCAAACATGAGTGGCCATGGCGTGGAAATACAGGTTCAGCTTTCCTCCAAATTCACGTTTCAACGTGACAATGGTCTCATGAAGTTTTCATAGCTGTAAAACAAACAAACAAACAAACAAACAAACAAACAAACAAACAAGCAGAGCAGGACGTTGTCCAGATACCTTGGTGGAGACATCAGGGAGGCAGGTAACAGCAAAAAGGTAATACCCAACACTGCAGCACATACTCCCAGCTACTCTTCCAAAGGTCCCAGGTTCGATTCCCAGCATGACATGGAGACTCGCAGCCGTCTGTGACTCCAGTTCCAGGGGATCTGACACCTTCTGGACACCACACATGTGTGTGAGAATGGCAAAAGACTCGCACACATAAAATAGATACAGCTATAAAAATACTGTTTTCTTTATGTCTTTATTGAAAAAAATTTATACAATATATTGTGATTACAGTTTTCTCCTTCCCCAACTTCCTCCCACATCCTCACCCACCCAATTCTACACCTTTTCTTTCTTTCTTTAAAAAACAAAGGTTCTCTGCTCCTCCCTGTTCCAGAGACAGCTGCATCTTTCCGTGCAGTGCCAGGCTTGTCCCTTGGACACTATGGTAAAGGTGGGAGTGAACGGATTTGGCCATTTGGGGCGCCTGGTTACCAGGGCTGCCTGAAACTCTGGCAAAGATTGTTCTCCTCAATGACCCCTTCATCAACCTCAACTACACGGTCTACATGTTCCAGTGTGACTCTAGCCATGGCGAGTTCAACGGCACAGTCGAGGCTGAAAATGGGAAGCTTGTCATCAACAAGCCCATCGCCATCTTCCAGGAGTGAGGTCCCGCTAACATCGAATGCGGCCATGCTGGTGCTGTGTACATTGTGGAGCATGCTGGTGTATTCACCACCATGGAGAAGGCCGGGGGTCACTTGAAGGGTGGGGCCAAAAAGGTTATCATCTGTGCCTCTTCCCCCAATTCCCCCATGTCTGTGATGGGTGTAAACTATGAGAAGCAAGACAACTCGCTCAAGATTGTCAGCAATGGTTGCTGCTCCACTAACTGCTTTGCCCCCTTGGCTAACGTCATCCATGCCAACTCTGGCATCTTGGCAGGACTCATGACCACAGTCCACACCATCACTGCTACCCAGAAGACTGTGGATGGCCCTTCTGGAAAGTCATTGTGTAATGGCCATGGGGCTGCCCAGAACATCATCCCTGCATCCACTGGTGCTGCCGAGGCTGTAGGCAAGGTCATCCCAGAGCTGAACGGGAAGCTCACTGGCATGGCCTTCCATAATTCTACTCCCAAGGTGTCTGTCGTAGATCTGACATGCCTACTGGAGAAACCTGCCACATATGATGACATTAGGAAGATGATGAAGCAGGTATCCAAAGGCCCACTAAAGGGCATCCTGGGCTACGCTGAGGTCCTGTGACTTCAACGGTGACTTCCACTCTTCCACCTTTGATGCCGGGGCTGGCACTGCCCTCAATGACAACTTTGTAAAGCTCGTCTCCTGGTGTGACAATGAATACAGCTGCAGCAACAGGGTGGTGGACCTCATGGCCTACCCAGCCTCCAAGGAGTAAGAAGCTCTGGCCCACCTACCCCAGCAAGAACACAAGAGCAGGAGAGAGGCCCTTGGCTGCCGAGGAGCCCCTGTCCCAACTCAGCCCCTGACACTGAACATCTCTCTCACAGTTTCCATCCCAGACCCCCGGAATAACAGGGAGCCCTACTCTCTTAAATACCATCAGTAAAATTCACAAAACACAAGACAAGAAAACCCCACAAAACACAGAAGTGGAAACCCAAATACACAAGATAAAAATGCCCAAACAAAGCAGTGTGAGATAAATAGTGTACAAAGACACCATTTGGTGAGTTTTCTATCAGTCAACCACTCCTGGGCATGTGTCTACCATGTGCAGGTTAGAGTGCGCTTAATACACCCAGTGTTAAAGTATGTTAATAATAATGATGTGTTAGTAATGATAATGTGTTAAAATGCGTTTAATACACCTAGGGAGACTCCACTGGAGAAAATTTGTTTTCTCTCTGCCAGTGGGTATAGGTTGCAGATAGCTTCCTGGTCAGAGTAGGAGCCTGTGCCTGCTTTTCCTCCCAACGCTTTGCCTCCATTTGGCCTGAACTTACGAAGCCACGGTCGCCGTGCGTTCACGTGTGCCTCAGTCCTGTTTCGCCTGGAGGACAGTATTCTTGGAGGACAATGTTTCTGTGGAGTCATCCATCGCCTCTGGCTCTTACAGTTTTCTGCCTTTTCTTTCACATGGCTCCCTGAGCCCTGAGGGAAACCATTTGATAGAGACATCCTGCTTATGACTGAGTGCTCCAAAATCTTTCACTCTTCACCCAGCCCATTGTGCGTCTTTACCCAACTGTGGGACTCTGCATCAATTCCTATATGCTGCAAGGAGAAGCTTTTCTGGTGATGGCTGAGCGAGACACTGACCTATGGGTATAGCTGTACCTCAGGAGTCGTTTTATTGCTGTGTTCTATCAGTATACAACAGTATTTGGGTTTCCCCTAGGTCCACGGCCTTCCCAGTTTCAGGTTTTTGGCCCTCCGAGCAGTATGTTAGAAGTACCTTTAAAACTGTTTGCATGGATGGCCTGGTTGACATCTGAGATGTATTGAACTTTTCTCCTTCCTTCACAAGGTACAAAGGGATCAGCTCCGTCCAGTGGCCCTGGGGACAGGTTGACATTGTCCCCATGCCCTGCCACAGGCTGCCCCTGTGGTGCTGTCACCAGCAGGCCACTGCTCACCTGACATTGTCTTTGTTAGGAGAGTGGTGAAGGGGGAAGTGATCAGTATTTCCAGGAAACGTGGAGCACTAGCACCCTCCCAGGGAGTGGGCCACAGGAAAAACGAGCAGTGAAGGATCTTCTGAAGCAGAGCCTGCCTCTCAACGCACGCTCCCGACCTTCAAAGAAGGCTTCAGTTTTGATTTTGCAGGGGAGAAGTACTGAGTCAGGGGTTTCCTCCTTTGCTTTCAACACCACCATCATGAAAAGGGTCCGTCAGTCCAGATGTTCAATGTCTGTTAAGGTCAATTTCCCTGAAAATAAACAACAGAAATGAAGTACATAGAAAATGGCACCAGCCATTCATGATATTCCGAAGCCGACCGGCTTCTTACAAACATAAAAATACGTGTGTTTGCACACCTTCCCAACACAGCAGCCATGAGCCACAAGAGAGAGGGAAAGCCTGCGGAGCTTGTCCCTGCACTTCCCCTTCCTGTCACCGACTCACTAATTGCTAGGAAGCCAGAGACCAAACAAGATCAATGCAGGGAAGGCGAAGGCGACAAAAACCAGCTTATCAATAAACTGCTGCAAAGCTCAAGGAAAACAAATGAAATGCAGATCTGACAAATTAGCCTGGAGCTCCGCGCACAGTGGGATCACTTTAGGCATTTAGTCCTGCCACTTGCCCAGATGAAATCCTACCGGAGTTACCGCTGCTTCGCGTTGGCTGGCAGGGACTCATGAAAGAAGCTCACAGAATTCACAGCCCTGGCTTTCAAAGCAGCAGTTTGAAAAATAAATTTGTGTG
The DNA here is from genome assembly GCF_030254825.1 of Meriones unguiculatus. NCBI lineage: Eukaryota > Metazoa > Chordata > Mammalia > Rodentia > Muridae > Meriones > Meriones unguiculatus. Next base: position 3,817,707 of record NC_083352.1, on the reverse strand, counting down.
TTAAACATTAAGATGAAGTTTAATACCCACTTGTTAGAAACCTTTGAAGAGAGAAAATAGGATACTTTGTTCTGGGACAGATCACTGGCTTGAATTTGACATCACTTTTATCACGTTTCCTTTGAAAGATGTTTCTGACTTAACACTTGACCCCTCGGAGAAGATAAAAGTCCTATATCCTATTGACAAAAATGTGTGTTTGTGCAAATTAAATACACCCTTTAATCACAAAAAAATAGAGCTTAGTGGCTGGAAACGTCTACGATTTAAAGCAAAGTTTAAAAACTCACGCTCCCTGCCTGACACTAATAAATGTGTTTCTAAGTGCACCTTGTAAGTGTGATAGGCACACACAGTAACTTACACTGTGGTTTCTTTACCCAGGATTTTCAAGATGGCACATAAGTCATTCAAACATGTAGTCATGCTTCATTTGTTGGGGAGCAAGGAAACCAGAGGACAAAAATCACACAAGTATAGCCACGTCATCAACACAACAAACAAACAAAAACAACACTGAAGAAACAGATCCTGCCTCCTAAGGAAACATTTAACAAGTCGTACTTTTAAAATGATTGATGTGTGGGTTTTCCGTCAGGGTGTGATATACATTGGTTTGTTGTGTGGTACAGGGCCACAGGACGTTCCAAACATTTTAAATTATTCCTACCAGGTAGCAGCGTCAAGGCATAGTGTGTACGAGCTGTGAGTGTGGTCTGCATGAGTGTCCTTTCCTCAGCCTTGGACAATCACACGTGTGTAAGGACTTTACACTCTAGCAGCAGCCACCTCTTCTCAAGCTTTTGGGAGCCCCCAGAATCATGAGGATGGCTGTTGGTGTGTGTTGTTTGTGCTTGGCCTGTGGGAGCCACTCGACACTGTATGTGGCCGTCAGAGGACAGCTCCCCGTGCTGAGCCTCACCCTCACCTCGTCTGGGGCAGGGTTCCCTCTGTGTTCTCTCAGGGTTCCCTCTGTGTTCTCAGGGTTCTCTGTGCTCTCTGGGTTCTCTCTGGGTTCTCAGGGTTCTCTGTATTCTCAGGGTTCTCTGTGTTCTCTCTGGGTTCTCTGTGTTCTCTCAGGGTTCTCTGTGTGTTCTCTCAGGGTTCTCTGTGTTCTCTCAGGGTTCTCTCTGTGTTCATTGCTGTCTGCCAGGTGAGCTGGGCCACAGGGTTCTGGCAATTCTCCTGTCTTAGCGTCCTCCCCCCTCCCCACCAACAGCAGTGTGCTGAGATGAAGGATGGGATGCTCGCATCACCGTGTGGTGATCAAAACTCAGAGCTTCAGCTTTGTACAAGTCCCTCATCCGTGAGCTCTCTCGAGAGCCCTGAATCGTTCCCTTTTTTATCGTTCCCGAGACATCGTGACTTTTCCTCATCATTCAGGTTCCAACTTTTCAGAGCAATTTGTTTTCGTAAGACTGAGCTAGACTGACTTATTCAGGAGGGTGCTGGCTTTAGCGAAAAGCGCCAATACAAATGTTTCAGGGGCTGCCTGTGTCCGCTGCATCCACCCAGTAGATTTCAAAAAGGGATTCATGTATATTTGGAAAAATCTGCGTGGCTACCACATATTTTACTATACAGCCCAGCATATTTTACTAGATACTGTTTTCCCAATATTTTTTAAATGTCATCAAGTGTAACAATATGATTCCTGGAGTTGAAGTAAATATTTAGTTTTGTTTTTTTTTTTTAATGACCCACTTTAAACTAACATTAAGAAGTAATAACATAGACACTATTCTTATTATATAATAATAAATATGAAATTGTTAACTTTGGGGAATATTGTTTTTCACTTTTTTCAGATTTTATTTAGACATTACTTAGATAATGTGATTTTTAATACCAATTAAAATGTTTCCGAATGGTTTATGTGAGTGGCTGACAATTACTGGGGAAGAGTTAGAATTCCTTTGAATTGTGTGTGTGTGTACAAGTGTGTGCTTGTGTGTGTGCGTGTATATATGTGTGTGCGTGTACATGTGTGCATATCTTAAGGTTGTAGTATAAGAAATCTTATGAAATGGCCATAATTCATTGCAGAATATTTTTTAAATGAAAATGGTTTCAATGAAAACAAATGAAGTTCTCTTCTCCAGTTTTTTTCAAACATGAAAAGTGTTGCTTTGTAATCAAGACAATATATTCCTTTAAAGTGGGATTTCTTGACATTTATAGTGCTCGTAAGAAGGTCATAATTTCTGTCGTAATGAGATGCTGTTTAATAATGCATGGTCCCTGATGCAGAAGGCAGCTCCCACCCAGTACTCTGCGTCCACCGTGAGGTTTTCCCATTAAGTCTGGAGGGAATCTGAGGAGCTCACATGTGGACCGAGCAGCTCCATGACCTTTACCCTATGGGTGTGCTGCAGTCCAGGCTTCTCACACCGGCTTAATAGACTGAGCGGTTCCATGCCAAGAGTTCTGGATTTGCGTCTGCTCTTACTTCGGGGAATGGGGCTCATGAATGAGAGCTGTACTCATCTGCACGCCTTCCTGATGGCCATAACCGAGAATGAGGAGCTCAGAGGACTGAGTTTGGCCTTGGTAAATACTTGGGTTTTTTTTTTATTTGTTTGTTTGTTTTGTTTTTTCAGATTTTGAATAATGTCACATGCATTGCCACTGTTTTAAGAAGATCATGTATCTGTGTGTGTGTATGTGTGTGCACATGTGAGTGTGTGTGTCTGAAAACTAGCTAACTTTACACAGTTTACCACGTGGTGTGCTCACAATGAATTTGTTAAACCATTCTTATTCATTCCATTTGATACAACACTTTGATCTTTTAATTTTTCTTTTTGTGAACATTTCTTAATTTAAATTTATTTTTTTATAATTTATTCACCTTACATCCTGACTGTAACCCCCTCCCTCATCCCCTGTAGGTCCTTCCCTTCCTCCTTCTTCCCCCCTCATCTCCTCTCCTAGTCCTCAGAAAGGCGGAACCCTCCTCTCCTACCATCTGACTCCAGCCTATCAAGTCTCATCAGGATTGCCTGCACCCTCTTCCTCTGTGTCCTGGCGAGCTCCCTCAAACACCGGGGGAGGGGGGAGTGATCAAAGAGCAGGCAACAGAGTTCATGACAGAGGCAGCCCTTGCTCCCCTTATTAAGGGACCCACATGGAAACTGAGCTGCCTGTTTGCTACATCTGAGCAGGAGGTCTAGGTCCTCTCCATGCATGGTCCATGATGGCTGGTGCATCAGTCTCTGCAGGACTTCCTGGGCCCAGATTTGTTAGCTCTGTTCTCCTTGTGGAGCTCCTGTCCCCTCTGGGTCCTTCTGTCTCCATCCCCCTTCTTCCATAAGAAGAACTTTGGGAATTCTGCCCAAAGTTTGGCTGTGAGTCTCAGCATCTGCGTCCATCTTCTGCTGGAGCCTTTCAGAGGACATCTGTGGTAGCCTCCCATCCTGTTCCCTTTCTTCAACTGTTTTTGGTGTCTATTCTATTTGCCCTTCTGAATGAGAATTAAGCATCCTTCCTAGGGTCCTCCTTGTTATTTATCTTCTTTAGGTCTGTTGATTGTAGTATGGTTATCCTGTATTATATGGCTAATATCCAGTTATAAGTGAGTATGTACCGTGCGTGTCTTTCTGGTTCTGGATTACCTCACTTAGGATGATCTTTTCTAGTTCCCACCATTTGCCTGCTAATTTCATGATTTCCTTGTTTCTAATAGCTGAGCAGTATTCCATTGTGTAAATATACCACAACTTCGGTATCCGTTCTTTAGTTGAGGGACATCTGGGTTGTTTCTATTATGGCTGTTAGGAATAAATATGCTATGAACATAGTTGAGCAAATGTCCTTGTTGTATGGTTTGGCAACTTTTTGATACATGCCTGGGAGTGGTACAGCTGGATCTTGAGAAAGTCTGAGAAGGTGCCAGATTGATTTCCAAAGGGGTTGCACAAGTTTACGTTCCCACCATCAATGGAGGAGGGTTGCCCTTTCTCCACATCCTTGCCAGCATGTGCTGTCACTAACTGGTCACCTTCCCTCTCTGTGACGTCGCGGAGTGTAGGCCCCGCCTCAGGCAGGCTGAGCAGCTGTGGTCCACCTCCCGCTGGTATGCTCCCAGGTTGTCATCACTGCACCACACTGTCTGCGAGGGCTCGGCTCCTCTTCTGTGGGGGATTGAAATCACACAGTGAATTTGGCAAAACCACCTTTGTCTCTCCCGGTGTTTGCTGGTTTCACAGCGTGAGTCATGGGAGGCCGGCGGTGCTGCCTCCGTCTCTCGGAGTCTGTGCTCTCCTCACGACTGGTGCCGTGGGGTCAGCAGTGCACCACACCAGGAAGCAACAGGCTAGCTTGGCCAGGACCAGACATCTCCACGTGGGTTTCCCGGTCCTTTCCGCAAAGTCTGTGGTGTCCTTTGCTGTCCGGAGCGTTTCTAGCACGAAGGTTTTAGCCACGTCACCCTTTCAACCGCCACTTCGCTCTTGTAGGAATTTCCATTTCTTACTTTTTTTTTTTTAATTTTAATTTGTTTGTCTCTTAGGCAGAGCTGTAATTTCCTCAGCGGAGGTGTGGACATTCCTCAGGTGCCTCTGCCTTCCCCTTCCTCCGGATAGAGCCCAGGCCCCTCTCTGCTCAGGGAGGGCGGTGTGAAGCCTCGCAGCTGGTGTGGCTTTTGATGTTTCCTGTAGCTCATGGAAACAGCTCTTCTTTTTCTTACCTTAAAGCCGACGTGAATGTAAACAGCATTGTGTACCTGCTTCAGACTCGAGCTGTTCTCATCACCTGCCTGGAAACAGCCTTGGGCTCTTTTAATTAAGTTAGTCACAGACTTCCCGGAAATAACCCCAGGTCACAGTCACCCTTCAACTCTGGAAACTCATCGAAAGGAAGACCAGTCAGTTGCCACTGGGAGTTTAATTTGGTTTACACTGTGCTCCAGATGAAAGAGGCAGAGTGTGGGTGGTGCCGGTCTGTGGTCCTGGTACTCTAGAGGCTGACGCTCAGGGAGGCTTCAAGTTTGAGGCCAGCCTGGGATACCAGAGACCCTGTCTCAAAAAGCCAAAGCAAACACAAGAGCGAAAGGAGTATTTGTTCGTCAAGTCCGCAACCATTGTTATTGATGGGATGTTCTCTGTGCTGCAAATAAAGTCGGCACACGGAAGCACCAGCTTCAGACTCACTTCATTCATGCTGTTGCTTTATTTGTTGAGTTACACATGGAATTTTTAAAGGGTTATTAAATTTTTCTGGGAGAATTATTCTTGAGACCACTCCGAGGCTCAAGAACACTCTTAGGCTGTTAGGCAAATGTTTCTGTTTGTCAGGCTCTTGACACTAAGGCCCCTCAGAAGGAAAGGAAACATGCAAACACAAACATCCCCCTGAGGTGTTGTCACGTGTCTCAGGTGCTCACAGCAGAAAAGGACCTCTCACTTATTTATGGTCTGAAGCTTGCATTTTAAGACCCCTCCTAGCCTGGACAGTGTCAGTGCTCCCAGGCAACGGGAGAGGCCTCCCGCATTCTCTTTTCACTCGGCCAGACCCTGCTCATAATTCTTCAATCGCTCCATTTTGAACTCGTGTGTCTTCTAACACGGACCTGGTGAGATCACGGAAGCCTTTGCTCATCTTCCCTAGGTCCAAAGCTTCGGCTTTCTAAGCTTACATGCTCCACGCTGCATACCTTTGCCTCTTACAGTGGGGGTGTTAATTTCTCTGGGAGGACCAGGGGGGCTCGTAAGCATGAAGGTCCTTCCCAGGCATCCTTTCAAGGTCACCTAGGCCATCTCAGGACAAGAGCCCAGAATGTCTCGGTGGGCTTGCTCTCTGGTGCCGCCAGCGGTGTCCCGGGTGCCAGGACCGCTAATGGCACGCAAGCATTTCTGTGGCTTTTCCCTGCGGTTGGTGCCTCCCTGCTGCTCAGTCCCTGGTCACTTCGGATCTACCTTGGCATGGAGCATTTTCAGAGTGAAATGTTTCCGGCTAAAGGCACATCCCTTTTCTCCCAAAATTCAGCAATAGAAATGCTTTATGTTCCTCTAATGATATTTCCAATTAAGTAAAAATATTATAATTATGAAGGTTACTAACTTTGTGTTTATCACTATTTTCTTTGCCATATATCAGCATCAAAATAACTGTTATTCAGTGGTGGAAAAATCCCATTAACTCCAGGTGTGTTGTCAGACATCAGTTCCAGCACTTAGAAGACAGAGGCAGGTAGATTTCTGAGAGTTCAAGGCCAGCTTGGTCTATGCAAAGATTTTCAAGCTAGCCAGGGCTACATAGCCTTGTCTTTTTAAAAAAATGTCATCAATGATTTTGCTCAAGATAGAAATGGTGGGATTGGTAAGATGGCTCAGTAGGTAAAAGCTCTTGCCGCGTAGGCCTGGTAACCTGAGTTTGACCCCCAGACCCTTATGTGGTGGCATGCATCTGTGAGGACATGGAGGCAGGAAAATATTCCAGAAACTCATAGACCCGCAGCCTGGTTTAGACATCAGGGGAGGAATGATGAGGAAAGAGCCTGGCCTGAAGACGAGGAAGGAGAACACTGACTCCTTGAAACTGTCCTCTGACCTTCACACGTGTGTCCCGGTTCGACCAAGCCTGTGCCCACATAAGCCCTGCATTTCGCACATAATAATAAATTTAAAAATTGAAACAAATTAATAATACAAAGGCCCCGAATGCATTCATCACATGCACAGGGCCTGATTTGCACCATCTGTATCCAAAAGCATCTAGTTTACTTGCCCTAAGCATTCTGGTTCACTTCTCTGAAATATTCGGTGTAGGAACTTTCTTTTTCTAGGAAACAGAAGGAGCGAGAGTGGCATTTCCTGTCTGTGATGTCAGTGTGAGTCAGTCTAAGATGGGGCTCGGGAGGTCACTCCGTTTACAGGAGGCCTGCCTGGCCAGCGTGAAGGCCTGGCTTCAGTGCACAGAGCTGCACAGAGCTGCACAGAGCGCCTGGGCTGGTGGTGCATCCTTGTAATTGCATACTGGAGAGGTAGACAAGGTGATCCACCAGGGCTCATCCGTTAGCCAGTCTGGCCTGCCTAGTGAGTTCTGGTCAGCCCGTGCGCGTGTGCACACACACACACAGATAGAGAGAGAGTAAATAGCACCTAAGAAAGAAGAGCTGGGGTTGTTCTCTGGTCTCCACAAGTGCTTACACACACATACTTTCACCTTCATAGACTCTTTTCATCTGTGCGCGCGCACACACACACACACACACACACACACACACACACACAGAGATTTCTAAGGTAGCATGACTCTCGGGCAAGTCAGAGTTTTCCTTGAGTCAAAGCATTTCCTCTTTCTAGTGTTAAAGAAAGAAGAGCGGTTACAGGGAGCATAGGGCTTAGCTCTCCAGGGGAGACGGTGACAGAGCCACTTCTATGACTGGTGAACAATGACCGGAGTCCCTGCCTCGGGTTAGAGATTACAGTGATGTTACAATGTGCTGCGCCCAGTGCCCTCGCCCTGGCATTCAGTCCTGCGCCCCCAGGCTTGGTCAGGGGTGGAAGCAGCTTCCCTGCCCACCAATTTCTTCCTCTCGAGTCTTGATCTAGCTTCTGGTGCTTGGCAGGACTCTGCCCACATCGGTGGGAGTGCGTGGCCAGAACCTGCCTGACTGCAGCTGTCTTTCCTCTGCTCTGGGACGCAAGTGAAGAGCCACCAGTTGCGTCTGTGTGTTCCAGGATGGCCACCTGCCTGAAGTATGTGGCACACTCTCATCTTGCCAGGAGGCTGGCTCCACAGAGAATCAGCCTCCTGAGAAAACGGTGGCCTCAGTTCTCAGAGGTCTCAGAGAAACACTGACATAGATCTAATGTGCTCTCCAGAGGCAAGGTCTTGAGATACTGGAATTAGCTCAGATTTACCAGGTTCACTTTGAAAATGCTTTTTTATTTTTTTTAATAAATTGTGATTTGCACGTCTGAAAAGGCATCTTTTGCTCATCTCCTAAGTTCTGGAAGCCCCACTAGGCTCAATGTACAGGGAGTAAAGCTGTGGTGCTCAAGAGCAGTGGCTGAGCCGGAGCAGTGCGCTTTCCTAGAAAGAAGAGCAGACGCGCTACCTGGCTCATCCTCCCTTCGTGAATTGCATATTGATTTATATTTTACTGAAACTTTGGCCCATCTACTAAGTGCAAGTTTCTCGGAGACAAGATGTTAATCTGTATTTAATGTGTGCATCATAAGGTTAAATTTCGCATGAAAGGCGACAGGGATCACCACAGTCTTCTGCTTCGGTGCTTCACGGGAGAGAGCGGGCACACAAATCTAATTTTATAAGGAAATCGCTGAAAGAATTGATGTAATGGAATGGATGTAATAGAACAAGGCATTTAAAATTTGCATGCTCAGGTGAATAATAAGCACCCAGGAATTATCCCTGGACACCCAAAGAGGCACGTTTGCGGAAATACTGCCGCTGCTTTTCTTCATAGCCGTGACTCAGGTTATTAACTTCGCCTTTTCTCAATTTGACTTTTACTATTAAGGTGGCTTTACCCCATCATAGTTTATTGTGGATGTTGCCAATGGAAACTTGCATCCGTGAATTTGAATATATGCGATATACGTCAGAGAGAGAGAGAGTGAGACAGAGAAAAAAGAAAAGAGGGAAAGAGGGAGAGGGTGGTAAAAGGGTAAGAAGGAAGGGAGAGAGATAACAAGAGACAGAGAAACACAGAATAATACATACTGAGAGATAGGAAGAGAGACACAGAAATATATACCGAGAGATAGAGACACACAGAATGCATCCGAGAGATAGACACAGAGACACAGAGAAAATGAGCTCTAAAATTAGCAGGCTGAGCGCCAGCACAGTGCCACCGCTGGGGAAACAGAACCGCATGAGCACGCTGGAATTCTGGGAGGAAGTCAGTATGGGTGTGGAGGACATAAGGCTGACATACAAAGTAACCGAATGTAGATGTGCATGAATTAGGAATGAGGAAAGTCCTCAGTTGCTCATGCTGCCATCTTGGTTGCCAGCTGGAGGCTTGGGTGGAGGAGGTTGGATCCTGAGGCTTCCAACCCCATTGCTTGGTTAGTCCCTTGGTGGATTCCTAATTTGAGGCTGTTATCAGGAGGAAGGGGCCTGGTCGGAGGAAATGGGCCCATAGGGCAATGCTCAGGAAGGGCGTAGCTTGTCGGTGCCTAGACGCCATGGGTGAGCAGCCGCCTGCCTTGCTGTTGCTCTGTGTGGTCACTCAGGAGCAAGGAAACCACATGACCATGGACTGAGTCCTCTTCAAACAAACCTTCCCCTTTAAGGAGTTTTTCGGGTCCACTTTGTTACAGCAGCGGAGTGCTGCCTGGCAAACTCCCTCATGGGAGGAAAACACACACCTTAGCTCTCTGTAACCGTCTCGGCACACCACACTGGCATACCTTACATTAAGGAGTATGTTGCCTCCCTTGGAACTACCTTCTGAGTTTTAAAATAAGTTTTTTAAAGTAAAAGGAGGTCCGAGTGACTTCCAAATTCATAAAAACATGCCGTAGATTTTACTCCATTTGCCAGAGACTTTATAGGTTCTGAGTCCCTCGGGCTGGCGCCACCCTGCTTAGGAGGGGGAGGGAGATGGCAGGCTTCAGAGTCCTCACAGATCCTCCATGGCAGTTACTACTCAAACAAAAGAGAATTCTGCCGTGGCCTTGTGACCTGACACCTCGGAAGGGGCCTAAGCTGAGTCTCCACTGCCAGCTGGAGATGACATTTCACAGTTGGCCACCACTTGTCCGTGCAGGTGGGGTCTGTGGCAGGATCTGACCCCCAGGAGAGTTTGAAATGTTTAGGGCACTGTGGGTGACTTGGAGAATAATGTCATACAGCACTTTGCCAGGCAGACAAGGCAGACATTGTCTGTCTGTGGGACAGACTGTCAAGGCCAGTATGAGCTGGGAGCTGGGCGCAAAGGTGGAGAGGGATGGGGCCTTGTCCTACGGGTGAGCAGCGCCAGAGTCCTACTGCCTTCTCCCTGACTTCTGGTCAGGCATTAGGGACTTAAGGATGTCTCAGACAAAGGCTGATGTTTGTGGTGGGGTTCTGCTAGGCAAAGCAGGCTCTGCTTAGTGTGTGGGGAGAGGCCAGACTGAGGAGCGGAGAGCCCCGCTTGTTGGTGAGGAACAGGCGTGTTGTGGGAAGATGTGGGACTCTGATTCTGGGTGGTGAGGTTTGCTTCTCTGTGTGTGTCCCAAAGGGGGCGGGAAGGGTGTGTGTGTGGCAAGTTCTGTCCCCTCAGCTTCCTGTGCTGAAGGCCCATCTCCTAGTTCCTCAGAATGTGACCTGATTTGGAAATAAGGTCAATGCAAGTTGCAATTAGATAAAGTGAGGTCACACGAAAGTGGGGCAAACCCTTGATTCAATACGACTGCCTCGTTCCCATCAGGAGGGAATGTGGACACAGATGTGGCCATGGAAAGAACACTGTGTGACCACGGTGACACACGCTGGGTGAAGCTTCCTGCCGAGGACTGGCACAGGTTGCCAGCCAACCACTAGCCTGGAGAAGCCTGGGGCGGGTTTTCCTCTGGCCACTGACAGAGTCAGCCATGCAGACTCACAGCCTTCAGAACTGGAGAGAGTACATTCCTGCTGTTTAAGCCACACAGCTTGTGGCTCCCTGTCAAATCCGCCCAAGGAAACCATTATACCTAAGACATGACTAATTATTCAAACTCACGGTTATGGAATTCTTTTAGAAAAAGACAGAGGTTCCAGATTCCCTTCCTATCTTGAGCCTGCATCTGTAACATGAAAGTGGCCATATGGACCGCGGCCAGGTAAAATGAGTTCATATAATTAGTACGCTCTCAGAGCATAAACACTTGACGATAAACACTGGGTGTGACAATTACGATCCTTCCCCAGTTGCACAATTGATATCGAATGTGTGGATATGGCGATCTAATATTCCATACGGTTTGAGTAAGAACAGTTTGAATTCGGAAAGGTTAGATGAAGAGAAAGTAGCTGCTTTTGGTGTGTCATTATGAAGTCATTAGGAATAACGTGTTTGATGGTGGCAGTTCTGAGTCCTTGTGTTTTGCGTGGTGTGTGCTGGGTTTCCTGCACCAGCGGTGATCCTACCAGCTCTTGCCAGGGAGCGTGCTCAGCAGTTGTTTCTCATGTGGCTTAAGATTTGCACAGACCGTCTCCAGGAACGTGGGCAGAATCTCTGCTGGGGAATCTACCCCGTACAGCTGCATGCCATGGGCTCACGCCTTTGTGAACAAGCACGGCCAGGAAATAGGTGGGGAGATGCTGATCAGCTGCAGCAGGTAAGGGGAGCGTGGGAGGTAGTTCCAAAGCCATGCCCTCCCAAAGCAAAGGAAGTGGCATCCTCATGCTGGGAAGAGGACGCGTGCGTGCTCAGAGTGCCTTCCCGAGCTTGCTCAGTTTAGGGTCATAGCTGAAGAAGGGATGCTTTCAGCCGCGCTTTGGGGCTCAATTCAAGGGCCCGTGCTTGAATGGACAGAAGTGCTCTTGGGCCTGTTCAGTTTGTACCATACATGGTGCTCACGAGGCCCTTTGCATTTGCTGTTGAATATTAACATTTTTGTAGAAAGTAATGTTTTGCGACATATTCGGAGACCAGGTGCGGGGCACACAGCTGGGTGTAACCTCAGGCAAGGATCATCACTGTCAGGTCAGCCTGGGTCACAAAACATAGGGAGACCCATCCCTAACAACAACAACAACAACAACAACAACAACAATAACAGTAATGATACTGTAGGTCACACACTGCATCTGAGCCCATTAATACCGCTGGCATCTACACAGCGCTGCTCCTTTGTCATCAGGCGATGGAAACGTCTGTGGTTTGTGAGGAAGAGGATGGAAGCAAAGGAGAGGGGACAGAGAAGTGTTGAGGTCATCCCACAGCGAGGCCCGGCTGCAGCTGAGATGGACGAGGACGTCACAGTCCATGATTCATCCTCAGGTGAGCACACCTCCAACCACAAGGTCCCTCAGGTCAGAAGGGAGCAGCCCCTGTGAGGCCTGCCCCGCTCTGATCCTGATCTGAGGGGAGAAGAGGGCTGAGGAGGGCAAGAGGTTAATATCCTGTGGGCTACAGAAATGCTCCTTAAACCTAAAATATGATAAGGATGTGCTAATGACGTCCTTTGTCTCTGTAAAACAATCCAAAGGCAACAGAGACCTGAGTGGGATGGCCTCAGAGAGCAACCCATTTCTGCTGACGAGGCGCTTCTATTTGTGGCGACCTCATCTTTACAGGACTGGGTGCATCTTAAAATACCAGTGGGGAGACGTCTGGAGTGTGGCTAGCCAGCTCTATGAAGAGACGTTAGGCACAGGACAGGGGAGAGGCAGACAGTCAAACGCAGAGGTGACTCCCTCCCTGAGGACAGGATGGGCTGTGAAGGGAGCTGAGGTGTGCTGATGTCTGCCCTTGGCTCTGGGAAAACCAAGACTTCCTTCCTTCTTGGCAGTATGGCAAAAGAAGGAGCCCATGGTGCTTTTATTAGATTATATATACTAACTAACCCAGGCTTATTTACCTTACAGGATCTTTCAAAGTTTCAAGTCTAAGTGAAAACGTGGTCACCTGCTGGAGACCCTGCTTCTACTGTTTGTTTGTTTGTTTGTTTGTTTGTTTGTTTGTTTAAATGCATCTAGTTTTCTTCAGAACATTGCTTTACTTAGCTCTTTCAAAGGTTTGGTTATGTTTGCACTATCCTTAACAGGAATGAAGTTGTTTCCCCCAAACCTGAGTTTCTACTTATTTGGAGAGCCCCTTCAGGCAGGACTCCCCTGCCGGGGCTACTGCCTTTCAGCCCCTTAGTGCTTCCTGGATGTCTAAGCCCTTCCTCTCTTGCCTGCTCTATGGAGTCTGTGGAGGGAGGAACATTCCTGCCCTTATCCTTCCTATTTAGGTGCTGGAGATGCTGGCAAGGGGCTGACTGAATCTTCCTCACAGACTCCATCCTTCACAAGGGAAGTAGGCCCTGTGTCCTTCTTCTGCTGTTATCAAGTTTCTTCCTGCTACAGGAAGGCTCTTCTTTAAGTCCTTAGCAGGATGGATGCTAACAGGACTCTTCAGCTTAGCAGGCACAGGATGGGACAGTTTGTGTTTGAGATGGCAGCGTGGGAGAAAGGATCAGAAGTCACTCAAGTCACAGACATGCATAAAGCTTGGTGATGTGTGGAGATACGGAAGCAGATGCACATAGACATCCATAATTGTTCTGGGTTGCTACTTCACCGTGCAGGAGAGAATTTTAAAATAAGCGAGCAAGCAAGCAAGCAAGCAAACAAACAAACACAACCCTCCTGAGACTTTCTCAGGTCTAATTGTGAGTGTGAGGTTGCAGAGGCATGCCTTCTTGGGACAGGCTTAAGCTGGTAAATTCCATTGCATAGGTTTCTGTCTGTCTGTCTGTCTCTCTTTCTCTCCTTTCCTTTTTCTCTTTTCCTCCCTTCTTCCCTCCATACCCCCCTCTTTCTTTCTCTCTCTCTCTTGGCTTTTTAAGACAGTGTTTCTCTGCATGGTACAACTTACTCTGCGGTCCGCCTGCCTCTGCCTCCCCAGTGCTGGGATTAAGGTGTGCAGTAGCATGGCTCAGCTTTGGGAGATGTTTCTCAAAGATGCCTCACAAGTCATCTGTGATCAGGCACACCCATGTCAGAATTGACATGTGGCTGGAGTGTGAGATCCAGTCTGTGTTCTTGGTGAGATGGAGGGACACTGGACAGAGGGCCTGGATAAAGGGATAATCCTGGGCTATGCCTTTCAAACTTATTTGTGTCCAATGCCATCTTATTTTAAAATAATTTCAAATTCACAGAAAATGTAGAGGTACAAAAAATTAGTTCCCAGCCCTTATCTTAGATGGTTACATTATATGACCAGAGGGGCTTTTGTTTGCTTGTTTTGTTATTTATCTTTACTTCAGGAGTGTTGATTACATTTTTCTTTGGCACTTTTGTACCTGGTACGACATATTCTGTTTACTCTTCCCTCCCACTTCTATCAACCTCCTTCTTCCTCACAAGTTTCTTTCCCATGTTTTGTTTTGTGTTCTGATCCCCTGAGTTTACCCGGGACCCGATGTGTCACCATGGGTTTGGAGCTATCGATTGGACGATGCTGGGCTCACCAATGGGTATGGGCGTAAATGAGGACAATGACTTCCTCATCCACAGAGTCTTTGGTGTCTTGGTAGCCTTGCGCCTCTCCCTTGCTCAGGCTGACTGGGCATTGTGATCCTCCTGGAGTACCAGGATTATAGGTTTGTAGCACCACCCACAAAAGAAGTTTTACAAATCCTTGCTAAAAATCTTGATATGCAGAATTATGCTGGTTCATTAAAGTGAGTCCTGAGTATAGCTTCAGATGTCCTAGGACAGAGGAGATGGAGGCTGAGCCCAGACAACAAGAAGACCAGGTGACAACAGGACAGGTATCGGAGTGACACATTTCAAAGATGGCAGAAACGTACAATCCTGGAACGGCAGGAACTGCTGCACACTGAAGGCCAGGAATCCGTTTCTCCTCAAAGCTTCCAGGGCCCTGTGGCTTTCCTGGACATGGTCCCTGAAATTGATTTCATACTTCCTATCTCCAGACCCACCAGGGAGGCTGTGCTATTGCAAAGCACCCCAGATTTGGCAAGTGGCTACAGTGACGAGAAGAATCTCACACACTGAGAGCCACCCGTCTCCCACGAGGATCCACTTGCTTTCTTCCTCTTTCCGTCTCTCCCTAGCTCTGCTTCTGTTCTGTATATGAGTATTACCATCATGAATTATTACGACCATGAGCAGTTTAAGAGTACTAAGCACTGCAATTTCTATAACAAGAGAAGAAATACAGATAAATATCACCCAGGAGCACGCTGGGAAAGCAGACTCTTCTCCACTGCTGCTGGCTGAAACCTCCTGGTTTTGAGGATCTGTGCTTCTAAATTTTACAGTCCTGTGCTTGGTGTCTCTCTCTCTCCTGGATATTGCTGTTAGCAGATGTTAGCATTTAGATATGAAATGCCCACCCAAAGGCTGGTGGGTTTGAGGCTTTCTCTCCAGGTGGAGCTACTACTGAGAGGTGGTTGGGTCATGTGCTGTCTGGTTTTATGTCAACTGGACACAAGCTAGAGGTATCCGAAAGAAAGGAACCTCAAATGAGAAAATGACTCCATGAAATGCAGCTGTAAGGCATTTTCTAAATTAGTGCTTGATGTGGGAGGGCCCAGCCCACTGTGGGTGGAGCCATCCCTGGGCTGGTGTCCTGGGTTCTGTAAGAAAGCAGGCTGAGCAAGCCATGAGGAGCAAGCCAGTAAGCAGCACCCTCCATGTCCTCTGCGTCAGCTCCTGCCTCCAGGTTCCTGCCCTGCTGGAGTTCCTGTCCTGACTTCCTTCGGTGATGAACAGGGGACGTCTAAGCCAAATCAACCCTTTCCTCACAAGTTGCTTTTGGTCATGGTGTTTCATCACAGCAAAAGCAACCCTCACTAGGACAGAAGTTAGTGCCAGGATAGCGGGGTACTGCTGTGACAGACCTGACCATGTTGTTTTGGGGAGGGTTGCAGAAGGACTTTGAAACTTTTGGCTAGAAGAGTATTAAGAGCTGAGGGGGAGAGGCTGTTCTGTATGAGCTTGGAAGATAAGAATGTTGAGAACAGCGCAGATAATCAAATCCTGGCTTGTAAAGTTTCAGAGGGAACCAAAGATTTTACTGGGCCTTTTAGGTTAAGACTCTGTGCTTCTGGTCAGCTGGAGCTAGAATATTAACAGTGATTAAGAGGAGATCAGCATCATTCATGTGAATCCTGGGAAGTGTTTGCTCAGAGGCAGCACACAGAAACTGTTTTCATGAGCTGGTCAATGTGCCTTGCACTGACAGCCAAACTTGGCAGTGTGAGAGTCACTCAGGTGATGCTGGTTTGGAAGGCATGAAGGGGCATGCAAAGCAGCTGGGTATGTGAGAGGCCATAATAGGCCATTGGAGAAGATGCAGCCTCAAGAGCTGTTGAAGCCCCCTGCACAGCTGTTCACAGAGAGAAGTTGAGGCTTGGCACCACAAGAGAGCTGGGGAGATGGAGTTGGTGAAAGTACAGCCCAGCTGCAGAAGAAGACCCCAGCATTTTGAAGATGCCAGTACCATGGGATGAGGACCAAGAACAGCAGCAGCTGAGGAGTGGAGCCAGTTGGATCCCAGCAGACAACCGGTGTGTGCCTCAGAGTGCGGGTCAGAGGAGTGACCCAAGCCCTTTGGGGAGCCCAGAAGACCTTGAGTGACTCTCAGGTAAATGGACGTTGACTTAGTTCCACTTTTAGAGTTTGGTTTCCCTTTGTTCAAATTGTGACCATGCTCTGGGTTCTTCCTTCTTGAAGTAAATAAGCATTTGCTTTTTTTTTTTTTGAGCCCACAGTTGAGAGGCTTTGAGCTTTTAAAGAGATTTTGGAATATTATGAAGCCTTTGGATTTGAAAGGAGATTGAATATTTTAAAGAGACTGGCCTTTAAGTTTGAATCTTTAAAGACTGGGACTTTTAAAATTTGAAATGTTTATATTGTAATGTTGGTATTCATGTGTGATATCAGGGATAAATGAGAAAGGAAAAGGGAAAAGGTTATGGATCAACAGTGGTATTTTTGTGTGTCAAGTACAATGGGTCAATTGTGCAAGCTGGTTTTATGTCAACTTGATACAAGCGAGCGTCATCTGAAGGAAGGGAACCTCAGCTGAGAAAAATGTCTTCGTAAGACCCAGCTGTAAGGCATTTTCTCAGTGATTTATGGGGAAGGACCCAGCCCATTATGGGTGGTTCCATCCTTGGGTTGGTGGGTTTGGGTTCTGCATGAAAGCAGGCTGAACAAGCCATGGGAAGTAAGTCAGCAATTAGCACCCTCCATGGCCTCTGCGTCAGCTCCTGCCTCCAGATTCCTGCCCTGCTTGAGTTCCTGTCCTGACTGCTTTCAATGATGAACCCTGGAAGTGTAGGCCAAGTAAGCCATTTCCTCCCCAAGTTGCATTTGGTCATGGTATTTCATCACAGCAATTGTAGCCCTAAGCAGGACAGGCCACAAGGACTCTGATGTCATCATTGGTCAACCCAATGATGGCTTGCGCTCTTTGGAGGTAGTGGGAGATGGGCAGAGCAGATGGCTGGAGGTGGTAGGAGCATGCCTTTGAAGGGTTCCTTGGTGCCATAAGGCAAGCAGCTCTCCTCTGTCATGCTCTCCACCATGATGCTCTGCTCACCAGAAGCCCACAGACAATGGTTCCAGTCCACCATGGATTGTAGCCTCTGAAAGCCAGAGCCAAATTAAATCCTTCCTTGAAAACGGTCTCCTGCAGATAGCCTGTCACAGAGAGAGAAGGACTGATGTGCCATCTTAGGGACCTGTGCTGAGAGCAGCCCTGATACCTCCTAGATCCAGCCTTATTACATATGTTAGCAGCTGCTGGTTTAAACTGAGCTAGGGCTGGAGAGATGGCTCAGCAGGTAAAAGCAGGTGACCTGAGTACAACCCTTGGTAAGTGGCGGAGGAAGAGCAGTGACTCTTGAAAGCTGCCCTCTGACCTCCATATATGTGCTGTAATAGGCGTGTAAACAAGCATACTTGTATGTATGTATGCATGAGTGAGTGAGTGGATGTATGAACTATTTGTTTCCCACCCAGACTGTCCTCCACACAAAGCCAAGCCCCTACTTACTGGCCAAGCTGTTGGGCACTGGGGTTTCATTTCTGCAAGGAAACCCCTCTTCTTTGCTCATGTTTCCACCAGCATGCTGACCTAGATTCCCCAGAGATGTGCATTTTTGTTACCTTGTGCTTTTGCATTCAGTGCTCACAGTAACAATTACTCATCACTGTGCAGCAGCTGCTGAGAGGATGAAATACTTAAAAGCTGAGTTTCCTAGCTGTCTGGGAGTGGGCAGCCGGCCACTGTGGAGCAGATTTCACTAATTATGTGGAAATATCATTTGACTTCCTTCCTGTGATCATGTGGTGGTGACACAGGTGACCCCTGATTGCTGAGTAGGGCAGTGACTCACTGAGAGACTCATTCGTGTTCTCTGTCTTCCTAGAGGCCTGCGTCCCTTCAGAGTGTAGAATGCCAGGACAAAGAGTCAGGGACTTTCCTGAAAGACACTCTGACCATTGGGAAGTGGAAGAACTGAGAGCTGAAGAATAGCCTTGCCTTACCCTGGTGGGCAAGGATAGCCTGCCAATGTCTGCAGTAGGAAAGGAGACAGGTGCCCAGCAACCTGGGCACATACTGAGCTCCCATCATTTAGAGTCCTGTCAGCCCAGTTGATTGATCCTGGAGCCACATGGGAGCCAATCTGGATGTAGATTAGTGTGTGCAGCAATGACTGGACATGTGAGTTTGGAATATTACAGATGTTGAGACTTGGGGGAGGGCAGTAGAGCGTGACTTGGGCTGAGGCCATTCGTCTAGAAGTTCTCATGATTAACAGGAACACAAAAGTACTTCAGTGGGTGTGTGTAGCCATCAAGTGAAGTAGAACACGGAACGATGTGGCTGTCACTCTTAATGTTTGCTAGGCTAGCTTAGACTGGCAGTGTCTTCAAAAATGTAGCCATGTTTACTTTCTTAACATGCCTCCTCCTTCATGCCCTGCCTGCAGAGGCCAGAAGGAGGGGCAGGTTATTATCTTGTTAAGTGAATGAAGACAATGACATGAAATTTAAAATAGCTATAAAATATCAGTCTCTATGTTAAACTTCATGAATATTCCCACTTTCTCCATTCAGTTCAGTGAATATGCAGGAGCACTTTCCTTCCACCCACCCACCCGTCCACCCATCTACCCATCCATCCATCCACCCACCTGTCCATTTATCCATCCATCCACCATCCACCCATCCATCCATCCACCCATCCACCCACCCGTCCATTTATCCATCCATCCACCATCCACCCATCCATCCACCCATCCATCTACCCACCCACCCAACTGTCCATTCACTCATCCATCCACCCTTCTATCCTTCCATCTGCCTATCTATGTCTCTGTATATGTAGCATAGACAAATTGTACTCTTGGTGTCTTTTCAGAGAGCAGATGTGAGCTCAGAAGTCCCCTGGCATTGCAGAACTGTCTCCATTTGGATCAGTGTTCCTAGAAGGCTGGGTCATGGCTTATGTAATGCAGTGCTGGGTGCTTAGGAAACTGTACTCTCACTTTGTTAGTCAGCTTGTTGTTGCTTTAACAAATAACCAATAACCAAGCCCATTTGTCGAGAGAAATTCCTTTGGCTTACAGTTTTAGAGAGTCAGTCCATGTGGTTTCATCTTGTTGCTTTGGGCCTTGTTCTCAGATGTCCATCAGAGAAGTAGGAGGTGATCCCCAAATATGGGGAACTTCTTGTCTGCCAGCTTGTCCTTGGGTGACGGGACCTCTGGTCCACTGCAGCCATCCCCACTGTGACCTCAACCATCCCGTGCCAGGTGAGGTGCTAAGCAGGTGGAGAGAGCAGAGCAAACTGCTCACCTCATGGCTGGGAATGAAAGAGGAAGGAGACTGAAAGCGACTGAGATACCTCTGGACGCATTAAGGTCACCGGATGCCTCCCGCTAGGTCCCTCTCTTATGTTCCAACATTTCTCAATAGACTCAAACTAGAGTCTTGGGGGGGCACCCCAGTTTCAAATGTAAGTTTTCCGTTAGAGAGAAAACCATTGACTCCACAACGGAAAACAAGACAGCAATAAAGTTCCCCTTGCTTACAGTCCCCTTCTGCTGTGGTGACTGCTGTGCTGCTCTGGTCTGACATGTGCTGTGAGCTGGTGGGGATTCTCAGGGTGGGGAGCTTGAACCCTGGGTGACAGGAGAACTGGGCCTAGAGCATGAGTGGGAGGTGCCAGCCGTGGAGTTTACCCAGTTGACAGTTGGGCGCTGCGTGGGGGCTGCTCTTCCTTCGCAGACTTCTGTAACTCTGGCCAGCTGATGTGGAAGTCTACACCAAGTCGCCTTACTTAATAAGGACTGACCTTGATCTTTCTCCAGGACCACAGTGGAAATATTCAATAGGAGAAAGTCTGTTTATTAAATGCACTTTGTAAATGTTAAATTGAATTCATGAGAAGCTCTCTTACTTTCTTATGCAGTTTGTACAATAAGTTCCATCTGGGAAAGCCACATTTTCCTGGGGTGGGAATGAAGTTCTATTTTATTCCCAGGAAAATTTGAATCCACCCATCTCTCTGGTTCATTTAACCAGACACTAAACTTCACAAAGAGACAGAGGGTGAGCCCTGACACTGTGAATCCACAGCAGCTTCTCTCTCCCTCCCTCCCTCCCTCCCTCCCCTCTCTCTCTCTCTCTCTCTCTCTCTCTCTCTCTCTCTCTCTCTCTCTCTCTCTCCCTCTCCCCAAGGACTTTTTGGCCAGAGAGGGGCTACTGGCAAGTGCATGTCTTGGCACTATTAATTATCTAGTTATTGTTTTATCCCTTCTAGTATTTCATTCCATGTATCTTTAGCCAGTGGTAGCCTTTGTCTGTGTGGCTTGTGTTTCACCAGGACAAGAGGCAGGGCATCGCATGTGAGAGGGATCATGAGGAATCATTCAGAGAGCATGGCCTCTTCTGAGAAGATGAGGAACCCCATGTGAAGTGAGATGAAAGCCTCCAGCCCTGTGGCGCAACTCCAGACTCTGGGTTATTTCTAGGGTTTTCGCTGGCATCGCGTGTCGATAAACAGATTCTCCTCGAGTCTCAGCGATTACAGGCGACTCTCTGAGACTTAATTTGCTTTCCTAGTGACAGAAAAATATTCATATCCATATCCAAATTCACAAATTAAACCCAGAAATTAACTGACGCCTAGGAAGCACACAGTACAGCAACAGCCTTCAAGTGTGGGAAAGCCAAAACTCTCCAGCACAGGAAAAGAGCTGGTGTCAGCCTGGATTTGTCTCTCTCCTTTCACTTCGTCCCTGTGATCACACTTGTTTCTTCCCCCATGGCGAGGGTGTTTATGTGAGTCTAGGAGCAGGCAGGATCTCTGCCACACCATCTTCTGGGCGTGGATAGCCCCAGAGCCCAGGGCTATGTTCCTTCCAGAGAGAATATACTAGACTCAGAGACAGCAGTTTCTGTAGGAGCTGGTCTCTGTGACTGTCACCTTGTCTGAGCATCTGACCCAAATGTAGTCGACCCTGTGCCGACCTATGACCCATGAAGCACAGAGCCAGCAGGCTGCCTGAGCCCGGGACCTCTCCCCTGAGGAAACGGGAGATCTCCTGAGAGGCTCTTGGGGACCTGCTAACAAAAGGGAATGCAAGAACTGGGAACCCCAGCTTAGTGGCTGTGGGGCCAGTGTCCCCAAAGCTTAACTTTTGTCTACATCCACTCTATCCTTGCACACTAACCTGTGTCAACATTTGGTGGTTTAAAGCAGCCTAATGCCTGAGGGTTCTGTGTTAGACTTTGCCTCTTGTGTTGCTCCTGGGCTCACCTTGGACTGCATTAGCTGAATGTTGGAGTTGACTGTCCAAGCTGGCCTTTTCCACAGTTCTGTCTGTGTAGCATCCCTTGTCTCCATGTGGCCTGCTTGGACTTTCTCAGCTTGCTGGTATTCAGGGTGGTTCCCAAGCCCTCAGCCCTGGACTAAGGACACACAGATGCAAAGACTAGAAAACGGGGTGACTGCATTCAGCTGAAGTTCAGCACACGCAGCCAAGTGCAGGGCTGTCAGAACGTGATGACAGAAGGGCCAGGGTGGGTGCAGAGAAGAGCAGAGCTGACAAACACGCTGCCTGAGCCACTGCGCCTCTCTCACTACCTGATGTAGAATCCAGTTGATAAGCAAAACAGCTGCCATCTTCCTCAGTTCAGCTATGCCTGCGTGCAAGACCCAGTCCACAGCAGGCCTGTCTGTCCACGAGAGTCTCCAGGGTGTCTTAGCCAGGGCCCTGTGGACCTGCTGTTGGAAGGAAAGGGTTTCTCTTTTACATTCTTTATTACTGTTATGCATGTGGGCACATGTGCATGGCATAAAGACAACTTTATGGGTTCTTCCACTTTCATGTGAGCCGTGAGGGTTGAACTCGGGCCACCGGGCAAGGCCTTTATCCACTGAGCCATCTTGCCAGCCCCCAAATGACCTTCTTAATGGTAAAGAAATGGGACTCTATTTTGAGCTTGGGCTGTCTAAGTCTCAGAGATCAATCACTCATTGGCTGCTGGTTCTTTTTAAAATCCTTTTATCTCCTTCTCCCCCAGTCTCATGTTCTAGCAACTGAGAGCTAACCAAACAGGCACCCTCTCTCTCTTTTTAAAGTTGAGGTTGTTTTTTTTTTTTGAAAAAAAAAAAAAAAAAACAATTTCATATATGTATGAAATTGTTATTTGTTACCGTGACCTTTTCTTATTTCTTTTCCAGGCCTATCAACCCTCAGCCTCTCTATCTGTCCTTTCTCAGATTTCTGACTTTTGATTTTATGTTGTGATCATTTAATCAGGGCCTCCTGGACTGGGACTATCTGTTAGAGCCTGATCAGAGCCAACAGTGGGTCCACAACAAGGCAAGGACTTCTCTTTCCCTGAATCTGTCCATAGGAAATAGTTCATCAGGGAGGGGCGGGGCCCCTGACCCTCCTGCATTCTTGCTTGGCAGTCTATGGGCACAGTCTTTGGCAGGCCTGGGCAGTGGCTGTTCAGAGGTCATGACTGCAATGGCGGTGTGTGGCTCAGGGTGTGGCCTGAGAAGCTCCTCTCCCTATCTTCCAGCCTTCACAGTATTTATGCACACTTACGGGTTCTTGCACAGGGCAAGTGTCCTGGACTGCCATCTGTGCTTGGGCAGGGTGTGTGGTAGTAAGAGCAACGTAGGAGGGAGAGGTAAGGCCAGTCAGCAGAGATAAAACTATTCCTCTGTGTTGTGGATATTAGTGCAATGGAAACTCAAGGTCTCTGTACCTTCTCTCTTGGCTTCCTCACACATTCCACATGTGGTGCTCACTGAGGAGAAACAGGGGCAGCCCTGCTGCTGTCCCCACCTCCTCCCTGCTGTCCCCCCAACTCCCTGCTGTTCCCCCTCCTCCTTGTGTACCCCCTCCTCCTTACTGTCCCCCCTCCTCCTTGCTGTCCCCCCCCTCCTCCTTGCTGTCCCCCCTCCTCCTTGCTGTCCCCCCTCCTCCTTGTGTCCCCCCTCCTTCCTGCTATCCCCCTCCTCCCTGCTGTCCCCCTCCTCCTCCCTGCTGTACCCCACCGCCTGCCTGCTGTCCTCCCACTTTCCTGATGTTCCCCCCACCTTCCCTAATGTCCCCTCACCCCCTGCTGTCCCCCACTCACTTGTCAGCAGTTACTACTGACTAAAATGCTAGAGCCTCTCAGCTGCAGCATTCATCTGGCTTTATTTGAGGCTTTTTGTTTATTTTGCTTTTGCTCTGAAGACCAACTCCTTTATGGTCCCCATCTGATGCCCCACCTCCCCGCTGCGCCCCACCCCCAGCCATGCTAATGGTAAGGCAAGGCTCTCTACAGCAGTTTTACTTCCCAGAGAGGGGCTCCTTTGAATTTAAGGTGTGTTTTATTCATTAGGTTAGGAAGGTTCTCCTTCAAGTATGTTTGGCGGTGCCTACATGCCTCTCAGCACCTCTCCCCCTCAGACCCTGATCTGGGGCAGGACGTGGCCCCTTGCACTCCCTCACTCATCAGTGTTGTTTCCTATGCAAACACAGACAGTTTTGTCATTGTTCTAGAAATAAGTGCTTTCAGGGAGGCTGGTAACTGGTTTGTCTTCTTCCTTGGAGCAGCAGTAACGGTGTGTGGCCGCCATTTTTCAGAGAGGTAATGTAGCTCTCTGGCTGAAACAAACAACTCACCTTTTGGCCTCATAGTTTACTCACCGGGGAGCATGGTGGTTATTATTATTTTTATTATCATTGCATTGTAAAATAACTTGCCTGTCACGCTGTAGCTTAACTGGGAACAGGGGACAATGAATAATTTAAGAGAATGAATATGATGGCGATATGAGAGGAGGCAAACAGAGCTTGGCCATGGCCTGGTCCCTCTGATGTCACTCGAAGGTTCTGGAACACTGGCATTCAGTGGTATTTGGTACCGTTTGACGGCACAACGTTTTTCCCCCGTGTCCCACTAGCCTGCGTTTCGGGACCCTAGCAGCCTCTGATGTCATCACCTGCTGCTAGGTGAGCCGCCAGGGATGTGCCTGAGGAGAGGACCCGCCAGCCTGCCTAGCTCCGGACTCTCTTTCTCTCTCTGTCTCTCTCTCTCTTTCTCTCTCTCTGTCTCATCTCTGTCTGTCTCTCAGTCGGCCTCTCTCTCTGTCACATCCCTCTCTTTCTTCCCCCTCCCCCTCCCCACAGTAAACCTCCTTCATACCAAATCTGTTTCGGTGGCATAGTGATTGTTATTATAGCACTGACCTCTTCAAAGGAAGATGTCCCTGTCACTGCTCTTGCACTGTCCTGCTCATATGGATGATGGTAACGGGGCCCGCTGGTCAGTTCTTGTATTATTACTTTCCTCTTGCTGAAAGAAAACACCACAACCAAAATAACTGATAGGATAAAGAATTTATTTGGGCTTACTGTTCCAGAGGGAGACCAGTTGGTCATGGCAGGGAGGCTTGCTTAACAGCAAGGGGCAGGTGAGGCAGTAGGGGCAGGAGGCTGAGGGCTCACAGCTTGAACTGCCAGCAGGAAGCAGCACACAGGAAGTGGCTCATGGGGCTTTGAAACTTCAAAGCCTGTCTCTGGTTGTGTGCTTCTCTAGCAGGGCCACACCTTCTAAACCTACCCAAACAGTTCCACCAACGGTGGGCCAAGAATTCAAACCTCTGAGCCTGAGGGGGACATTATTGTCAAACCTCCACAGCTGCAGAAGAGGCTCACCTCCGAGATACCCAGGAAGGCCTGAAACGGGGGCCTGGTGTGGAGGAAAGCCTGACATGCACAGAGAGCCGGGTGCCTTTTGCAGTCCTAAGCAGAGCCCTATGCGGGTGGTGTTTTCCTCTGGGTGGAGAGGAGGATGCTGAGGTGGCGCGTGACTCCGTTGCCGTCTTCTGTCTCCTGGTACTGAGTTTCTGCATCGATCTGGCTGGATCTCCGTTCCCAGACGACGCTGCTCGCACACCAGTCTGCCTGTGGCTAGGGAGATGCTGTGAGATCAGGTGTGCTGGGAAAGCAGGCAGCTCTCCATGATGAGGGGCTCACCCAATCTGCTGAAGGTTGGAACAAACGCCACAGGTTTCCGAGGAAGCGAGGATTTTATGTTGAGCTGAGGACACAGGCGCTGTGCCTAGGTTTGCAGCCTGCAGCACACTCTTCCGGATTTGGTCTCAAGCCTGACATGTGTGTTTCACCTGACTTTCCAGTTACTTTCTCTGCCTGATTGTAGAGAGACACATCCGGTTCGCTTTGTTTTGATGGAGAGCCTGACTAATGTGCTGGTATACATGAATTTATTTTAAACCATATACACGAGTCACTTTCACAAAAGGACATATTGGATTTCAGTTTGCAGAGGGATGTGGGCCGCAGCCTTTGATGGGTCTGCATTCAGCCCCTCAGCCATGTGGTCATGGGAAATGCCAGTCACCCAGACACGTTAAAAGCCACGGTTGGGATATGTTACCTTGTGGCTCCTGCCTGGGCATGTACTGCTAGACTCCAGTTCCAAAAGTTGCCATTGGCCTCCAAATGGTGTCAGCTGTCAATTTATAATGTACCCTTTGGCTATAATCTGGGCCTATCAGATGTCAGCAGGAAGTCGCTCAACTACTGTCACAGATTATGTGACACGGTTGATCCAAGCTCTATCGTTTGAAGTGTGGGGGTGACATGGAGCATCCATATGACTGTAGCTGAGTGATGGGGCGGGGGCTAGCTCCTTGCATAGCTCTGTTGCCACTGGGGTCCCCCAACTTCCCGAATTGTGCTTCTTGACGACAAGAAAGGTAGAGCCAAGCAGTTTGTTTTAGCTTTGAAAACTGAAGACTCCAGCAAATGGCTTACCCTCTGGGTTGGCCACCACTGCCCCATGAGCCCTGCAGCCAGAATGCCTCCTCGTGCTGGGAAGCTGACCTTCAAGCCTCAGTAACAGGGTTGTGGTTTCAGCCCCTAACTGCTAAGGAGACGAGGGTGTTTCCCAGTGTCCATGAGATGGGGAACCAAAGAAGCGACTGAAGGAATGCGGGAAACACAGAGAAGTCCTCTACGGATTAAGCAAGACTTATAAGAGAGCTTCATGCGTGAAAAATACAAACGTGTACTGTGAGGCCAGCGTCACCCATCCTTCCCATCCCACCTTGCCCTGAAGAAGCTTGGCTGGCTGATGCCATCCCACTGGGAAACACAAAAATGTACCCCTGTTCCGTGATTGCTATATCGCTCCGGCACACACAGAGCATCTTGTTGAATATCAGCAACCCAGGAGGTCGCTTTTATTTTCCCAGTTGTTTTATTTTTCAAGAGATGATAAGGAGGGTTGCATTACTATGTAGCTTTTCTAAGCTCAGGACCTTGAAATGTGGCCGGGCACATAGATGTTATATAGCTTGCCCATGCTATGGTTTTGATCCACAGCAAAACACGTGCACACGCACATACACACGTGCAGACATGTGCACACACACAGATAGAAATGGCGGCATTCAAATCCCGACAGTGGTCTTTCTGACCCCCAGATATTTTGCCACACATCTGCGTTTTGAATAGTTGAAGAAATAAACAGATGAATGCATGTGTGAGTAGTTTGTTTAGTTGACAGCAGCGATTTGCTCGTCCCCAGGTAGCATGCTTCAGAGTGATCCTCCGAGCTGTGCTTACGAGGAGGCACCGGGAGCCAGGGAGGGCCTTCACGCTGCAGTGTTTCTGCTGAAGATATCTTTTTAGGTCTGAGAATGTGGCCCTCAGGCCTGGAGGAACCAGTGTCCGATGGAGAGGTGTTGCGGTCAGGCTTTACAGGCCACCCGTGCGCAGGCGCTCACCGCTCTAAATTCCTTGTCCTGCGAACTGACAGTAAAATCTCCCCTTCAGCGTCAGGCTGACACAGGAGATGAGATAAGTCACACAGACCTGCATCGTCAAGTCTGCCTCCTGGTTAGTCACGCATGCTTGTGTTTATGAATGGTTGTTTGAGGGAAGAATTCATGACCACAGGGCTTGACTCGAGCTGGCGATGTGGAGGGGGCCCAGGTGCTGCGCACAGAGGGACCTCACCGATGGTCTTGGGGAGACGACGAAACCTGTCCAGGTGCGTGTGTGCGCGCGCACACGCACACACACACACACACACACACACACACACACACGCACGCACGCACACACGGTCTGTTGCTTTTCTGTTACAACAGAACACCACAGACTGCTGGTGAACAAATTCCCAGATAGCGCAGACACCTGCTTTCCATGGAGTCTGGTGCTTTGAACTTAAGTCCCGAGGCCAGGGCAGTGAGTGCTTCACTGACTAAGTTGCCCACTGGTTCTGTGGTTCGGACTTCCCCTCTCTGTAACTAGGAATTGTGTGTGATCCATGAGCAGCAGCACGTGCTCCTCTTCTCTGGCTTGGTCTGGTTCCTGTACCTGGGTGGGAGGGACCCAGGCCAAAGTTCACCCCCTGCTTCCTGTGAGCATGCGTTGCCCTAGATAAGGCTTACTTCCCTCATGTGCTCAACACGACCTTTTCAATGTTCTGGGTCTGAACACTGTAAAGGCCTCCCCATCCCCCCACATTTGAACAGGGAAAAGGGAAGAGAAAAAGGAAGGGGAGACTGAAAAAGAGAACCAAGCCTTGCGGACCGTTTACTTAGCCTTGTTGATGAAAGCGGGGAGCAGAGCCGTGGTCCCCTCCTTAGCCGTGAACACACCCTACTATGGGGAGCAGTCACGGTTCCCATCCTAGAGTGCACCCTGCAACCCGTGCCTCAGCTCACGCAATCAGTGCCTGGCCAGTGCGCTCCAGACAGTCCAGCCCTCATGAGGGCCTCTTCCCTGGCTCATAGATAGCAGCCTTCTCACGCGTTCTCACCTGGTGGAGAGGAAGGGGGCTTCGGAATCTATACAACAACATATAATAATGTGTATAATCTATATATTATCTAGTAATATATATAATAATATATAATCTATACTGCTATACAATATCACGCTACGCGATGCTATACTGTGCTGCCATACTCACCCCACTATGGCGCCCCATCCCACCCCTCGTCACCTGCTGAAGATGGTGCCTGCTGATGCTGTCTAGGGTCACTGCAGAGGTTTAGTTTTCAGCATGCGCTTCCTTAGGGAGGGGAGGGGTGTGAAACACTCTGTCTGTCCATAGTGAGAGCATTTCCTCCTAGTCTCAGCATTCCAGTCATGGATACCGTCTACAAAGAGGGGGAAAGACATGGAAAGAAATGAAGTTAAGTGTGTGAGAGAGAAGGCCAGACAGAGGCCTCAATGTCAGACCAGACACGGGTCTTACAGTGGCTCCTGCTAATGCTGACGGGCGCCTCGGTACAATCCACTTGCTTTGCTCTCCTCTGCACACAGGCTGTGATGTGCTCCCCAGGCCAACGTGGTCCTTCCAGCCCCAGCGATTCACGGGCCTGATCTCTGTGCCCAGAATTTGTCAGGGAGGTGTGCAGACTTTTATAATGCTGTATTATTATTTTTTAAAAAAATTATATATACATATACACACACACACACACATATGTATAGAGAGAAAGAGAGTGTGTGTGTTGGGGAGGTGAGCTACCACGCGCTCCTGGAAGTCAGGATAACCTAAGGTGTCAACTCGCTCCTCCCCGCCATGGGTCGTGGGGACAGAACTCAGGTCGGCAAGCTTGGTGGTAAGCATCCCCCATGATGCCCTATTGCTCTTAGAGAAGAGGAAAGCCTTCGCAAAGAGGGCGGAACTGCTAGGGGAGAGCAAAGACAAATACTTATACTGGGTTCTTTGAGCTGGGTTCCATTCTGTAGCCCAGGCTGGCCTTGGATTTGTGGCAGTCCTCAGCCTCTCAACATGGACATCCTCGTTCTCCACACTTTCTTTGTTCTCAGTCTGAGGTGTGGGAAGAACACTAGCAGAAGTGTTTCTGGTAGAGTTGCGGGTCTCTGCTGAGACACGACCCTGAACTCATCCCTCTGAGTCAACCGTGAGCCCATTTTCAGTGGCTTAAGGGACACAGACCAGTGGGGTCATAGGACAGTAAACCCAACTGCGGAGGACCCCAGTCCACTTCACTCAATGCCATTGTGTTCCCCCGTCCCAATTTGCGTCTCTGTATTTTAATTATTTCTCAGTTATTCCTCTGGGCTCATTTGTCTACTATCTTCCAGGTGCTGCCTGGAGCCCTGTGTCAGCTTAGCCAAGGCTAAGGGGAAAGCGTTCTGTGTTCTCTGGATGCTGCTGGATGTTTTCAGGCAATTCCCTGGTCTCTGTACACAGCTTCTCTTGAGTGCTGTACAATCACCATGAGGACAGACAAACACCAGGTTTCAGACTCCTTAATGGATTTGGGTTTGCTTTTGGTCAAGTGCTGAAAGGAGACAGGCAATAGCTGAGGGTGAAGGTTGCGGCCCTGGACCAGCAGTGTTGTGTCTGGGTCTAGTCAGAGGGATGGTGCCAGGGTCCTTCAGTGAAAGGCCATCCCTCAGGACGGGATGGCTGTGGTGGGGTAGGCTCAGGGGTATAGTGGTCTGTCTGTTTGACCCCACTTCTCCTTTTCTACGGCCTCTGTAAAGACTGACCTAGGCAGAGGCAGATGTGAGGAGTGGAGTGGTGGAGGCCGATATGGAAGGAAGAGTGGTGACGTCAGTGCGAGAAAGCGAGGGCCCTGCAGAACTTGGTTACTGTGTCGAAGCTGGGTACACCCTGTCCAGACCTGGCAGATGAATCAGGGGAGGGGTCTGGGAGGCTTCTGGCCAGGGAAGAAGCTTCTAAAGCAACTTGTCCTGAGTTCTGGAGGGTTTAAGACTGTCCAGAGGTTCTCTGGATGCCATGAGGACCTTTCTGCACTGTGACAATTACAGACACTTTCTGATACGGTCAGATGTTTCCTGGGTCAACACTTACCTGGCCGGGATGCGGTGATACAGCCTGAGCCTCTCTGGACTGTGCAGATGGACTTTTCTTCACTAGGGGTTTTCTCAAAGCATCTGTGAACCTGCACTCCCTACCTTCCCAGCTGCTCAACCATGGGAAGAACAGCTGTTCTCAGCAGAGGCTGTGCCAGGCTGCAATGGCCATCACCGTGAGGCTCCAGCTTCACCTCTCACCCAGAAAAGCCACCATGGGACCTGCAAAGAAAGATTGGTGGAATGCTGGAAGAACCTGTGTAAGAATGTGTATCTCTCGCCATGATGGAGAGATGCCCCTTGGAGAATGACCACCAGCCTGATTTGCCTGGTACTGGTCTGAGTTAGCAGTAGGGACTCATGGGTATTTGGTAGCTGGGCGGTGTGTGTGTGTGTGTGTGTGTGTGTGTGTGTGTGTGTGTGTGTATGAGAGAGAGTGTGTGTGTTGGGGCGTTGAGTTCTCTTCTGGGCAGCCATCATAGGGCTCTGACCACTAACCATCTCACTTTGAGGCATAGAGCCCACTGGGAGCGAGCTGGCCTTTGGAGCAGTGCATGGCTCAGGATTGCTGCCTACTGCTTCTCTTTAGGAGGGCAGAGGCTTGCAAGGGTGATGATGATCAGTACACTCTGAGGGAGAGGTGGGGTGCTTGGTAAAATGCTTCCTTGGTAAAAATGCTTGCCTTTCAAGCACGAAGACAAGAGTTTGATCCACAATATGAATGAAAGGCTGGACATGAAAGGCTTTGTGTAATTCCCCAGAATAAGGAGGTAGAGTCATCCAGATTTCCAGGGTTGCTTGGTCAGCCAGTCTAGTCTGCTTGGAGTCCTGGGACAGCTAAAGTCTCTGTCTTTAAAAATGATTTAGACAATGACTGAGTAAAAATGCCCAAAGTTGACCTCTGGCTTCGACACAGGCACACACATGTATGGACACCTGCAAACACATAACTGTCTGTACAAAGAGAGGACGGTAGGGGGAGAGGAAAAGGAGAGCGAGGGAGGAGGAGAGGAAAATGGTTCTTCTTGGACTTCACTTGGCATCTCATTGGTATGTGGTGAAACCTCAGGCTATTTCTGGGGTACACGGGTCATATGGTGAGCTGGAGGTATGAGAGCTGGGATGCCGCTTGCACGCGTGTCTGAGTGATTGCTGTAGGAAGCCAACTGTCCACCTGCCGGAGCCACAGTGAGTCCTGGCTGCCTCAGCCAGGCTGAAGCTGCACGTGGAGAGCCCGCCCTCAGTTAGTGAGCTG
Source organism: Meriones unguiculatus (assembly GCF_030254825.1). Lineage (NCBI taxonomy): Eukaryota > Metazoa > Chordata > Mammalia > Rodentia > Muridae > Meriones > Meriones unguiculatus. Next base: position 3,786,415 of record NC_083352.1, on the reverse strand, counting down.
CCGCCAGCACTTAAGGACTGGGAACCTTCTCTGTTTTGCCACCACTAATTATGACTTGGGCCATTGCCTCCAGAGTTAGCCTACCCTGCTCATCCCACTAGGACCATATTTGCTGCTCACGTCTTTCACAATCTGTTTATGAGTTTGGTTATCACAAGTAAAAGGTTTCCTAGATCATTTCAGCTTTAACAGAAGAAATATTCTTTGTCTAGAAGACAAATGACTTTTTTTTTCCCCTCACCTTAACTTATGTAGCTGGAGACATACCTGCTTTGACTAGTCTCGTGTATGGGAAGACGCCATCACTTGTAGGAGAGCTCAGGACTTCAAGCATGACAACACAGTAATTTGTCTTTCAAGTGCTGTTTTACTCACACCTGTAGTAACAGGACATGTGCGCTATTTTTCAGCATTGTAATCATGTTCCCTCTTTGATACAAGCAGCCTTATCTCATCTCCTTGTTTACATCACATTCCTATTCCCCTGGAAAGAACAATATTTTCCTCCTGAAAAGTCACATATTCTTGTCTAAGGGTGGCTTGAATGAGTAACAGATGGTCATTTTGGTACATTATCACCCCCTATCCCAGCATCCGGTCAAACCCTAAGACCGCCATCTTTGGAATTTTCTCTGTCCATGAATCTAGGAGTTTGTTACCACCATGGTTTCTTTCATTGGGAGGTGGTGGTGATGGGCAGGGTTGACGACAGGCTCCTGAACAGATTTATTCTCACTTGTCATATGGAACATGCTTGAGCGGACCTGCTTCCTGGAACATGGTTACCCAGGTAGTCACAGGGAAGGGAGCTCAAGCCCTCAGTGTGGCCACATGATCAGTGCCAAGAACAGCACCCAGCTGAGGAATGAATTTATTATTTAGTTCTGATGTTTTGATTTTTGTCTGAGATCATTTCCAAAAAAAAAAAAAAAAAAGGCAGGGGAAGTCACAGGAGCAGAAGCCTGGAGATTTCCTTTATTCGCTTGTAAGCTCCTTGAGTTTGGAAAGGCCAGAAGACAATCTCATCTCTTTGTTTTAAATTTTCATTTTATTTTTATTAATTATAATTTATTCACTTTGTATCCCAGCTGTAGCCCTTCCCCCTCCCAACCCCATCCTCTCACTTCTTCTCCTATGCCCCTCCCCCAGTCCACTGATAGGGGAGATCCTCCTCCCCTTCCATCTGACCCTAGTCTATCAGGTCTTACCAAGGCTGGCTGGATTGTCTTCCTCTGTATCCTGGTAAGGCTGCCCATCCCCCCTCAGGGGGAGGCGATCAAAGAGCCAGTCCGTGAGTTCATGTCAGAGACAGTCCCTTTTCCTATTACTGGGGAACCCTCTTGGACACTGAATTGCCATGGGCTACATCTGTGCAAGGGTTCTAGGTTATTTCCATAAATGGTCCTTGGCTGGAGTATCAGTCTCACAAAAGACCCCTGTGCCCAGATTTTTTGGTTCGGTTGCTCTCCTTGTGGAGCTCCTGTCCTCTCCAGATCTTTCTGTCTTCCCCTTCTTTTGTAAGATTCCCTGCACTCTGCCCAAAGTTTGGCTATGAGTCTCAGCATATGTTTTGATACCCTGCTGGGTAGACTCTTTCAGAGGCCCTTTGTGGTAAGCTCCTGTCCTGTTACCTGTTTTCTCCTTCTGATGGTCATCCTGCTTGCCTTTCTGAATGAAGATTGAGCATCTTACCCAGGGTCCTCCTTCTTGATTAGCTTCTTTAGGTGGTGTACAGATTTTAGTCTGATTATCCTATATTATATGTCTAATATTATAAGTGAGTATATACCATGTGTGTCTTTCTGCTTCTGGGATTTCTCTCAGGATGATCTTTTCTAGTTCCCACCATTTGCCTGCAAATTTCATGATTTTCTTGTTTTTAAGCCGAGTGGTATTCCATTGTGTAAATGTGCCACAATTTCTGTATCCATTCCTCAACTGAGGGGCGTCTGGGTTGTTTCTAGCTTCTGGCTATTACAAATAAAGCTGCTACGAACATGGTTGAGCAAATGTCCTTGTTGTGTACTTGAGCCTCTTTTGGATATATGCCTAGGAGTGGTATAGCTGGATCTTGAGGTAGCACTATTCCTAATTGTCTGAGAAAGCACCAGATTGATTTCCAAGTGGTTGTACAAGTTTACATTCCCACCATCAGTGGAGGAGGGTTCCTCTTTCTCCACATCCTCTCCTACAGACCATGTACCTCCCTTTCCACAAGTTATTGAGGCTCTTCCATGAGTTAGGAGGTAATTGTGAAATGCTTTAAAAACTCAAAAACAACCAGCCATGGTGGGTAAATATCTGTAAGCCCAGCCTGTAGGAATCTGAGGTAGGAGAATTGGGAATTCAAGGCTAGCCCGAGCTACTACATCTTTTGTCTAAAAATGTAAAGCAAAAAAGAATCTGGGTGGGAGGATGTGTTCCTCCAGTCCTTGCACTTGGAGGCTGAGGCAAGACCATCATGAGTTTGAGGCTAGCCTGGGTTACATATTGACTGTGAAGCCAACTGAGCTACATGGGAAGACCTTGTCTCAAAACAACAAAACAAACCCAAATCAATTAACCAATACAATTTAAAAGCAAGCAACCAAAATGTCACTTTTCTTTCTTTTTTTTTTTTTTTTTTTCAATGCAGTTTATTCAGGAACCTTGAACAATCATCTGACCCTGGGGAAAGCCAGTGCACAGCTTAAATAGCCTCTGGGTAGCCAACCTCAGCATGCCACGTGGGCAATGCAGATAGGTCCACATACATGGAAGCAAGCCAGATCCTCAGCCTTAGCCAAATGTGGAGTTTTATATTAGAAGTAAATTGGGACTTTGTACCGATGTTCATTTAGGTGTCATCCACCCAAAGAGCATCAGACCCATCCGATACCTTTTTCTCAGAGGCGGGACCTGGGGCATCAACACGCATGCAATCAGACATGCTCTTCTCTGGGTCCAAAGCGGCTGACCCTGAGTGCAGTGCTTAGCCTCGCATCCTGAGCATATCATTTTAGCTTTTTATGGTATCCAACCATGCTTGGGGAGAATGTCCTGCTTCAATGGCTGTAAAGGCCTGAATGATCATGGCTGCATTATGCTGTTAAGAGACTCTAATCTTGCATATATACCACAGGCAAACCAAGGAGACCAACACCAGAAAGCCTGCTAACGCTCCCATGCCCGCCCATTCCTTCAGATGATTCATGGCTGCAGCAATCCATGATGATAATCCTGTGGCTAGTCCTGCGTCCACCAAAATGTCACTTTTCAATGGTAAAATCCAGTAATTAACCAAGCATGTCCTGTAACAACGGTGTTTGTCTGCAACACTGTAATTTAGACTCTCGGTGTTGTCAGAGAGGTTTGCACAATGGGGACTTCAAGAGAAAACCCACAAGTGTGCATACGCTGTCACTGAAGACATTTCTAACCTGTCACTGTGGAGCACTGGGACAGACTCATGCAGGCACTTGAATAATATGGTCCCACGCCTCCATGTGTGTTTACACATTGAACAAAAACATGTTACGGGGCAATAAGTTTTGTTTTTAAAAAAAAAATCTTCACATTTTGATACAGGCAATTTGTCTTCTCATTTGTTTATTGTAGCGCTGGTTTTTAAAACCCTCCTTTATTTGGGGTGTTTAGGCCTCTGCCTTCCTTCCAAGCCCCTAACCCTACAAAGTAGAGTGAAGGTTGGTGGGGACAGGGAGTACCTTTGCTTCTCTGTTTGGGGTTGCTGGGTCTTTGGGGATATACCGGTCTCCATCAACAGCAAACACAGCTAGCACTCTCCTCCCGGCCGCTGCACCCCGGAAGCATTTCTCTCCATTTTTCTGCTCCAAACCACAGCATAGGTCTCCAGGGTCTCTCCAAACTACTGCACACCACAGGCCAACACCACATGCCACACCTTGTCTTTCTAGGCTCTCAGATTTACATCGTGCCCCTCTCCGTTCACAGGAGGCACGAGGCAGGCCTTTACCAGCTGGCAAAAGCCACGCCCGCATGAGACAGTTAACAGCTGTGAACAGCCTGAAGCTCAACCTAAGATCCCACACTTGGGATTAAAACAAAATCATATTCATGTAATATAACTGAGTTTACAAAGAAACCAAAACTTCCATTACAGCCCATTTTAAAATGACTGAAATTGCCTTTCCCCCTCTTTGGCTGAAGGTTGGGGCTGATCTTTCTTGAGACATCTTCAGTGTGTTTTTTTAGTCTTTAAATAACCTTTTATTTGTGTGTGTGTGTTGTTACAGATATTCATGTAATTTTTACAGAAAAGATGAAAAATGCCCATGTCCACAATAAGAAATAACCAACCCATCATTTTATCAGCGTTAAAGGGACGCGTCTCCAAGTTATAAACCAAGAATGTTTCAAGTGTCAAGTTACATAATGGCATTCACGTGTAGTAGCAATCACACACACACACCCACACACCCCTAAGGAATGTATCTATGCATGTAGATAAAATAACAAAAAGATAGTAAGAATATATTGAAATTTTTAGTCCTCGGAGGAGGCAGACTGGAGATAGAGGGGAGGAGGACCTCACATATCCCTATGTGGGAGAAGTATTCACCCCATTTTATTACAGTGTTTTTTCATCTTATTATATTATCTTGTTATATGTAGCTAAGGCTGGCCTTAAGCTTGTGCTCCTGTTTCACCCTCTCAAGTCCTGGGGTTTCCAGTGGGTGCCACTTGTGGCCACTATTCTGAGTAGTCCGTCTTCGGGAGGAGGCTGGTGGGAAGCTATGTCGGGGCTTGTGCATTGATCTGAAGCATGTGGGCTAAGCATCACAAGCTTTTAGGAAGGGGAATGAAGGACTGTGTTGGAGTTTCTGAGACAGGTGGAGTAAGGAGGGCAGGGAGACATGAGGTTGTAAGAGAAAGCAGGATGTAACTGGTCTTGTAGTTCACCGGAGGACAGTGCCACAGGCAAAGGATGGGATGGCGAGGGCTGCAGACATGCCGAAGGGCTGGTAAGATGCAACCCCTGTGGGCTCAAGGCACACAGAAGAAAGCACCTAAGGAAATCCACAAGGCTCCATGGCTGAAGGGAGGCACGACCGCCAGGAGTGCGGACAGTCTAACACACTCTCACGTGTTAGAAACTTGGTTATTATATTTGTGACTGGAACAGATCTAAATGTCAAGAGCTGGTATGTGGTTTAAGCTGTCAAGATTTTAGACTGTGGGTTCTTGGAAGTGTGATTTAAAATGCCACAATACAGTACATGCTGCAAATTAAGCTTATTGATTTGGTATTGTCGAAAAGCTTAGCACTTTAAACCTAGGCAGAGGGAATGAGAGGCTCGCTGGCAGGGGTGGTGTGACGGTGTGACTTTCTCGCTGTGAGCCATACCAGTTAGCTGGGGCACGGGGGTCTTGAGAGTAGCTTGCTGGGTGCATGCCCACACCTGCCATCCCCACCATAGCCCTGTCTGTTGTGATGCATGTGACCCCCTGAGGACACACACCGACCCTCTCATTTGTCCTCTGTGACGTTTACAGATAGAAGTAAGGCTGATTTGTCTTTGACTCAGAAAAAAGGGACCGAGAAGGACAAAAGGGAAGCCCCAGGGAAGATGAGTGAGGACTGGCCAAGCAGGGGGGTGTGGGAATGTATTTATTGCTTCCTCGGGGTACTCCCGGCTTCAGACTAACACAGCTGTCTTTTAAAAACAAGGGGGGTGGCGGTAGGGGTGGGGGTGGAGGAGGTGTGTTAGAGAAACTGGTGAGAATGTTTGTGTTTTTCATTATGTTTGTGTTGGTTATGGCTCACACTTTCTGTTATTTACTTAGCTGGGACAATATTATAAAGTATTTTCTACAGATTAATATAACACAAAGATGCTCCAGATGCACAGTGGTCAAGAAGAAGGCCAGGCTCCATGTCTTTAAAAGGGGAGAGCATTCGTGCTTGCTGGAAGGCTGGTATTTTTACAGTGGGAAGAATGGATGTATCTGTTGTGCTTACTCCATTTGTTTGTGTGAAGCATGTGTAGATGTGGAGGGGAAGGGCGAGAAGGCTGGTGTCCACTCATGCCATCGCTGAGACCAAGAGCTCCGAAGGCTCTAAAACCTTCCTACTGCCCGCTGGTCGCATACCTACTGGTCCATCAGCCAGGTCTGTCTCAGGAACTCTCATCCTAAGGTGGTAGTGGGGAGCCCAGAAGTTCTGGAAGCCAAAGCATCCAGCACTTACTGCCAGAGCACAGTTCTTCCCAGCTTCAAGGTGTTTTTTTTTTTAATTTTTGAGACAAAATACATCTCAGTCTGTCCTCACACTTGCCACATGGTTGGGATGACCTTGACTCCCGGTGTGTGACCTTCCTCCCCTGAGGTAATGGGCATGAACCACCATGCTGGTTTATGCAGAGCTGGGGATTGAACCCAGGGCATCAGGCATGCCAGACAAGCAGCTTTCAGCTGAGCCACATCCTTAGACAGATTTGCTCTGGCCCTTGAAGGGTGTCAAGGTCACATCACACTTATTTCAAGCTTCTGTGCAAATCTACTAATGCCAATACATGTAGTACAAGCAGGTGAACATACATATGTTAATTACATATTAAACTATAAAAGCGATTGACGCCGAGGTTCCAAACAGACATCCTTAAAAATAAGCTAAAATCAATCTGACAAACCCAAGGCTCTAGCCCAGAGTTTCCATAGCTGACGTTCCTGATAAACGGTCGGTGGGTGGAGCCATCATTCAATTCACAAGACCTTTCATTTTAGCTACAAATTACACATGTTCAAGCTAATTATCCATATAGCCTTTTCTTCTCTTCATAATTCTCCGTTGTTGGTTACTAATTTTTCATCTGAGGAATCAAAATAACAGCACTACTCATTCGTGCCAAATTCCTCCTTAAAACAAATGGTTTTGTGCGATCACCTTGGACAACTGTAATGTCTTTGCTCTTTGCACTCTTTCCAAATAAACACAGGAAGTGTCCTGTGTTTGAGAATTGACTATGAAACCCTCTTAGGATGTTCTCTTTGGCTATCAGCTGTTCAATATCTAACTGTTAATCTTTCCTAAGAAAAACAAGACTTTCTTTTTGGAGGTTTGAAATATTAAAAATAAGAACACAGAGCATTCTAAATGGGTAAGCAGTCCTGATAAATTCTTGATTTTCCTGAATCCTACTGTGCCTGCTGGGAAAAGGCAGGACAAGGGAGAAGCATGGCCACCCACTCAGGACACTGCAGTTCCCACTCTGCAAACACTTCCTGGGAGGAGTGTGCTTTCTCCAGGAGGTGACCCTGTTCAGCGCACTAGTTTTCAGAAAGCACATGTCTCATGGGGGAGACACCCCCGCTTGGCCAAAGCATGAAGAAGAAGCCAAGCTCTGTTTAAAATTCGGACCCTTTGACCTAAGGACCTGAAGTTCTTTCTCTAAGGATTGGGATGTGGGTCCTGTGATTGTGTGAACACGGCAGTTGCAGACTAGTTTTCAGGAAGTAGGACTGCAATCCCTGTCAGCAAGGACCAAATCACAAGTGCTTTGTTAAAAAAGGAGGTCTGTCCCAGTCTGTTGGCTGTCATTTTGTTCTGATGACAGTGTCCTTTCCTTTACACCCTATATCTGACAAAGAGTTAATATCCAGAATATATAAAGAACTCAAGAAGTTAAACAGCAATAAATCAAGTAATCCAATTAAAAATTGGGGTACAGAGCTAAACAGAATTCTCAAAAGAGGATTATTGAATGGCAGAGAAACACTTAAAGAAATGCTCAATGTCCTTAATCATCAGGGAAAGGCAAATCAAAATGACCCTGAGATTTCACCTTACACCTATCAGAATGGCTAAGATCAAAAACCCAAGTGATAACACATGCTGAGGAGGATGTGGAGAAAGAGGAACCCTCCTCTATTGATGGGAATATAAACTTGTACAACCACTTTGGAAGTCAATCTGATGCTTTCTCAGACAATTACAAATAGCACTACCTCAAGATCCAGCTATACCACTCCTAGGCATATATCCAAAATATGCTCAAGTACACAAGGACATTTGCTCAGGCATATTTGTAGCAGCTTTATTTGTAATAGCCAGGAGCTGGAAACAGCCCAGATGTCCCTCAATGGACGAATGGATACAAAAATTGTGGTACATTTACACAATGGAATACCATTCAGCAATTAAAAACAAGGAAATAATGAAATTTTTAGACAAATGGTAGGAACTAGAAAAGATCATCCTGAGTGAGAAATCCCAGTAGAAAGACACATGGTATATACTCACTGATAAGTGGGTGCTAGACCTATAAGATAGGATAACATACTAAAATATGTATACTTAAAGAAGCTAATCAAGAAAGAGGATCCTGGGTAAGATGCTCAATCCTCTTTCAGAAAGGCAAACAGGACAGAAATTGGAAGAGAGTGAAAACAAGGAACAAGACAGGAGCATACCAAAGAGGACCTCTGAAAGAGTCTACCTAGCAGGGTATTGAAGCAGATGCTGTGACTCATAGCCAAACTTTGGGCAGAATGGAGGGAATCTTATGAAAGAGGGGGAAGATAGATCTGGAAGGAACAGGAGCTCCACAAGGAGACAAAACAAAAAAATCTGGGCACAGGGGTATTTTTTGAGACTGATACTCCAAAGAACCATTCATGGAGATAAGCTAGAATCCTTGCAGAGATGTAGCCCAGGGCAGCTCAGTGTCCAACTGGGTTCCCTAGTAAGAGGAACAAGGACTGTCTCTGACATGAACTCATGGCTTTTTGATCACCTCCCCCTAGGGTGGAACAGCCTTACCAGGATACAGAGGAAGACAATGCAGCCAGTCCTGATGAGACCTGATAGGTTAGGTTCTGAGGGAAGGGGAGGAGGACCGGAGGAGGACCTCCCCTATCACTGGACTGGGGAACTGGCATGGGAGGAGAAGAGGGAGGAAGGGAGGGCAGGTTTGGCACGGAATCAGGGAGGGGGCTACCTGCTAGGATACCAAGTGAATAAATTCCAATAAAACAAACTTAAAAAAGGAGGTCTGTGTGTTTATGGTGACGATACATCCCCTGTTGTCTGAAAAATGATTGACTTTCTTGTGATGCAGAACTTGCAGAGAACAAGAGCAAGGCTGATGGAGAAGCACAGTGGTGCTGTGCCCATACACCCTGAGGTTTCATAAGGAAGCCAGTCTGTGGGGGTGATTCCTCACTGTTTCCAGGGCTGTAGAATTCTGTATCAAATGACGAGGCAGTGCCTTAGCATGCCATCTGGAATGAAGATACACTTTTGGTTGGAAAGCGCAGGAGACAGGTGCATTTCCCGGGGGCTTTGTCAACCGCGTGGACTGATGCCATGGTCTGATGCGAATGTCAGCTTAAACTATGGAAGCTTCTACTCTGGAGGCCTGGAACCAAGCCAGAGTCAAGCTCCAGGCCCCAAGGGATGCTGGAGGCCTGCGTGGTACAAACAATATTCAAGCCTTCACACTCTGCAAGATCGTGCTTACCAGTTCATCAACTAAATTAGCCTGTTTTCTTCCAGGCCGTGAAGACAAAGGTTCCGTGTCAGGGAATAGAGTATTCTCCAAGTGTGTTCTTAGCAAGATAGCAGAAGCCACGGAAATGGAGGCTCATAGTTACTTTGGAAAAACTTAATTGAGTAAGGAAAATATCTTAAATTAGACAGTGGTCTTTTAAACTGTCAAAGACTATTCACTAGGCTCACCCAAAAGTCAAACTCCACATTGAAAGAGATCACCATGCCAAAACACCAAAGACAAGCTGGAAATAAATGCTGAAACACAATGGGCTGGAGTTGTTGTTTATAATGTTGCTTTTGCTAACAACAAAGCACCACAAGAGAAGAATAGACAAACGATATAAGCAACATAAAATAAAAAGTGAAAATGCATGCTATAAACCTTCAAAGCCTCATGAAATCAAAGTCAAGGTAAATGGCACATTTTGAGCTGGAAAGGTAAGAAGAGATTGCCGTGTTTGATTTTCTCAACTAGGGGCTTGGGGCAATAAACACTCCATATATTCTATATAGACACACAAGTTAGTATTGGCCTTTTCTATTATAATTTCAAGTGTTCGTAACTCTGAATCATCCTAGCCACTCCAATCCCAAGGACTAGCCTTAAACCCTCTTCACCGTATCAGGGATAAGGAGGTATAAATAAAACAATCATCTGTGATGGTAAAGAGAATCAATCCCAGTGTCTGTTACTGAATGATTATAAAAATATATATTTATGTACTTTATAGTTAGTCATATAAGACACAGCCTCATTCTCTAACATGAAAACGTTTTAAGATGACTGTTTCAGGGTCATTTGTTTTCAAAGCTCTAAGATCCTCTTTTGGAAGAAAACAGGAAACAAACTAGGAACCTACCACAGAGGGCCTCTGAAAGCCTCTGCCCTGCAGACTATCAAAGTAGATGCTGAGCCTGATGGCCAACTGTTGGGCAGAGTGAATGGAATTTTATGTAAGAAGTGGGAAATAGCAAGAGCTGGAGAGGACAGGGTCTCCACAAGGAAAGCAACAGAACAAGAAAATTTGAACACAGGGAACTTCCCAGAGACTCATATTCCAACCAAGGACTATTCATGGAGATAACCTAGAACCCCTGCACAGATGTAGCCCATGGCAGTTCAGTGTCCAAGTGGGTTACATAGTAATGGGAAGAGGGACTGCTTCTGACATAATCTGATTGGCCTGCTCTTTGATCACCTCCCCCTGAGGGGGGAGCAGCCTTACCAGTTTACAGTAGAGGACAATGCAGCCACTTTTGATGAGAACTGATAGACTAAGATCAGAAAGGAGAGGAGAACCTCCCCTATCAGTGGACTTGGGGAGTGGCATGCATGCAGAAAGGGGAAGGAGAGTGGGATTGGGAGGGGAGGAGGGAGGGGCTTATGGGGGGATACAAAATGAATAAAGTGTAATTAACAAAAAATTTAAAAAAAAGAAGAGAAAAAAAAAGATCCTCTTTTGGGCTGGAGAGATGGCTCAACAGGTAAAGGTACTCACCACCAAGTCTGATGACCGGAATTTCATACATACATAGACATGTATACAAACGTAATATGAATGCACATACATGCTCACACAAATACCGTACATACCCATGCATACACACAGTCATTCACACATTCCATATACACACACATAACATATACACACATACACAAAATAAATGTAGGAAATGAAAGAGCCTATCTTTTTGCTAGAGGCCTGTAATTCCAGCCCTTGGGAAACTGAAGTAGTTATGGGACATTATCCCAAATGCCAGAGGACTGGTGATGCAGCACAGTAGTAGCTCACTTGCCTCATATGCACAGGGCCTGGGTTCAATCCCATCTCCTGTGTACACTGCACTCATCAAATGATCCTGGATGGCATTTTGTGGGACCTTGAGCATGAGAGGTGGATTTATGCTGAGGACTGAGGAGGTTTGCTATTCGCTTATTTATTTTGAGACAGGGTCTCAATTATGAAGCTCTGGGTAGCCTGGGGCTTGCTATGTAAATCGGGCTGGTTTTGAACTTTGAGATTTGCTCACCTCTGCTGCTATAGCTGAAGTAAGGTAGATTTTACTCTCTTAAAGTTTCACATTTCTTAGAGGCTGGAGGGATGGCTCCGAAGTGGAGAATGCTTGTTCTCTTGCAGGGGACCTCAGTTTGGTTCTCGGCACCCACACATGGCATCTCACCATTGCCTGTAACTTCAGCTCTCAGTTATCCCTCTTTGGGCTTCTGCAGGAACCACACATGTAGTACATATGCACAGAAACACATAATGGACAAATGGCATTTCTTTCTCTTCCAATGCCATGCTACCTTTTCTAAAGAGAAAAAAATATTGCTATTTAAAGAAAGAGCAGGAGGAGGAAGAAGATGGCAACAATGAAGAAAAAGGAGAAGGAGGAGGGGGAGGAAGAGAAGAAGACAAAGAAGAAGATGAAGAAGACCATGACAACAAAAACAAGCCAAGTTCCTCTGACAACACCAGAATTATTTTTGGATATGTCATCATGGCTGATTTTCTGACCTATCATATGGGCACTGTTGGTATAATGTTCTTTTGGAATGTATACACCTTACCCTTGTTCATACAAATGCTGATTTCTCTCCCCCACTCTCTGGTTTCAATCCGGACATTGCATTGTGATATTTATTCTAAGCATCACCTGTCTCAACTTTGTGTAAACATGACAAAATAAAGCAACCATCCACAATGTTGAGCAAGGGAAAGGAAGCAGAAAGAGAGGGAGGAGCCAGAGGACAGGAAGGTGTGGGAGGCAGAGGAGGAGGAGAGAGAGCTGGAAGAGCAGAACTAGAGGGAGATGGCCTGGACCTAATATATCACTAAAAGCAAGTATAATGTAGGAAATCTGAATGTTAGGAAACTATGAGGGCTTGGAGGTTTAGGATGGAGTATCTATTGTCCAACATTGTGAGCTAGATTAAGTGAATAAATCTCAGTCTCAAAGTGGTGATTTGGTTTTACAGCTGTTAGGACTAACAGCAGCATTACTAAAAGATAATTAATGGTAAATTTTAACAGAACTTAACAGCAGCTTTAATAAAAGATAAACCAATAGTAAATGTTAATCGTCACCTACAACAGGGCTCCTTGGAAATGTGTGGCCTCTTGTTTAGTGTTCTTCTCTTCCTCTAGGTCTTGAAGGACAGCCAGACTCTACTAATCCTAGGGGCCAAATTTCTCTGCTTATCACTGATCATTCCCAAAGCTTCAGAGTCATAGATTCTAAAAGGCAGAGGTGGTTGAAGATGCTGGTTTTGGTGCTTGGTAAATACCAGTCAATGACTGGCTATACTGGTCAGTGTTTGAGTCTGCCTCTTGCCTCAGTTTCTGGAGTGTTGGGATTGCAGGCCTAGGCCACCATGTTAAACTTCAGGCATACTTGGAGTAAGTCTTGTCAGGACCCCGTCATGGGTTCCAGCTTTCCTTCTCTTTGTCCTGGCTCTTCTCCAGTAGGCCCTCATCCCCTCTCCTCTCTATCTTGTCTTAGAACCCTTCCTTCACTTATTTAAGAATGTCTGTGATTGGAGGTTGTGGGAACAATCATTTAAATTCTTCCCGGTGAGGCCAAGTGACTGTTAATAGCTCAAAATGTTACTCCTTTCTGAAGTGTGTGCATAGGGCTAAATCAAACAATCAATTATTTAACAGATTTTAAAAGCAAATACATTAATTTCCGGTGGTGATAATGCTGCGATCATTGAACTAGTGGCAGAATTTACTCGTGGGCTGTGAGGAAGAGTACGAGAGCTGCCTCTGAAATTAGCATTTAACATACTCAGGTCTCTGGGCTTTGCACTGGTGAATTTTGCATTGAATTGGTATGAATTATGAGGCCCCTTTTGATATGCAGGCACAGCTGGTTTTTAAACTTTTATATCTTAAGTTAATGTATGATATTTCCTTTTTAGGCTATGAATTCTAGTGCATGCATACACGTGTGTACCCTTTGCCTCTGTCGGTATGTAGAACAGTAACACCCCATCAGCTCACGACCTCCGTGGCCACAGTCACAGCCACCCACACCCTGGTGTCTGCTGAGCTGCCACGCGGGACTGCTGGGTGACTTTTCCTTTTCCTCCTGAAGGGGGAATGCGGCACAGGCAGGCTGGCCTCTGACCAGCAGCGCTCTAAGGTGTGGGAACCCGGGACCTTGTCTTTCGCTGGAGAGTTCTGGGGACACCCTCCATGGCGGTGGCTGGGAGCGGACACACCACGCATACTTGTGTCCACACTTCTATGCAAGACAAGTTTTCATTTCTCTGGACTCAATAACCAGGAGACGGGGTACTGGGCCTTATACTGGGTGTATATTTTGAGTTCTTAAGAAATTGTTTTATAAACGTTGGTTGGATGGCAAGAGACTGTTCCTCACCACAGTTCTGACAAGAATGAAGACGCAGGCTGTCACCTTTCCCCAAGAGGAGCACATGTCCATCCACGTGGCCAGAGAGTGTCTGGTTCAGAGTGGGTGGCCTGGCCTCATTCACTCCGGGCTGTTGTCTGTCTGCTGACATGTTTCAGACATGGTTTGACCTTCCTCTTTCTCTGACTGTCTCTCAGGAGGAAGGGCCATTTTTCTAGAAAAGCGGTTCAAAGCTGCCCTGTTCCATGTCACTCCTCTACATGGACAGCAATGGTAAGTGTAAACATGGTTGCCGATGACAGCCCCAGCTCCTGGTTGGGCCCGTGACCTTTCCATCCCCTGGGACTTGTTCACGTGTGTTTTCTGGGCTCCTGCCAACCCTATTTACACCACACAGAGGAGAGCAGAGACAAACAAACACATGGTGCCTGATTCCTGGGGGTAATGTGAGTGTTTATGTAAAAGATTATTTCCTCCATTTTTCACTCTGGTTTTCAGTGGAAAATCAATAACCGTGTTGTGACTTGCACTGGCATTAGCCACCCTCTGTGGAAAATTGTATATTCAGAACAATACGTTGGCTTTAAATTTAAAAATACCAATTGAAGTCGTAGCATGCGGGAAGCACCATGCTTGCCTCCTGGGCTGAAAGGGCAAAGGGACAGGCAGCCTGTGACCAGTGTTGCCCTTCAGAGGGGAGACAGGACACAGGGCAAGCCAGCAGTGCAGCAACACAAGAATGGCTGCACGGTGATACGAATAAAACAAAGCAAAACTGGTGCAGTTCCCAAGCCATCTTCCTGCAGACGTCAGGGCCCCGCTGCCTGACCGGGGCAGCCGAGCCTCTTCTGTGATCCCGAAGCCTACGATGTTCACCCACAGTGGAGACCCGGAGACAAGAGTCTGAAAAGTGCTGCCAACCCCAGAGATTCCCAGAGAAATTCCCCGAAGATTAATATTTTTTTCAAAACTTGCTTGTCTGTGCATGTGTGTGTGCATGTATGTGTGTACGCATGTGCTTGTGTGTGCATGTGTGTGTACATGTATGTGTACGCATGTGCTTGTGTGTGCATGTGTGTGTGCATGTATGTGTACGCATGTGCTTGTGTGTGCATGCACACACACTACGTGTGAGTAGGGACACAGGTGTGTCACGCTGCATGTGTGGGAGTCAGAGGGCAATCTTTGGGAATCAGCTCTCTCCCTCCACGCTGGGTTCCAGGGATTGAATTTGGGACATTGTGAAAGCACGTTAGTCTGCTGTGCAGTCCTGCCAGCTCATCATCTTCTTAGGTTATGTTTACCCCATAATAGTAAAACACACTAGAAGAGCAGGAACATCTGAGTTTGTCTCTGTCATGTTGGTTATATTGATTATGCTTGTACGTTTTCTGACAGACTTCTTGACACATGAGCTAGCCTGGGTGTTCTGCTCACTGAACCTTGGTCCTTCTGTTCTCCTGCAGGGCTGCAATTGAAATTTACTTGGTCAGGGGTGCTGGGATTAGAGAATTTAATGAATTGCAGAAGTACCCTATTAAGGAACAGGGATCATTCTTATAAACCATGAATTAATTTTTATGTATTAGGTCCAAAGAGCTTAAGTAAAATACAGCTGATATTTCATAAGTGATTTCAGCCCTCTTTAATAGTACAAGTCTCTGGTGTGTAATATTTAGGTAATGATTATCATAAAACAGACATCTTTTGAGGGCAATTAACTGCTCTCGGTAATTCTCTGTGAGGGAGCTGGGAGGAAGATGTCATCACATCGGACTTTATTTATCTCATAACACTCATGGTATTTGGGAGCGTGGTTATCTCCCTGTGGAGGAGTGTGTTTCTGAAGGGTCCGGTGCTGGCTTCATCACCAAATCTTCTCATATGTGAGCAGGGGCACAGGCCGGCCTTCGAGCCTAGGCTGTGGCACACAGCAGGGGAAGCCATAGCCCTTCACGGGGAAAGTGTGGGGTTAGGAAATGCCAAGGGAGCAAAGAGGATGCCAGACTTCAGGGGAACCGGCTACGTCCAGGAAGTGATGAGCATGTTTCAAGATATCCAGGCTTGGCAGCTGTTTTGTCAGGGCCCTGAGCACCTCACCCCAATTCTTCACATTTCAGGACCAATAGACAGAGAGGATTTACTAGCTGGCTTCCTTGTTGCTATGGCAACATACCTGAGGGAAAAAGTAACTTAAGGGAAGAAGGGCTGGTTTTAGTTCACTACTTTCAGGGACAGTCCTCCATGATGGGGATGGCATGGTGACAGAAGCGTGAGGCAGCCAGACAGGAAGCAGAGAGAGATTTAAGGTATAACTCAAGTCAGTGCTGTCTGAACCCCCAACCCAGCGTCTGCTACGTGAAAAAGCAAATAATAAGCAGCTGAAAATGGTGACGTGAAACAGCTACAGCAGACACTGCTGCTTGTCCCCGTAGCTCCTGTCCTCTTCCCAGCTGGTCCCATCGCTCTGCTGTCCTGTGCCCCTGAGGCCTACCCTACTCTGGGGGTAGATCCCGGTGCAAGACCACTCCTGCTGGTGGGTGGGCCCTCACAGGAGGGCCATGGCATGGCTTGTGTCTGAGGACAGTGGCCAGCCACCAGAGCGAGGGGGAAGAACTCAGAGCTAGGGATGGAGAGTTAACCTTGCCTCATAGCCGGGCTTCCTCCTGGGCTGTGCAGTGGGCACCCGTGGCTCAGCACAGGCAGTGAGCTGCATCTACCTCTCGCACAGGCATCCTGTGGCATCGCTTCCTGCTACAGTCGTAGTGACCACGTATGACCTGCTTTAAAGCAGCCAATGAGGTAAAGCAATAAGCTTCACTTTAGAGAATGTTGGATCACAGCCAAATAACTCACCTGTGGACCACGGTTTGTATTTACCACCAGTCAGCAGCTTTTTACCCACCCTCATGGAGGTTTGACTATCTCCGTTTGGACACAGCGGGAGTCTCTGGCACCGTGTCTGAATACCCACTGTGCTAACTTGGCTTATCCTGAAACTGTTGTTGGAATGCTGGAATATTCGGGATCCTGGACATGGGGGTCCCTGACAGTGATTGAGGCTAATGGCTCTGTGAAATTTTTAGGAAGGAACTCTAATCATTGAATGGTAAGCGAGGCTGTCCCAGAAACAATTGACACCTCCTTTATGGAAAGATGAACACTAAAAGCTGGGCACGGTGGTATACATCTGTCACCCCAGAACCCAGGAGGCTAAGGCAGGAGGATTGCCGTGAGTTCAACGCCAGCTTGCACTGTGAGACTGTGCCTCAAACAGCAAAGAGCAAAACAAAGACCCATGAAGGGCAGGTAACAAATGTGTTCATAGGAAACTTGTACATGCAATGACACCTGTCACTGCACACTTGCTCAGAACTTGGGGACGAGACCCGGGAGGGTTCTGATCACTTATGCCAAGTGCTACTTATACCTGGAGAGCGTAGTGGGATTGTGTGGTGACTTTCCCCAAATCGGCTCTGTGTGGTCTGCACCTGTCCTGTCACTGCTCAGACCACCCCACCTCACTCCTGTTCCATGGGGTACTCATGGCTACCAGCCACCTCCTGAGGGCAGCTGGCCCCAGGCTGGCTGTGGGAATAAGACTGGGTCATGCCTTCCAGAGGACTGTGTGGGGCTTCTGGGAGACGCAGTCCTGTCTTGTGGCCACACCTGACATTGTGCCACCAGCTGTGGTGACTGGACAGTCCTCGATGCCATCTGTCCTCTGTTGTCAGGCCGTGCTGACTGTCCTGCAGGGTTGAATTCTCTAGCCCAAATCCCAGGCTCTCCTTCCTCCTACCTCCACAGGGCTTGGCAGGGGGCTGGAGCACGCCTTACCTTCACCCCTAGTTTTATTCCCCACCACCGCCACCTTTTACTGCCTTTGCTTCTCCCGGTTCCTTCCATGCATAGGTCAGCGACTTTCTCCTTGTCAGTTTCTGCTCCTCTCCGTGGCCCTGATAACAGTCCCAGACCCTGCCTGGCCTTCCCAGGGACACCCCAGGAAGCTGCTCTGTGGAGTTCCCTGGCCTCGGAACCATCTGTTGTCACCACTCGGCCTGACTTGATAGATTATTATTTCCTTGTTGTTTTAATGACTTCTTTGCCAACAGATGTCCCTGAGCCGACTCAAAGGCGAGCGTCGGAATTTCAATATTTTTCTAAGTCTTTGTGAAGTTTTTCCAGGACGCCAAATTCCTTGAGAGGTTCTGTTTTTTCTGATGTCGGGTCTTACTAAACTCCCTCTGGGAAATGATTATCAAATTTTGCTACAGGGTATAAACTTGCGTAATCTTTTCTGAAACTACTCTCCTTGGGTCCAGCTTCTCAGGTACTCTTCCACAGGCATCAGGCCCCTAGCCCTTCACATGGCCCTTTATCACCAGAAACCTTGTTCTTCTGCTTAGCAGAAGCCACAGGGATGAGACAGCTCATTTCTCTCCTCAGGACGCTCTTTCCTGCCTCAGTTTCCCCCCAGGCCTTTAGCTGAGAAGTCCAGCTCTCACTTTGTTGGAAGGTCTATAAGGCAAGCATGTCCTTGCCACATGGAAGTGGAGGCGTGGAGGGGGATTAGCACAAATAATAAACAAGAGAGGGTTGAGACAAGACACCCTAGAAAGTATTAGTCACGGCTTTTCAGTCTTCTCCCAAGGAGCGGCAGCTCTGTATGCAGCTGCTCTCTTGTCTTTATAGCCGTTCCCACGGGACCGAGCGCCTTCCCGGGATGGAGGCTCTTCCCGACACACCTCGGCAGCGAGCTGAGTCAGACTTGCAGGCTGTGCCCCCAGCTGAGGGTGCCCGAGGCAGGGCTGTGGTGGCTTCCCCGAGAGGCTGCTCATGCCCTTCATTTCACAGACCTTGGTTTTGGTTGCTACAGTCTTCCTCCCTGGGTTTTGACTGATGTCTAAAGCTCTCAGACATTTGAACACTTTGTTAGTTTGCTTGTGCTATGGGGAAAAAGGAAAAGAAAACACCACTGTCTAACAATGGGATGTGCTTCCCCAGGGCTGAGGTGCAGACCAGGGTCTGCTGTGGGCACTGGTTGCTCCCGGCCTTCCTCCCGACTCATGTAGGCTTCCTTGTGCTGGCTCTGTTCCTCCACCCTTGTCTTCTCTTAAGGACACTGTTCCTGTAGGTTTGGGCTCCTCCTTCACAGTCTTGTTTTCAATAGAGGGTGATCAGCTGGGAAAGGTTCTGCTCATGCTGTAATAGGAATCTGTACTAGTTAGCTTGAGGGGTTCAGCCACAGGAACAGGCGACAACTGGACTCTGGATATATGGCTGTGGCACAGCAAAGGGTGCTCTCCCTCCCTCAGCTTGCCTGGTTCCCTGTCACTCTTTAGGACAGCTGTTGTCTTGTGATGGCTCATAGGGTCCTGGCAACTCAGTTTTAGAGGCAGCAGGGAAGTGGGGTACGGAGGGGCTCACATTTGACCCAGAAGGTCATATATAGCTTACCTGCTCTGGGTAGAGATGGAACTGGCGGTGTGGCCCTACCTGTCGGCAGAGCCTGGAGCGTGAGCACCGGAGGGTCTTAGAGGAAAGGAGGATAGCATGCTGTGACGATAGGGACACCTCTGCTAGAGGGAGATAATGGTTCCTGGGTCCTTCACGGCACACCATGTGGCCAGCATCATGCCAAGCAGTGCACATACAACATTGAGTGTTCAACATTAACATTTCATGTCTTAATGTTAAATCAACATTTAAAGTGATGGGTTCAACATCTTCATTTTCATGCATACTCAGTTCTGAGTGGTCCCTTCCCCTAGACACGGCTGCACTCTCACCTGCTGTCTCCACCTGTGTTTTCCTCCCTCCAGTATCTCCTTCAACTTTCACATGTCCTTGTCCTGGGCCACCCCCTTAAAGTCTCTTGCCCCTGCTGGTGGGCCTCTGTCTAGTTTCCTGGCCTCTGCCCATGGTCACTTCTATATAAATACTTATGTATAAAATTTAAAACTAATGGTTAAAAAGATAATTTTTACTGATTCCTTAAAACAACCAAAGGGGGAACAATTAGCCTCAAGTGGGAACAAAGCATCCTAGAAGGACAGTAAGGGGGTGGGGTTCAGGGCACAGTACCTGGAATTCTTGAAAAATATACCTATTCTACTTTTCAGTGATGCACGTGTGTGTGTGACTGTTTTCATGCTTGTTTGGTGTCCCTGTGTACTCCTGGGGCTGGAGTCACAGGTGGTTATGAGAGGCCTCACAGCAGGCATAAGAGCGATACATGTTCTTAACCACTGAGCCATTGTTCCAGCCTGCGTTTAGAACTTTGGAGGTAGCTGCAGTCACTCTGAAAAGCAACTCAAGCTCTGGAAAGGGGCAGGAGTTTGGGGACAGCTGGGGGCTGGGACTGTCAGGGAGCAAGTGGCCTGGGAGGAGCTCGCTGGGTGCGAGACAGAAAATGAGCTGCATTCTGCCAGCAGCTCTTCCCTGCCCGTGTGGAAACGCCTTCTGTTACTCCAGTCCTTCAGCAAAGGCCCTTTGAGTGCAGAGAGAGGCATGGGGCTTGCTTTGTGGACTGCCGAGGGCTGTGGCGGGCCACTGCACAGCGCAGCCAGACCTCAGCGCGGCATTGCCCTGCCTCCAAGTGTAAAAAACAAAAACAAAACAAGTGTGTGTGTGTGTGTGTGTGTGTGTGTGTGGAGGGGTTTAAGCAAACCAAAGCCACTGACTCTCCACACCAGTGAGAGGGAAGACCTTGTCGGAGCAGTGTGCCTGACCCCAGCGTGGAAGGCGAGAGTTCGGCCCTTGGAAGCACTCACTAGAGGCCCCAGTTCCATCCCAGCACCACATGGCCACCACCGGCAACTCCAGACCTAGGGATCTGACCCCCTCTTTTGACCTCCTTGGGTACCAGGCACACATACAATGTATGTTTACACGCATGCATACACTCTTATTAATGCACATGAAGCAAGTAACATAAGTCAAATAAAATAAATTAATGGCTTCTTTTTCTCCTCACAGCTTTTTTTTTTTTTTTTTGGCTGTGATAACAGAATCCTTGAGACTGGGTAAGTTACAGAGAACATAAGTTTTCTTCTTACAGTTTCTATGGGAATGAATGGGAGAGGGAGGGAGAAAAAGTGGGAGAAGGAGAGATGGGGAGGAGGAGGGAGAGGGAGACAGAGATGGGGAGGAGGAGGGAGAAGGAGACAGAGATGGAGAGGGAAATACCAGCCCCTGTGAAGCTTTTAGGAGGTGTGGCCACTAGGGGGCAGCACAAAATTCTTGTTTGTTTGTTTGTTTGTTTGTTTGTTTTTCAAGAAAGGGTTTCTCTGTGTGGCCCTGGCTGTCCTGGATTCTTTGTAGACCCGGCTGGCCTTGCACTCATAGAGATCCTCCTGCCTCTGCCTTCCCCGAGTGCTGGGATCACAAGCATGTGCTGCCCTCAGAGCCCAGCTGCACGGACTTTAATGGCCAAATTCTCTTCCCATTCTGGTCCTGGGCAGCGGAGGACTCTCAGCCCCGCACTTCCCAGGCCACTGGCGCCACGGCTCCCTCCTGTGACTCTTGGCTGTTTGGTCCCAAGGAAAGAGGTAAATAACGCAGTGCAGTGACTGAGGAGAGCAGCCTGTCCCTTTGGGCCAGCCACCTCTCCTCAGACGCTGGTGCTGAGCTGGGACCTGGGTTTCCCAAGGACATCCTGGGAGACACATTCACACAATAGCCTGCTGTCTCCCTGCCTTGCTGGGGCTCTCATCCTGTCCCCCCAGCTGTTTGCTCTGGGTCTAGGGTCTTGCTTTGCTTCGGTGTGCTACACTAAAGGCATCCAACACGTTTCCAGCTGCTGTAACTGTCAGTCCTGGGCGAATTTTGTTTTAAAGTGACATTTACCCCTTTTTTTCCAACATCAAGTCAGAAAATTTATTCATTTAATTACAATTAAGCAGATACCGTGGTCTGTCTGTGTCAATGGTTTTATAGAAACAAGTTTTGGTGTCAATATTTTTTTTTTTCTTTGCAAAATTTTTAACTTCAGTGTGGGAAAATGAAAGCGGGAGATGCCGTCAATATTTTAGCTTCTTCCTCTCTAACTTGGCATAGTGACATCAAATGGTACCCACATCAAGGGCAGCCTCAAAGGATGGCTATGCAGAACCCTGCCCTCCTGAGTCCGGTGAGGGGTTCCTAGCCTACACTGCTTTTTAATGATCCAGAACTCACTGATGAAGGGTACCGAGAGGTCATTCTGGGGAGATGAACACTAATCCATCACTGGAGAGAATGATGGGGTTAAGAGCATTCTTGGTAAGGTTGTGTGTACAAAGTAATAAGCTGTCACAGTAGGGTTGATTTAACAGGGGTGAGTGGAAAGGCTCCTCTTGCTGGGTTACACTGGGCCGGTGAACTGGGGTGTTCAAACATGCTTTCCCTGTTTTGTTCTGAGAATAAAATGTTTGGGAATAAATATTATAATCTCCCCAGTGTAAATGCTTAAAGAGTTTGTGAATGAAAACAAAAAAATTAGTCTATAATCTGCAGTCTGAACAGTCATATTCTAAAATGTGCTCAGTGCTGAAGGCATGCCTTCCATCACCTTTAGTGTGTCTTCTTGAAAGAACTGATAAGGGTGTGTGTGCGGGAGGGGGACAGTAAGAGTGGAGAGGAGAGAGAGTAAGAGTGAGAGAGAGAAGAGAGTGAGAAAGAGGAGAGCTGTGTGTGTCTGTGAGGAGGTCAGAGGACAGCCTCCAGGTGTCCCTCCTCACCCTTCCTCCTTGCCTGGGACAGGCTTCTTTGGCATGAGCCAAGCTGGCTGGCTCTTGAGCATCTGACACAGTCCTGTCCCTGTCTCCCGACCATCACAGCCACGTGGGATGACAAGTGTGTGCCACTGTCTGGCTTCTACGTGGGTTCTGGAGATCACAACCCATGTGGCCAAGCAGCTCAGCCCCTGATCCGGCCCCTCGGCTTGGGAGCTGATTTACAGAAAAATCGAGTAGCAGGTGAAGTTCCCAGCCCCACACCCATTCCGCACCCACCACTTCTCCTGTTCAGAGTGCGTGTTCTAGCTGTGTGGATGCTACACGCAGTTATCCGGCGCTGATGCATCATGACTGTGGAGCTTACGTTAGACTCACTTTGCTTACATTCTGAGGGCTCTGATAGATGCTGAATATCCTGTATCCATCACGACTAGACCCACCCTCCTGCCTGAAGGGTCCCCATTATTCACCCACTCATTCTTCCCCCCAGCACCTTGCACCCCGGGCAAATAGCCTTTCCAGTGCCTCCCTAGCTTTCCCCTGTCTAGATTGTGTGGTAGGCAGCACACAGCATTCCGTATCGCTTCTTGCATCCAGCAATGTGCACCAAAACTCCCTCTGTGTCTTTTTGTGGCTTGAAAACTCCTTTCTCTTTTTATTGCTCAATAATGCCCCATTGTCTGTTCCCAGCTCACCTTGTCTGGCCGCTCACTGACTGCAGGGTATCTGGATTTCTTCCACGACTTGGCAATTCTGGAGAAAGTTGCTGCAGTAAGTGGTTCTGCTCAGGTTTTGTGAGGACGTAAGTTTTCATTTAGGTAAATGGCCAGGAGCCCAAAAGTCAGATCAAAGGGTACGAGTGTAATTGGGGCGAGCGAGATGGCTCAGTGGGCAGAGGTGCTGCTTAGCACGCCTGATGACCTGAATTTGATCCCGCACGGTGGGAGAACCGCCCCGGCCTGCTCTTCTCTGGCTTTCACAGGCGTGACTTGAGACATGCTTCTACCTTTGCACACATACACACACAATAAACGAACAAGTGAACATTTTAAAGAGTTTAAACAAATACATATAATTGTTTAAGAAGCTGCCAAACGTCATCCCAAATGCCTGATAATTTTTATCATAGATATGACTCTCACCTCTTTTTGATAGTTAGGTAATGGTAAATTTATGAACTGCCTATTAATTATCTTACCAGTATCTCAAATTTTACAAAAAGATCTTGGGTGGGAAGGAAGCATGAGAATTTAAAGTAAATTTAAGTTTAGTTTAAATTTTTGAGTTCTCAGAAGTGTTCTCAGGGACGCTGGCTGGCCTGTGTTACTGGCACCTTTCTGTTTTGCCTCAGTTTACACAGGTAGGTAAGGAAGCCCAGGACAGTGCACTCCTCAGCATCAAGGCTGAGTCGTTGGGTTACAGCTTGTCTAGACTTCCGGGCTCCAGCCTCAGGTTTTGGTACTTTATCAGTTAGACTCCCCTCTTCCCAAGGGGGGAGTTATCAAAGGTATGTATATGTCTATCTAATGCCCACCTCTAGATCAGAGAGAAGTTGCATTTTGGTCTGATAAAGGCTTATCAGGCAGAGAGAAACAAAGCAACAGGAAATTTGAATGATACGATGAGCTCCTCTTGGAAGGCACTTCCTGCAGACAGGCCACCCTCAGCACACAGGCGTAAAGGAGAGATGTCTGCCCTTGATCACAGGAGTGATGTCTGCCCTGCTGTCAGGGTCCCTGCAGGCTCTGGGTGGCCAGTGCCTACTGGTCTGGGCAGGTAATGGACTGTGAGCTCACTAAGGGGAAAAGGAGACTGCACATTCACCCCAGGAACTTGTCAGGAATTTCAAGATGGTTTCTGAGCTAGAAACAGTTAATCAATCAGGGAAAGTGGGAGGCCTCATCTTACCAAGCACAGTTCTGACCTGGTAATGACAGTGTACAGGGAACTGATCTCTTTGTTCAGCTGAAGGAAAATCATGGAAAGGAAGCAAGAAGAGCGAAAGGACAGAGGAAGCAAAATAAAACTTGAGGTCTAGGTAGAACTCTTTCCTCCCTCTTCCCTGTCTTCATGTTGGAGGCCTTGTTCAAACCAGGCAAGGCCTTTACCACTGGCCTACCCAGCCAGCCTCAGGACGGGGAGTCTGGGGAGGAAATGAAAAGACACAGAGCCTTCATAGGCAAGGGAGCCTGGATACAAGGTCACAAAATGAGGTCCACAGCTGGACACCAGAGCAGGAAAACTTCCTCCAGCTGTAGACAAATCTGATGTTTTTAAGACCCAGAAGCCACTGGCCTTGTGGCCTCAGAGATAGGAGAAAGAGGGTAGTGACTCTGCTTAGTGACAAGGCAGCGGTCTGGGCAGGACGGTGGTGGCCTCAGTGGACAAGACTAATCTCCTGGGTGCCCTCATAATTCTGCAGAAAAATGCGTGATTGTTTTTCTGGAAAGGGTATTTTGAAGGGTGTCAGAGGACAGCGTTGCCACAAAGGCCAGCACAAAGCCCCGGGGGCATCATGGGGCCAGGGCCTTGAAGCAAATGCCCCTGCTTTGATCGGGTGTCGAGGGCATGCGGCGAATTCCTCCGCGAAGGACCCCCCTGTGGTCGTCGCGGGCACGCTGCCCGCGGGGGAGGTGGGAGCGGGGTAAGCAGGCATCATTTGTTCTAAATTGCGCGGCGGCGGCGGTAGAGTCCGTGAACTCGGGGCTGCCACAGGCGTCCTAGGCACAAAGGAAAGCCGCGCAGGCTGCGTCTCTTTTGATACAGATTTTGCCGGCATTGTTTCAGGTGCCTCAGGAGAGAGCTCATTTCCATATGTATAGAGGACCCGGGTGCTTTCCCCGCCGTTGAAGTGTCACCGAATGTATTTTTAGCTATACCTCAAGCAGCCGTAGAGGTCCCTACCTCAGGTCGTAGGGCTTGAACGTCCCCTGCCACTGGAGGAATGTTAAAGAGACGATACTGCACTGCACTGACTTTAATTGCCAAACAACACTTAATTTTACCCGCGACTTAAAAAAAAATTGCTTTTGTGCATCGGGTTTGCTCTTGCAGGAGGTGGGTGTGTGAGGAGACCTCAGCCTCCCTGCGGACGGTTCTAGGCCCGGCCCCTCCCTGAGCAGCAGGGTGCGGTGTCAGGGTCTGCTCCCCCCGCTTCCCAAAGCTTGGAGGATGCTGAGAGGAGATGCCTGTGGTTGTCAGAGAAACACGGGGATGTATTAGTAGATCTTTCATAATTAGGCGTTGCTGATACGTGCCAAAGATTCGGAGCTTAAAAACAAAAAACAACAAAAACGTATTACCCAGGCTGCTGGTGGGGGCGGGGAGGGCTGGGCCGGGGTGGGCGGTGGGGAACCTGGAAGCCAGGGCTGTCCCTCCCGGGTGCTGTGAGATAACCAGCGGAAGACAAAGGCGGCCGGCTCCTGCCGAGGTTCCGAGCAGGCTCAAGGTTGGCGTGCCACGTGACCTACAGAGCCGCAGTGGGTCCAAAACCTGAGGCCCTGCTCGCTCCTGATTTCTGAATCACTGCACCGGCCAGGTGCTGACTCAGGCAGTGGGCTGTGGGAACCTGATTGAACGCGTCTGCCAGGCGTTTCCAGGTAGCGCTCGGCTCCCCGGGGACCCTCAGGTCCCTCCAGGTCACAGCGGGCCCTCCCGGCTGCGAATTTCAAAGAGCGAATCTCGGCCTTTAGATAAACCTGGCTGCCGTCCCCTGGCAGCAAAGCCAGGGAGGACCTCTGGGACAGCCAGCCTGCAGCGCCCGGGGCTGTTTGGACAGACCGTGCTGTGTTTTTTCTGCCCGTATCTGCGTGTGCAGGTGAATCCTGGTCCCGCTGGTATCTTGGCTGGCCACTCTCTCTCAGGCTCCGCGGGAGCTGGGGGTGCATCCCTGCAAATGCTCCAGCAAAGCTGTGCAAACAAACTGGACAGATTAGTTGGAAAGGCTCACTGGCTCTGAGTGTGAGCTGGCCCGGCAGCTCTATGCACTCAACCTTTCCAGCGTGTGGACCCAGCCAGGGCGCTCATCAATGAACACTCTCTGGCTGTTCGGCTGGGTGCTGGGTGCT
This sequence comes from Meriones unguiculatus, assembly GCF_030254825.1. NCBI lineage: Eukaryota > Metazoa > Chordata > Mammalia > Rodentia > Muridae > Meriones > Meriones unguiculatus. The sequence continues at coordinate 3,759,740 of NC_083352.1, read as the reverse complement.
GGGTGTTGGGTGCTGGGGCAGGAAAGGGTGACTCCTGCCTTTGACTCTGCACACGCAACATCACACAATCTTCTTTTAAAGACGTTTTTTTCATGTGTGTGTGTGTGTGTGTGTGTGTGTGTGTGTATGTGAGTGTGTGTGAAAATCCACCCGCGTTCAGTATAGATTAGAGCATGAGCATTTGGGTCAAAAGCAGCGAAGTCATGAGGTCATATATTTTGTTTCATGCACATCAGAGCCGCCCAAGACCTGTGTCCTCGCCTTCCGTCTCTGTCAGATAGGGGCTGGCAATTTCTGTTTTTAAAATTCAGTTTAACACCTATAAATAACCTGATGTTCTGAGCCTTTGGGAGAGGCTGCTCAGACTGACTTTACTATTTTTTCTTTCTGCCTCTGGTTTGAAGTAAGAGTCAACTTGGTATAAAGAAACACTGGGTCCCCTTTGAGGTGAAATCAGAGTGAATCAGAAAGAGTGATTACGCCCTTCTTTAATCAAAGGCTGTGGAGAGGATTTTCTTTGAGGAGAGAGGCATCAAGTCATGCGCTTTGAAAATTACTTTTATATTTTCTCGAGCAGTTCAGAGCAGGGTGAGTTTTAAGAGTTGTCATTTGCTCTTGACTATCTGGCTGTAGCATCATCAGCCTTTTGTCTGTGCCCTTCCTTCAGCATCTCGGAGAGGACTGAGCTGTCCCGGCTTTGTGGTTCACACACAAGCTGTCAAGTGACTGATGCCCTTGGGATCTCACGGCAACGTTATTCTGGCCCCGTTGCTGTGAGGCGAGCCCTGTGCCCTTCTGTGGAACCCCACAATCTAGGTGACATATCTAAAGTATGACCCTGGCAAGAGGAACTTGGTCTTAAGTAGCAATCCTAAAATCATTGTGTACCCATCACGGGCCTGTCAGGTCTGGTCTTGTTTCGGTGTTTCAAGTGTGTCTGTGTTAGCTATGTGGGCTGCTTAACCTGGAGTGACGCTGAGGCTGAAGGGGCCTAGAAAAGGTGGCCCACACTCGCTCAGTTTGCTAAAACAGTCTCAGCTACGTGGGGGAAGCAGTGCTGCTTCAGGGAATTTAAAATAAGGTGGTCAATTAGAGACTGCTCAGCTAGCTGACGACAGTATTGCAGGTCAAAATCACCCGTTACTTAAAGTGGATGATCCTTTTCTGTTTGTTTTTTTAAAGATAGACACCATCAGATTTTACCATTTTATACTAATAGTTTTAAAAATTAGTGTTTCCTGAGAATTTGGTTGTTTGAGTGCCTGGAAGGTGGATTGGTGACCAGCAGAGAAGGAGGTAAAGGATGGGTGGTTTTTGTTGTTTTTTGTTTTCAGGACAGGTTTCTCCGTGTAGCCTTGGCTGTCCTGGACTCACTTTGTGGACCAGGCTGGCCTTGAACTCACAGAGATCCACCTGCCTCTGACTCCCGGAGTGCTGGAATTACAAGCTTGTGCCACCATGCCTGGCTGTGTTTTGTGGTTTTGAGACAAGATCTTACAGAGTCACAGGCTGGCCTGAAAACCAGTACAGAGTAGCTCAGGCTGGCTTCAGGTTGTGGCAATCCCCCTGTCTCCACCTCCAGAGTGCTGGGATTACAGCCATGAGCATGAGGCTTGGCTAGGAAACACGGTTTTGTCAGAACTAAACGTGTGCTCGATTTTTAACCTGAGACATTTAAAAATTAGTTGAAGCCAGAAACAATTAACAGTCCAGATTTCTCTCACTTCTTTTTTTTTTTTTTTGGCTTTTATCTTACTTGTTTGTTCCCATTTTAATTAGAAAATAATACAATGACACAATTAATTTTACCTGGCAAGCTCTGTTCCACAGAGACATGGGCATGTGTGAAAAATGGTGCTGGCTTTTTTTTTTTTTCTCTAGAATAAGAATTTTTTTAAACCTAAAAGTCTGCTACCATTTGAGGCTTTATAAATTCTTAAACAATATTGAAATTCAGGCCATGATTTTTACATCTTAAGAAACCATATGGAGGTTAAAATGTGATTCTTTGTTTTGTATTATGTATTATTCCACATATTTGTTGGCCAGCATTTTTGTTTAGCCATTTTAAAATATAAAGCTCACACTTTCCATTTAATCACATTTCCTCAGAAATTGTGTCCATGATCACAGATAACATTGTAACACTACCACACTTTATTGATACATACTTGATGTCAAGGTTGATAAGATAAAGATAACACTTTAAAACTATGCAAATAAAAAAAACTACATTAGAGTAAAATTTTAATTAATGCTATCATACTGTCTCAACAATAACCCAATTTTATCACCTTTTTTTTCCCATCAAACCTTGTGCTCTTTCTTAGAGTTTTGGTTTCTTTTCATATTTTCCCTTTGGAAAAACTAGACCAAGAGTTGTTTGACCACAGATGTGTAAAATTGTCTTCATTTCACCCTCTGCACGTCATTGCTCTGTGCATGCCCCAATGGATCATTTGTTGATTCTATAAAGCTGGTAGTACACATTAGCACACACACCACACCTGCTAACAACAGTAAACCCATGTGCTTGGTACTGCTAATAACTCTCCTGCTGTGGACCGCATCACAAAATACCTATTATGTCTGGCCTGAGAAACAACATACCATTGGCAGGGGAACCCAGAAAACTTCAGTACATTGCTTCAGTGGCCAACTCAGGAGGCGAACACGTCTTTTAGTGAAAACTTTACTTTCTAAAACATGGGCAAGAGGGTGGCAACCTGACTTAAATCCCCAGAACCCCGAATAAATAACACCTAGAAACGGGCTTTCCAAAGCCAAAGGTTACAACTTCCAAAGGGTGCAGAATTTGGATCTGAATGTCTCTGATTAACGTTCGTCTTTTAATTACCTTTATTTTTATTATTTCTTGAAAACATTGGTTTGATAAAATTAAACAAACAAACAAAACAAAAACAAAAGCAAAGGCGCAGAACAGTTCCTGCCTCTCGGCCGTGTGTTCACCCAAGTACAAGACTTTACAAAAGAGCTGAAGTTACCGGTCCATGACGACAGGGCATCAGCCCTCCCGGCACGCAGCAGCACTGTGGGCAGGATGGGCCTTGCTCTCTGTGCAGCACAGCAAAGCGGCTCTGATGGGAGCAGTCATCACTCGTATTTTCGGAGATCTCTCATAATTACCTCTTGTTTTTTTGCAAAACCAACATGGCATTTGCGTACACTATACACTCAGACTCATGTCCCGTGACGCCTCACTCCTAATTTTAACATGCGTGTGTACATCTAGTTTTACAAGTACTTTCTTAAGTTGGGGCCTGATAAAGTGTCTGGTTATTACATAGAGTTGTCACATTGAAAAGGAAAACAAACAAACAAACACCCAAAACCAACAAGGCAGGCCCGCGAGACGCCTGGTTACACCAGTGGGATTCCAGAACCTTCTCCACAGAGCTGCCCTCTGACTCCCACCTATGCGCTGCGTCGGTGACGCAGCGTGCAAACATACACACAGCAATAGTAAGTGATAAATACAAGAAAAACAGAGCTGCCGCTGTATGTTGCCTCTTATCTGTTCACAGAGTTCCTTGAAAGCAAGCTATAAGCCAGTTTCACTGTCTTTGTGTGGCATGAATAAGGCTTAGAGGATAGGGTCAAAGTCACTGTTTTACCAGACAGTAATGGCATGCTAATGATGTTGGAGCAGCTTAGACCTCCGAGTGACAAAGCCTTTTGCACTCTGTGGTGATGCCCTCCGTGAATTCAATTAAGAGGCAAGGCTGAGCTGCTGGCGATGACTGTTGCTCTGTAGAGAGTCTCATTTAGCATGCTTCCCTCTCTCAGCCATCAGAAAGTCTTAGGTAAATTGTGCAGACATTTCTGTTGGGTTTGTAAATTTCACAGCAAAGTACTTCTCATGGTTTTGGTGACTGCATAGACTTCACAAGCTATAGCTGAAGGTTGGCGTCCATTGAGGCGTACAGCCAATCAAATTACTTTATTTAGTTTTAATATTTTATTTTAAGTCAAAGACCCATACATCCCAAGTTGTTCTCAACGTTGCTACAGAGGATGAGTCTGAGCGTCTGTGTATGTGTGCTGTGTGTGTTGGGGGGGGGATTGGGGTATTTTTGGTGTGTATGGTAGTTTGTGGGGTGTATAGTAGATATAGGTGCATGTAGTGTTATATGTGTTGTATGTATGTTTACATGTGTGCACACGGGTGTACGTGTGTAATTTGTCTGTCTGTCTATATATATGTATGTATGTATGTATGAGTATGGCATATGTACACATGTGTATGCATGTGGTGTGTGTGTGCAGTTACACACGTGTGTGATTGTGTGATTTTGGACCGACCATGGAGATTGCTGATTCAGCCAGGCAGGCCGCCAGCCATGGGTCTTATGGCCTACTTAGCACTGGTCTGTGCACTGCTGTGCTGTGCTTTTGAGTACCTGGTGGGGGCCCAGACACAGGTCCTTACGCCTGTGTGCCAGGCCCGCTACTGAGCAAGTGAGCTCTCCCCCTGCTCACAGCTTCTGGTCCTCCTGCCTCCATCTCACAGGTTCCAGGATTACAGGTTTGCACTGCGGACTCATGCGGTACTGAGGTTAGACCCGGGGATTTGTGCATCTGAGAAGGCCGCACTGCCAACCCAGCCACGTTTCTTTTTAATGCTCGGTCGGTTTATCTCAGTGTGTTAATGGGGGCTAGAGAGACGCCCGAGCTGTTAAGGGCATACACTGCTTCTGTAGAGTTCTGGACTTGGCTTCTTAGCGTCCACATTCAGAGGCTCGCGCTGCTGGGGCTCCAGCATGGCCTGGGACTCCGCTCGCTCCGTGCGCACCTCCCTGCGCTCACAGGCGCACACCCTGCACAGACAGATATGCATCCACGTAATTTAAACTTCATTTCTTTTCATCTCACTTCCAGAGCAAATGCTCCTTCATCCTGTGACATCTGAGTTGTTGGTTAATATCTCTATTGGCTCCACAGAAAAACTTCCAATTTCTAAAAAAAAAAAAAAAAAAAAAAAAAAAATTCCTTTAGGATTCAAAGTTCTTCCAAAGGGTGATTCCAGATTCCTGGAAAGAGCCATAGCAGCTGTTTCAAGACTGGTGCTGAAACTTGGGTCCATGTTCTTGTGAAATGAAATTGAAAGTCATGCTGAGGTCCTGGCCAGTTTCCCTGGTCTAGGGAAGCTGCTCTTTTGCTAACTAGGGGGTAGTTCTCATCTGGGTCAGTTAATCTGCAAGATCAGTTCTTCCTCTAAATCAGGTGGGTTTTCCTGCCTCTGGAAAGAAGCGAAAGGAGCACTGTGTAGGGGTTTGGCAGTTTTCCCACCCCTCCTGCACCCCTACACACCCCAATAGGTCTTTAAGTCCCAGTTTCAGAATCCTCATCGCTGGAAGGCTGAGAGTCCTGAACAGCCTTTCCTCACCTCCAGAATGCAGCCTTCGACAAAACAGACAATCCTGGTCTCTGGACGCCAGCACTTTATAGGCATCCTGTTTGCAAAGCTGAAGCAGCATCTTTACGTGGGAAACCCTGTAAGGTCTGTAATGGCTCAGGGGGCTGTGGATTCAAGTCTCTCTCTCAACAATTCCTTGCCCTGTGATAACTTTAAAGACCTGTCATGAACTTAATTCTTTGTTATTCCAACTCACTCATTTTGAACAGAAATGCAATGCATCCTATTTTCAATGGCAAAGGAAGAAAGTGGGTGTCACCCAGCTCTGGTCTGGAAAAGGGAGCCAGCTCTGCAGATCCTTGGCTAGACCAGCATGTGGCCTCAAGCTAGGGAAACCCAGGGCGCAGTTGTAACTCTAAATTGACAGTTTGGCCTTCAGAATGTGAAGCTGAAAGGAGTCTGGTGTCACCCTGGTTTCACACTCTTCCCAGCCTCCAGCTCACCAGGCAGCTTTTGGATGCCTGCGGCTCCTAAGGGACCAGGGAGCAGCTCCGGGCAAGTGAGAGGCAGTCCTGCCCTTATCTCTGCTCACGTCAGAGACCCTATCTTGCTTACACAGACAGGATCTGAGAGCAGGACTTCCAGTCGCTCTGGCTCTCTCTTCAGTTCTTGTACCTGGAAATCAATCGCCCTCAAGTTGGGAAAAGAGGCTACAATCTCATTTGATAAGGGGATTTCAGATGTCAAGCTTCGGAAGTATGGAGCTGGAGAGATGTATGCCAGGGGATGCCGCCTTAGGGAATAGATAATGGAAGAGATCTACCTTTAAAGCAAAAGCCATGCTTACCATCAATGGGATAAGTGAAGTCTAAGCAAGAAAGCTTAGAATCTAAATCAGCGTAGAATGCTGAGGTCCTTATATGGGTAAGGACAGATAACCCTATCTTGAAGGCTCCTTTTTAGAGGCAAAAGCCCAACTGAAGGAAGTCCATTCACTTTAAAGTGGTTGTTTTTCATTCCTTTTGGTTCTCACACTTTCCCAGTCTCAGGAATTAGTACTAATTTCTAAATAAAACCTCAAATTTTTGCCTGCCTGGAAACTTGTATGTGCATTAGTCTAAGTATGGGCAATGAAGTAGCTTTGTCCAGAGCTGTGCCATCTTGGACAAGGTGCTGTAATCTCTGTGCCCTCTATATTAAAGGCGTTGCTACCTACCAGATAGGGCCTATGCTCAGCTGAAAGCTGTTAACTTATATAAAACCCTTAGAGCAATGCCTAGGGCATACAAAGAACTCTAATTCCATACATTTTTTTTTTTTAATCTCTTTCATGTTCTGGGGGATGACCGGCATTCTTCGCTCCCAACTGAATCTGGGTTAGTTGGAAAACAGAGCCTGTGGCAGACAAATAACATGAGAGAGCAGAAGAGAGGGATAGCGAGGGCTCGGCAGGAGGGAGGGCCATTCAAGGATGACCACTTAAGGGTGACAGCACTTCACAAAGGCTTCTGGAAGGTCTGCGCTGAGGCATCCATACAGTGATGCTCGTCCACGGCTGGGGACGAGGGGAGAGCATGCCCCAACCCCCTGTTCCAGCGTGTGGCTAGAAGCCTCTGGAGCCAAGTCTGCAAGTTCAAAGTCAAGTCCTGTTTGCTCCGTTTCACAAGCACTGAGACTGAGTCCAAGGGAGTACCCCACGCCACCCAGTTATAAACTCCTAAGACTGGGTTTTAAATCTCAGTCCTGCGCAGACATCTGAGGCCAGCCCTTCTCCTCCTGTTTGTTTGTTGAGTGTGTGTGTGTCCATTTGGCTGTATGTACATCATGTGTACATAGGAGCCAGAAGAGGATGTTGAGGTGGTTGTTAGGCACTGGTGTGGAAGCTGGGAACCGAACCTGGGTCCTCTGCAGAGGCAGCACGTACCCTCGCTGTGAACTGACGCCTCCAGCCCCCATTTGATCCTGACTCTTCGCTAACATGTTCCACCTTATTTATTTCTGCTTAAGAATGTAATTTTTAGCTCACTTTTATGTGACTAATGGAAGAGCAGTGAAATGAGTGAAAGAAAAACTTTTAGAGTTAAAAAAAGAAAAAAAAGCGTATCCCGGGGAGTAATTCAAAATTTACACTCTTTAGCAGGCACAGTGAGACTTCCTACAAATTTCAGTTAATGCATTTTAATTCCAGCTGAAGCTTCATTTTAAAATTGATCTTTAATACAAGTGGAGGGAGAGGAAATTGATGCGTTATGGGGGTATGTTGCAGGGGTCAATCTTATTGAACTGTAATTACAATTTTCTGTCTTTTCTCTGCTCTACACAAGGTATATGTGTGTGTTTCTAATTATCAACATGTGTGAATATTCCCCAGAGAGAAAATGCCACTGTGATGTTTTTTTGTAAGACACAAACTGAAGCAAATCGCTTCATAGTGACAGGATTTGTGGTTGTGTCGAAAAGCAGTTATGGGGTATACATTTGCATATCATTCGGCAAAGAAGAGCTGTCACTAGATTGACAATCTCTCGAAAGTTTTAGAGTTATCATTGTTTTTTCTGATTAAAAAAAGAATAAAGACACAAGTCTGTGTTCTGATTCATTCATTCGTTTGCCCTCTCCTCATGCATACATTTATGGAGATCTTCACGTCAGCGTGTGGACAGATTCTTCTGGATCTGCAGACACTTGTTGGGCACTGGATGGCACAAGCAGTCGAGTGGCTGTGGGGCTCCTTCACCTGGTCCTTGTGTGTGGGTTGGATTCTTGCTTCCAGCACACCACGGCTCAGCATCTTCACTACTGAAGTCTAGCTGACCCCTGGCACTATTGTTGTAGCACACTGTCCATTTAGGTGTTCGAGCAAAACTCACTCCCTTCTTTCCTCAGGGTTCTCTGATGTCTGGCTGTCCTTGTTTCTGATAGAAACCCCACTCCGTCTCCTTGTGGCTCCTCTTTACACAGCAGCCTCTCCTCTCTGGCTGATCCTCCTGTCAGTGCTTACAATCCTCAGAACAGTGAAGGGAAGAGGCTGCGCAATAAAGCTGTCCTCTGTGTGGCACATTTGTATCCTACAGCGGTCACAAGGAGAGGAACCACTTCAAGTGGTTGTGGACAATTGTGATTTGGATACATCTTTGTATAATAGTGAATCTAAAATTTATTTATTTGTTTTATGTGTACAAGCGTTTGCCCATGTATATGTCTGTGCATCACATGTGTGCCTGCTGCCAGCAGAAGCCAGCGGAAGATGTGAGATCTTCTGGAACTGGACTTATAGATGGTTGTGAGTTACCGTGTAGGCGCCGGGAATCAAACCTGGGTCCTCTGCGAGACCAGCCAGCGCTCTTAACCTCTGAGCCCTCTCCAGTGGCTCTTTATAAAACATTAAAAAGGGAAAACAGCCCTTTGTTTGAAGCTTGGCACATGTGAGTTTTTTCAAGTTTTGGACGAGGGCTGTCATTTCTAAACTGCATTTCACCCTTTCATGGATTTCCTTAGAACTACTGAAACTGTTACACGGTTCAGGGCCGCTCTGCTCTGCAAAGTCTGGCTTTCTTGTCTCCTCCACCTAAGACCTGAAGCTCCACCTTCTTATCCTGCAGAGACTGCAGGTTCAGCTGGAGTTGGTTCCTATGATTCTCCTGGAAACTTCCTTAGGGGATGGACGGCCTGACTTCATTTGTGTTTTCTGGCAGCATGGCTGCTGTTTAATATCCAGTGTCTTGAAGGTCATTTCTGTGAATATTTCTTGTTCATTAGTTGCTTCAGGCAAGAGGACAGCTGTAGGCTCTTTTGCCTCTGGCTTGATTTTCATTCTTATACCCACTGGATAATAAGATAGACCTTTCCTAAGATTTTGATAGGTTTAGAGAAAAGAATCAAGCAGAGGAATGAGGACGTGATGATAACTCTGAAGTCAGCGAATGTGCGGTGGTTGTTCAGACCACTGAGAATGTGAACAGGGGCATGCTGGAACAGGACTGCGGAGTTGGGAGGAGGGAAGCTCACCGGCCACCGTTATGCTTCTTAGGCAGATTCATTGCTTCGTGAAGATGATCAAAAGTCTGTGAAGCAATTGTGCTGATGAGTATGGAGCCTCTGCAAGCTGGTGGGAATTCAACTGTACATTCGCCTGCCTTGGTTTGAGTCATTGATCCACAACATAGGGTAGTGTGATCTTAACAGCCGCTGACCCTTCAGGTATCTCCATTCCTTCCCTAAATGTGGGGTTGTTGCTGTGAAATGAGCTCTTGTTTGTAACTATTCAGACAACTGCCTGACATGTGGCTGGTGCCTTGAGATGTTAACTAGCAGCAGCCAAAAACTAAAAACACACACATGATGATGATCATGTGATGAGTGTGATGATCATGTGATGATCCAACAAATGAGTGCTGGATACCACTCACTGGGGACCTTCGCAGGAGAATGCCCGAGCAGTTAAAAGTGGCTGTTAACAATCCAGATGCGGGGCAAGATGGCTTCCAGTATGGAACTTGGGATAGAAAGAAACCACTTTTGAAAAGTCACCTTGATAAGGATGAATGGGAGAGGAGAGGCTTGAAGAAAACTAGAAGAGGGAAGCCTTTGCCTGGAAGAGTGGTGATGCCATGCATGGGCTAAGTGGGTTGGAGTTAATCCACTTTGGGAGTAATGTTCCAGGGGCCACAAGGAGCATGTTTTTGTGTTTTAGGAGTGGAAGAACAGAGAAAGAAATCTGTTGGGCCCTGATGTAACTGTACAAAAGTGATGATTAAAGTGAAGATGTGGGATAGAGCGAGGAAGACCCAAATATGTGAGGAGGGAGGCAGATGGCCCTAGGGACATAAGAAAGTCTCATCAGGCTGGGGTTGTAGCTTGGTCAGCAGGATGATTGCTGACAGCTACAACCCCAGCAATCATCCTGGGGTTTGATTAGGCCCTCAGCAGCACTGCATGGATCAGGCATGGTGGTATACATCTTTGGTTGTAGGTGAAGGCAGGAGAATTTGTGCAAGGTCATCCTTAACAGCACAGTGAGCCACAGACATTCCACAGACAAAGCCCCTCCCACTGCCATGCCTCCCCAACCAGGACACAACATACTGAAATCTTTGGAAACCACAGGCCTCAATAAGCCTCTCTGTCCTAAAGTTGTCCTGTCAGTCTTTCACAGCGATGACAAAAGCAGCTAGCATGGGGCGAGAGATTAAGATAACATCAGATTTAAGGGAAGAAAATCAATTGCGTTTTCTTTTCAAGGTGTCTCCTTTTGAATTCTATTCCAGGCAGTTGTTGACACTCTGGTTCCAGGTGTGGTTTTTCTTCTTTTTGCCTTCCCACCCGTGCTTAGATCAATTTATGTTTCCAAATCTGAAATGTCCTTTAGGGGGTAGTCAATTTTAGTTGAAGGTGAGCGGATCCCATTAGTATAGCCTAATTGGAGAGACACATGGAAGATGGAATAATTCTTCACAGCACTCTAAAGTGAAAGGAAATTTTCTTATTGTGTCTCTGTATTCATTTTGATTGATATTTCTACTAAAAGGAGCCATGCAAAAATAATTCACAGAGTAATAGAAAATGGCTATAAATTGCTTTAAAGGCATTTGTGGCGATGCTTATTGGTGTTATTTATAAGTAAGAAAAATTGAAATGGACACTTGATGGTACTTTCGAAGGGTATTCAAAATACCCTAGCTGTAGTTAGGCTGTGGATATGACACCATCACATTTAGGTTTTTTATAAATAAAAAATGTACAAGTCTTATAGATTATTTGAACCATAATATAATTCTAGGTCATTTTGAGAAGACTAGAAATTAGCTTGACAATAATATTTCTAGTTATATTGGGAAGTATAAAGACAGTTTGGGTCTGTAATGATCTTGTTGTCTCAGTTTCTTTTCTGTTGTTCTGCTAAGAAACTATGACCAAGGCAACTTACAGAATAAAGCGTTTATCGAGCTTCTAGTTTTAGAGAGTCAGTCCATGACCATCGTGGTAGGGAACAAGAGCACAGGCAGGCAGGCAGGCGTGGTGTGGAGCAATAGCTGAGAGCTTTCATTTGAGACAGTGACTGTGGGGAGAGAGAGAGAGAGACAGAGAGACAGAGAGACAGAGAGACAGAGAGACGGAGGGCTGAGGATGGCATAGCCTTTTTAAACTTCAAAGCAACCCCCGGTGACATTCCTCCTCCAACAAGATCACACCTCCTAGTCCTCTCCGTAAATTTCTACCAACCAAGGGCCAAGCATTCAAATATATGAGCCAATGGTGGCCGTATCATTCAAACTACCACATGTGTGTTAAAACATGAACAACAAACATACATTATACAAATGTGTAGTTTTAAAATTTATATATGTATCATAAAAAGACAAGATGGGCACTGTGGTACACACCTTCAATCCTAGCCATTTGGAGGCAGAAGTAGGTGGATCTGTGAGTTAGAGGTCACACCGGTCTACGTAACAAGTTCTAGGCCATCACGAGCCACGGTAGTGAGGCCCTGTCTCACAAACATTTCAGCAGTAGCTCCAGGCAGCAACATCCCCTCCTCTAAAGCAGAGCTGAGGGGATGGCGCCATCCTTGCTTTGATTCCTGCTCTGCCTGCATGTGAAGAACCCCAGCCACAAGCCCCGGTGCTTGTGGAACCGCTGCGCTTTCTCCCCATGTTGGACTATGTCCTTCATATGTGCGGCCAAACAAACCTTTTTCCCTTAAAGCAGCTTCTCGTTAGTTACTGGGTCTTAGGTCACAGTGAGGAGAAAGTAGCCAAGACAGAAAGCTAGCACCGAGAGCTACAAGTGTGGGGTCATGCCTGACCTGGTCCAGAGCCTTTGGAAATTGGCTTCCTAGAAGAATGTAGAGGAGCCAGAGCGCAGGTCAGAGAAGCCCTCGAGTGCTTAATGAGCCGTTCTGGTGGGAGTTCAGAGGACTAGAATGTCAACAGAAGTGTGCGTGGTGAGGGCTCTCCTCCTGAGTTTTCATAGGACGGAACAGACCCTGTGGGGAACTGTATTAGAGGCCACTCGAGTTACATTCTGACAAAGAGCATGCCTGTGCTCTGCCTGGGTCCTCAGAGCTGCAGCGAGGCTGAGTTTAAACATCATTGGCTGATTTGTTTGGTGAAGGAAATTTAAGACAGCCTAGTATTCAGCGGGTGGAGTCACCAATGCTCACTGGGCATAGAAGGCTTTATAGTGAGAAAATGTGAAAAATATGTATTTTGGTGAGGAAAGAAGCATGACCATGGCTGCAGTTGCAGACAGGTTGGGTGCTGACAGCTGTCATTGTTGAATATTGGGCCCATTAAAGAGATACTGCCCACCTTGCAGTGGGACAGTTGGAAAAGTATCTTAAGAGCAAGGTCCATTCATTAAAGGCTGCCACAGGATTTCTGTACCCGAAAAGATCGCCTAAGGAAGTGTTTTTTCTAGGCTGAGCCAGGAAGATGCATGGTGGCTGCTGAGGCAGAAGCAGCAAAATTACATGTTTTGGTAGAGAGCGGCTGAGGCAGTGTGCAGCACGGTTGGATTTTCTACACAGAACTTTTGGCTGGTCTGTGCATGAGGCTGGGGAAGGGGAGCCCTTTGTGGTGCTGTGTATTGGTGTTACTCAACAGAGAGAAAAACTGCAGTGGGTACTTGATGGTACTGTGGGGTATTTAAAATGCTGTAACTAGTCAGGCTGTGAAGATGACACCATCATAGTTAGATTCTTATAAATAGAAGTGTACAAGTCCTGTAGTCCGTGTTGGCCCCAGCCGATGGCAAAGATTCTCTTCCTTATAGTAATGGCATTCAAAGTTGTTTCATTAGTTAGGAATCAAACGAGATGGGGAAGGAAAATAGAACTCTCAAGTTCAATGCTAAAGAAATTAGGATTCAGAGTAACATAGTTTAATATTGCTAAGAATGGGCTGTTGTCAGTCCTTTTCCAGAGAAGAGACTGGAGAGGTCGAGAGCAAAAATGTCCTGGTCTAGTCTGAGAATCAGGGCACATACACAGCTCACATGCCTGCACAAAAGGCAGCAATCATTTCACAGCTAGAGAACTCAGGGTTCTCTGTACCTGGAGAACCTTGAATTCACACATGGGCTCTCATCATCAAAGCGGCCCCTCACTGCTTTCTCTTCCTCAGGAGACGCTCAGCTAATGAAGAACAAATTTGACATGGAAGAAAACCCACTCATGAACATGAGACTCCTCCTTGTCAATGGCCATCTTAAAAACAAAGGCAAACTTGCAAAACTCTACTATAGGATAAACAGATTTGGATATAAGAAACAATTGATATTTTTCATTATAAGACTGGAAATTTTGTAGATATAAATACTTGTTTAAAAAACCAAATATTAATATTTTTAGATTAACTTGATGACAAATGACAGTGACATATAAGATATTTAAAAAACTATTTTGATTATACATATTAAAATTTTACTTAAAAACCCATTCTTTAAGAAACTTAAAATATATTAGTTAATTTCTTTAAAAATTGGCACTTATTCTTCCATGAAGAGTCAGTCTTAGCAAATTTTTCATGATCCACGGAGCTTCAAAGATGATAGCTATATTTTTAGCAGAAAATAAAACACATGTTTAAGGAACCATTTTTGAGACCATTTTAAATAAGATATTGCCTTCCTTTAGATATGACTTGATTTATTTTTTTTTGAAATGTAAGTTTAAAAATTTTCTTTGTGTCATTGAAAAGGAATCTTGCCATAAAAGTAAGAAATGATTAAAAAACCCAGTTAAGTAATGGCTAATCTATTAACTTGGGTCTCTGCTGATGGGGTGGTAGTGGGTGCCTTGTTTTCTGTCTCAGGGATAGTGATTTCCCCCCAAATTCAGTTCTTTCTTGTCTTGGAAAAGTGCCCTCCAGGGTCTTGTGATGCAAAGTAGATAGTATTTAAAGTTCTGAACTACACCACTAGTTTTTCCTCTTTCTTTTTACTTAAAAAACACTGAATAAAGTAAAACAGACCCCAAACAACTACAACTGAAGAAATCACACTAACAACTTCTGCACTATTCAAGAAGTCTCGCAGTGGTGAATGGCTTGGAATGACCATTTGCATCAGAATGAAGCCTCTCTCTCTTTCTCTCTCTCTTTCTCTTTTCTTTTTCTTTACAATGTTAAAATCAAAGTATTTCCTCCAAGGAAATCCAGGGTAGATCTTGAGAAATCATAGGAGTTTGTAGCGCTTGGCCTTTACTTTCTGTGTGAATTGGTCTCTTACAATAGCTTGAGAACAGACAGAGAAAGAAGTGACCCAGAGCATTAGAGAGAGCACCGCATAGCAGCGTTCCTCCTGAAGTTTGGGGTGAGCATCAGTAGGTGGCCATGGGCTCCCTGAAGGTGTCAGATGAGATACCCATCATCTTCTGAAGAGACTCTGGCTTCTTGATCCAAGCCGTACACATTCTATTGCCACCGTGTGTAGTAACGTAACGCTCATCCTTTAAGCCGTTTGGAACTATGCACCCAACGGCGCTGAACACATGCCCGGCATCTAGTTGCCGTTGTCACAGTCCGCATTAGTTACTTTTCTGGTTGCTGTCATAAACCTCCTGAAGGAAGCAGCTCAGGCAGGAGGGACTCATTTGGGCCAGTGGTTTGAAGGTGCAGCTCCTCCTGGAGGAGAGGTCATGGCGGCTGAGGGGGCTGGGCCAGACTGAGGTGTCTCAGGCTGCTTGTGCACATTTCAGGGATCAGAAGAATCCTGATCCGTGTGGGCTGTGGCTGTCCTGGCTGGAATATAACTCTTAACGGCTACCTTCTAAACTTCCAACGTTTCCATAATCTCCCTAAACCTTTACCACCTGGGGAAAGTGTTCAGACACATGAGCCTAGAGGTAGGGAGTTGGGGTAGATGGTGGGGTGAGGTGTGTGTATGATGGATTTCACATTCAAGTGTACCAGTCTCTTTAATCCATAATCCTTGCTTGTTCTAAACAAAAACCTTGTAACCACTCCTCCTGTCCTACTCTAAACGCTTGTTTTAGGAACACACTGACCCACCAGGCATTGGTGTCTGGCTTATTCTGCTCTACACGTTGTTTTTAATATCTAACAATGTTATTGCATGTAAGATATTGTTCCATTGGATGGCCAAATATTTCCCATTGTATGTGTGTGCCACGTGTTCATTGTTTTTTGATGGGCGCTTGGTTTGTTCCTTTCCCTGGTTATTTTGCATGAGGCTGCTATGAAGGTGGGCGTTCAAACACCCACGGACCTGCTTCCTTCCTTTGAGAAAATACTTCAGAGTGGAGATACTGGATGATATGGTGACAAACATTACTACAGAGGCTGTACCTGTTTGCGTGTGTGTGTGTGTCTGTGTGTCTCTTTGTGTTGTCTGTGTGTGTGTGTGTGTGTGTGTGTGTGTGAGCACACACAATGGAATTGTAGATTGAGGAGTGTGGTCAATCTCCACAGTGCATTCTGTCTTTTTCCAAGAGTGCAATCATTTTATTTCCCCCAAATACTTCTTATTTATCATGCTGATGATAATGGGGATGTTCTGATTGGAGCTGAATCTCTCATTTTCTGGGAAATTCATTTAGATTGTTGCCTAGATAAAAATGATTTTAATTAGATTGCTCTGTGGAGAACATCTGACGCAGATGTACGATTGTCTGCAGCTCGGAGCGTTCCAGGCAGATTCTCCCTGCTCTCCCATCTCTACTTTTCTCTTAGCTCCAGTAGCAAAAAGATTCTTCATTCTACAAATCCAAACTGAAACCTTACGCACAGTATTTCTTGCCCTACCTTCACCCTCTGGGGTTGATCTCCTGTCATGTTCCTAGCTCCAACCCCACAGGTGTTCACAGCTGAAGCAGTCCTCAACTCTGGCTCACACTTTGCCCTACTTGGTCTTGCTCTGACTTGTCACTGGAAAAGCGCGTCTCATCGATATTTGTTTGGTTTTTCAACCTGGGATTTCATGCTGCCTCCTTCATAGAATCTTTTGTTCTGGCCGTCTTTTGACATCCCCTCCTTACTCAGCCCCCTTCGGGATGCTGAGCTGTTTCACTGCAGATGGTTTCTAGGCTGGGGCTTTGGGCAGGGAGGCCCTACAGGAGCCCTGTCAGAAATCACAGAGGCAGGTAGGGAGAGAAGTTGGGGAGCTCGGCCCTCCATCCTGTGTGAAGTCATTGTGTGTTCCTGTCACTTTTGACTGCTGCCTGTGGCTTCTCGGTGGGGCTCCATCCTCTCCGGTTCCTGCTCACCCTCTCTTCATTTGTACCTTTGACCTTAGGGTGGTAACAGCTCCTGCTAACACTAGCTCCAGGTGGCCTTGTTATGGTTTCCCCAGACCCAAGCCTCTGCTTACGGAAGTCCCTCCTCGGCAAACAATCTTGCTTCAAATTCCCTAACTGTAGCCTGCAGCTTGCTTCCCCTGGGGCAGTCCTGGGCAGACCTTCCTTCCCACTGTTCAGGGGCTAAACCCCTCCTTCAGGTCCCCACAGCGCTTCCACTTAGGGAGCTGATGGGCCTAGCAGCCTTGGGTGGTTCATTCATATATTTTAATTCTGCTTTTGGTTTGTTGATTTCTTATGGGAGGAAACTGTGTTTTACTTGTTTTTCTTCTGTTTCTCCATTGAAAGGATGATCTTTAAAATGACTACGACAAAAGCCACAGCTTTACTGAAAGTGAATAACTTTGGTTTTAGGTAAAAGACTTTTGCAGCCATTCACTGCAGACCCAGTGGCCCGTGTGCTGGGAGTTACCCTCTGAAAGGTCACCTAACTTCAGAGAAAGAAAAACACTGAAGTTTATTAAAAGCAAATGAAAACCATATTAAAATTGTATTATTAAAATTGCTGCAGTGGACTTAATTAAATTGAGAACTAGAATTAGTAGCTGCTTCTGTATGGAATCCTCAATCCTAAGGCAGCAGAAGCGATGTTGTTTTAGGCCACAGCCAATTTATAATTAAACTCATGGCAGAATCTTACTTTCCTGTTATTCACAAGACGAGTGTTCATTTTACATATGGGTCCGTGGACAGCCAATTCCGAACACCTCAGAGGAACTGCAGCTTGTGTTAGACTCCTGTCCCTACTGCTGTATTGTTCCTTTGCTGGTGACACCAGCAGCGCCCATGACCGGTCACACAATGTCCCTTCACAGAGCTGGTGCTGTGTGCTCATCAGTGTTGTCCCTTCTGTGAAACTTCATCCCGCTGAGTGCGGTGGCTGTGCCCTTCTGCAAGCCATCGTTTGGTTTCCAGATCGCCCCCCCGACATTTATACAGTCTCTTTATCCTTCACCAGAGCTTAATTTGAGACACTTCAGGCCTCCTCTTCCTTCTGCCCTGTCTTGCGTGTGTGTGTGTGTGTGTGTGTGTGTGTGTGTGTGTGTGTGCTTGATGACACCCACCCAAAGCCTGAGTGCTCTGCCCGGAGCGTGAGGATGGTACAGACCTCAGGCTGCTCCTCAGCTCTGTGGAGAAGTCTGCCTGACACCCCAGGCTGACTGGGGGCAACCTGTGCCCTTGGTTATGGCCACTGTACATTCTCCACTGACCCCCTGTTCCTTGCAGGACAGTGACATTCCATAAACCATAATCCCACAATCCCATCAACGGCCATCTTTCTCAGACCCCTCAGCCAAAAGCAGCATTCCTCCTTCAGCCCCTCCTCTTTTATGATG
The DNA here is from genome assembly GCF_030254825.1 of Meriones unguiculatus. NCBI lineage: Eukaryota > Metazoa > Chordata > Mammalia > Rodentia > Muridae > Meriones > Meriones unguiculatus. Next base: position 3,741,709 of record NC_083352.1, on the reverse strand, counting down.
TTTTTGAAAAATTAATTCTGCATATTGATAACGAGTAGAAGTCTCCGTCACTCTCTTTCAGCGGTGTTCTTAGTTCCATCCCCTTGCAGAGAGCCACCGCTGGCCACTTCCCTCTAGATAGGAGAACAGTGAAATGAAAATGTGGCCCTTTCTTCTTTTTACTTCGGAGAGGAGTAAACCAGATATGCGCCTGTGTGTTTTCTATAAGTCAGATTAACTGAGGTGAAATGTATTTCCAATCATTTTATGCAATACTCAGAATCCTAGTCCTTACTCCAAGAAAGTGTATGGTTCTAGGTCTGACGTATTGCGCCCATTTGCATACATGCTACCAAAGCAAGCTACAGACTGGAATGGTCCATGGCATTTCAAAAGGTTTCTTCTCGAGTCCCGGCAGCCAGTCCCCATCGCAGCCCCAGCACCTGTCAACCTCTAATCTAGCCTCTGCCTAGGCAGCCTTACCTGGCTCTAAATGCAATGTAAGCACAACCCTCTGCGAGCCTGGGTGTCTGGCTTTAGCTATTCATCTGGGCTGGGGCAGGCGGCACAGTTTGTGATTCTTTGTTGCTGAACGGCATGCCCGTCCTTGTCAGTGTGTGGGAAGCTTTCCTCCCCATGTCCCCACCCTGCCCCCTTCACAGCTGTGATACAGTTTGCTATATGGATGCACTATAATTTAATCTGCCTCCTGGCACCATCCCTCTTTCAACTGCAGACAGCTTCCCCCAGCCCCTCATTCTGCTCTCTCCCCATGCACCAACAGGACACTGGTTCTGGGGGTACTAAGCATTTACTCAGTGACCTCCTGTCATGAACACAGTGAGTAGACAAAGGCACAAGTGGGCTTTGATTTATAGTGCTGTATCTGTGCCAAGACTCGCACAGCTGCTTTACTGTTCACCTACTGAGAGTCAGAGCAGAAGAGACCATTTCTGGAAGATGTGAGATTCCATGGCTGTAGACTTGAGGCTAAGAACATTGCGGAGGCTTTGTTCTCTTCCTGAAACAGCACAGCTGTGTAGGCACCTCTATGTAGCCCTCCACAGGATTATTTTGCAATCCCTCCGCCTGTACCCCAGGCTTTCCAACTCCTTTCCAGTTGCCTTCCACTTGGGCATTTGGAATAATGACACCTCTGCCCATTTAAGGCTATATGGTTATATGATGAATAAATAATTTTCTTCAGTGCAGCCACAAAGTACCTGACAAAGCAATTTAAGAGAGGGTTTATCTTGGCTCACAGTTTGAGATCACAGTCCATAACGTAGAGAAATCACAGTGACAGAGGCACGAGATGAAATCAAGTGAAAACCAAGCTTCAGGGCCTCCTGTGAGTTCAGGCCCTTGGCTTCTTCTCCTATCTCTTCCTTCTCTGTCACGTTGCCCTGAGAGTCTCTGTTAGACTTTATTAGCCAAGGGACAGCCTTCAGGCATCTGAATGGCTTGTTCTTTCTGTACAAGTTGTTGCTGAAAATCGCCTCCATGGGAAGACCATCATGGTGCTTGAATAAATGGATGCTGAGCATGAATGCCTTTGTCAGGCCAGTAGCTCCAAGGCCCATCACCTTTTTTCACTGTTGCATCAGAGACCAAATTCCAACACAGATTTTAGAAGAGAAATACTACACCCAAAGAAAGCATGGGGCTAATCGTTTATATTTTTGCTAGTAGCCTGCATATTTGCCAGTTTGTTGCTCTGGGAAGAAGGTTCCATGCTCTGCATTGTTTTTCTTTTAGGTATGAAATGCTTGTACCCTCAGTGACTCATGTAAGAAAGTCTTGGTCCCAACTGGTGGTGCCATTGAGGATTGATGAATTATAAGGATTAACCCATGGGTGAATTTCTAGCTCAATAGGAGGTGGAAGTAAGGTCTCTTTGGGTACGCTGTTGAAGAGTATCTATTGTGTTGATTGAACCCATGCCCAAATGCAACTTGGGGTGGAAAGGGCTTATTTTGTTTACTCTGTTATTATGGTTTATCATCAAAGGCATTCAGAGCAAGAACTCAAACTAGGCAGGAATCTGGAGGCAGGAGCTGTTGTAGAGGAGTGCTGCTCACTGGCTTGCTCCTTGTGACTTGCTCAGCCTGCTTTCTTATAAAACCCAGGGACACCAGCCCAGAGATGGCACCCACAATGGCCTAGGCCCTCTCCCATCAAGAAAATCTTCTACAGGCTTGCCTATAGCCTGATGTTATAGAGGCATTCTGTCCTCACAGATGACTATAGCTTATGTCAAGCTGACATTAATCTAGCCAACACAGTTTTTCTTGCCTCCAGATGGTTTATTTCTTGAGTTGTAGATTTCTTAGCTGCCCTTAAATGAGCAGTTTGAATCCATCATGCTCTCCATGCTATGATGTTTGACAATAGGGCTTATGAGCCACAGACTGAAACCTTTGAAACCCTGAGCCAAATCAAATCCCTCCTTCTTTAAATTGCATCTTTCAGGTATTTTGTCACGGAGACAACACATGACTAACATGCACTTTATCTCTGTCACCAAGAACACTGTCTGGCACATACTGCTTTCTCAGAAATTATTTGCATAAAAAATGAATGGATGTGACATGTGTGCTACACACTGAGCAAGCTTTGGTGAGCATATGCCTTTTTCTTTTCTTTTTTTTTAATGCTACTAGAGGTCCAAGCTGAGAACTGTGAGACCAGGCGACCACACATCTATATTTTTGGGGAAGCAATATTTCATAGGACTGCTGTAGGATATTAGTATTATTAAATTCATACATGTGGTTCAGAGGCAGTTAGGAATCAGATGTGAAGTTTCATCCACATCCTAAAATATTATCTTTGATTTGATCTGGAAACTGTTGGTACTAAGAAATCTGTTGCTTCATCCAAGAACAGATGTGCAACTAGATCCTCATAAAATAAATACAGCCTCCTGGCTGGAGGACCAGAGCGCCATCAGAACTTGTCCACTGGGTGACCGATGAGTGGAGAGGTGGGCGCATGAGTTAAGAGGAAAATATTGTTCCAGGAGTTGATGTACACTTTCAGGGAGGGTGGGTGCAGCCTTGCATTCTCAGAGCCCATCTTGATCTAACAGAATCTCCAAAGCGTTGCTGGTTAGTGGGGCTTTTTTTTTTAATCGATCATGACAATTAACATTTCTTTATGAGTGTCAGCCAACATCTGCGTGAGGCTGAGTGCAGCTCTGCCTCCCACTGATGAAGCCCTAGGGAGATAACTCATCTGCAGATTTCTTCCTCCTTGTTTTGCTTTTTGAGTCAGCAGAGAAGAAGCCAGAAAAAACGATGGTAGGATTAAGCAATTAGAAAGACAAAGTGTAGCTTTTAGTTACAGCCTCGTCTCTGGGGATTGCCGAGGACTACTTCTCGACCATTTCTAGCTTGTTATTATATTCTTATTTCAAAATCCTGAAATTTTCACTAATGTGGAGTCACATTCACAAATGGTTCAGATTAAATATCGTCACTGAAATGTGTAGTTTTTTTTTTTTTTGAGGAATATTCATCTAAAATATTACCAAGTGCATATTACCCCAGTGATCTTTCTGAGTTTGATCTGGAGAACATTTCTGGATTTATAATAAATGACATTAATTTGGCTCTCACAGAACATATTTAATCTTCCTTCTGATAAATTAAGACATCCTAGTAATGATTTAAAGGAAGTAACAACAGGTTTGACTCTTGGGGTAATTGAACTTGTAAATTTTCTTTTCTGTAAATGATATAAAAATCCTTTTTTTTTCTCTTAGAGAAGTAATTAAGGTAAACCCCAAAAGTCACACAGGAAGAAAAAAATAGGTTTAAGCATAGGAGCATCATCTTAGAGGAAAGAGTTATTTTAGTGTTTTTGTCCTCTTTAAGAACTATGTTTCCCTGACTCCTGAGGACACATTGCTACACCTGTAGATTACAGCATTGCTCACCCCTCCTCAGAGAAGCCTCTTGCAGTAAATGGTAATTAGCACAGAGGCCCACAACTGGATAAAGTACAGACGATGAAAGGTGTTAGATCACTGAGTCCTGAGTGGGATGTCTTTATCCCCCAGGCCCAGGAATTCATGCAGAATGAGATGCACGAAGAACCAGCGGATATAGAACATCATGTCTTTAAGAGAACACGGCTGATGCCCACATGAGCTCACGGAGGCTGCGGTGGCATGTGCGAGGCCTCTGGGAGCTCAGGCCAGACCAAATGCCAGCGTTGTGCAAGAGGAAAGTGGATGCAAAGGCCCATGCCCAGCCAAGGTGCTGTTGGCAGCTAATAGGTGCTGGGAGATGGAAATCATTGTTTTGAATGGAGGGACCCTGGGTACACCACCACACTCCAGGACAAGCCTAATGCTGAGGAGAACTCAGCACACACTCTTTTCTTTTCTTTTGTTTTTTTTTTTTTTTTTTTGAGAGAGAAGTTGGGTGGTTTAAAAGAGGTGTTTAGGAGGAATTGCAAGAGAAAGAAAGGATGTGAATCAAAATACATCGTAGGACAATCTCAAAGAATAAATAAAAACATTAAAAATTTTATTTCTCCTTTTTTTCTAACATATTGTTTTCTATGGTATCAGCCTCATGCTCACGCCAACATTTACAAGGTTAAAAAAGAAGATAGAGAATTATTTTAAGAACCCAACAGCTGAACTGGCGGTGCTGACCAGAGGGCTGCGATGTAGATGCTCAGGGCTTTGCTTTTTGAACTCGCTCTGTGGTCAATTACCTTCGGATGCCTCGAGTCTAAAATGGCTTTGGCTGAGTTGAGTCAATGAAATATTTATGGATCAAAGCATCCTGGAGATGCTTCCTATGGGAATGTGTGTAGTATTTATGCAGCGCCCTCTTTGATGTGCTCAAGGCGTTTTGTGGACATTATAGACTTCATCTGCACCACCCATGAAGCAGGTTGGGGGAAGTGAGTCTTGTTTACTAACCAGTACACGAGTGCAAGGAAGGGCTCTCAGAGCCTCACAGTGGGGCCTCGACTGAGCAGGAAGCCCTGTCTGTTCAAAGGTGTGAGGAAAAGGATTAGTTTCATGGTGTCTGCAGGGGATTTTAACCTCTTACTATTTCCCAGGGTACCTAGTACCTTGTGCTCTGTGACCTCACCACCCCCTCCCAGTTCTTGAATTCCACTGCCAAGTCCACAGTCATGGCATGTGCTTTGGAGGGCGGGGATTAGGCTCCAGCAGGACGGCCCTGGCTTTGAATCCTGGCCTTCCAGTTCTTGAGGGAGATGTCTTTGGGAAACTCAATTGGCTTACTTCACATTCAGTTTCTTCCTCTGTGAGAAGAATGGCTAATTCCTGCCTCATGAGGCAACTCTGCCCAGCAGAGATGATATGATAGTAGGTTCTTAAAGGCCATGTCAATGAGACCAGACACTTGATGGCTGCAGAGGCAAAGGTGCAATCTGCCTGCGCTCCTTCATGGAGAGGAAGAGCTGGGCCATAGAAAGGGATGGTTCTGCTAAAAGCAAAGCCGTTGTCCTAAAGGTGTCTTTTTAGGCAGTTTCACTATAAGAGTGGCACTGTCAAATACTGAACTTTCGAATGTGGCAAGCGTTAATTCAGTTTGGAAACTATGTTCGCTTTCTATCTCTGTGACGAAACACTGAAGAAAGTCACTTCTCGCAGGAAAGGTTTGTTTAGGCTCATAGTTTCAGTCTTTGGTCATTGAGCTTCTTTGGTTCTCAGCTGTAGTGAGGCAGAAGTCGTGGTGTGAGAAAGAAGGGGAACCAAGTTGCTCAGCTGATGGTGTCTGGGAAGTAGTTTGTGGGGTCACGGGCAAAAATGTCTCACTCAAGGGAATGTCCACAGTGGCCTGCTTCCTCCCACGGGGCCCTACCAGCAGTGTCTCTGGACATGCCATCTGCTGAGGACCAGTCCTAAAGACTGGAGCTTTGGCGGGCATTCTGGCTCTGTACCACAACCGAGCCTAGCCTGGAGAAAGCCGGGCTCTTTGTGGAGGAGTGGAGCGAGCGGTTTGTGGAGAATCAGTGGGCGCGGTAAGGCGGGATCATCGTGCAGTCCGTTCTGAGATGAACTGTCTCCTGAGTGCAAATCCCCAGCACCCACACAGGGACCAGCTGTGTGACCTCGGCACAGAGACTGCTGGGTCCCGGAGGCTCCGCATCGAGACAGCTGCGCCAGCTTCAGTGAGCCCCTGTCCAAAAATCTGAGGTGGCGCTGGGTGTGGAGGCATATCTTTGATCCCGTCACTCAGCGAGGCAGAGGCAGGCGGTCACTGTGAGTTTGAGGCTAGCCCAGGACAGCCCAGGGTACACAGAGAACCCTGTCTCAAAAACAAACAAACAAACAAACAAAAAAACAAAACAAAAAACTAAGGTGGAGAGCAATAAAGGAAGACACACTTAGCATCAGCTTCTTGCTTCAACATGTTCATGCACAGGCAATTAAATGAGCACATATGCACACACACTCACACAGACTCACACATATACATGCACACAACACATACCTGCACTCACACAAGCACATTCACACACTCACACTTATTTTGTTTTTTCTGTATATAATATAATTATCAATAGAGTTACGATGGAAATACATTCTATAATTTGGTAATCAGTACCAAAAATGGATGCATATTTTGGTGACAGAGAGAAGAAAGGCAAGTTTTAAAGAGAGAAATGAAGAGCTGATGTATTAAGTAGGTGCATTCGGGGCTTGAGAATTCACCATAGGAAACGCCCACTTGGTCATCAGGTTTCTGATGAGCGTCACAAATGGACAGGTCCCAGTCGTAACATAGAAACAATGGACTGATAAGAAGCTGGTTTGTGGCCTTTGCCAGTTTCCATTGTGTAAACATGCCCGACTCCATGGTCTATTGCTGATAACCAGGGTGATGTCACTGGGTATGGAGAAATGAGTAGTTCACAGTCAGTATCCATGTGGTCAGCTCCCACCCAGCCCGGAGCTGCTCCTATTTAGACAACAGCAAGCTTGGACCACAGGGAGGAAAGGAGGCAGAAAGCTGAGATCTGGCAGGAGGCCAGGAGGGCTAGGCATTCTGGAGTTGATACAGGAACAGATAGAATTGTTCTCCTCAGCACAAACCTGGAACACCATTTATAAACTTGCTGATGCTCTGAATTCAAGAAACAAGGTCAGCAGAGCCTGGCAACTGAGCTCCCCAACTCCACACCACTCTCTGGCCTTGTCAGTCACTGCTTAACTAAGGACTCCTGCGCTGTGCTGTCTGACCGTGGCCTCCTTTTCTGCTACAGCACAGGTGATGAGAAGTTAAACAAGCTCCTGTGTGGAAAGTGTTCAGAAAGTACATGACACGTAGAGTTAAGGCTGAGTAGTTCTCCCTGAGTCAACCGCTGACGTTCCCGAGTCTTGAAGGGTTCTCATAGCTGAGACCAAGTTAACAGAAAGCTGTTTCAGCGGGCCAGGGACAGTGGGGCGCGTTCCCTAGAAGAGGAAGAGCACTGAGAACGTAGAGCTGCCTAGAAGGACACCCATGTGGTGAGGCAGCAGAAGACAGTGTTGTGCGAGCTCAGGAGAGGGTCGCCAGGGGGACAGCAACCCTGCTGCAGTGGGACCTTGGAATTCAGGCCTCAGCACCTGGAGGGAATACCTTCTGGCTGTTTAAGCCATCCAGCCTGCAGCATTTTGATTATGGAAGCCCTAGCCACTACAACCCACTGCAAAAAGCAAGAGCTTGATTATATTATATTATTGCAAGCAAATTATATTTTTGTTGATTTTAATGATGAGAAAGAATAAAATAAGTACCAAGGAGGAGAATGAAAAAAAAAAAATTAAAGAAAGGTTTGAAATGTAAATAGGGCTAAAAATATAGTCATCTGGAATGCCTTATTTTGAGAACTCTGTGATAAATGGAATATTGTTTCCACTTCACAGGAATAATTAAGTCACCACATCTCAGGCCTGAAAGTATTCATAAAAAGCATGCTTTCAGAGAATGGCCACAGGTGTCCCTGTGTGTATCAGGTGGGGCTGGGAATGCTTTAAAGCATGTGTGAAGACTTGCAGAGTGTGTGCCCACTGATGGCTGGTGATTTAGTGTCCAGTAGAACATTTGCACCAAGATGCAAATCTTGTCTTTGACCTGTCTTGCTGGACGGTGGGTCCTCAGCGAGTCTGTTGCTATTTTTCTCTCAGGATTGCGTCAACTATCATGGACTGAATAGACTCCTAACCTCGGAAGGGCCAACTGTGCAGGTCAAAGCCATTTCTTCCAAGATGAGGTAAATATGTCTGGTTACCCGTGGGAAGAGAGAGAAAACAGGTCTCTTGTCTCTGGACCTTCTGGACGGGTCTTGCTGTGGCCTCTCCTTAGGCCTGTGTTGACTTGGGGTGTGGGGGACAGAATTTCCTTGTTTGCAGCTGCCACACTGCGGGGTTCCCTCAAAGGAAAACTGAGGTTGAGAACCGTGAATGCAGATGCAGAGAAGCCCAAGCACAGGACCCCACACAGCTATGAAAACACAAAGCAGTCAGTATGTTGTTCTTGGTATCTCAGAGCTCTGCCTGCTTTATTGCAGTCGTTAAAAGTACGAACCCTGATAAGTGGTTCAAACTCGAGAGGAAATGATCATGCCACAGCTTTGCTGCCTCTCTGGAAACTGTCAAAACAGAGAGGGGCTTACGTAGGTAAAAATGCCAGCAGAGAGGTGAGGCCGTGTAGATGTTCTGAAAGATGCCTCACTAAAATGTAAGCGACAAGGAAGAGCAGGAGCACCCCGCTCCAGAGAAGCACAATACTTGCTTTAGCTAAGGCCGAGACCCTCCGCTTTAAGGTGTGAAAGAACCACCTCGGGGTTTGGGAAGATGGTTCAGCTTCTGACGGGCCAGCTGCTAAAGCATGAGAACATGAGTTCTCTCCAGCAGGTACATACCAACCTGGGTACAGCAGTGCATGCTGTGACCTCTGTTCTGGGAAGACGGAAGGAGCCCTGAGGCTTGACGGCTTCCAACCTAGCCTACTTGCTGAGCTTCAGGGTCAGTGAGAAACCTGTCTCAAAAAGCAGGGGCTATTGAGAAAGATGTCTAAGGCTGATTGTTAGCATCCGCACGCGTGTGCACACACATGTATGTTTACTTGCACATGTATGTACACACACAAACACGTATGCATGCATACCCTCCAATTACTTAGGCTTTTAAACACTGCTTTGCACGGACTGTGGAAGCAGCTGCTGGAGGCAAATTAGTCTCAGTTGCACACTTTCCAGGGCATTTCTGCCTCTACAGCCCTCAGACATGTCTGTTCCAGAACACGCTTGGCAAGCATGCTGTGGCCTGGCTCTGCTCAAGCAAAGTTTGCCTTCCCACTAGCTTCTCATTCCATGATTCTGCTGTCCCCTAGCACCTGTCCTATTTTCAGGGAACTGCCATTGTTAGAGGGAAGGTCAGCCAGCTGAGTGCCAGTGACTTTACAGGTCTTTATGAGCCTTATGTCCCAGAAAGATCATTCTTTTTACTGGCAAAGTAAGCAAATTTGAAGTAGTGGACTGTGAAATGATTATGACCTTGATGATTTCATACTGTAGCTGCTTCCCCTGAATCAATCCTTCAAGGAAGAATGGCATTTTGAACAATGAATAAAGAACTCTTGTCAGATTTAGCTAAGCAAATATCCTGGGATGATGGTGTGCAGTTGCTGAGTCCTGCACCTGCACACAGAAGCGTCTGTGTAAGTGAGGCCAGGGCTCCCTCATGCATCTGTGTACCATGGCCCACTGTAATCAAAGAGATCCTCCTCTGGGGAAGAAGCCTCAGCCCGTGGAGAGCCATGGCGAAGTCTACCTAGCACACTGGATGAGGCCACAGTCCACTTTGATCAAGACAAGTTCAGCTGCCTCCAGAGTCCTTCCATGTCCTGTGTGTATTACCTGCAGCTTTGGGGTCACAGGGAATCGCAGCTGGAAACCTTTCTTAGCAGTCCGAGAAGACAGGTTCAGCAGAGAGACCAACCCTGCTGGGTCGTCTCCAGCACTCTGCCTGTTTTGCTTTTGCCACACTGGCTGAGGCTTGCGCCAGGTGCACAGCGGCGAACACAGAAGTTCTTTTATTTTTTTTTATTTTTTGCATTTTAATTCAGTATTTGATAGTGTAAAATATGTGTACATTAGAAATGTCACATTGACTTTTCCATTTCAACCACTTCCAGATGCCCCATTACAGCATACCCCGACCCAACTTAGTGTCATGTTTGGTAGAACATATGAGTCCTTACTGAAGACATTTTGATGGCTGGTGAGCTCCCACTGAAGGCCTTGTTTCTTAGACCATGTCTTCAGAGGGTAAAGGAAACACACTTTTCCTCAGCTTTCCCATAAACCAAAGTAGCCAAGCTTTTGACTGAGGGTCCTGAAATCTTGAATTTCTTAGAATTTTTCTTTGAGATAACAAAGATCACAGTTTTACATGATTATATTCAACCAAGTGTGTTGACTCTTCAAATGAATGTGGATGTGGTTCCAAACAAATGAATCATACCGTTAAGAACATGCATCTGTTATTGGTGCAACCAACTGCTTTCTGCTTGGATCTGAGGCCAAATCCATAGGAAAGAATTCACATCTGGTATTGTTAAGCTGGTCAAAAGTTCATGGCTGAGGATGTCCCAGACTAGTGAGAAAGTTTCAGTTGCCATTTTTACTAGGCACGATGTGTTTGTCAAATTGCTTTCTAAATATTTACGCTCATACACCAATGCTGTCAGCTTTGGTCAGCAGGTATTATTTTTGCAGGAGACAGAGATTCCTAGATAATGGACTGTTGAAAGCTGAGCCCTAAATGGGACATCTATGCCATTCCTTGCAAGGCTCAGGAAATACTAATGCACAAGATTTCAGAAAAAAATGGAAGAGCCAGAGGAAGGGTTGGACTGCTGTGGAGCACAGTCCTCTTGGCGTGGCATGGCCATTGCACTCTTGGTAGCTGGCAGCTGGGATTATTATGACCTGTATAAATTTGGGACTGTAAATATTCTGTCCTGGAGGGCCGGAGGGGATCATGAGGCACAGTCTCTCACTGAGGCTACAAGTGCAGTTAATGTTGCTGGGGGAAGGAGAGACATTTTCCTCAGTGGTGTAGCCCTGTTCTTATAAACCTTTGACTTGCACTCCTGTAAGCAATCATAATTAAACTCAGTGGGTCACAAGAAGAAAGAAAGGAAAGGTGTGACATGAAAGCAGAGCTGGTAGAAAGAGGAAGGGGCATCAGCAGGTATAAAAGGGGGTGAGCTGACCTCACAGCATGTCTGCAGGGCAGATGGTAGGGTAGAGATTACACACTTACGAAGACTGAAAACAAGAGTGTTTTGTTTTGATTCTGTTCCCTGAATCTCCTGGAATTCTACTCCTATAGAAACCTCAACGGTTTATGAAATCATTAAACATTTTCTTTTAAAAATTTATGTGTATGGGTATTTTTTAATGTAACTCTATAGAACATATATCCAAAGGGCAGAAGTATATCTCAGATCATCAGGATCTGTAGTTACACATGGTTGTGTGTTGCCGTGTGGGTATTGGGAATCAAACCCAGGCCCTCTGAAGATCAGCCAGTGCTGCTAACCACTGAGCCATCTCTCCAGCCCCAGCAACAAGTCTCTACAGGTAAAATAAGAATCAATACCTGGGGATAGAGAACAATTTTCTACTCAAAATAAGAAATTTACTAAGAGATCTCAAATGATGAAACATAAATGGTCTGAGGTCATACGCTTTCTAACATGAAAGCATCTGAGAATGGCTAGGATGACCATCTTTGGTCACAAGTAGCTAGCTGATCCAACAAGAGAGCCTTTAAGATTTCATGCAATCATATCACTTTGTGAGAAAAGACGAGTGGCTGTGAGGTAAACAGGCTAGTTCAGATGTTATCAAATTCTAGCAAGTCACTCTACTTTGAAAATATTGAAAACTGGAATGCCAATTTTCAATACTTAATTAATTTCCTTTACATTGTTGGTCCTCCCTCCTCTCCTCCCATTTGAACGTCCCCTCCTTGCTCCCCTTATCCCCCCTCCCCTCCTCCTCAGATAAGGGGAGTTTCCCTCCTACCGATCCAGACCAGCACATCAAGTTGCGTCAGGACTTAGATATGTGGCCTGCTGAGGCAGCCCCACCAGAAGGAAGTGATCGAAAAGCAGGCAACAGAGTCCCTTTTCTAGGAGACCCACATGTTGGCTAAGCTACCCATTGTCTACGTTTGTGATAGGTGCCTAGGTTGAGTCCATGCATGGTCTTTGGTTGGTGTTCCAGAAGAGCCCTGGGCCCGGGTTAGCTGGCTCTGTTGGTCTTCCTGTGGAGCTCCTGTCTCTTCTGCGTCCTTCTATTCTTCTCTGCATTCTTCCACAAGACTCCCTGCACTTCACCCAATGGTTGGCTGTGAGTCTCAGCATCTCTTTCCACTACTGGCTAGACCCTCTCAGAGGACAGCGATGCTAGTCTCCTGTCTACGAGCAGAGCAGAGTGTGGTTCCTGGGGTCAGGGGCTGGCCCTTTTCCATGCGGTGGGTCTCAGGTTGGGGCAGGCATTGGTTGGACATTCCCCAAACTCTGCTCTATCTTTATTCCTGCACATTTTGTAGGCAGGGTAAATTTTGGGTAGAAGATTTTATGGGTGAGTTGGTGTTCTCCTTCCCCTACTATAAGTCCAGTCTATTTAGAGAGGGGTCTCTTCAGTCTCCATGACCCCTACTAGGAGTCAGAGCTAGACTCACCCCCATATTCTCCAGGAGCCTAATAAATGATGATCCTGGAATGCCTATTTTATAAGTTTCTGTTATGATTAAATGTAACAATTTAAATTCTTTTCAAAAGGTGGAATTGTTTACTTTAAGAAATGGTCCAGGACTGAGAAGTACAAGCTTCAAGGATGAGACTTTCTTAGAGGTCAGGAGCCACATATGGCATCATGGAGTTATTCCTCCAGCCTCCAGGACTGCCTCCCTTGTGTGCTTCACCTTGAAATTCCAGGGCAGCTTGGCCGTGCGCCTGAAGCCATCCTGTATACCTGGGTGGCTCTGCCCAACAGCTGGCCAGTCACAGTGCCCCCTGGCATCCTCAGGGTACAAAAGCTCCTTTGCTTTGCAGACAGCCGGTGGGAAGTGCAGCCGCTTTCATCATTCCAGACAGTATAGGAAGGCGCTGGGCAGCAGAGGGCACTGACGGCGGAGCCACACCAAGGACAGCAGAGCTGTGCACTGGTACGGGGATGTGGCTGCATGATGGTGCCTGTGGCTGCTGTCCATCCCAGCAGAGCAGGCCAAGGACAGCACCAAAACCCCTAGTAACTTCTCTGGTCCAGTCTATTTGGTGTTCTGGAGGCCTCTTGTATGTATATGGGCATCTCTTTAAGTTGGGAAAATTTTCTCCTATGATTTTCTTGAAAATATTTTTGGACCTTGGACCCTGGAATCTTCTTTTTTATGTCTTCCTATTATTCTTAGATTTCGTCTTTTTGTGGCGTCCTTGATTTCTTGGTTATTTTGCGTTTTCCGATTTTATTTTTTCTTTGAGAGATGTATCAATTTCTGCAATTGTATTTTCAGTGCCTGAGATTCTCTTTCATCTCTTATATTCTGTCTGTGATGCTTACCTTTGTGGTTCCTGATCTTTTCTGTAAGTTCTCCAGCTCCAGGATTTTCTCTGTGCAAGGTATTGAAGCAGATGCTGAGACTCATAGCCAAACTTTGGGCAGAGTGCAGGGAATCTTATGAAAGAAGGGGGAGATAGAAAGACCTGGAGGGGACAGGAACTCCACAAGGAGAGCAACAGAACAAAACAAAACAAACAAACAAACAAACAAACAAACAAAAAACTGGGCATAGGGGTCTTTTCTGAGGCTGATACTCCAACCAAGGACCATTCATGGAGATAACCTAGAACCCCTGCACAGATGTAGCCCATGGCAACTCAGTGTCCAAGTGGGTATCCTAGTAATAGGAACAGAGGCTTTTTCTGACATGAACTCAGTGGCTGGCTCTTTGATCACCTCCCCCTGAGGGGGGGAGCAGCCTTACCAGGCCACAGAGGAAGACAATAGAGCCAGTCCTGATGAGACCTGATAGGCTAGGGTCAGATGGAAGGGGAGGAGGACCTCCTCTATTAGTGGACTGGGGGAGGGGCATGGGAGGTGAGAAAGGAGGGAGGGCGGGATTGGAAGGGGACAAGGGAGGGGCTACAGCTGGGATATAGTGAATAAATTGTAATAAATAAAAAGAGAGAGAGAAAAAGAGGTTAATGAAAAACAAACAATAGCCTGGTAACAAAGGTGTCTCTAAATCATCAGGAAGCAGATCGTTTGTCCTTAGAAACAGCCTACTACTCCAGTCTCTTACTAAAGACACTCAAGCCAACAGACACAGGAGTCAGACAGAAAAAAAAGGAACAGAGAAAGTGGGGGAAGGAAAAACAAAACCCAGCAGTACATTCAGTGCTTCTTTTTGTAACAAATCTAAGAGATGTACAGCCAGGCTCACGTTGTGCAGTTCACAAGCATGGGAAAAGAAATGACAGAAGGACAGAGTTCCAGCAGAAGAAGCTAACCCAAGAGCCGGCTGGACTTGCCACCAGCGGGGGTGGTGATGGGGGATAGGGTGGTGGTTCTGGATGGCGCTGGACCTGTAGCCGCTGGGCTGGGCTGGGCGCAGTGGGCACCGGCTTCTCTTGATCCGCCCCTGGTTGTCTTGGAAGTCTGTGTCCACATTCTCATGTGTATCCCCGTGAGGTCTAAGCCATCTCCGGAGCTTGCTTCAGAGGAGTTACTTGTGTGTTCCAGGCAACTCCAAGTCTTCCCCGCTAGGCTTGGTACCCGCCGGCTTGGCTCAGGGTGGGAGTTTCCTTCAGATATCCCAAAGATGCTAGAGCCCATCGCTCTTCTTCATAACACAGGCTCTTCTGTTGGCTCACCACCTGGAGGCTGCAAAACCCAGCCCGTTCCTGCTGTTGGGGCATTGAGTGTGGTGGGAGAGGTCTTAGTGTCGAGGCAGGCTGGCTCAGAAGGAACACGCAGAGGACTGGGACCAGTAGCTGCAGCTCCACGATCACAACCAACCGCGCTCCACGAGCAAACACCGCCAAATAAATACATCATAGTGTAGGAATCTTCTCCTTCAATTTTGTCCGTCTCTTCCTTTCCCCTAAATACCCTGATTTACTGTAGTGCTTATGATTTCCGGGCTATAGGACTTCCCATCATGGGTGGTTTCAGGCCAATGATGTTTTTACTTCTGCTTGTGGAATAGTTTGCCTCCTGGCGCTGTGAGCCACTGGTCGGAGTCAGCGACAGCAAGCGCCGCCTCCACAGTGCCCCGCTGCATGACCCCATGTCCTACACCATGAAACAAACAGACTTGGCTCCTTTAGTAAGCGTCCAGTCTGCACCAGCATGGGGAGGGCACAGAGACTCTCCTTGAGATCAGTAGCTGGAAGAAAAGAGGACCGAAAGGGACAACAAGCTTGTAGGAAAACTGGGATGGAAACCAACCAGATGGTGGGCAGGTGTAGGAAGGCAGACTGCCCTTTCCAGTGTGCGCGCCTCAAATCTTCAACACTTCAAGTTCCCTTATGTGTCTTTCAGCTTCGAGTGCTATATTCGTGGGCACAATTACTCAGTAGGTCTTTGTTAAATGAATTTTGAATTTTAAAACCCTTATTCTTTCAAATTAGCCATTAAATATATGAGCATTTCTATTCGAATTTAATTCCATTACCTGACAAGTGTGAGTTCTTCATAATAACGACAAAAGTGTGATTAGATCATTTAATTGAATGCATCAGAACAATTTCCAAATGATATACTTCAATCCAAAACCAAAAATCAAATACACTCTGTCTGTACTAGGAGAATGACATTCTCTGGCCAGGTTGATGTCAAATCATGCAAATAATTTCACTCTTCTGTCTATAAAATTAGACAGTTATAGCTATTGGGGGTATTGGATGAGTTAATTGTTTAATATGAAAAATTAAAAAAAAAGCAAAAGCAAAGAAAAAGCACCTTGCAATGAAGAGCACCATTTACCCAGTCTCACCATTTTAGCATCAGTTTTTCTCAGGCCTTAATTAGTTATCCTCATTTTATATGAAATAAGCATATGTAATTATCAAGTCCCTCTGATGGATTTATACTAAAGAGCAACTGTTTGGCTCATTTCTAACCATGCACAAATGGGAGAAAAGCTGTGAATTATATTTTAGCTTTCTCCATTTTGAGTTTATTTATGTGAATCATAGCTTTTTGAAGATGATGGCTAAAATTAAGTAGCTGAAAGAAATTAATTACACAGTGTTCAAGTCGATGTCTTATGTATTCATTATGGTGGTTTAGAATCATGCAACTTCCTTGTCTCTGGAATTCTATGGGCTGGTGAAAGAGGTAACACAAAGGGGGAAAGTACCATGTTCTCCCTTCCCTAGGTTGGCATTGGCCCCTACTGAGTACTTGTTACCTGGACCTAAGGCACAGAAGCCTCTTACGAGCAACTGCGTGTTCTGCTCATCTTTATTACTGTGGCCCAAGGTCCTCGTCTAGCTCATTTGCATCCTGGGGTAGTCATGGAAGTTACACTAATTTTTATTGCAATACCCAAATAGGTTCTTTCAACCTGAATTTTTTTTTTTTATAATAGAGACAGAGAGGTTAGATGAGAAGAAGTGAATTATCTGAACTGAGCTACATACAATTGCACAGGGTCATTGACCTGCTAGATCCTGCTGGGTTTAGTGGCTTATGCTTTTAACCCTAGCACACGGGGCAGAGGCAGGGGGATCTCCTTGAGATCACAGCATACTTAGTGAGCTTCCTGTGCCCCACTGGAAAGCTCAAACACTTGAAGGAAACAATACACAGCTCGTGGCTACAATTTTCGCATGAGGGCTGCAGGACCCAGAAATTCTCTCTGCCTCGGTATCTGATAGTGTGCAGATCAACCTGGGCACCTAGCCAGGATTATGTCTCATGTGCTATTTCTTTTTCTTTTTTTTTTTTCGTTCTGGCTCTGTGGCTTCAATAAGTGCTGCTGACTTTTGGGGTGCCTCTACTGGGGCCTAGCTATTGACCCATCTTGGTATTTGAGTCAGTCTTTTCCACTTAAAGACTTTGTAGTTTGTTTTATTTCTCTTGGATCTCCCCAAATGCAATTGTCTCCACCCCTTTGGCAATGTTTTCAAACAGGCTGATGGAGTTTCTGTAACTCCTGCTGCCCTGAGGTTGTGGCCAAGATCCCATGCCTACAAATAGTGGTTTGATCTGGGGCTGTGGGTAGAAGCTTTTCTTCAGTGCATGAGAGCAGGCCTGTAGAAGTGGGGCTCCTGGCTTCTAGAGTCCAGGTAGTAAAGACAGTTTTTCTAGCATGCGGCCTGATACACATTCCAGCAAGAAGCTCTGTGCTTCTGAAGCACCACATGAATGGGTCACATGGCTTGAGGCTGAGGGACACCCAACAAGCCCCAGTTGCCCAGGCTGGGATTATTTGATCTTCCTTCCCTCTAGCCATGGGAGGGAGCAGCTGTGACTCCTGAACCAGATGCCTCCTGACTGTCACTGGATGAGTGACTGCTGGAGCCACTCAGCCTCCAGGTTGAAGAGCTGAATGAAGGCCTGTTGCTGCTTCCTTCAGTGGGTGGCTGTTGTTGAGAAGTTTGTTTACTGCTCTAGACAAGCAGAGCAGGCTGTTGCTTCAGTAGAATGAGGGACATAACCTCTATCAGGAAAGATCACTCCTAAGTGGAGTTTCTGATGATGAGGTGGCTCACAGATCTGCAAAGCTGAGCCCAACATTCCATGCAGCTCAGGGTCTGGGTCTGCTTATCACACTGGCCATCACTTCAAAGAAAGCACAGAAAGCCTCTGGTTAATTCAGCCTGATAAAGGGCTGTGTTGGTTTCTCAGCAGAAAAGAGAGGTTTGAGGGGGTCGTAGACTTATGGCCTTTTGAGCAGGAGGAAAAGTTCAGGATGCTGCTGTTTGACCACTACTTGACATCAAAGACACAGGATTTAAGGTTATTGAATGTTTGGGTGCTTGGATAAAGACTATCTCTCATACACAGGGATTCTCTTCTTTATGATTTCCACTGTTTTCTTCTTAGTGTGACTGAAAACACTATTAGTGCCATATTTTCTATTCAGAAACCACAGCCTCAGGACTCAGAGATTCTGGCCCTACACAACATCAACTAACTTAATTCTGATTTCCCACATAGACAGGTGGAGGTGGGTGACTCTTGGGTAGCCTTGCAATGAGGATCGTTCCCACAGTGACTTCAGCCATTCCTTGTGCTGCGCCTCTGAGGCTGTGGAGAAAGGCCCAACGCCATCACGTGTTTCCGTGGGAAGCCTCCTGAAGGACCTCACGGTATAGCGCTAGGCCTGTGAGGGCCTCGCCACTTCATGTCTGTAAGCAATGTGATGTTCGTGTTGTTTGTTTATGGTGACTATGTAAACACCAAGAGCCCTTGGGTAGAATGGGTCTGCCCCTGCCATGGCGGCTGTGTCATAGGACTCCATTTTGTGTGAGCGACACTTCCGTCTCACATCTGATTGACCATAGCAAAAGCTCTAAATCATTACTTATGTGTTTCAGTGACCTCACCTGGACGTGGCCTGTATCCTAGATACCCACAGGAGAGCCACTGCCAGGTTATCTTAGATTCAGGTGTAGTGCTGTGTTTCTGAAAATATGGAAGACTTGAAAGATCAATTACTGGGCTTTTCTCTCACTATTGACATAGGACTACGGTACCCAAGACCTGCAGGATTTGAGATCTCAAACTGAATTGCGTAGGTCTACAATGGCCTGGTAAGTCAGGCTCCCTCCTAAGTCGGGTTTTGAAATCTCTTTAGCAATACTGGGATTGCACACATGGCTCCTTACATGTTCTGCATGCTCCCTATCAACTGAACGATGTCTGAAGCCTTCCAAATAATTTTATATGTCCGCTGGCCGGTGTCAACAACTGGGCCTGTTGGCAGTGGTGAGCAGGTATCCCTGCTGGTCAGAAAAGCTGGGCAGGCTTGTCTGGGGACACACGAGCTCTGCTACATGAGGGGGAGTTGAAGAAAGGCTCTTGTCATTCTTGGCATGAGGACAGCTACGCTGGCTGACTGGCTGTGACTCCTCTTTATTTCCTTCCCTCAGCTTTGGCCTGGAGTGTGGAGGGCGCACAAAGTGCTAATGACATGACGATAACCCTGACATTTCCAGGCTGAGAGACCAGAATGGAGTCCCCTACTCTCTGCCCTCGTTATTTTATAATTGACAAGGTGTTAGTGTGCATAAATGCTTTCCGATAAAGATAACCTCAAGTTGTTAATTATGCATAAAGTAGTTAGGACCCTCCCATAATGTCATAACCATGGTGAGTGTTCTGTGGGAGAATTTCTTTCTATTTTTTTTCAATATCTCATTCTAGTTTATTTATTTCTTTTTTTAAATATTACATTTTTTTAAATATTACAGTTTATTAACTCTGTATCTCAGCTGTATCCCTCTCCCTCATTCCCTCCCAATCCCACCCTCCTTCCTTCATCTCCTCCCTGCCCCTTTCCAAGTCCACTGATAGGGGAGGTCCTCCTCCCCTTCCATCTGACTCTAGGTTATCAGGCTTCTTTAGGACTGGCTGCAATGTCCTCCTCTGTGGCCTAGCAGGGCTGTTCCTCCTTTGGGGTGGGGGGAAGGTCAAAGAGCCTGCCATTGAGTTCATGCCAGAAACAGTCCCTGTTCCCCTTACTAGGACACCCACTTGGATACTGAGGGAGAATTTCTAAGATGACATGAAGTTCA
Organism: Meriones unguiculatus; assembly: GCF_030254825.1. NCBI lineage: Eukaryota > Metazoa > Chordata > Mammalia > Rodentia > Muridae > Meriones > Meriones unguiculatus. The sequence goes on along the minus strand of NC_083352.1, from coordinate 3,721,931 downwards.
GTCTTTCACTACTTGCCACAGCTTCTGTTTCGCTCAGCCTATAACCTGTTGCCCTGTTGAAAAGAAGCATCAGGTCAGATGGTGGAGTGCACCATCATATTTACAACTGGTCCTCACTAACTACCAGGGCCACACCAGGAAACAGACTTCACCCCCGCTGCGGGCTGCTGAAGGCAGCTCAGTGCTCCCTGCCCCTCACACATGTCCCACACTGAGTCACCCAGAGGACACAGCAAGCATGGCTTTCTTCTTCTCTCTAGGCTGATGAGAGAACATGAGGAAGTGGAGCCACCAAGCCAGGTGAGAAGCCCACCTGGGACAGCTGTGGCTGGCCAGAGAGACAAACATGCTGGAGGCTGCTCATCCTGAGCCTCAACTCTGGAACTGTGGGATGGGAAGAAGATGAAGGTGTCTCTTCCCATGTTCTGGGAAAATGCTCCTTACAGGGATCCTGAGCTCCATAAGACCTAGGTGGCAATCCAGGATGTTCATCCCCGTGTAGCTGTGGCAAAGCCAGATTCAGACCCTCATATCTCCATCCTCAGCCTCGCACATCACTGACCAGACTTCAGGTTACTTCTAACCTGTAGGAACAAAATACTTGTTAACCCAACTTGACAAATCTCCTGCCCCAGGTCTCTGAACTGTGGTCTACCCTGTCTGGGATGCTGTTTGAGCCAGTTTCTCATTTGAATAAATTCCTAGATAGGAAATTGTTAGTGACAGAATGTAGATATTAAGATTTTTTTTTTTTTAAATAGACACGACAATTTTTCTTTCCAAATATTTAGACCATTTTGTTCTCCTGCTAGGAGCAGGATGAACACATGAGCCTTGCTTCCTCAAGTTCTGGCCAGCACCAGTTCTTACTCATCTTTTAACCCTGCCAATTGGAGAGCTGAAGAGTGGCTTCTCACTGTTTTTTTGCATTTAATTGCCGTATGAGTTTGATTAGGACTGTTTCTGTTGCAAAGCGCTACCCCTCATCCTCTCCCCAACACTGCCTCCAGGGCGCTCTGCCATAGCAAGAGAACCAGGTTTGCTCAGGTGTGATGCTGAGGACCGAGTTTTCATCCTTCCTCCTTACACACCTGATCCCTGTACAACAATTCTCCATGTGTCTTCTACTTTGCACATTCTGCTTTGGCTTTGGGGGGCTTTTAATGGGCTAAAATAACACAAATACTCCTTCTGTTATCTCAAGGCTTTACCTTTAAAATTTTTTTAAATGTATTAATTTTTTTATTTTATTTTATGTGCATTAGTGGTTTGTCTGCATGCATGTCTGTGTGAGGGTGTCAGATCTTGGAGTTACAGAGAGTTGTGAGCTCTTAAGTACTGAGCCATCTCTCCAGCCCACCTTTAACATTTTTTGAACTTGCTATTATTACTAGTATTATTATTTAGCTAGCATACAAAAGAAGATATTTCTTTAAAACATTTCATGTGTTGTTACTGTTTTACATTGTTGTAGTTTCCCCACTCAGCCCACCTACCTTGCTGGTCCTGGTGCTCTCCATACTTGCTTTTCTTTATGCTTTCATACACGTATGTGTGTGTGTACACATATCTGTTTGTGCATATACGCACATATATGCATATATATACTCATGTGTATAAGCCTCCATTCTGCATCTGAGAGAAAATGTGTTGTTATTTTGTCATTCTTCACCTCATCATCCTTTCTGGTCTTACCTTGACTGTTAAATTTGTTCCACCGTCACCTGTTTTTCCAGATGGCCCATGTAGCTCACCCACACTAGGTAATGACTGTCCTTCCTGGAACTCCCTGGCAGCCCCTTCCTGCTGACACATAGCATCTGTGCTTCCCTGTGCGATTGCTCTGGTCTGTCTCTGCTTCTGTCTGCTCCCGTCTCTCTCCATTATGCTCAGCCATTTTAACTGTTTCTAATTTTGATATTCTCTTTATTCAAAATACATTACTCATTATTTGAAAGTAAACACTTATAAAAAACTTTGAAAATACTTAAATCCTAATGGAATCATTTTAGAAAATTAAGGATGATGATCACATTTAACTGAATCAAGAATTCACGGAGCCTTTATTTTGTGTGTTAGACACTTCCGGTAGTAAGCACAGGATAAAGGTAACTTAGCCGGTTGAGTTGATCAAATGCTCTGTGTGTCTCCTTTAATTCCCCAGGCAGCTTAAGCTGGGGCTATTTTCAGGGGATGCTGAGTCATGGCAGCAGAATTCAGTTGCTAACCTCTGTCTCTGTCTCTGGGAAGTCTGTTTCAGGATGATGGAGGAGAGCTGATGACTCTTCATGGTACACTCTACCTGTTGCTGTATGCTTTTAGTGTGTGGGCCCTTTCCTAGGAGCCTGAACACCAAAGTGAGTAAGACTGTTGGCACAGAGTCAGTCAGTCTCAGGCTGTATCCAGGAGCACAAGCTTCCATCTTTATAGAGACTGTCCCCACAGAGGAAAGCAGGGCCTGGAGCTCCAGGGAGACAGCCCGAGAGGCACGTCATCTGTTCCCTGCAGAGAGGGGAAATCAGAGAAGCAGGAAGGATAGGCGTGTTCCCAGCTACTGAGGACTTATTTGCCCTGGGAGTACCATCTGTAATTTCAGTATTGGGAATTCAATATTTCAGTATTGGGAATCTCACAGTGTCACACACATTTATATTAAACGCAAGAGTGTGTTTCCATTCCAATTACAGTTCCATGTCGGATTACCCACTGTCTGTAAATATTTCTACAGCTTCACTCCTAGCTTCTTCATTTCCAATGCCCCACCTATAATTCTACTTCATACACATACAGATTAAAAGGTGATTTTTCTTAGAAATTAGAAAAAAACCCCTGCCATTTAAATGGTGAGTAGTTAATTTTTCTTGTAACACTGCTCCTATGCATTGATGCCAGCCACTTACCAGTATATTCACGCTGAAAATCCAGTGGAATTGGGAAAGAAAGTGATTTGAAGATTTGTTGTTTTTTAGTGAATGATGATGTGGCGTTCATGTCTTCTCATGAGCTGCTATTCTCAAGCCAGTTGTCCTTTGATGGGGAGGGCGAAAGCTCACACACAGTATTGTGGTTCACTCAAAGGCGTCACCGAAGCACAATTCTTATTTCATGCCAATCGTCTTCTTGCCAAAATAAACTCTGATTATGGCAGTAATTTAAATATCTTATGTTACAGTTTTTGAAGGAGAGGGAAGTACCAAAAAAAAAATACAGTTTGCAAAATTGAGGATGACTTGGAAGCCAACATATTCTTTTAAAAAGCAGAAAGTGTACAAGTGAAAAATTTTATCAGTTGAGTATAATTGGTTCCTAAGGGGTTAGTTCCTACATCTTTTATTATTGATACACTATATGGTTCTTTAGTTTATAATCCAAATAATCTTAGTCATTGCCAAGTATCCAAAGTGCTTTGAAAATAGGAAGGGATTACTTTAAAATTTTTAAATTTTTGAGTGTCAATATTTGTCATTAGGTAATATTCTCTGTTATAATGCTTGTACTTTGGTGTGTGTGTATTTTCACTTTTGAAGAGGTTAAAATAATATTGTTTATCTTTAGAACTACAAATTGTTCTTTAATATTGGCTTAGTATTTCTGTTATAAACTTTTCAAATATTGACAGTTAAGAAAATGATGAGTTACATACATACATGCATACATGCATACATACATGTATAATACATACATACCTACATACCTACCTTCATACATACATAAAAACATGCACACATAGATACATGCATGCATGCATGCATACATACACAAATGCATACATACATACATACATACATCTATTATATCAAAGACACTTAGGATGGCTGTTGGAACGTTCATGATGTTAAGGTCAATTGCAGATTGCATTATTTTGGCTTTCTTTAGTCATGTCTGATGTCAGCCTGTACACAAACCTTCTGAACATACTGTTCACATGATGTATTCTTTAAAAAAAAATCTTAACCCATGTATCTGTATCCATATATATTGTAATTTCTTACATTCAGCAAATAAGTTATTCTTTCCCTGCTTTCCTGACCCTAGTCTGAAAACCATTAACTTTTAATTGGAGTATTTAGCTCATTTATAGTTAATACAACTGATATAATTATGCTTATGTCCACATTGCAATTGTTTCTTTAATTTTCTTATGTTTTCAGTTGCCTTGTTTCTTGCCTTTTTTTAAATTAATAACACCCACACCCACACACATATAAATATTGCCAAGTCTACTGATTTAAAAGCTACCCTTCTTAATAATATTTTTGGTGTTTTCTTTTGGGCAGAAATATTTATATTTAATACAGTTTACTTCAAGTTACTATTACTGTCTTTCACAAAATCACAAAATCCTTCAATTACATAATTTTAATTAATTTAATTTTCAGCTCTCTTCAATTTCTTCTATTACAATAGATTATGCATTCAAGTACATTAGAAAGTGGAAGATTTCTGTTAATAATTTTGCTTTTAGTGGTAAGCTCTTTTAAGAAACAAGGGGATTGCTGGGCAGCAGTGTCCCACATCTTTAATCCCAGAACTGGGAGGCAGAGTTAGGAGGATCTCTGTGAGTGCAAGGCCACAGCTAGTTCCAGGACAGCCAGGGCTACATAGAGAAACCCTGTCTGGGAAAACCAACAAAAAAGCAAACAAAGGAAACAAGAAAAAAAATGGTTTCTTATGTTTACAAGCTTACCATCTTGTGTTATTTATTTGTAGTCTTAATCCAAGTTTCTTTCTTTACCTGAAGGATATCCTTTAGCATCTAAGGTTTGTTAGTGATAAATTTAATCAAGATTATGCTTATCTGAGAACATTGATTCCTCTCTTGGTTCTTGGTGGATATAGGATTTTGGGTTTACTTACTGGATTCTAAAATGCCATCCCGTAATTTCCTGGCTTGCATTAATGTTGCATAACCCTTTCCTGAAATCAAAGCATTCTCTCTGAAGGAAGAAGGAACCATCAGGAAAGTTCAGCTTTAGCGGTCTGTGATACTTATAGAGTGGTCCAAGCTTCATAAAGTCCCTCTTCAAGGTTATACAAGAAACCAACAATTGCTGGGGAAAGAGATTTTTTTCAGCGAATCTGATTTCAAGTTGTGCAGGATGCTCTAGAAATTTAGATTTTGTGAGTTATGTTGGGATGGGATTTTACGTGAAACAGGTGGCTGAGAGTCATTCAGGGTCCTGTAAGCACCCTAAATAAACTCATTGGTTCACAGCGCTAGAAGGGGAAACCTTTTATTGATCTCTCATTGATACCTTATTTGGGGGTGAATATAAGATATTCATTATCATCCTTCTAAGAAGTCAAACAGCTATTTCCGTTTATGTGTGAGCTTGTGTTCGTGTAATTGTTTTCTTCAGTGTTTTCAAAGAAAACAGAGCTGTGATGGCTTCTTCAAATTCCCACAACAAAATATCAGAGCCTATGGTATAAATATCTATGGTTTATCTTCTAACCATTCTGGAGGCTGGGAAACTAAAATCAAGGTGTCCCCACAGCATGATGAGATTCCTCTCCTCAGTTTGCAAATGCCCCTCCTCTTGTGACTTCACAAGGCCCTTTCACCCAAGGCTTCTCCTTCGGTGTAGGCTCCAGTCAGAGTAAATGAGGTTCCTCTGAGAAGGCCTCAATTTAGTCACTTCTTGCACTGCTGTGCCTGCAAATGTAGTCACATTTTGAGTCCTGGCTGTTGGGATTTTAATATATGAGTTCAAAGGTGACCTACTTCAGCCCATAGCACAAACCTGAAAATATTCAGGCATGTCTTTTTGTTGTTTACTTTTGCTGCTGTTTAGGATGAAGAAAAGTCATGCCAATAAGAAGTGCTTATAAAACTTTAATAAGAGTCAGGCATAGAAATGTGCTTTGGTTTATGCAATGTTAACACAAGGGGATTAAGGCGAATAATGACTCACCCTCAGTCCGTTTATTTATATGACAACAAGCCCCAGCATTCTTCAGATTTCTTTTAACATTTTCCTCTATCATACGTATGTGTAGATCAAACAGCAAATGAAAAGGATGGACTTATTTACTTTTATTTGAGATGTTTTCATGTTGAATATAAACAACAGCAAAGCAAGCTCAAATATCAAGACGATGTTTTCCTTGAGGTTCTGATCATGCCAGGGATAGTTTCAGGGGCAGGTAAATTTCAGAGTGCTCACTGGTTTCAGTGTGTGCATAAAGCCTTCCAGAAGGTCTGCTGAGTATCCAGATAACAATACTAAGGAGTCACAGAAAATCATTCTAAGTGAAACCAAACAAATGTGAAATGAATGTAATTCTATGAACTTCTGGGAAAGGCCAGCTGCGGTAGCTGAATACAGAGCAGTGATTCCCTGGGGCTGGCTGTGGGGACCTGGCTGTAAGGGAGAATGATGTTGATTTGGAGAAAATAAAGGCATTCTGTAACGCTATGAAAAGTGTGCATAGTCCTGTTATAGTGTGGTTTGTCAAAACTCAACTGATGAATTTAAAACAGTAAAGAAACAAAGTCTATGCTAGGGTCTTATCCTCTAGACTAAATAGTCAGGAATAGGACAGGGACATCAGAAATTTGTTTCCTTCATGATGAGCTGGTAGATTTTCAACTTAAGAATTTTTCTCTAAAATGCAGTAGACCTGGGAAGGGTTCTGATTAGTCAGACATAGCTTAAAATAGTCCTCTGGTATGACTGCTTTTTCCCAAAATATCCTAAGTGCAGCGTGCATTTGGGCAACTGGGTGAGAAAGGATATGGCCAGGAGTAAAGGCTTCCGGGGTTTCTCACAGGAGGGCATGTCTGTGAGCTGCAGTGAGTTGATCTTTGAATAGCCGAATGGTAAAATAAAGATGCTGAGTATCTCAAGAAGTGAAGAGCTTACAGCATGGGAGGACATTTCACACGATGCCCATGTCTATGATTTCCATCTTAGTTTGAGACAGAGCAGACATTGAATACCTGAATGAGTACTGGAGTTTCCGTTGATATGTTTGGCTGCTCAGAGTTTCCGACTGTTCAGAAATCACTGTGGAAAAAAAAAATCCCGGTGGAAAGAAAGCAAATAAAATGTGATGCCTTTGCATGGCAGGAATTTCTGCTCTGCTAATAATAGAAGTAGAAAGGTTTATAGAAAGGTTCGGCCGACTCAACACTTTGTGACTTAGCTGATGTTATGTGCAGACCTGTGTTAGCATCTGGAGAAACACGGACAAATTGGCTCATGAGCGTCTTTACCTGTGTGGCTCTCACATTGCGCTGAGTAAAAGCCAGCTTTCAACACGACAGTGAGTGGGTCTCCTAGATATTGTTGTTTTTCTAAGGCAGGTTCCTTCTGTGTAGTGTACTACAAATACACATGAGGGTATTGACGAAGGATATCAAGCAATAAGGGGACTCGTATGTGGTTGAGGTGGGGCCGTGTCACTAAATAAGGAAAGATTTTTAGGCTTTTCTGAGAATGCATGTTGCAAACAAGGACTTGAAGGAGTAGGGGAGATAGTCCCCTAGGAGAGGGATCAGGGACTGAGGGACAAGCATCTTTGACAGCTGCAATGGAGGAGGCCGAGCAGGGAGCAATTGAGTTGATGTGGAGGCCATGGAGGAGCATGTAGCGAGCAGCCATGTAAGAGACTGGGATCTTGGGCATGGAATGGAAACAGAGGAGCGTGTAGCAAGCAGTCATGTAAGAAGCTGGGATCTTGGGCATGGCATGGAAATCCCCCGAGGACGTTAGTCACAGGCATTGCAAACGCTGACAAGTTTCATGAGGCTCTGGCTGCTCCGTGCAAGAACCTGAATAGTGACCAGAAGCAGGAAGCAGGGGATAGGTATTGGGTGGTCATTGTGTGACTCTCCTGCACTTTGCAGAGAAGGGATCAAAGGCAGAGAAACATTTTGAGTTCCACATCCAAGGTGGCTCAGCGAGCCAACAGTACAGTGGGGCTGCGACCCTGCCTGTGGTTGTAGTGTGTGGTTTAAGCTTCTGTGAGATTTCCGTTAGCCTCTCACGTATGTCCCCTCACCCAATAATTGCTCATATTTAATTATGATACGTGTTCTTTCTGAGGTAACCTCTCTTTTCATATAAATGGTGATGCTGTATGTTGGGTGTGACTCTTAGTGTGTGTTCATGTTTTCCAATCGCAGTTTAGCGTTTACTCATTCTTCCTAGTTCATTGGCCATGACTCTACCACATGTGGAGCCCTTGCTTTGTGGTAAACCTATGCATTAAATGTGTTCATAAACAGGCTCACTCACATCCACGTAGCAAACTAACAATGTGTACGAATCGGCGGTGTGGAGTTTCTGATTCTGCATGCGGTGACACTTGCCAGGCTGTGAGCCACAAATGAAGAGGACAAGGGTGTGGTGGAGACTGACACCAGAGCTCCCCTCGGCAGCAGGTCCTGTCTCAGCCGAGAGGGTGACACTCCCTTACATCCCTTAATTGCACCTTTTAGTCTTTGAGGATTAATATTTCTTTTCTTGCCAGCTGTGGACAGTTTCTTAAAAGGCTCAACCCAAGCTTTGGGGCGTTAGAAGCACTTCCTCTCTAAACCACCCAGGGCTGTGGGCCTACCCTCTGCTTCCTTCCTCTGGGCGGGGCTAATGCCAGTGCCCACTAATCCTCGTCCCCACAGCCCGATGTTCAGCAAGATGTTCCTATGATGGAGGGCTGGCTTGGGTGGGCTTTAGCTTCCTGGCCTCCGAGGGACAATAGCTACAAATCCTCGTCAGTCAGCTCAGCACCCAGCCTTCTGCTGCATGTTGGCTGTCACGGAGGTGCTGGCGCTGAGAGACCCCTTCCTACCAAGGATGCGCTCATCCTTTGAGGCCTGATGCCAGGAAACTCTGCATTGCCTCACTTGTCCGAGGACGCTCCCACAGAGGCTCAACTGCCGCCTTCCGTTCAGGCTGGTGGGGAAGCCGTGTGGGCATTGTGTTCACGTCTTGCTTGCCCCTGAACGCCCTCTCTGTGGTGCCACATTCTCTGCCGCCCTCTGGCAAGGCTGGGTCCCAGTCACTGGTCCTCCCTGTTTTCCTGCCTCTGGGGAGCAGTGGTCAACGCCTTGCTTCCTGGCTCCTTTACCCATGGGTACAGTGGGATCATAATGCTGACACGTGCAAGCAATTTTTTTCCTTGTCCTAGTTTTTTTACTTGACCATCCTGTCTTTTTTTTTTCTTTTTTCTTTCTGCAAATGGCCTAAAAGTGTGAGGCTGCTGATTCACATGCTTCGGGGTTTCTTTTGGAATGAACAGAAAACAGTTCTGTCCTTTGCAGTTCTCCTGAGATATTCCAAGATGCGTCTGTCTTCGGGCACACATGTGCACACACCTGGATAGGCCTATACATGCGACACTCACATACATGAAGGTAAGCTACCTGTAAATGCTGCTCATCATACTGTCATACCCTGTAGAACTCCAGCTCACGCTCCAATAGAGTCCTTACAGCTCTCCTCTCGACATGAAAGAGTGAAAACAAGATAAACAGGAAAAGAGGAAAATGGTGACTTTCATTGAGAATTTCTCTTGAAACTCAACGTTCCAAATAAGAGCGAGGATTCAGGCACTTTCACCATTCACCATAATTATCTTTTAATGCTGAGTTCTTTTGGTCCCCTTTCCTCTATGTCACAAATTCCTTCTTGAGTTTTATTGGATGTCAGACTTCCTTGAGTGATGTGAGAAATAGGCTGATGGTTCTGAGTTAAAGGTTTCAGGCCGTGATTGACATGGCTCTTGGAGGCCATGCGCTTCCCTGACAGGCTGTAAATCTGGTGGTGAGTTACGGGGTACAGGTGCTCCCACGGAGGGCTCTGACTAGATAATTTGTGAGCATCGGCCTATATATCAACAGAGGAGCTCGTGGACGGCTGGCTTGGGCTGCAGAGCATCCATTCTGTGAGAGGGTGTCTGTGTGTGTGGCTGTGACAGTGAGTTACTGCAGCCAATGGAGGGGGATTACAGATGATGCTGACGACAGTGCAGCCATCACTCAGACTCCCCTGACAGAGACTTCCAATCAGAATTCCACTTCCTGAGCCTGGCTGGTTATAGGTCCCTTAAAAAAAAAAAAAAGGCTTGTAGCTGCTCTGGAGAGCGAGTCACGTTTCTATCAATAAACCCTGACCACAGAGGTGCTTGCGAATGTGTGCTCCTCGGATTTAATGTATGTAAATCACAGGTGCCGTGTCTAGGCGCACATCCACCTGCTGTCAGAATGCGGGCTGTCCTGCTGAGAAGCGCCCAAGCCTTTGGGTTTTCTTGTCGAATCAGGTAGCTCCTGCCTCATTATGATGTGAAATAAGACTGGGTTTTAGACCAGGGACAAAGGGTACTCGTCAGTAATGGAACTGTACACACACTCAGAGAGCTTCTTAATTTATTTCTTTATGTGACAATTTAGTGGCAGTCACCCTGTGTCCCACACCTCACACGTTATTAATCTCACTGGTTGTTTCTGTCAGATCTCTGGCATCTGAAGTAAAATGTGGGAGATGTTTTCTACTTCCTCCAATGTCCAATTTTCAGTCTTAAAGGGAACTTGTTATATGTAAAAGTTTGTAAATGTTTCTTTTTGAAAGTCTGTTTATATTTGTCTCCCTTCCTGGAATCATAGCTGGCGGCCTTATGACAGCCAAAGAGGAGGTGGTGTTTCAAAAGGTAATAGTACTAGTAAAAATCCATTGTGGTGGCACATGCTCGTTATCCAAGCAGTTGGGAAGATCAGGAGTTCAAGGTCATCCTCAGCTACATAGTGAGTCAGGGGCCAGCCTGAGATACATGAGACCCTGGCCCAAATTAAAAAAATATTCCAATAAATAGAATTACCTGCATTTCCCATTTTGCTTCCAAGAGGCAGATGGTCGGCTTTCTTAGCACAGCGTAAACCTTCCCACAGAGCAAAATTCAAAGTCCATGTGGACAATATCTTGATTTTTTATTGTATTAAAGGGACATATCCAGCACATTTTCACTTTATAACTTTGATTTTGGCTTTTAGTTAAAGTTATTTGATTAGTATATTTTCCTTGTCCAAAGTGTTGTGATTCATTTATTGTCATTCAAGTTCTGCTGTACTAGAACATATTTATGGCTACCCGCTAATCACTGCTCCTGCCCATCTGCCTTCGGCCAATTTCGAATTTGGTAACTAAATACAGGCAAATAATTAAATCAGCAAGAGCTCCCATTTTTAGGTAACAAGTCCAGAAGATGTGTTAAGAAAGTAGAGAAAGCCAATTTTATTTTGCTGATTGTTTATACTAAAATCCTAAAGTAAAAGAAAAGTTGCCTGAGGCAAACCCCCTAAGTATTAGACATGTACTCAGTGAGTTTACTTCTCTCCTGGAATTTTATTTGTAAGATAATAAAATGTGCTCATAAACTTATCTGATCTTTCCATGTGCATTATGCTTCCTATGAAACAAGTCCAGAAAATAAACTAGGAGTATATAAAATGAAGCTTTAAACATACCTGGGAATATCATTTGTGAGGTGATGTTGCTGCACTATCAGTTTTCTTTGAGCGTTTATTAAAGAATATCTTTTGTTTTAATTTGCCCCACATGAAGCAGCTTAGAGACATTTACGGAGATGAAGAGGGAGCTTCAATTAACCTTGGCTGCCGAGATATTTTATGTGCATGTATTATAATACAACAGGGTAATTACCTAATACCTTTTGTGAAGGAATTCTAATAAAGAATGAAATTGATTTATACATAATGAAATTCGGGCTCTTTGTTTCATTTCTCATCTAATTTTTTTATTATTATTAGAGTGGTTGTAAACCCTCATTTTGAGACCAATGAAAAAAGTTTCCAACTTCCATAGAATATTGAAAAATTCCTTTATTATAATTATTTTAAAGTAAAGCCAGGCATGGTAGTGCACACCTGCAATCCCAGCACTTGGGAGGCTGAGGCAGGAGGATTGCTCTGAGTCCCAGGCCAGCCTGACCTACATAATGAGCTCTGGGCTGGATAGAGAGACATTGCCTCAATAAACAACAGCAAATGCAGAGCTAAGCTGCAGTTGGAATATCAGGCACTTTTAAAGGCATCAAATAAGCAAGGCCTGAGCTTGGTTTCATTCCCCTGAGACGCCAGGCAGAAGTTCCTGTTTATTCAGCCATGTCTGCTTCTAAGTAGCAGTCAATGAGAAGACGTCTTTCTGAACCTCTGTGCTTGGTGAATGTTCACTTTCAACTGGCAGCTGTCACTGTAGTCACTAGCTTCTGTGGGTCCAATAGGAATTATGCCATCGCTTCTGAGAGACTGGAGAGGAAACCCAGACATGCTTCTCATACTACTTTAAAGTTTAAATAACTGAACAGCTGCTTAGAACTTCTGAGAAATACAATGTATGTACCAGAGTTAAAAATCTCTTTCTTTGCCCTTCCTTTTCCTCTTTGCTCAGCGAACAGCTAATTAATGTCAGTTACCTGCTTGTCTTCCTGGAGCCAATGTGGAAAGTGTGTTCCTCTGAATCTGGGTGGGAAAAGAGAAGGGATTGGACAACTGCTCGCTCTTCAGAGGCTTTTTCTCTCCCCACCTTCACAAACCTCAGAAAGGTGTGAAGAAAGGGGGCATTGTTTATAGCAGGTTCTCAATAACCAGCAACCGAAGTTGGAAAAAGCTTTGAAAAATTGTTGATGGGTTTTTCATAATGAAAGACATTTAAAAATAAATTCCCTCATCAGATTTTCATCCTACATTTTTAATTAAAGCAGCAAAGTTATACTTTGTGTCTATTTAACATTAACAAAGCATGGCCTATACAAGAAGACACACAGTCTACCTAAAATACACAACAATCCAAAGATAAAAATCCAAAGATGGTAGCATGATATTTTCAAGCTACATTTTTGATTTTTAAAAATAATTTAAAAACACAGTCATAAAAATCAAAGAAAAATAGCGCTGACAAATATTTTACTGTTAAGATATGTTTCATACTTTTGTTTCCTCTGCATTTACATGTAAGGGTGATTACGACTAATATGACAATGTATGTAATGTCAAATACTAAAATAACTACAAATTTCTGTAAGAATTAATTTTTTTCTTTCAGTTTCTACTGGGTGACTTGGCCATTATACAGCTATAGCCTCAGGCAGTAGGGAGTGTCTAAAAAATAGTCAAAGCAAGAGCTTATCAGGCAAAGAGTCTTCACACTGTCTTTATTAGTTATTTTTCTTGCCCTTTGAGATAATATCTGGCTAAAGCAACTTTAGGAAGGAAAGATTTATTTTGGCTCTTGGTCTAAAGATACACAGTCCGCTATGACAGGAAGGCACAGAGGTGGGATCAGCTCCCAGTGGTGGGGCCTGAGTGATACAGTCCTCTGTGGTGGGAGATGCATGGATAGGGATCAGCTCCCATCAGGAGCAGAGGAAGGCTACTTGCTCACATCTTGGTAGATCCTGAAGCAGAGTCTGGCCAATGCAAACGCTTACCCTGCCTAGCTTTCACCCTTCTCTTTTTCTTCCTTTCTTCCTTTTTTTTTTTTTTTTTTTTAACTGTGGGCCCTAGGGCACCAGAGACTGAATTTCCCTGTCGGGAGAAAACCCCACAGCTAGGGAATCAGCAGGTTCTTCAAGGGGTCAAGGGGGAAGCACCCTTTTCCTTTTCATTCAGTTGTGGGTACTGGATGCGTTGGTGTTGAATGCGCCTCCTATGTTCAGGGCAGGCTTCCCCCTCTCATTAATGTTCTGTGGAAATGTCTTTGAAGTTACAACCAAAGCTGCATCTCACTAATGCCGTAGGGGCATTGTAATCCAGAGGTGTTGACCATGAGAATTAGTCATCACAGGTTTCTTCACACTGGCACTACAAACACGGCCTATGTGATGTGCCGCTCAGTGGCACAGCGCTAGGGTCAGTGGCCTGCTGGACAGAGGTGTGGACACCACTATGAGAGGCACTGGAGCTTCATTCTTCTCTCTATGCTCCACAGGGCAGATCTGTGGGTCTTGGTTCCTTAACTGGCTCATTTTTATTATCAATTTCACACAAACAAGAATCACCTGGAAAGAGATTGTTTCAACTAAGGGATTGCCTAGATGAGCTGGGCATGTGGCAATGTCCATGGGACATTTCTCTTGATGGTTGATTGATGTGGATGAGTCCCCACGTAGGCAGGGCCATTCCTGGCATGTGGTCCTAGACTGTGCAAGGAAGGTGGCTGACTAGAAGCCACAGGAGGCAAGCTAGTGAGCAGAGCTCCTTGAGCTCCTGCCTCCAGATTCCTGCCTCGAGCTCCTGTCCCAGCTTCTCCCAGTGACGAACTGATACCTGGAAGTGTAAGGTGAAATAAACGTTGTCTTCTCTCTAGCGACAATTCTGGAATTTTGGTTTCTTTAAAAGCTCAGATATATTATAAGATTATATTTTTATTTCAGTCCTAGGTGTGGGGATATAGGCCTGCTTCAGACTTTCCAAAGCAGGTGACTATGGTTTGCCTAATGCTCTATCAAGGCATGCTTTTGCCAGATGCAGACAGTTTCTGTGATTGTGTGATGTTTGGAATCCTGGGAGCTTTGCAGAGGATGTATAAATGCTAGGGCGCCTGAAGGCAAGGTTGATGGTTGTTGGTCTTTCAGGGGGGTTGGTTGTGGTTTGTTAGTAGTGGTACTCAAAGAAGAAACACATTAGATTCTCTCCCATCTATCCTTCTTTCTCTTCTATCGAGTGATGGGAGTGAAACTGATGGGTAGGTGGGTGTGGGGTAAAGGGTGGAAAAAAAGACCCCACAAAGTAACAAAGGCCAGCTGTGCTTTCCCAAGTTGCTTTTGGTCAAAGTGCTTTAGGAAAGCAGACTATGACAGTCTCCAAACAGCTCTTTGCTTCTGAGTCCATGTATTTCCAGAAACAAACTTGCTTCTATTCCTACAGAAATTGATTGTGCTGACATCCTCACTTCTTCTCTCCTTCCCTCCACTCCTCTCTCTCCCCCTTTCTCTCCCTCTGTCTGTCCTTGTCTTTTTTATTCTTAATTTCAAAGCTTTCCTTTTCTCCTTTTCTTCCTACACACCTTTCTCAAGAACCATGACTGTTCCTCTTTTATTATGTATCTTGGATGATGAGAGCCATTGTTTTCTTCTCTATTTATCTTCCATCCTCCCCCTGTCCTGGAACTGTGTCTTAGTCCAGTGAGCCTCTTATACAATGACAACTCCAACTCCGCTTTCAGCCCCCACTTCAGTTCTGAGCCCAGGCTTGTGTGTGCAGGTGCTGACTGAACACTTCCCTTGGATCAATCCCTGAACACGTCAGTGCTATCATTTTCTCTCCTACTCATGTCACATCTCATTGACCACATATTCTGTTGATTCTGTCTCCTGGACTATTTTGAGTCAGTCCATAGCTTTGTAATCTGCTGGACCAACCTGGCCTGCTTCCTGTTCTGTGAATAAGATTTCTCTGGAGCACAGCATCCAGCAGTATATGCCATCTACAACAGCTTGTTTGCTAGAACCATTGGGCTGGGCATTGGTGAGGCAGTGAGTATGGTGCAGAGTATAGGAAATACTATTTTTCCTTGTAGAGAAAACTAGGTTTGCTGACTTTGAAACAGATCACACACACACGTTGTCAAATCTAATTGTTACAATACAGTGAAAGTCATTATATATAACACAGCTCTTTTTTGTTTGTTTTTTATTTTTATTTTAATTTTTTTGAGGGTTTCTCTATGTAGCCTTGGCTGTCCTGGACTTGCTTTGTAGACTAGGCTGGCCTCAAACTCACAGAGTTCTGCCTGCCTCTGCCTCCCTGAGTGCTGGGATCAAAGGCATGTATCACTCTTGCTGAGCTTTCTGTTTTTATCCAAGGCTACAAACAAAAGGTCCAGGTTGCTTCAGGTCCAGTGGAGCAGATGGCATCACTGATTTCTGCTTTTTGTCAATTCTGTCTATTGAAAAGAGGGCGTTGGGACAGAACAGTGGTGGCCTGTCATGCTCCTTGGGCATTCTTTAAGCTCACTCTCCTTTTGGGAGGCCCCAAGCATGCTCAGAATGAGCTGGAGAGTGCAGATTCTGTTGGCGAGTCTCTTTACTGAAAACAGAGGCGTGTGGGCAGCTTGGTACAGTCAAGTCTTTTTTTTTTTTTTTTTTTAGTGTGCTGGAAGTCAATCACTTTTTGCCCATGTTTTCATGTTTCCAGGCGGCAGGCGGAGAAAGAACTCAGAAGTGCAAAGACAACCCATGGCAGCAGCTCTCTGTACAGTCAGGTTGCTGCAGGCAGTTAATATCATTAGAATTATAAAGCAGTCTGTTCACAGAAACATTTTCTGACTTCTGATATTTTCTTCTTCAAATCAATATTAGGAGAGCTTATATGTTTATTAGCTCACTGGCTCTGGGTGTGCGCTGCTGAAAGAAAACTGGAGCTTCGCTCTCCTCCGTGTGGCAGACCCACAGCAAATGTCCTAGTTTCATTTCCATTGCTATGATAAACCTCCCCCTGATAAAAAGCAATTTAGGGGAGAAAGGGGCTTATTTTAGCTCACAGCTCCAGGCTACTGTCCATCACCGTGAGGGGAAGCCACAGCATCTGAGTCCGAGACAGCTGGTGAAGTCACCTTGGTAGTCAGGAACAGAGAGAGAATTGTCTGCACGCTCATTGCTGGATTGTGAAAGGCTCTATGTGCCACTCCTTATGGGCCAGAACCCCACATCCGCTAACCAGGACATCCCCACAGGCATCCCCAATCTCATCAAGGCCCTCTTTCACAGAGACTCTCCTCCAAAGCGATTCTTGGTCGTCCAAGTTTAAAATTAAACCAGCACAGGAAGTGCTCAGCAAGTAGTTGTGAGGTGAATCACCAGAGCAGTAGACACCGTAAGTCAGTGTGTCACCAGAAGGCAACGGTGCACATGGCCGTTTGTGTGTAAAGATTCTATATGCTCGTAGAAGACAAGAGAAAAAAGCCAGAACAATGTACACAAAGTGCCACAAAAAAGGGGTAAAAAGATCTACGGTGTCTCCTAAACAATGCTCCGATGGCTGAGAAAGCCCTGGCGTGGGAACTGAGAACATCGTGTCAGCAGCCTCCACAGGCTCTCACCCCACACAGCACTGTCATGGAACCAAAGACTCAACAACCCCTAAGCCTGGCATTTCATCTCTTATTGAAGGTACAAAGGCAATTCTCCTTTCAAAGGCAAGTTAGTCATGTCCCAGGTATAACTTGGGGAATAGCTTTATTCCCCTGGTAAAGGTCTGTTATGGATTACAGTAATATTATGATTTTTCAAAATATATAACTTTTAAAACGATGAAAGAGGGATATTCTAGTGGTGTCTTTTCTCCTGCTATCTCTCTCTTGTATCATGCTCATATTCAACAGAATGTTCTGAAGATAACACACAGTGTTGTGTCTACAGCCTACAATTTGTGAGTTCGTTAAGAAAATATCCTGGTAATTAATTTCTTGAATGTTTCTTATCAGGACACAGGCAAACTGTCAAGCTCATTTTAAAGAAAAATAATTTTGTTTCAGTTATTGGCATTTATTAATCACTTCATGGTTGCTAAGTGTGTCCTAAAGAATGGTGAAATGTGATAACTCTGGCTCCGCCCAACTTCTGAGCTCGAGAAAGTTAGCTGAGGCTCTAACCTAATGAATAATAAACAGCAAATAATAAACAAAGAGGCAGGTTGCAGGATACTCATTTAACGTGTGCACATGGAAAGGGCTGGCTTTCGAAACAGAAGTACAATGCCAATTAAGTAATGTTAGGAAGGCTGGGTGTTGCTATCTTTAAGTTGCACAGAGTATATTTAGATTATACATCATCCAGGTTGTGTGTGTGTGTGTGTGTGTGTGTGTGTGAGTGTGTATTCCCATCCCACATAATGCGGAGTGATCAAATGCTTCCCAATATTGATAAACCGTAGGTAAGTCCCTATCAATGTAGCTTCTTGAGACTTTGTTATTGGGGCAGGCGAGAGCTGCTGTCCCTCTCTAAAGTGCTCTTCTTATGCTCTGGGAACATGTGAGCACGTGAAGTTTCACGAACAGACAGTTGTAATGGTTACTGTGGTTATTATTTTGGTGTTTTTGAGATGGAGGGCTGTTACAGAGTCCAGTTTGCTTTTGTTTTTGTTACGCTCTTACTTCAGCCTCTCAAGATCTGCAGTTCCAGGTGCTACCAGGCCCTGCTGCAAGGAGGAGGAGGAGGAGGAGGAGGAGGAGGAGGAGGAGGAGGAGGAGGAGGAGGAGGAGGAGGAGGAGGAGGAGGAGGAGGAGGAGGAGGGCTGCTCTGGAATTAAGGTTGTCAGTCCGCTGGCCTGGAGGGGCGGACACTGTCCTGGACAGTCCAGGGAAACCCAGGTCAAATCTTCAGGGTCCTTGTAGATGATACTTGAATCCAAGAAACATAACACACACACACACACACACACACACACACACACACACACAGAGAGAGAGAGAGAGAGAGAGAGAGAGAGACAGATAGACACAGAGTGACAGTAAGAGACAGAGAGATGGACAGAGACAGAGAGACAGAGGGACAGAGAAAATGAATGAATTTCGCAGGAGAGATAGACAGAGACAGAGAGACAGAGGGACAGAGAAAATGAATGAATTTTGCAGGAGAGATAGACAGAGACAGAGAGACAGAGGGACAGAGAAAATGAATTTCGCAGGCTGGCCACTTGGCTTGAATCTTGAACAGCAAGGAGGGAGCAGCTACAAACTGGAAAATCACGGGAACACAGCCTGCCCCAGACCGCCGGAAAGGAATGCAGCCCAGCAGCACCTGACTATAGGCAGTGAGACCTGTCAGTGTCAGGTAACTATGCTGCAGAGGCATTTTTTTTTTTTTAAACTGAATCTTTCAACTAACAGATGCCAGTTTTGATGTACGTTTGACAATGGAGAAACCTGAGATGCAGAGATTTTCAGTTGATGTTCAAATGCTCAGAGTCATAGGCAAGAGAGACTTTCACGCTCAGGCCTGCCTGGCTTATGTGATCCTCACTCTTTGCTCTGCCCTCTACATATTCTTAGTTTAACAAGATGGGAAACACTGCTAGAAGCATCTAGTATACATGTCTTTCTTGACACCAGCAAGTAAATTATTCTCTCTCTCAAGTTTATGTGGTACTAACATAATATGTGACAGGGAATTTTCAGGTGTTTCAGAGAGGAAAATAATTGCTTTCTGTGAACCATCAAATGCCTGTGATCTTGCTTTGAAATCTCCTAAGCAGAAGTGTTCTTTCATTTACACTATGGTAATATATTCCGTACTCAGGAGAAACCTTTGATTAGATTCATATGCACGTGTCTCTCTTAGATTCTGACTTCCTCATAGAGTTGGAGGATGTCTTTTTATTCTGGAGTACTGAGCATGCTTCTTGAGAATCACTGCAGTAAGCTTTAAAGGTACAAGTATCAGAAACCGATTGTACATAACTCAAGTAACAGAACGTGGTGGAAAGACAGGCGTGGCTCTTAGAATCCAAAGAAGGCTGATCAATTTGGTCTTGGGAAGACAGGAACTGGAGAAGCTTGAGATCTTATGTTAGGTCTTTCAGCCTTGGCGGGGTTGGATCCAGGATGAAGATGTTGGTCCTCCTGCCAAGGGTCCAGGACAGGGGGTACAGGCTGAGGGGGTGAGAGGTCATCACACAGACACCAGGAGGCGGGTGAATGGCAACCATGGGCAAGCACAAGGAAGAGAGAGCAGGTAATATAGCTTTGGGTGCCCAAACAGGTTCCTCCATACCATCTCTGAGCCTGCCATTGGTCTCTGGGAGGACTCTCCGATGTACTTCCATAGTCATGTCAGCAGAAGCTCCCCAGGCTGTGGGCTCTAATGGCCATTTGCCAGGAATGCCCACATGAGGACACTCAGGGATGCTTTCCATGTGGATCACAGCAGCTCCCTCACTCAGAATTATTGCAAACACAAAATGAGATGGTGGACACTCATCACAGTCTTACATATGTTCTTGAAGATGTCTGGCACACATGCTGAAGGAGGAATGACATATATTAAAAAACTTGGGCAGTCATTCCTCACTATTGATCTGGGGACATGACACACTTCATTTTCTTCTGCTGTGTGACTAAACATAGAAAATGGTTGCCATTTTGCATCAACAGCCAAAGGGGCACATAAGAATGAGGACAGGGTTTTCTGGTAAAGCAAGTGGTCTGGGACCCTAGAGGCGCACAAAGGCCTGGTGGGTGAAGATCACATGGCATTGCTATTCCACACATTAGCAGATCAACCCTTAGATACAATCAGGCTGGTGGACTTGATTTTCATCAGTCTCTCTTTGACGCAGAGTTGCACTGGACCAATTTCAGCCCACTTAATCTGTGAATGCTGATAAGATCTCAGACCTTGATCCAATGTCCAAAGTTGTATAATTTTCTTTTCTCATATTCATTCATTCAAGTTGTTTGAATGCATGTTATTCCTGTCTCTCTCTTCCTTTTTACATTTTTCCTCTCTGATGGCATTGTTAAAAATCTAAGCCAAAGCTTTTAGTTAGCTGATCTTCCTCTGCAGACTGACAGCCTGTAAGGCTAGAATTGTTTTAGTACAAAGGCAAACACTGGAAACCACAAACACACAGCTAAGAATGTTTGGCTGTGCAGGTGACTTCAAAGATGAATGAATAGATAGACATCTGCAGTGTTCAGGCTTTATGAAATGAAGCGGAACCATCATTTTTGAGAGTTCTCTAAAATGTTTTCTTCTTTTTCATGATGATAGGATCAGTATTGCATATCAAAGAACTTGATTTCAAATGGACACAAATACACGATCAATTACCTTATTTTCTTCTCTTTTTTCTGAAGAAGCCAATATTTTGTGAATCATGAAAGTTCAATTCTCTGTGCCCCTGAATTTGATCATGTCATGTGAATGGAAGCCTGTGTGTGTGTATGTGTGTGTGTGTGTGTGTGTGTGTGTGTGTGTATGTGTGCCTGCAGAGGTGGGCACACAGGAAGAGGCTGCGCTCTTAATTCTGGAAGCTTTTGTACCTAGGCAACAAATAGAACATGTTTGAGAGAGCTGACGTCTTAATTAGAGAGGTGTCAGGACAAATACTTACTGCATAAAGATAAGGTTTTGTTATTTTCCTCAGATAAAATATAAGGGCTGTGTTCGATTCAATTTAAGAATGAGACTCAGCTATTGCATATCAAAATAAAGACCCTACTGGCCATACCAGGGAGAAGACATTTAGGATTTCTATTGAGGGATGCAGGTTCTTGTCACTTTACCTGTGCTCAACAGTGGTGCCGTGGGAGAATTACCCTCCATGCACTGGGGCTGGCACTCAGGGTTTCTGCTAGGTTCTCAGGGCGCTCTCAGCTGCACCTCGCTCATGGAGACCTACCTTTCCTTCAAGTGGCAGAAGCAATAGAAATGTGGACACAGATCATTTATAGTTGAGATATGAAATGAGAGGGCCCTTGCCTGCACAGGAAAGCTTTGCTCTGCCTTGGTAAAGCAAACAGCTGGCTCTCAGAAACCAGGTAGGAGATTTAAAGCCATGTTCTGTCCATACCTTGTGTCACCTTCGGCCTTCATGATAAAGGCTGTTTACCTTCTACACAAATTCTCACTCTTTGCTACAATGTATGGGGCCAGAGGCTGCCAGCTGTTGTATTGGTGTCTGGGAATAAAAAGTTGGCATGTTTCGGTATATTGCCTATTTCTTAGCAAAGTATCTAAAAAGTACTAGGGAATTTTTAATTGCAGTTAAGGTGTGTGTGTATGTGTGGGATACCCACACTGGGAACATCTTTTTCCAAGAAAATGTCAGAAGTTAATTCGCTTAATTAAAAGTCTGAATTACAACACCTAATTTTTAATTGAATGGGAATATTATAATAATTAAAGACAAATAATGTTTCTGGGCAATTTGGGATTAACATTAGACTTAGAAATTTAACACTCTGCAGCAGAACTGATCGGTGTCTCTGTGTTTTGGGAATTTTCACTCTGTTTCTTCAAATAGCAGGTTTTCAGGCAGTGTCTGCCTGCATGAGAAGTGACCCAAAGTTCTCCAGTTTTGATGGCGCTGGCTGTGTGTGCTCATGCTTTGACTCATTCTTTATGCTGTTGAATGTGGACGTTAAATATAATTGAGACACAGGTTTGTACTAAATGGAGGGAATTTGGGGTGATTTGGCTGTTCCCATGATGATTGAGTCTCATCTAATTCTTTCTGGGGAGCCCCAAATGGAATGGAATGACTAGGCATTGAAAACAACAAAAAAATCACGTTAGTTTTTGTCAATTTGACACAAATCTGGAGATACGCAGGAGGAGGGAATGTCAGCTGAGAAACTGTCCTGACCAGATTGGCTGCGGGCAGGTCTACAAGGCATTTGCTTGAGTGCTGATTTATGCGGGTGGGCCCAGCACACTGTGGGCTGTCCACCCCTGGACAGGAAGGAGGATAGACAAGTGAGAGCAAGCACGCTGGGAGGTGTTCCTGTGTGGCCTCTGCTTCAATTCCTGCCTCCATGATCTTGCCTTTGGTTCCTGCTCTGACCTTCCTCAGTGATGGGCTGTGATGTGGGCGTGTAAGCTGAAATACACCCTTTATCACAACAACAGAAAGCAAACTAGGAGATGGTGTCATAGGCCTAAAACCAATGGCTACAACTGTCAGCACTTCTCATCACCTGTCCTGGATGGTTTTCTGTTAACTAGAGGCATCTGAACGGAGGGAACTTCATTTGAGAAAAATGCCCCACAAAATGTAGCTGTAAGGCATTATCTTAATCAGTGATTGATAGGGTAGGGCCTAGCTCATTGTGGGTGGTGCCATCCCTGGGCCGGTGGTCTTGGTTTCTATAAGAAAGCAGGCTGAGCAAGTCACAAGGAGCAAGCCGGTAAGCAGCTCCTCGGCCTGCATCGGCTCCTATTTCCAGGTTCTGCCCTGTCTGAGTTCCTGTCTTGACTCCCTTCAATGATGTGGAAATGTAAGCCAAATAGACCCCTTCCCTGCCAACTGCTTTGGTCATGGTGTTTTATCATCGCAATAGTAACCCTGCCTAAGACAAGTTGGTACAAGATAATGGGATCTTGCTGTGACAGACAACGTTGTTTAGGGGAGGATTGTGGAAGGACTTTGGAACTTTGAGCGAGAAAAGACATTGAGTGTTGAGAGCTCAGTGAGTTGTTCTGTAGGAGCCTGGAAGATGAGAATGTTGGGAGAAGGGCAGATGAAAGAAGCCTGGCTTGTGAAATTTCAGAGGGAAGTAAAGAATCTACTGGACCATTTGTGTGAAGAATCTGTGGTGTCTGGTCAGCTGGAGCTGAAGAAACATCAGCTGTGATTAACAAGAGACCAGAACTAATGAAGTAAAGCCTTTGCTTTGCTGGGACAATGGATGCAGCTCAGCTGGGGCTGAAGAATGAACCATAGTTAAGAAGAGACCAGCATCCCTGAGAGGAAATCTTCGCGGAGGAGTTTCCTGAGAGTTGGCACACAGAAGCTGTCTTCCAGAATCAGTTAAGGCCATTCCTTGCCCTAGCAGCTGAACTTGGTAGTTTACCACTCACTCAGATGGCGCTGGCTTTGAAGGCATGGAGGGGTCATTGAGAGCAGGTGAGGTTTGGCGCTGTGTGGCCGTGGTAGAGTCCTGAAGGGAGCCCCAGAAAGGCTAATGGTGAAAGCACAGCTCAGCTGCCAAGAAGACCCCAGCATTTTGGAGACGATCCAGTAGCATGGATGAGCACCAGGATGACTTGGAGCCAGACTGAGCCTCAGAGACAACCTGTGTTTTGGCAGTCAGAGGGCAGAGCCAGAGAAGTAGCCCAAAGCCTTTGGAGGAGCCCAGAAGACCAACAGTGAATTCCAGGTGATTCGAACTGAGTCATTTACACTGTTTGAGTTTGGGTTTTCTTTGTGCATATTGTAACTGTCACCTCTTGAAGGAAGAAAGTAATTTTTTTAAAATAATTTTTTTTTATAGGAGCCCATCGTTTAGAGACAGATTTTGAGAGTTTGGATTTTAAGGGGACTGAATTTTAAAATCTTGTGTGGTTTTTAAGATTTGAAATATTTTGTATTGTTGTGCTCATATTAATGTGAGATTTTGGGGACAAGTAAGAAAGGAAAGGTTGTGGTTTAATAGTGGAAATGTTTATGTGTCAACCTGACAAGGGATCAGTTGTGCTGGCTAGTTTTATGTCAATGGGACAAAAAGCTAGAGTCGCTGGAGGGGGAAACCTCAGTTGAGAAGATGTTTGGTGTCCCCCAAACATCCAGCTGTAAGGCATTTTCTTAACTAGTGTTTGACTGGGGAGGGGCCAGTCCACTGTGGGAAGTCCATTTCCAGTCCTGGTGTTTTATCTTAGCAAGAGTAACCTTAACTAAGAAGCCATCATTAGCAGTGTGCCGATGGCACATAGGGAGCAGCTGTCTGCCGTGACAGGCTGTTCTAGGGACACATGCAAAGGGGAATGGTGAGGGTATGACTGTACCTGGAACAGGCGCCTACTTATCACACCCTTGCTGAGGAGCTTTTAAGAGTGCCATCTTTACACGTGGGAAGGTGGTGCTGGGTTCTTTGTAGGTTGAAAACTCACCAGCAAATCTCTTAACTTTTCCTGGACCTAGCCTTCTTCCAATGCAGACTCTTGCCTTCAGTTGGGTTCATTGGCTTGCTGTGTAGAGACGCAATACCATGCCAGTTAGGGGCCAACGTTTGGCCCCCAAGTGTAGAAAAGTGGCTAAGCTTCTGGAGAGGGATGTGCCACTCCAGTCTCTCATGTGATGCTCAGCTGTCTAACAATACTCTCGTGAGAAGTGGCAAAGGAGGTGGCAGGGACATTAGAAACAGTTACCACCAGACCTTCCTAAGCAGAGCACATAGAGGGCCGCGGGGACAGGAGCGGCTTCTCAGAGGAGCTCTCATGGGTAATCTTGTTAGGAAAGGCAGAAAGATAGTTTAAATGCCTCCTAAGCAGCGGCTCCTCCCTCTTGATACTTTCAAGGCTGGTAATCTGGTCTTTGTTTTATTCCAGGGCTGCCAGCCCAACCACTGACAGGCTTGGCATGCAGCTGATGTTGGCAACAGGCTCCACACTGTCAGAAGCCAACTTAAATGGATGCTGTACAGAGGCGCCTGCCTCCTGAGCTTCTGAGGCCAGTTCGGATTTGTATGGAACCAGCAGGTAATTTTCTTTCTGTGAGGTGGTGCTTTTTTCATGTCTCACAATTAATTTTCTGACTGGAAAATAATCTATGGAAATAGTGTGCCTACTGTACATGGGGATAGACAATACCAGGCAGGCTCACCATGAGGAGATCAGTAAAAAACGCATTCATCAAAGTTATTTGTTTGTGTGCGATACCGTCTACCAAGGTTCTGGACGGATCATTCCTAAAATTTCAGCCCTTAGGAGCCTTACTGAAAGGGTTAATACTTTTCCTACTGTGCTGAGTTAGGAAAAAAAAATCTGTTAAATACTCAATCATAGCTTGAAAGTTTTCGTACATTGCATTTGTATTTAGTCTCTTGAGCATAGCAATGAGCATAGACTTGAGTAATAAATTGAGAAAAATAATTTCTTTTTAGATAGGAATGAGAAAAAGGCATAGATTGGCCTTTAAACAGGTTGTGTGATTCACTGATGCCTTGGCTTATTAAGTAGCTAGCAAGCTGAAAAAGAAAACCCTGAAATTATTCATGTTTCTCCCACTGTTCACTGCCAAAAAAAAAAAAAAAAAGAAAGGCTGCAGAACATGTCGATTGTGTGGAGTCACTCCCGAAACACAGGGTCATTTTCTTGGGAGAAGCAATGGCAGCAGGTTGTTGACTGGAGTGTGGATTGCGTAGGTTATGCTAACATTTCATCTAATCCCTTCAAAATTAAATAAATTAAATGCTAATAAAACTCCTTTACTGAGTTGTCTACCAACCCCATGTGGGTCTCCAAGGGACACTTACAGCTGCATTTGGGGTCCCAGGAGAGGGCGAGATTATTTTCTCAAGTTTCAAGCTTAAATAAGCTGAAGATCTTGTTGATTCTGAGCTGAGCTCGGGGGTAGTTGTGTGGGGATTAGCGGACCCATTTTGGAAACCGTTGCAAATCAGGTTGAAATGAGTCTCAGGTTTATGGGTTCTCTGGCCTTTGGGTGTGTGTGGTGTGGCAGATGGGGTACACTCAGGGTCTGTTGTGAACCTATTTAAGTCAGTAGTAATTCCTTGTTAAATAACCAAACCTTTGGGGGAATCAAGCTATAATCCAAAATAAACTAACTTTGGAAGGTCACGTATGTCTGACTGTTATGAACTCTCGTGAAATGGGTCGCAAAGTGATTAGAATTTTCCTCTGACAAAGGCTCACTATGAAGCCACAGTTTCCTCACAGCAACGCACACTTGCAATAAAAGCATCTTTGCTTTCTGAGCATTTGAAGTTTTTTTTTTTTCTTTGAGATGATTGAACAAAAACTGCTTTGGACAAAACAGGAGTACTTACTAAACTTGGAAAATCTTGGCGTTGCATGTAACATTTCCTAATGAAGTTAGAAAATTAAAAAAAAATTCAACACATAAGTTATTTTAATGTTACTATATGTAAAAAGAGTAATAAAACCGGGTGGATAGCAATAATAGCTTTTTCCTATAGGAAATACATTCTGAGACAGTAATTTCTAGAACACTCCATTTCTGTGGCCCCCAACTGGAATAAATGTTCAGAAAATGAAACCCTTTGCTTGCCAATAGTTGTGATCACTCAAAATAATACTTCCTGCGGCTCATTACAGCCAACGTGGACCGTGTGGAGCTGCACAAGGAGTCTGTGGCTTAACTACCATGTGTGGCTGTGAGGAAGCTGGGGGCTCAGTGGGTGGGTAGGCATGCCCAGCCAGCCCTGTTCCACCCACGCTGAGGTGGGTTCAGTAGAGAAAGCCCAAGACTTCATCCCCACAGCTGTTACGCTGGTAAATGGTAAAACATGTTATCTCTGCCCACAGTCCTACATGTTTATAGGACAATTTTAGTCACGACTTAACAGTTAGACGGCCTGCAGTCCTTAATCCACCAGTAGTTTTACACTAAACTGGTTTGACAGAAGCAGAAATTGCTATTCAGCATTCTGGGTTAGGAGACAAGAAGGGGCTGACACGCTCAATCCTATTTAAGCAGGATAAGAGCAGTACAAATAAATGGTGCAGCAGTTTTATCCGCTGACTTCCTAAGAATGGTTATTATGCCTTATGCTTGCCGTGGGAGATTCATGAATAAACCCCACACGTTTGTTCAAAACTTTGAGCATGAGGCTGAGTGGAAACCAGAAAGGCTCCCTCTTTCTGGGTCTGGAGATATTCAGGAATCGGCTAGGAAAAGGAAATTCATTTCTGGTCTGCGCAGCACAGCACAGGAACAAGCCTGCAGTGGGGAAGTTTTTGCTCTGCATTGTGACACCGTTGTTAGCTTTTAGAACCTGTGTTCTGGAGAATCTCAAAGAAAAGGAAACATCACAGAAAAAAATGTTCTGTACACGTGTCCCTGTGTGTGTGTGTGTGTGTGTGTGTGTGTGTGTAGGCCACACATCAACTGTGGGTCTTACCCCTTCAGCACCAAATGCCTGGGGCTCTCTGAGTTAGGTTAAGCAGGCTGGCTAGCAAACCCCAGCAGCCTTCTTTCTGTATCCCCAGAGCTGGCATTGTAAACTCACACCACCCACCTTGCCCAACTTTCTTATATTTTCTGAGGACTGAAATCAGGTGCCCATGCTTGTAGGGCCAACGCTCTGCTGCCTGAGGCATCTCGCCAGCTAACATCTTTCTCTCTTAGCTGTTTTCAAAAATTCCAGTTTTTCACTGGGTCAAGGAGTCACAATTATGTTCTCATTTTGAACATTTTAGTCACACTCTCAGTTAATAAAATACATTTGCTCGTTATTCGTGAATACTTGCTTGCACATTTTCAACAATGATGTAACTGTAGAGCTTCTGATACAGAAAAAGATATAACATAAGTCTTCTCTTCTAAAGTGTGATCATGGTTGAATAGCAACCTTGCTTCGTATTTTTGTTGATACGAAGAGAGCAGGGATTACAGAGTTAAAACCTTGGATCACCATGAATGTGACTTTGGCAGGTTCCTGGTTGGGCCCCTGTGACCTCATGCACAGTGGAACCTGAATGCAGTATGTTAAGACCATCAATGACTAGACAATCTAATCTTGACTCTTTGGCATTCTCAGGCAACTAGAAACTTTAGTTTCTAAGAGAACTTTAAAGGTATGTTTAGACCAATGCCCTCAACAAAGATTCTCCTTTGCAGAGTCCCTGAGAAGTACAGTGGATCCTAGGGAGAGGCTGCTGGGTGATCCTGGAGACAGAGCCATGCTCCAGAGAAGTGGGTAAGGCCAGGGAAAGCCATCTAAGTACCAGTGACTGAGAACAGAGCGGCCGGATGACACATGGCCACTGTGGGCTAAGGACAAGGGTAACAAAGCAGCCTGTTTCTGGAGTCATGCCAACAGAAGTAGCTGTTTCTCAGGTCTGTCTAGCCTCTGGGAACTAGAGGATACAACAAAGTGTGCTGAGCTTGCCATGGTCAGGAAACCACTTTGTGTCTCACAGCCAGTTGTGACTGTGTGATGGCTGATCTTGCTTGTCAAATTGAAACGGGGAACCTCAGCTGAGGCGTTGCCTCGATTTGCTTTTAGGAAGATCTGTTGGGGGCGTTGTCTTGATTGACAGTGGAGTGTGAGGACCCAGCCATTGTGGGTGGCGCCACCCAGGGCGCCCTGAGTTGAGCAAGGCCTCAAGCAGCATTCCTTTCTGGTTTCTCCTTGGGTTCCTGACTCCAGGCTCCTGCCATGACTTCCTCCATGATGGGCTGTAACGTGTAATGAACCATTTCCTCCCCAAATTGCTTTTGGTCAGTGTTTTTACTGTAACAGCGAGAAATAATCTAGAGCAGCTTTCGAAGGAAAAGCTGATCAAGGCTTTTCAGAAGATCAAGGCCAGTGATCCAGTGGGCTCTTACCTGTGAGGGTGAACGCAGTGTCCCTTGGCAAAGGCTAGACCATTTCCTGTGATGGGGCAGAATCAATTATGAAAAGGATGTCAATCTCGTCTTTTAGTGCTCCTTATTTGAACCGCTTACAATTTTGTTGAATTACTGCAGCCTGATGGGAAAGCCCCATGCCTTCTGTTAGCAGAAACTTAACCAGATTCTGTTATATCCACACATGCAATTTATTAATGTGGGTATGTTTCAATTTGTAACAGTAATTAAGACTTCTAGAACTTTAAAAAAACACATATCGTCCCTGTTTGACCATAAAAATATTTACTGTTTGAAATTGTTTTTGAAGAATTTTAAGACCTAGAGGAAAAAAGGCTCTGAGTGGCTGAGGAGGAAGGAGCTCACACCACCATTTCAAAGAGGAACTTGAAGTGAGCGCAGAGCAGCGTGTGCACACCCAGCATGCACTGTGCTGCGTCTGTACTCCTTGTGGGAAGCAGGGGGAAGCCTTGGCATGGGAAGACCAGTGAGTAGCCATTCAAAGAAAGTTACAAGAAGTGTAGACACTAATACATCAGACAGTTACAGCAGGCAGAAGACAAGAGGATCCTGAAATCTTTCCTTTGGGTGGGTTTTCTCTTCATGGGAGAAGATTGTGAGCATCGTTTTCCAGGGAGCTGCAAGCTTCCGGACAGTGCTTGTCACGCCTTGAGCATCTGACAGAACTTTGGCCACAGCCTCACTCGTAGACTGCGGTCTCCATCAGGTCTTTGACTTCTGCAGTCCCAGCTAGCATGGCCGCAGATGTGCTGGCTCTGTCTGTAACTGGTGCAGAATCATAGGACTGAAGCCATAGGTGGCCAGCAATTACTCAGGTAGGTGTCCAGGTTCTCCTGTGTAATGCACGCAAGGCACATGTACTTGTTTGGTGGTGACACATGTGTGAGCAAGGGAGTGCTTTGTGGCTGGGTCCCTGTGGCACTAACCGTGCAGCTTCAAGTGGTACTGAGACTCTGTGGAAGGTGAGATCTTTTCGGAAGAGCAAGGCGGAGAGCTATCTGTGTCCTTGCTAGGCTCCAGCTGGGTCTTTGCAGGGACAGCTCCCTGCTTAGCTCCAGGGTGACCTTGCTACTTTCTCCAGGTCCACAGGCCTCTCCCCCTCCTGTTTCCCTAGGCTGCCATCAATCATCTCCAGCCTTGGCAAGGAAAGACACAGGCTCACTCAACGTATGTCTCCAAATAATCTGTCTGAAGCTGCCTCTACCAGCTCTGGCTGTTTGCACAGCGGGCGCCCAAGGCTGTCAGCGAACACTGGTGAGGGACGGGTCCTTCGAGAGATGGCTCAGGAGTCCACGTGTGGGTGGAGGAGAATGAGCAGTGAGACACTGGCATCTGATCTCACCACATGTCCATTTACGAGAAAAGCCTTTTCATCTCTCTTCTGCACAAACCCACACACATATCCCGATGAGTGCCACTTGTATGTCAGGATGACAGCGTTTCCACTAATGTGTGGAAATGTATCTGAAAGAAAACTGAAGTGTGTCTAGCATTTCCGGTGACAGGGTACATTCGCAGATGGCTCGTTAGTCTGTTCCAGCAACCGTTCTGTTTGTGGTGCTTTGTCTCGCTGATGCTTTCTTTGATAGTTAGATTGCCCAGACACTCTGCCAATCACTAAGATATAAAACCAGTGGCGATAACACGGCCAGGACAAGTGGGCATAGAGCACCGTTGGGGTACCACAGAACCTTTTCTTTATGAGCAACCATCAGAGTGGCCTGCTATTGTCCTCATTTTTACAGAGGACCAACTGAGGCACAGATAGAAGAATCCTGACCCAGGGCACACAGCTTTAGATGCTTAGACAATAGGACTGCAATTAACTGGGGAAGCATGGCAAGTTGGTCACTGTGCCTGAGTGCCCTGTTGTCATTTGGTACCTGTCAGAGGGCATTCCACTCTCAGACTCCGTTCTGCTCAGCAGGGGGTGAAGGTGGTGTCTGTTCAGCTCCTTGCCTTTCTTGTCATCCCCTTTTCACCTCCTAAACCCCAATAGCTATTGATGAATGCAAATACTAAGAACTAAAATGTGCCCTCATGGACCCTCTCCTTTCTACTTTCCGCCGTTGCTGGAACTCCATGTGGCTGGATCAATGCGTGGTTGCTCTGCGCCAAGCTGAAGACCAGGTATCGGCTTTAGGTTTTTGGCGCCGGGACCTGGAGGGTGACACATATTTGGGAACCAGTGGCAAAGATAAGAGTCCAGTCTTGCGTCCCACACCCGTATTCCAATTGTTCGAAAGACTGATTATTACTGGATTTTCTTTGGGACAGACTTGTGTCTTTTCACAAACACTCTGACTTAGAGTGAGATGATCTCAATTACTCTCAGTGGAAAAAGTCCGTGCTGGCGTAATTAATGAAGTAATGGCGACAAAGTTGTTGGTTGAACAGAGGTGTGTGGAATGTATTGGTCTTCAGCATGAAGTGCTATGTGGTGGGGTACTGTAGTTATACAGGCTGACAAAGCCCCTGGCTTCTTAGAGTTGATTTGTTTATCCAAGAGGCTAAAGTGATGAGAAGCAAAACAAAATGTTTCAGAGAACAGTAAATAAACAAAAAGAAAATTCTGAAATGCAGAGATAAGGCTCTAGGTGGTTGTGTGGGTGGGATTTTTTTTCTCTGAGGAGGGGACATCAGCAATGAGGCTTCAATATCCAGAAGCAAGAGGCTTGGCCAGCTCTGAATTTAAGAGGGAGTCAGTCTATCCTGTATGTATGAGGTGGTCACGGGTCTGGAGGATGTTGGCTTAGGAATGAAGGAGTGAGTGTGAAGAGACAGTGAGCCAGATAATGTGTCAGTCTGTCCCAGAAAGACAACTAAAACAAACGAGAGCAAGCAAACATGAGCAGAGTAACAAAAATCTTTGAGAGTTTCTCAGGGCTGCTTATAGGACCAAAATATGGGGGTGAAAGGCCAACAGCTCATGACTTGAAAGGAACATGAAATGAAAGAAAGAGTCCAAGGCTACAGGTACCACAAATGAGAACAGCAGCTGAGTTGGGCTTTGGTGACGGTGGGGTTGCACTGGTTCTTTTCCATAAATGCAGAAATGTAATACATGTAGGAAGCTGCACTAACTGGAACCATGCCACAAATTGACGAGCTACTCATGTTAGTATCGACTGACTACAGTCTTGTATACGGATGGGATACAAGGATGTTATACAGGAAGTAGAATAATTAAATGAAGCTAATTATGTATTGCTTCAAATAGGCTTTTATAGTGAAAACATTCAGTAATTATTTCTTTCCCTTTGTTCCCTCCACCCTTCTGCATTCTCAGTGCTGAAGGTAGAACCCAGAGCCTCATGCAAGCTAGGAAGGCGCCTTGCTGCTGACCAGCACAATAGCTGTTCAGTGAACTTAAAAACAAACATGCCAACAAAGAAATAAAACAAACCAAAATGAAAACAAAACCCTGATTCCTCTTATAGGACCATCATAGTCAGTCCCTCATCCCCCAGCCTAAGGAATCATTATTCTTTATGCAATTTTCAAGTGTGTGGTTGTTTCAGTGTCCCTGTGAGGACAGGAGATACCTGTCTTTCCGTGTCTGGCTTGTGTCATTTATCACAATGTCCTTTAGGTTTATCCCTGTGACACCATTCTTTCTTGTTTTCTTGTTTTTAAAACTGAAAATAGTTTTGTTTTTTTGGCATACGAAATATTGCGATTGTAATTTCTCCTTGCCCTGCAAAACTATTCTTTTTAAAGGCTGCAAAGTGTCCATCATGCATGCAACACCATGCTTCTTTATTTGTTTATCTACTGATAGACACTTAGTCTGTAATTTGGCCAGTAGGACGAGTGTGTGGACATGGACATACAGATACGTCCTTGGCCTGTGGTCTTCCTTTCCTTTGGCTGTGTGTTGAGAGGTGGGATTACTGGTTGACAGTAGTTATGAGCTCTGACTTTTCATGGAATCTTCACTGTTGTCCATAATAGTTGTTAGGTTTTTTTCTAAAACAAACTCAAAATGCCTGCTCCGGCCCGTGCTCCTTCACTGTGCCGTCATCCTCGGCACCCATGGAGGTTGATCACTGTGTGGAGAGGTGTGTCTCCAGACTCTGTCCCTCACAGCTGTGTGGACAGCATGTTAACTCCAACCCCATGTTGAGGCTATTTTATTCAGAAGGTTAGAGCTGAGACTTCTTGCTCCCAGGCCGGTAGAAGCTGACTGAGATTGCGGAGGCTTCTGGCCGTGTGACTGAGATGAACACCGTGACGTGTTCTGACCTAGTTGCTGCTCAGGTCTGTGTTCCCTCCTGATACACTTTGCAGTGCCAAACAGTGTGATATGGGAGAGCAAAGGGAGGGGACTCGGAGTCCCTGGGCTGGCTTTGCTCGCCCTGGGTCGGCGTGTGAGGAGAGCTTGGCATACCGGGAACTTTCTGAGCTCACTGTTTAAGGAAAAGAAACTGAAATTTTAAGGAGAATCAGTTTGACATAATTTAAAGTCTGACTTCTGTGCCTGGAATTTACATATATTATGACTTTGACCAAACAACTGATTTTATAAACATATTTTTCCTTCCCCACCGCAATGGCAGCCTTTAAATCACACTGTTTTTATAAGAAGCTGTGTGAAGTAGTTTGTATGAATAATTATAATTATATAGATCCCACAGCAAAAAAAATTTTGTGTGTGCTAAGTAAAATGATTTTTACCCTACAGACTCCAGCAGTACTTAGTTTGCATGCTAGATGGTTTCCTGGGTTGTAGCGTACAGTTTTAATTTGCAGTTATTTCCTAGGTGATGCAGAAAATACCAGAACAGACATTTCTGACTGTAAGACATCATCAATATATAAATAAGGTTTCTTTATGTTTGAGATATTTTCTCATGGCTATGACCAAATGCCTGAGCAGAAGCAACTTGGAGGAGGGGGAACGATTTGGCTCTCATGGTTGGGAGGTAGTGAAGCCCTGGCCACAGGAGTGGGTGAAGTCCAAATGACGGGGTGACAGGCTGCTTGCTCTCATCTCTGTGGATGTGGAATCAGAGGGCGAGGACAGGGAGTGACGTCAGCCTTAAGACCCAGTGCTCCTCTTTTTCAGTTAGTCCCCACATCCTGAGAGTTCTACAGCTTTTCTAAATACAGTCACCAGCTGGGGAGTAAATGTTGAACCTTCTGGGCTTCGGGGAGGCATTTCTTACCCAAACCAAGGAACAATAAAGATCGTACAGGAAAAAAACAAAACAAAACAAAACAAAACAAAAACAAACAAAAAGTAGAGTAGAAGAAAAGCAACAAAGGGAAACAAACTGCCTCAGTATCTTAATGTGTGGGACCATTTAAAAGGCCTGTGTTAAATTTCCCATGAAAAGTTTATCCTGCTTGAATTCTAATTGCAGTTAGCATCTCTAACCACAAGTTTCATGATGATAGCATATTGATTTTGAGCCTTTGTTTCATTTCTGCATGAACTTAAAGAAACATCAGCATGGTCTCCAATCAATAGAGCTTCTGTTCAGTATCTGTTGCCTGGGAGGGAAGTAAGAGCAACACAGACCTCTGTGCAGCACATTTAAGAATTCCTGTTGTCAGATGAGCATTGCCTGGATGAACAGCGCCCAGGCTGGGGACTTCTTATTGGCTTGTAGATTAAGGTGCTTTTTGTTTCTCTGTAATGAGGCTTTGAGTAGACATATTAAAATCCAAGTTTGAGTCAGGGGCTGGATAGATGGCTCAGCAGTCAAGCACGCTGGCTGCTTTTGCAGAGGACCTGAGTTCTGTTTACGCTGCTCACATCCACCTGAAATCCTAATTCCAGTGCATCTGACATCCATTTTTTTTTTTTTTTCATTTTCAGGCACTGAATGAATGTGGTACATACACACATACAAACATGCATGCACATAAAATAAAAACTGAAAACATAGGAAATCTCAGTTTCAATATTCTTCCTGGTCTATAACAAAAATTTTCAGAGGAAATAGTTAATAAATTTCTGACTTTGGTTCTGTGCCAAGTGTCAATTTTTATGTTTTACTGTACCAGGAGCACACTGAGGTGAGCTCATTCCTGAGGGACTGCGGTGGGCTTATAGAATATTCTGTCATGTTTTGATAGTGAAAGAATGTAATTTTTCCAACTTTAAATCTGTTACCATGGAGTTCTCCACTGCCATAAATTCTGCTCATCATATTTATTAGAAGCTGATTATGTTTGAAAAAAATTCAAATTTACTTTGTTAACATAATGATACAAAGGAAAGTATATTTTAGCTCTTCACTTTATTAATAATCCAATTTATAGTCTTAAAAATAGCATATTTTTCCCAGGTAAACCTGGTTGCATTTCTGCTTGTACAGAGTGTTCTGTAAAGTCCTTGTTTGCACTTCTATGAGCTCAAGGCATGACCCTCGCCTGCAGAGAATTTCTTTTGAGGACGTGGTGTCACGGCCATTCAGGATGCACGTGACTATTAGCATCTTCTTTGTGGTGTGCGCTGGGTCACTGCAGAGCCTGCATCCTGGAGGGAGCCTGGCTGGGTCGCAGCCCAGCAAAGGTACGGTTGTTTCTGATTGTGCCTAATGAGGAGTGTTTGATTATGATTTGTTTTTATCCTTTGACTTTAACGAAGTCTGCTACATTTAGAAGCTTTTTTTTAGCAGCAAGAAATACAACAAAAACAACAAAAAATGAAACACACATACATTAAATTCCGTAGGATTGGTTTGTACTGAAATAGAAACCTAGTTTGAAGCAGAGATACTCGGAAAGCCTTGATATCCTAGCCCTGGCAACTGCCTTCTTTTCAACATGGGGCCAATTATTACGTCATAATGAACTCGAAGATAACTTCCTACCTAAACAGATATGCGTGTTCATGGAGCAAAACATGCGGACAATTAACATACATAACTTATAAGGGTAGAAACAACCTCACAGGTAAATGAACTACATGGAACAAACCTTTGGGCACTTGCTCTCTCCCTGTATAAAGCCGCACATGAATGTAAAGCGATGGTCATGTTAGGCACAGCTGGGCTAGCTATGTGGCGCACACTGTCACGGGGAAGAGTAGGCCAACACATCCCTCAGGCCGCAGAGCAGCTGGAGTGTGCTATTTTAGTCAAGGCACTTCATCCAACCTGACAGCTTCTTAGAGGTTTAAGTTCTTGTCACATGGAAAACACGACGTGTTATTATCAGGTCCAGGGACTGTGAGCCACTGCAGTCTGCAGTGTGAGCTTTCCTTTTCTCTCCTGGATGGGCCTTGATGGGATAAGGGACTGCCTGTCATCTGGGGAAAGGGTTCCTGGCTTTCCTTCCCACCTAGCATGGCTTCTCTGAGATGCTGTTGCTTGAAGCGTGTAGCTAGGAAATTATGTCCCCTCCCTTTAAAAGATCATTGGGAAGGAAAGGCAGACAGGGAATGAACTACTTCTATCAATGCAGGCTTTAATTCTGGGGAAAAACCTGCAAGGGGAGGGGTCCTGTGGGAATCAGGACCACCTGTCTGCTTACCAGTTGGGTAGTTGAAGGACTGAAAGGACTGAGGATTGAAGAGGCTGGAGAGTGTCCTTTTTGGTCTGAGACTGGCTCTTGCTGGAAATGACCCCAGAAAGTGAGGGGTGAACAAAACAATTTCAGGTGCGGCCAGCCATGATCAGGGACCTGCGTGGGGTGGTGGCAGGGAGCTAGGAAAGCACTTTAGTCTTGGCGTGCCGACTACTATGGTTTTGGGAAGCTGCTGGAACTTTTCAAAATGGTATAGCCATGGAGAATACACTTCTCTGTGGGCATCTGGTACCAAGCCTGGGAGAACCAAACATGTCAGCAAAGCCAGTTAACGGTATTTAACAGTATTTTACTTTCTTTCCCTCATATTGCATTCTTAGAAAAATATATTTTTGCCTACGTCAAATCTCAGCTTACTTTGATAATTTTCCTTTTCATTGTATGTGGTAGATGTCTTGTTTTATTCACTGGTAAGTCCAGTGCTTTAGGGCAAGTTGGAGCAGGATTCGGTTGGGTTACACCCGTGAGTCAGAAGACTCGGTAAAACAACTGGCAGGAAAAATTAGGATTTTTCAGGGAGATTAGTGGCCACTTTGATTTTTTTTTTCCACACTGTGCCTCTAGTCTTAATAAAAACCAAATGCAAACATCAAGCAAAGATCTAGCTTTGGCACTGGCAGCTTTGTGCTGTGGCCAGTACTACCGCTGTAGATCAGATACTTCACTTTCAGTGATTGACAAATTCCTTCATTGATTCATTTAATAAGGCCATCTACAATGTTCTCGGCATGGGTGTAATGAAAAAGGAAACCTGTCATCCAGCATCTGTGTCATGGCTTGGAAGGAGTAAGGGATGTGAGGGTCCCCCAGTAAAGATGGAGCAAGCTGAGCACAGCAGCAGGTTAAATGGGGTGGCTGCTGTCCCTGAGCAGGAGGATTTGGGTGGACAATAGTTTGGGTGGACAATAGTAGCTTCCTGTGTTGATTGAGCAGGAGGGTGTGCTTCAAATGGAGGAGAGAGAGAATGTATAAAAGCAGGAAACAGCCAGATGTGCTCATGTACGGTTACTGGCTTGAGGTGTCTGGAGGGTGAAGGGTGGGGTTGGGGAGAAAGAGGAAAGCCTGGCATACCCCAAGAATCATACCCATTGCATTTTGCTCTAAACTGTTTGAGATTTTAGAACGAATGAAGGGCATAAAAGCAGAGCATGGTGTCATAGTGTTGGGTTTTTGAAAGGTCACTCGAACAGCAATTCCAGAGAAGGTCCGGGCTGGGAGGAAGGGGACAATATGGGAAGAAAATGAAGTGGGCCTCGGGGAAATTGAAGCTATACCATACCTGCCTTCACAAGCTGCTCTGTGGGTAGCTTTGTGGCTGATGAAGAGTGTGGTAGACAGAAGCAAAAGTAGAGTTGGGGTGGAGAGCCTGGGGGGCTCAGGAGGCTGCTGAAGGCTGCAAAGCTGCTTTTTTCACCTGCGTGGAGCAGGTTGAGTTATTAACTATTTGCATGGTCCAATCAGGCCTAGCCACTTCATGAATCACCCCCCCCCCCAGGAGATCTCAGTGCAAGAACAATGTCTGCATGCATGGAGGATAATGAATAATTAGAAGAGCGCGGTATTAAAGTGAGTAATTAGGTTGGTGAGGTCAAAAGGCCTCAGTGTACTGTAAAGCTGAGTACACACATTAATTAGACGCTGCTATTGTTCTCCACATGCTAACAGAGCAGAGGACTGGCCGCAGTCGCTGCAAGGTGTAGACATAGTTGTTCTGTTCCACAGCAGTGAAGCTCAAGCCCGAACAGATTATGGTTTCAGAAGGGTTGAAGGGTTACCAAGCAAAGCCTGAGTCCAGTCACCAACATGCATTACATACCACCTCTGTAGGAAGCCTCACGCATCCTCTGAAATTACGTGATAATTTTCATGCAATTTGACAATGCTAGAGGCTCCGCTCTGTCTTGAAGGCAGTGTTGCCTCAGGAGATCCAAGAGTAAATAAGAACCAGCCCTGGTCTTCCAGGACTCTTCCTAAGGGAGGAAACAGTTGGGTAAGGGCTGTGTTCAGGTTCAGTAGTTAAAGGGAAGGCAACGGAGTAGAGGAGCCATGTAAACCATGTGAAGGGTTTCCAGGTCACGGGCAGAAGGGAGGAAGCTACAGCTAGGCCTGAACAAGCCAGCAGTTAGCCAAACCACGTAAGTCGCTGCTTTGGAACACAGGAAAGCACATGCCAGGACTGAGACTCGAGTTACCAAAGGTGGGAGAACCGTCCATGAGAGTCAAGACAGATCCGGCTGGGCCCAACTCTGGGGAGGCACCTCAGCAAGAGTGACTGGGATGCGGGTCAGCGTGGGGACCAGGGAGTGAGATATCGGGAGGCAGTGTGCCTGTGTAACTGGGAGCGGTGTATACAATAGACAGATGCCACCTTATAGTTAGTGAGAAATTCACCGCTTCACTAGATAACATAATGTGTTTATGAATGTAGCATAAGCTATATTTTATATACCCCTATCTCATTCTTTTTTAAATTAAATTTTTATTTTTTAATATTATAGTTTATTAACTTTGTATCCCAGCTGTATCCTGTTCCCTTATTCCCTCCCAATCCCACCCTCCCTCCCTCATCTTCTCGTTACTCCTTTCCAAGTCCACTGATAGGGGAGGACTTCCTCCCCTTTCATCTGACCCTAGCTTTCAGGTATCTTCAGGCCTGGCTGCAAAGTCCTCCTCTGTGGCCCAGCAAGGCTGCTCTTCCCTTGGGTGGTTGGGGGAGGTAAAAAAGCCAGCCATTGAGTTCATGTCATAAATAGTCCCTGTTCCCCTTACTAGGGTACCCACTTGGATACTGAGCTACCATGGGCTATATCTGTGCAGGGGTTCTAGGTTATATCCATACATGGTCCTTGGTTGGAGATACAGTCTCACAAAAGACTCCTCCCTATTTCATTTTTATGTAATGGCAGAACCTCATGCATGCTCTTAAGAGCATGTTGGGGCAATCTTACCAAGCTGCCAAAGCTGGCCTTGAACTCACTCCACACAGCCTAAGCAGGGCTTGAATTTATGCCTCAGCCTCCAGAGTAGCTCAGTTCACAGCCTGTGCCAAGGCTGACTCTTGGTTTATATTTTCACAGATTTATTATCTTTTTTTTATATGGGTGATTAAGGAAGTAGCTTACCTTCCTTTTCTTAATGAAAGAGAAACTATGCATCACTGAAACAGGCCGGCCGATCGAGGCCGCTCACTGAGAACAGCTCAGGGAAGAGCAGAGGTGGCAGAAAATGACAGGTCCGGGTGCCGTGGGGGCGTGATCATACGTACGAATACACTCTCTGTCTAGAGATTTTAATATCTGGGAGCGGAGTTGGAAGGAGGGAGGGAGGGAGAGACGGAGAGGCAGTATATTGATCCACTATACTGGCCATATAATGGGAGATAATTGAGTTCTATAAAGCCAGATGAGATGAATCTGATCACATACAGATCAATATTGATGCTTAACACAGAAAATTCTATCAAAAAGGCATCACACTAAAACTTACAAGGCCCATTGCAAAGGTCAGAGGACGCATTCTCAGGGGGAAAACCAGAAGTCTGCTTCTGACAGTTTGATGCTGACGCTGTTCACCCGACTTTCTCAAAAACTGATGCTTCAGTACGATCAGCTAATAATGTTTGACGTTCCTATTAGATCTTATGTCCTTTGCAAGTGCTCATTAATTTTTAAGTGCCTACAGCGTCATGTGCAATGTCACAGCTCTAAATATAAGAGCTGATGAGGCAACATTGGTTAAGGAATTTTGATTTTCTTATATTTATCAATCAGTGGCATGACCAATGGCAGGAACTTTCCTTTTCTGATACAGTGTTTTTTGAAAACATTCTCTTTTCTATCTTAATAGAATTGATTTTTTTCTTCCTAAAATATGCAACTGGATAAAGTCTCCTCTAATATGACCACAATTTTGTTCCAATAACTATATTTAAACTTGATTTTAGTCATGTCAATTAGAAACATTATATTTATTGTAGCAATATCACCAGACACTGTAAGTGTGAAATAAAGCAATATTTTCTTTCCTGGTAGTCATAAAAATATTATATGACCTTTAATTGTTGATGCATTAATTTACAAATGGACATTTCTAAATACCTGCCTATGTTTATTTGTTTTATAAAATAGATAATTCTGTATATGGTGTGTTAAAATCTTTGTTTTTGTTCATGAGTGATTTTATCATGGGTTTCTTCCAAGCATTTATAACTGCATCTTAATCTTGGGATGCCTGAATGGTTTTCCAGCAGAATGTATGAAATTTAAACAGTAAGACCATAGTTCTGGGTCTGGTTCAGGCCAATTACCTGCCGCCCTGGAATGCGCAAGCTTGGCCACGTAGTTCCCGAGCCAGGGCTTTGGCTGTGGTACCTCAAGCATCAGCCAGACAAAGCTAGGTGCTTTAGCACAGATGGGGAGAAAAGGACACTGGAGGAATCCTTTCAGAAAAGGAAACAACTTGACACTTTTCTGGGGACATTTGTGCCATTCACATCTGTGGAAATATAAACAGAGAAATGCAAAAATAAAAATAAGTAGAAAACCTCAAAATACCAACTTGTGCCCATTGTAATGACAGAGCATAAATATCTTCCCAACCTAAGGTTGCAGAGGCATAAGGAAATGGATTTCTTAGCCTGTGTGTGTGTGTGTGTGTGTGTGTGTGTGTGTGTGTGTGTGAAGCTATAAAGTTTTCAGAAACACTTTGTCAATATTTAATAAAATTACAGGCTTCTTAAGAGCCTTCTTCCTGGAAATTAAACTGGGCTGTTTTGAGACAGAATACCAGAAGAACCTTTGAAGGGGCAATAGAATGACTGTCCTCAGATACTTTGACTGATCTAAGGAAAAATAAAGCTAAACAGCAATTGCAGGGCAGCTGGGGAGGGAGGCGAGGTGGACTGCCTCCAGGTGCTAGCATTTATCTGCCATCCTCTGACGTAATAGTCAATATTTCTTAAGAAATGACAAACACGAGTGTATTTGCTTATTAGCTCTCTCTGTGTACAGATATGTGTATATTTAGGACATGAGCATGGAGGTGTCAGGACAGCTGGAATCCATGTGCCCCTTCCCCCGTCCAGCCTGGGGATCAAACTCAGGCCATCAGGTTTGGCTGCCGATGCCAAACCACGGAGGCATCTTACAGGCCTAGTGAGTCCCTTCTCAAGAAGAACTCTGATAAACACTCGTGTCTTTAAGCCTGTTCAAAACACAAGAACAGGAGACATCAACTTCTTAGCCAATCAGTGGAGTCTCATCCAGGGGAGGAGCTGGCGAGCCAGGCTGTGTGGCCGATAAACATGTTGCTATAAGGTCTCTTGTCTGGGTGAGAAATACCTGGGTCTGCACACTCAGTGTTGGCCAGTGGCTCAGAATAGATTTATTACTCCATTGAAATGTCTCTTTGTACCTCAGGACAGGACTGTTGTCAGGGAGGAGCAGCAGAATGGGGGGGTGGGGGGTAGGGGGTGGGGCTGGAGCCCTGTGCATACCTGGGAAAGTGAGGATGAAGGAGTGAGTGTGCTCTATGGTTAAGGTGGCTCTTGAGGAGGTTGTGGCCTCCTATGTCTTAGATTCAGGTGGGCCCACAAGCTGAGCATTGGAGCCGGTGTTCTGCGTGGCCACGGTACTGTGCGTGTCATCGTCTGGGTCCCTCTCTGTCTCTGCCTCAGATCGGGAGCCATGCTGGCAGGAGTTCTGCTGTGGGGTTGGGGGACTCAAAGGAGCACATCCTCTGTACTAGCCTGTTATAATAGGATGCCCCAAAGTGGGCGGCTTAAAACTGTGCACCCTGTCCCGTGGTACTTCTGGAGTCTGGAACTCTGACTGAGATGTGGGAGACTTGTGCTTGGTAGTGGTGTCTCGTGGCTTCTGCCCAGGGCCCTGTCCCTCATCCTTCGCATCCACGCCCACCTTTACACGTGTCCCCTCTGCTGTGATTCTTTCACAAGGGCACTGGTAAAAACTTATTTCCAGGTGAAACAGCAGGTGCTAGAGGGCAGGACTCTCACAGGATACAGCTCAACCCACTCGCCATGCCAAGCGTGAGGTCATGCTGGAAGCCTCTTACGCGGCCTGCTTGGAGGGGCTGGGAGAAGTCAGGAATGTTCCAGAAAACCACATTGTTCTGGATGCGGAGCTGTGGGGAGGTTTTGCCCACTCAGCACGACGCAGAGCTCCCTGTGGACGAGCAGAGGGGCATTTCAGGCCACAGCCAGCAGCTTGCTTGCGCTCTGTATTTAAAAGGAACAACTACAGCAACGCACTGACACAAACTCCGTGCAGACAGTACTCTCAGGGAATATAAAAGCAATAACTAAGGACAGAGCCTCAAAATGCAGCATTGATCTAAGAGTGGAAGAGACTCAAAGAGCTGGGAAAGGAAGCCACAAGGGCACTCAGTGCTCGCTGACGTGTGGTTCCTCGCCAATTCCGTAGGGAAGAGAAGCTCTCCCCTAAGCATGAGAGGCCGGTAGTGCCTTTTAAGTATAAACACTGAAAAAATAGATCTGGCGGATGGGGTGGCACATGGTTTGAATCCCAGCGCTCAGGAGACAGAGGTAAGTGGATCTCTGGGAGGCTGAGGTCAGCCCAGGCCACGCAGTGATAGGCTACACAGCCTGTCTCAGAAAGCAAAACAAAAAGTAGAATGCTTTGTGTGTCTATGGGAGTTCTGACTATCTAAACCTGTATGTAAACGCCGTCATGGTGTATGTACCCACGTGTGTACACAGGGATTTTTATGTCTGTCTGTAATCTTCATCATGCTATCTTTGCATCCGCCGGTGTCTTTGCACATGGGGAAGCCAGAAGTTCCCTCTCGGTGTCATCCTTAATTGCTCTTTATTCTGAGACAGAGTCTCTCACTGACCCTGTAGCTCACAGATTTGGCTAGACTGGCTGGCCAGTGAGCTCCGGACCTGGCTGTGTTCACCTCAGGGCCGGGATTACAAGCACCTACTGCTGTGCTGGGCATCCATGTGGGTGTTGGCATTGACCCGGGTCCTCCAGCCTGTGCAGAGAGCTCTGAACCACCGATCTGTGCCTCAGTCCCTCCGTCTGCACTCTTCATTCACCCAAATCACCTGGCCACCTCCGTGTCTGCATCTCTGTTTCCTTGAGTTGTAGCTCGAGGTATCGTTAACCAAAATGCAGCATTTTTATCAGCTGTTACATTTGGTATGTATCCCAGAGCTGGTCCTTTTCCCGACTTTCAAGTCTGCTTCTATAAGCCCAGAAACAAAGCATGTGATCAACCCTTGCCCCAGCCTTTTCATTATCACGTTTTCACGAGCTGCTTCTCTCCGAAAACGGGACTCATACCTTACAAAATTAGCGGCTTTGTTCTTGAAGAAACAGAAGGAAGTCATAGAAACACGCTCTCGAGAATGAGCAGCCACGAGTGTGCACTCACACAGACACACAGACCTCAATTTCTTGAATATGGATCCAAGGTCAGGGCAATACAAGCAGCAAGACTGACCAGCAAGGCCTGTCGTAACGGTGGTTCTTGCTATTTCACTGGGCACCTCGGGCATCTGTATGTCATTTACTGTACTTGAAAGGTCATTGTAGCAGCGGTGGGCTCAGCTCCCACTTGATGTGGGCATGAAGGCTTTGTGTCACACTCACGTCTGCATGGCTCACCCGAGCAGAGCTTCTAAATTCAGCTGACACTGTGCAGCTCCAGAAGCAAGGACCGGGATTTAGACAAAGTAGCATGGGAAAGACTGTGTGGCTGAGGTCAAGGTAAGCGAGTGGGAACTGGGTGTCAGAGAAGCTCACTGAGTACATGACACAGAGCTGTTAGTGACACTGATGGTGGCGGAGGATGTGTCATCAGCTGGCCGTTACACATGGGGGCATCCAGTAGGACACCCAGAAGTAAGCACAGAGCTCAAAGAGCTGGAAGAGGGAATTACTTCCAAGGGTACCTAAGGGGTCTGTGCATCAGGAGGCAGGTGCTGTGTGATCTGTAGACACGTCCAAGGACGACGGGAACAGAACCCGAATCTTCA
The DNA here is from genome assembly GCF_030254825.1 of Meriones unguiculatus. Taxonomy (NCBI): domain Eukaryota; kingdom Metazoa; phylum Chordata; class Mammalia; order Rodentia; family Muridae; genus Meriones; species Meriones unguiculatus. The sequence continues at coordinate 3,677,337 of NC_083352.1, read as the reverse complement.
GTGTAAAGACCTCGTTGTGGGGCTCAGCCATAAATAACACGGTGCTCTTGGACCCCTGCTTTTTATTTTTTAAATCCATCTGGGCTTTTACTCACCTCCTTTGCACACACTTCCTCTGTCCTCATGTCCTAGAGTTCACACAGGGGAGACTGACTCCCACCTGTCTCGTACCCTCTGCGGTAGACTTATCTCTTCACCCGCAGTCCTGTCTCTTGATTTGTCTTCATAACTCCTCTTCACTAGCTCCCCAGACTCTTGCCGAGTGGATGTCTAGATGAATGCTCTCTATTTCATAATGACAAGTCGTCTTCTACACTGTGCTTTGGGAGAGTCATATCAATGAAGAAATGCAAAATAGTTTGGGAAATTAACACCAACTGAACACGAATTCCCAGGAGCAGTGTTCTGGGTCTTCGTTTCTTGCCCAGAACACCAACTGTTACGTTCTATTCTGCTGCCTGAGACCCTCTCTGGGGTCCCCTGCATTTGTGCTACTTTGTCTTTCATTAATATTTCTGTATAAGCTCATAAAGCATTCTGAGGCTTGCCACCTACTTTTGCAATTGGTAACAACCTAGAAAGAAAGCATTTAAGATACCGAAGAGCCATTGTGGAACTCACGAGAAACCTAAGCTGTCTGGCAGCAGGAAACAGTTCTGTGTCCTCCGGAAGGGAGTAAGAATTGTGGTTTTCTTTGTGGATGAACCCTTCTGCTCTAGCTCTGTCCAGCCTCTCGACCTGTTGGATGCCCAGCTGAATGTTATTTTGCGATGATAAGTCCTGTCCTACTTTTGTTTTTTCTGCGTTCTAAGCCAGCAGATCCCAAGATGGAAGGTTAGACAAGGAAGAAGTTTTTTTTAATTTTATTTTTATTTTATGTATGTTGATGTTTGAATGCATGTATGTTTATGGGAGGATGTCAGATTCCCCTGGAACAGGAGTTACAGACAGTTGGGAACTGCCGTGTGGGTGCTGGGAATTGAACCCTGGTCTTCTGGAAGCGCAGTCAGTGCTCCTAACTGCTGAGCCATGTCTCCAGCCATGAAAGTTTTTAAAATAAAAAATTTACTACCAAAAGTTAAGCAAGATCCTCATTTACAAAGTATTTTCTTCAATATCAGTGTCACTTTGGGCCCAGGGGCCCTTCAGATATCCAGCACAGCAACCGTAGGGTGGCCTGAGGCCATCTCGGTGTTTGCTCCCCGAGAAGCTTGAGGGAGACTGGGCCATCGTAACTGACACGGCACATTATCCTGCCTTGAAACGCTTAGGAGTAAAAGCCTTGAAGCTGCCAAAGCCACCATGATTTCTATAGCAAGAGCAAGAGGTGTTTGGAGCAGGTTTAATGTCAGCAGTAACACAAATCTCTCCCACAGCACCAGTGAGGGGAGCTAGCTGATGATACAGAGAATTTATGACCTGGGGGACCATTTATGTCAAATAAAATTTGGAAGCCCAGGCACTACTTTGGGGTTTTGGAAAACTTTACTGTTCAATTCCAATGTCAAACACTCGAAATAAAGAAAGTGTCATTTCACGAAGAAACAATGGATGAATGTGTACCCATGAAATAGAGCCAGGGGAAGGGATATTGAAAACAGAAAAGTCACCCTTTGGGACTGTGTAAACTCTGTCTCTTACTTGTGTGAGCGTCATATGCCCACCCAGATCTATAGCACTCTGCAGCCATCTTCTGAGGTCCACACCATCCAGCCTGTGATGGTGATAGATAATGTTAGATATTATTAATTGAGCGGTTAGCTCTCTGCGCAGGGAATGCTCCCATGCTGCATCACCTTCTTCTGACCTCCACCATCATTTCATCAAGTTCGATGTCTCTTTCTCCGAGGACAAAGCATCAGTGTATATACGTACCTGGCTCAAGGTCACAGCTCATAGTTCAAAAGCTGAAATTCAGAACTAGGAGAAGAAATAGTTTCAAAGTCTGAGCTTATCCTAAAAGTAGTGAGACGCCTCCAGAAACTGTTAGGAGGTAAATTTTTAGGTGGTATGCTTGGAGAAGAAAGTGTGTAAGTGTAGTGTGATGGTTATGGGGAAGGCCATGCTGCCTATTAGAAAGCCGAATGTCACAGAAGGTAAAACTGGAATCACTCAGCTTAGCTAGGCTGGTAAATGAGACATGTGAGAAGAATACTTTTTCTTGAAACACTTGGAAAGGTGTTGTGTATAAATGTTGATGGAGGTGAAGAAGCAGAGATGAACGCTGAAGGAGGCCGAAGCTTTGGGAGGCAGTTGATCATCATGGGGAGCAGAGATGACAGTTTCTCACTGTGGAACAGGAGACAGCTGAGAGGAGCAAGACAGGCCTGGGTGACCCATGATGCATGGTTTAGTTCTGAGATGGCAGGTGCCCTTGATATGAATACACTCAGCAGCTCGTGTTTGGGACTAGGAAAATCTAGATGGTAGGGAAACGTTGCTCCCAGAAGTGGGACTTTATGGCTATTCCATCAGACAAGCAGAGAATAATCCCCATTACTGCTTGTCTCAACCAGTCTGCCTCGGCATTTTCAGAAAGTGTGCATCAACTTTAACTATTGTTTTTATGAATTTGAGAATTCTGACAAGCTGTTTAATAGAGTATAGAGAACCCAGCGTAAGGGTTTCTTGAATGATAGTGTAGTGTGACAGGTTATCAGGAAGGACTAAGCTGTGGCTGGTTCATTACAGGAAGGGTAATATTCCTCATGCACTCAGAGTGTCCAGAAAGTGTTTATGAACCAAGAGCACTCATATATGTATCTGCTGTAATGCAATCTGTTAGAAAATTACATAAGAACTTAAAAACTGTATGCTGTGCACACATTTACTATTTTTTATTATTTATTGATCTTATTCTTTTAGAATTTCACATGTGTAGTCAATGCAGTCTTATCATTTAAACCCTCACTTCACCTTCGAGTTCTCCCAGTCTACCCACCAACACACCAGCAACATTATATCTATCAAAAAAAAGTCTCTCATACATCATCTCTGAACACAGTTCCCCTCCCCCAGGCTTCTCCCCCAGCTGTGCTAAAATTATGTCTGGCTTTTTTTTGGTTCACAAAATTTTTAAAACTTAAAAAGCTGGAAAAAAAAATCCCATGCAAACTAACCTCGACCCCAAAGGACAAATATTGCACATTTTGTTTTCTCTTATTTGGGGTGCAAGCTTTTGATATGTATGTTACAGTCCCTCTCACTGCAGAGGGTCAGTGCTTAGTAAGGCACCAAGGGTGAAGGGAGGGTCTTCTAAGGAAGGGGAAATAGTGTTGTGGGGAGAGCTAGGAGAGAGGCTTGGGAGGCGGGGCTAGGAGAGCAGCCTAAAGGAGGGACTGTAGGGAAGGATAACTAAGGGTAAAGGCCTTCTGAAAAGCCAACGCCACTCACTCAGGACCAAAAGTTACCACGTGGGCACCAGCCAGCGCTGGATTTATAAACACTTAAAGTCAATTACAGCCCAATAGTATGTCACCAATTCCCACAAGGGAAAAAATGCCAGAAGTAATGTAGGGCGCACTGTGCTGCCATCGTTATTTAGGCTAAGTGTGGAAATTCTCAGCACAGGAGCCCTGTCTCTCACCCTACACAAAAGTAAGACCAAAACTGGTGGATCAGAGACCTTACTGTAAAACCCGAAACTGAGAGTGCCTGAGGACATCACAGGGCAAAAGGCCTCAACAGCAAGGGTAGCAGGGACGCTCTGAAAAATACCCCAGCCAGGTATTTCCCAGAGTGAGAAATGCCATCCCAGCGAAGATGAGATTTCTTCTTCACAGCGAAGAAAACCATCTGCGGAGTGAAGAGAGCCCACACACTGGCCGAAAATCTCCCCCAACTGTATATCCAATAGGGGATCAATACCTAGAATCTATAAAGAATTCTGAAAATTAACTATAAAATCAAAGTTGCCAATTAACAAATGAACTGTAGCAGATGTGGTCATCCATGCCCGTAATGTGAGCACCCGGGAAGGAGAGTCGGGCAACACTATTCGAGCTCATCCTTAGCTACGTAGCGTGTTTGTGGTGGGGATGGCCTACAGGACACCCTGTCTTTAAAGAAATAAAATGGCTAATGAACTGAAGAAAATTCTCATAGGAAACAGTATGAATAACCAACAAATACTTTTTAAAAAATTTCAGCATTTTAAGTGTCCAGGAAAGTGCATGTTCAAACCACGTTAAATTTCCGTCTTGCCTGAAACAGAATGGCTATCATCAAGAAAAGCGGGGGGGGGGGGGGGGAAGCTGCCAGGACGCCTCAGTGGTAGAGGTACTGGCTGCACTTCCAAAGAACCTGGTTCAAGTCCCAGCACCTACATGGTCTCTCACAACTGGCTGGAACTCTAGTTCCAGGCGATTTGGCACCCTAACCTGGCCTTTTTAGGCACAAGGCACTCATGGGATATACAGACATACATGTGCGTGAAACAGCCATGCACATAAAATGAAAGATAAAAATGTATTAAAATAACTTGCACTTAAAAGAGAAAGCCAATGACAATACATGCTGGCAAAAAAAAACCTTAGGAACACTTATTTACTTCTTGTTGGGAACGAAAATGTCTGAAGACCAGAGGGACTCGGTATGAATGTTCCTCAAAAGTCTAAAGGGACATGTTTGATCTGCTTCATCTCTCCTCCTCCTGTGTGTACACCAAAGGACTCCAAGTGAGTGCACACAGAGGTGCTGGCAAAGGCACACTTGTGTTACGCTGTTTGCAATGACCAACATTCAGAGACCACTGGAATGTCCATCTACAGATGAATGGAAAAGAAATGTGGCAAATACATAACCATTCACTGTTAAAAAATTATGACACTTTCAGAAAAATGGATGGCCCTCTGATCATCATTTTGAGTGAAATATGACAGATTTAGAAAGAGCAACACCACATTTCCTTTTCTGTGTAGACTCTGTATTTAAGCATGTGGACAAATGCTTAATCAGAGTATGAGGGACAAATATGAATAGTTGGCCCACAAATACCATCTACATGTGTCCTCACATATATAGGACATCAAAGTGGGAAAGGGACCATAAAAACGGAAGAAGCCTAACGGGAGGGAAAAGAGGGTATTGGAGGACATGTCATGAATGCAGAAGACAAAGCCTCTGTCACAGAAGGCCCAGCTGCTCGGTGCCCGTACTCAGAGATCCGGGAAATGTTTCTTGAATTTGCACTCACCCTACTCCAATTTTGCCAGAGACTTGTCCCCCATACTCTGATTAAAATTTCATATCCTTTTACTTATGTAGTCCTGGCTGGCCTCAAATCCAGGATCTTCCTGAGTTTCCCAGGTGCGCCATCACAGCTGGTTCCTTTATTGGCTTTTAACCTGATAGTATCTGTAAGTCACTGACAATTGTTTCCTTTTCCATTTACATCTCTTATATTTCCATCCCCTGACTATCCTGGCTTGCTCTGTCTGACCTGTCATTTGTCCCATAGTCTAAAGATCCAGGCTTCATGTCAACATGTTACCTAAAATCTTCTGTCACTTTGCCAAGGCTATGAGTTGGAGTTTGAACTATGACCTTCCTCTTCCTTTAGTTTTTAATACTTCTCATATGCCACTGTATTAGGCCCTGTCTCACTGATGTGACAAGACACATGACAAAAGCACCTTAAAGATGAGAAGGTTTATCTTGGTGCACAGTTCTAAAGGTTCATCTGTAAAATGACAGTGTTGGGGACAGCTGCCATCTTGCTGCTCAACTCTCTTTCACAGCACTGCCCATATTTGAGATGTGTCTTCCCACCTCAACAAATCCAGTTAGACGCTCCCTCGTAGGCATCCCGGATGGTTGTCCTTCTAGGTGAGTCTACGCTTTGCACGTTGACACTATTAACCAACAAAGCCCCATATTTCCTTGTCAACTCTTCATTCATTGTGTTAGCTACATGCTGCCAGGACAATGCTATGTGATAGAGTTTCGGTGGCAATACCATTGTGCAATCCCGACACCCAAGAGACTGATTTAGGAAAGCTTCTTTAGGAGGAAGGGGAAGACGGCGTCTGGAGGGCTTGGTAGATCGGTGTAGAGAGAGCGCTGTTGGTGGTGCTGGCTGTTGCTAGAAGAAGCAGCTGCGACTCTGGACTCTGGAAGTCTCTCATTGTGTGGAGACTGAGCTGAACAGTTTTGAGGTGTTGGGACACAGCAGAAGTGCAGTCTGTCTACCACGTGTCTGAATTTTTATAAGTAATGAGGCAGACTCAACAACGTGCTAAATAAAAGATGCTTCATCATCATTTCTTGACAAAATGATCCTTAGAATGTCACATTTGGAAAGTGTGCCCCGAGCTATGGTTTTTATGTGATTAATGGTGACAAATATGACTGAGCCTCATGATTATTGCATGTCTGAGTGTTCTAGTGACAGGCTGGTGGCACTTGACAAGCCCTGGAAGACACGTGTGCCTTTCACATTTGCTGTGTATCGGTGCATTTTTCTTGACCTAAATTAAAAAATTTGAACTATTTTTTCCCAAAAAAGATTTTTTTTGCAAAGCTTGTGCTTATTGAGAACAACATTGTAAAGTGTTAAATATTGTAACTGTGCTCTGTTTTCACAATCTGAAGACATCTTGCTTAAAATGTAAATGAAGATTATAAACTAGAAAACTTTTAATTATTTAGAATTTTAAATAAGTCATATCATAGAACAATCCAAAATTGCTCAGTAAATTAAATGCAAAGAATAAATCACAGATGAGGAAAATTAAATATACCAAATACAATTGCTTCAATAAAACTGAATTTAGAAAACTTAACATTTTGATTAACTTGTACTTAATTGCTTAAAAAACTTAGGCCTACATGAAAGCCCATGAGTCGTTTTACAACTGTTTAAATTTTTGAGTTTAAATGTTTTAAGTGATTTAAGTATCTTCTTACTGCATCACTCTTCTTAGCTTCCGCATTTGATGTATGTTGCAAGCGGTGAGTAGGAATTGCCTTCCCGCCTCTGTCAGACGGTTTTCTCCACCCCGCCAGACATTATCTTGTTCATGTGCCCTACAGAGGCAGCACCTCACAGTGTTGCTTTCCCCCTTGTTTTGCTGAGTGATTTTGCTGCTTCTCTTCTCCCTAAACCTGCAAACTTTTATCTGCCTTACAGGCGAGCAGAGGCATGAGCCGGCAGCTGTTGTGGTGTTCAAACTCTATTGATGGCTGTTTTCAAGATCCTGGGGAATGGGTGTGAGAGAGCGTGGAGCAGGCACAGGAGGGGGTGCTGACCATATGCATTGTCGGCTTGAGAGGTTGTGAGATCCCACACTGGGGAAGGAGGTCCATGCCTGGTTTCTGTCTCATTCACAGAGCATCCTGGGCTTGGACAGACTGGAGAATGTTTCTCATTCTCTCTTTCCAAGTTTTCTGTACATGTCTGTGATTAGCAGGACCAGAAAGATTCTGTATCTCTCCCAAAGAAATAAAATTCTTGAGAGACAGATGGTGACTAGGCATGAGACTTGAATGTTAGTCACTTCCTTTTTAAAAAACGGTAGAACTAGGAATTCTGTTAGTGTTCTGTAACAGTATGTTAGTCAGTGTCCTATTACTGCGAAGAACACCATGACGACCGTGGTAACTCTTATCAAGAAGATATTTAGGAGGAGCTGGCTTATACTTCAGAGGTTTAGGCCATTATCATCATGACAGGAAACATGGCAACACACAAGCAGACATGGTGCTGGAGAAGGAGCTCAAAGTTCTACATCTGGATCTGCAGGCAGCAGGAAGAGAGAGCCAATGGGCCTGGCTTGGGCTTCCTTTTTATAAAATGTATTTACTTATTCACTTTACATCCCTAGGTCTAGTCCACACATGCTCTTTGGTTGTAGGCCAGTCTCTGTGAGCCTCCATGGTCCTTGGTTAGTTGCCTTTGTTGGTCTTCTTGTGGAGTTCTTATCTAACTTTTATACAAGACTCCCTGCGCTCTGCCTAATGTTTGGCTGCAGGTCTCTGCATCTGTTTCAACCTGATGCTGGGTAGAACCTCTTAGAGGACAGTTATGCTGGACTCTTGTCTTTAAACAGAGCAGAGTATCATTAATAGTATCAGCCATTGGCACTCTTCCGTGGGGTGGAAGTCACTGTTTGGTCCTTCTATATAGTACAGGATAACCATTGTACACTCCACAGACCCAAAGAAGCTAAATAACAAGGAGGGCCCACGGGAGGATACTTGAATCTTCTTTAGAAGGGAAAGTAAAATAGACATTGGAAATGGATGAAGAGCGAGAAATGGGTGTGGGAGGGTGTGGAAAGAGGATCGAGGGTGGGGGTCAGGTGGGGAAGAGCTTGGGTGGGATGTGAGAGGGCTGGGAGAGAAGGCAAACCCATGGGGGGATCTCTGGGTTAGAGACCTGTGACTGGGTAGGCTCCTGGGAGGATATGGGGGCGACCCTAGCTGAGATACAGAGATTGAAGTGGCCACCTCCAATAGCCAGTCAGAACCTTCAGTGGAGAGAGGGGGACACCAACCACCCTCAAAACCTTTGACCCAAAATTCACCCTGCCTACAGGGTGTTCAGGGATTTAAAAATGGAACAGAGATGGAAGGCTTGGGCTTCTTAAACCTCAAAGCCCATTCCAGGTGACATGCTTTCTCCTAATAAGGCCACACCCACTCCAACACCTTTTAATCCCTCTCAAGTAGCACCACTCCTTAAGAACTAAGCATTCAAATATTTGAGCCTATGGGAGCCATTCCTATTCAAACTACCACAAACAGAAATATGAAAATAGATTTGCAGTGTTTTCAGCAAGGATACAAGGATGTGTTCTGTGCTAATCTGCGTGGAGATTCCCCAAAGCCCAGAATCTGATTGTCTCATATTTAAATTACCTTCCATTTCCAGTCACTGACCTGCAGCTGTCGTTCTGACTGTGAAAACAGGAGTGAATTACTCCACACACGTATTAGTGTGTAGAGAACCAGAAGGGTTTGCCTGCCAAGCTGGTTAGACATAAGCAGGAGACAAATTCAGTCCTGGATGCATTTTTCCACAATGGTGGATGGTGACTAATGTGAACTGAGCAGAGGTTCCAGTGTCTGCTTGTTTGATCTGCATTTTTGCCCTTTGTTGCTCGTCTTTTTGTTCCTGTCTGGCTGAACTGTTTTATGCTATGGTTTCAGATAAAGACTTCCTTGAACTGGTCATCTCCACCATGTGGAATACACCCTTCAACCACTGTGCCGGGAGTCTTCCCAACAGAAAGTGCGGATCAATTATCAGTCAATACAGAGATTTCAGAAGCAGCTGTATGGTTTACAAAATGCTCAAGCATTTCAGAATATCATTTTACAAATTATCCATGTTAGAGATCATAAAAAATAAAGTACTCAGTGTTCTTTTTGTGGGTGGAGAGAAAGCCTCAGAACTTTGCTAAGTGATCAGTACTGCTCAACTTTATTTTCTTCTCTCTCTTTCTAACCTACTTATCAAGAATCTTAGAATACGAAAGAGATCCTTGTGATTTTAATAGTGTATGAAAAGAGGCTTAGACAGATGATTATGCTGGTAAATATGAAAACATTCACTTTGAATTAAGACAGCAGACATTGTCGGGATGAAGTGTCTCGACGGTCGCAGCTTCAGGATTCAGAAAATGGGCTCTGCTTTTGGACTTGGCAGCCAATGCAATTTTTACCATTTTCACTTATCGTCAGGATTTAGGACTTTGAGTGTGGTGTTTAATTATCTGCCCGAGATGACAACATCGGGCAGATCTTCCTCTTCTTCGTCTTCTTCTTCTCCTCCTCCTTCTTCAGTTGTTTTTTGGTATCACTTTCTTTTTCAAGGAGGTACTGTATACTCACCGAGCTCCTCTGTAATTACATGGAAAAGACTATGTAAATACGTAATTATGTTCATGCAGATTACTTGATAATTATACTTCCAGTTACTAAGTAATGAACTGAATGATCACCCGACACCTTGCATCTTGAAGATGTTTGGCTCAGGTTTTGTACTGGGAAGGAACCTGGGTAATCGCTCCAAGGGCCCATGGTTTTCCTGTTCTTGATCGCCATGGGCACATGTTGTACTGTGTGGTTATTTTTATCTTCTGAAACAAACTAGTACTCCCTTTTGAAGAAGCAAGTCCTCTTGTTGAATAAACTCCATGCCTCTTGGAGGAAAGGCTGAGTGTAACTTTCCCATGTGTCACACAGGGATGCTAGAAAGGTTTCGGGACAGCCTTGCCAGGACAAAGAAAAAAAAAACATGAAGGAAAGAAAAACACGTATGTCAAGTTTTACCAGGGGGACATGGAACACGTAATTATTAATCTCAATCTAGACGACAGATTCTGTAGCCAACAATGATGTTTTGCTTTCTGTTTAGTTTACCCACGGTGCTAATTACCCCAGGTGCCTTTGGTATGGGCTCTTTCGGAGACTCAGTTCCACCGTCACCTTTCTTTAGTCCTTCTGTGGGCTGCTTCTTCAGCACACACTCTGCTGCCCGCCCTGTGTGGCACTGGACTTGTTCTTCACTCGGCAGCCTCGGGAACTGTTGGTCTTTCAACTCAGACTTTCCAGAGAGAGACCTTTAATGTGGTAGTTTTGTGGTAGATTTGAGTCCCTGAATGGTCACTCTGGGCTGTTCATTAAAGTGCTGCTGCATGGGTGGGTGTTCAGTGATGGACAGTTGAAAAATTCCACAGCGCCGCACCTGTAGGAACAAACAGAAGAAAGCAAAGGAAAACCAACAGCAGCCACCTTCAAGGTTTACTTTTCTGTGCTGTTCGTTGCCTTTGATTTTGGGAATCGATAAAATTTAGTTAGAAGTATGTGGCATTTCACCTTAGAAAGTGTATTATTACCCCTATTCCCAACAGGTTAGACACCCACCCACCCAGCCAACCAAATAATGAAATGACCTCTCCCCCTATCAGGCAACTAACCAAACATCCAAGCAAACCCCCAGACAAAAGCAAAACCTGGATATTGGTGAAGATAGGGAAAGAACGTTTTATACACCAATAGCAGGAATGTGAATTACCATAGCCACCATAGAAATCAATAGGGAGGTTCTTTTCAAGCCTAAACATAGAATGACCACATGATCAAGATATACCACACCGGGGTATATTATACGCGAAGGATGTGAGATCAGTGTAGGGTATCAGTGTCCCCATGCTTGCTTCTCCGTTAGTCCCAGTAGCCAAGCCATGGCCGTGTATAGATATCCAGCAGAGACTTGCGCAGCCGTAAAGAGGAGATCTTGTCATTGGCAGGAAAATGGAAGGAACTGCAGGGCGCTGTGTTGAATGAAACAATCCAAGCACAGGACTGTCAACCAGTATTACACGTATCCTTTAATACACCGGGAGCGGAAGAGCACTGTACTGTGAAAAATAGTGGGAACTTTCAGTTTGTCCTCGAGAGTTTCACACACGAGAGTGGAATACCATATCTACCCCTTGCTTTTCCCTCTCCAGCTTTGCCCAAATCCTCCCAACACATGTCCTTTTCTCCGCTGTTTCTCCTTGTTGTCTGTGCTCCTTCTTTTGCTCCTTGTTCATGTGTTCTGTGTCTAAGTCCAATTAGAGCTGTGTATAGTATGGGTGTGCCTACCTGGGGCACATGAACAGTGGTTACATTTCTGAATGAGTCTCCCCCCTCAGCATCTCAGTCAGATGTGGGGCCCCGAGAGCTCCTCCCCAGCCAGTTCTGTAACTGTGGCTGGCTTGATGTCCCGCAGGTCTTACGTAGGCAGCCACAGCCACCGAGGGTTCATGGGTGTAATGCCATGTCATGTTCAGAAGACTCTGTTCCACAGTACTTCTGTCTATCCTGTGCCTCTTAATATTCTTTCCAAACTCTCTCTCACAGTGTTCCTTGCTGGGGCACTGATAAAGAAGTCCCATTTAGGGCTGAAGTTCCAAATGAAGAATGTTTCAAATTCAAATATAAACAGCTGAAAAAAAGCACCAAGAAGATTACTGTCAGAATAAAAAAACCCTACTAATTGTGACTATAATAAAACAGATGCTTTATTCTCTCTCTCTCTCTCTTCCCTTTTGCCCTGAAATACTAGGGATCCAGGACCATGTTCATGCTAGACAAATATCTATCCATTGAGCCACATTGTCATGTGAGCTTTTAACTTATGTTTTTGTTTATAACTTTACCGATGTTCTCTTCTGGAATAAAGATGCGAGACTGACACTGTCAGAACTGGACTTGTATTTGTATCACTTGGTTGTTTTCATGCTACTAGATTTTTCTTTGTTTTTGTAATATCTGTGCTTTAGGTTGCTAGTTTTTGAGAAGACTACTTAATCTGTATACGTTCAAATGAAAAGATCACTGCCCTCTAATGTAACCATATATAACTACAAAATCTAGACTAGTATATGCATGTATCACACACACACACACACACATTTCTTGTGTGTTTGCACAGTGTACGTGAGCAGCCTGCCTCTCAGCAGGGTCACAGAGGCCAGGAGGTAAAAGACACAGCCCTGGCGGGAAGCTGCCGATCCGTGAACCGCAAGCAGCGGCTGAGCCCTCACCACGGCTCTTAAAATTTACTGCCCTCATCCTAACCAGCACTGTGATTTCCAAGCAGTGTGCTTGGTGGGATTAATGACCTTCGTCTTCCACTGCTGTGCTGTTGCCCGAGTGCCCGGAAGTAGATAGTGGCCCAGAGCTCACTCTGACTGAGAGCCGCAGCTCATCCCGAATGGGGATAGAGCACACAGATAGACCTGGGCGCTTTTACAGACGTGATAAGCCTCTTATCTCCATTACCGGGGATGTAAGCTTCTGTCTTTAAGTTAATTCTCCTGCCTGCTTCTGGGCCGAGAAGGGAATTCAGTCCTCTAACAGATTCCTGACAAATCCGGGTTATAAAATGCAACGACAAGAAAAGATCTTCATCCCTGTAATCCACACTTGCCGGCTATAACAGCGGGCGGGGAGGAAGGTCTTTCCTGCTGAGCGTGCCGCCAGTCACCTCACCTGTGGCGGCCCAGCAGTGCCCGGTGGGTAGAGGCATCTTATGGGAGGGAAGCTGCTGTCCATCAAGCTCTAAGGTAAAAAGAGCATTCCTGTCCCCGGCCATAACTCTCTGGTGCCTCTGCAGAACCAGTTCTCAATGTATGCACAGCCCTTCTGTAGTTAGGGGAAAGTGTCAAAATGCAGGACTCTGTCTACACGCCTGTCTCCGACTGACCCAGCAGTTTTCCCTAGACTCACTGGGGATGGTAGGTCTCTGTCCTCACTCTCCTCCCTGTCATTTAGTCCTACTTTTTCTCTCCTCTTTCTTTAAAGAAGAGGCTGGCTTTGCCTGTGACAATTTTGGTTGCCGTGTAGGTAGGGTTTTCAATGCCGGAGGATGAAAAGAAGTTTCATTCTTCCCAGGGCTAAAGATAAAAGGCCTGAGAACAACCCTGCCATGATCTGAGTAGATACAGTTACAGTGTTCACTGCCCGGTCCGGCGGCAGCTTGTGCCGACTCGACTGCCCGAGTCAGTGACCTGTGCGGCGGCTCTCTGGGAGGGAGTCAGGGAGTACAGCAGTGGCCTGGAGACCGGCGGCAAGGGTGGGGACCTCCTGGGATATGATGCCACTAGTTTTAGTCAGGGTTGTATTATGGGCCCAGCGAACTAGGAAATTCCCAGAGTCTTTTGTGAGTCTTTTGGGGAAAGAATCCCTGGTTTTAGGTGAATACTTGTTCCAGAACAGGCTGAAAGCATTCTACAGCAATGTTCTGCCTCATGTTTTATTTCTGATCAACTGAAATAACAGACATTAAAATCTTGGACAAGATTTTTGACGTGTAAATTTTTACTTAGGTAAAAATAGCTATGTGTGCATACATGGGCCTGCATGCATGTGCGTGTGTGAGTATGTGGTGACTGGTACACAAACATGCTTTCCTCTTGGCATACAGTTTGACTGTGAACGCTGAGTGCCACAGCCACTTGTACTGTCTATTTAATGCTATCACTTACCTGACCAACTACATCTGATGGAGATTAGACAAGAAAAATCTGTGTTGTCAACCGGAAGAGTGTTTGAATGTAGATCATGTCCTTGAATATTAACCGCATGATTGCTCATTAGGCACATGGCTTATGACAGTCATCTCTACTTGATTTTCATATTGTAATTTTTTTTTTTTTTTAGAAATTTGCAACATCACTTTCTTAAAAAATAACAAAAAGCCCATTTACCTCCATGTCAGCTAGGTGACACTTGCTCAGAGCTTTGAGCAAGCCATTGATGACAAATGGGGCCTTTACACTTACTAATTTCAAAGTTAGCAGGACCTCAAAGCTGCACCAGTCAGGCTGGCCCGGGCTGCTGAAGCAAAAGTAGCCTCAATACCAGCTCCTAAAGCATGCATGTCTGGTTCCCTCTTTCATCTACCCTAGAGGGAGAACATGATGTCAGCGTGATCCTTGTTCTGAGTCACTCTTGGATAGACTTGCTGCTGGTGCAGGCTCTACCGGGGGGAAGCTGTCCATCACAGTGACATCACGCATGACTGCCGAAAGGGGACCAGTACATTGAAGTGCATGGCTCCTGCTGCGTCATGCTGCCTCCTCTCAGCTGATGCTGTGGATTCATAAAGAGGTCGCTGTGGTAGGGAAGAAGTGCCGTACGCACATGTAGAGAGGGGAGCTGGCTGGGCATGAGAGAATTTAGGTAACAGGGCTGTCCTAGTTTCATCTTGTTGCTATGACAAAACAGTGTGATGGTGCTGACTGGCTGAGTCACTTGGGAAGAGGGAGCCTTAATTGAGAAAATGCCCCATCAAATTGATCCCTGGTGCATTTTCTTGATTAATTATTGATGTCAGATGGCCTGGCTTCCCATGGGCGGTACCTCTGGTGAGTGACAAACCAATAAGCAATATTCCTCCATGGCCTCGCCATCACTTCCTGCCTCCAGGCTCCTGCCTCCAGGTTCCAGCCCTGACTACTCAGGATGGTGGACTAGAAGATACACAGGGAAATAAAACCTTTCCTCTTCAAGTTGCTTGTAGGCATGGCGTTTCATCACAATACTAGAAACCTTAACTAACGACCAAACAAAATTTAGTGGAGAAAAGTTTTTATTTCAGTTTATGGTCGCAGTCATTGAGGGCAGGAACAAAAGGAAGAACTTGAAGGAGAAACTGTGGAGCACAGTCCCGCTGGCTTGCTCGCAGGCTCCTGCTTAGGTAGCTTGTTTTTTGTTTTGGTTTGTTTTCCATTCTTGGACCACCCTGCTCAGAGAACACAGTTGGCTCTCCCTTCTACGCCAATTCACATCCTCCATCGAGACAATTGCCTACAGACATGCCCACAGGCCAGTCCCAGAGGTGCAGTCTCCCAACTGAGACTTCCTTCTCAGAGGACTCTAGGCTAGCTAAAGGTGACAAGGACAGGGTGTGTGAGGCCCAGCTACATCAATGTGAGTAACAGTTTGAAGGTAGATACTACGATAATATTACAGTATATAATACCATAATATTAGGAAATAATTATTGGGAAATGTGGAAATCGCATCAAATTTCACACTGATCTACTGACCCAGAGGCATTTAGAAGGCCATTAAGTTGTTCAGACTTCAAATGGAGCAGGTGATTTCTCAGTGCCAGAGCATGTTTTGTTTTGAGATTTCCTAGGAAATATGAGCAGGTAAAGCTTTTTTCCTCTCAGTTCCTCCCAGGCAGCTCTGTAGCCAAGGACTGTACGCAGCCTACCTCAGCTGCGTCTTGGTGTGCTTCCCACAGGCGAGGCTATTGTGTTTAAGGAAGTTGTTCGCAGTGACAGCTAGGGTGCTCAGCTGCCGATTTGTCTAGCTGTGAGCTAGAATCCCCGGGCTTTGTCTTCTGTGCTGAGAGGTGAACCTCATACTCAGTGATAACATTTGGAAGCCACACTCATTTGTGGTCTGATGTGATTTGAGGGCAAAATGTCCTCTGTGGCCTCTTGCGTCTCTCAGATGGTGGCGCCGCGTGAAGCGACTGTTGAACCTTCAGGAGGCAGAACCTTGCTGGAGGAAGGGGGTCACTGGGAACACACCTGCAGCTTCCTATCCCCAGTTCTTGTCTGCTCCTCTCTACCCAGGTGTGGATCTCAGCTTCTCCTCCGGGCTGCGTGCCTTCCCTTCCCTTCCCACGGACGAGCTTGTGCCTTCCCTTCCCTTCCCATGGATGAGCTTGTGCCTTCCCTTCCCTTCCCACAGACGAGCTTGTCTGCCAGGTTGGGCTGTGCACCTATTGAACTTTAATCCACATATATCTTTTATTCTTTAGGTTGGTTTTGTCAGGGCATTTTATCACAGTAGCTCCAAAGTCCTCCAAACACAGGCTTAGCAGTGCTCCTAAGAACTCCAGTCCTCCCTACCCTAAGGCACCTTTGAAAAAGTGCCTCCTTCTCAAAACAGTCCTTGCCATGTGGGGCCTTATGAACAGGTTCAAAATTAAGCAGCGTTTGAAAGTATTTAAAATTACTGCTTGTGTCCTGTTTAATACATAAATCTTGTCTCTCTCATTATATCATGATGCATGCTATTGGCCTGAAAATTAAGATATCTCTTCTGTCTCTGTCTCTTTCTCTGAGATGAGGAGGGTCTCTACCCAACACAGACTGTTTGAAGCTTATTTTGTAAACCAGGCTAGCTGCTAATTCTCAGTCCCCTGCCTTATACTCCTGAGGTTGGAATTACAGACCATCCGACCTTGTACACTTAAGAGCCTATTTGTCATATACAAACTCAGAAGCCTTTTCTTGGAGATACTGGTTGCTTAGTGTAATGAAATTACCTTTTGTTTGAAAGATTATAGATTTAACACAAAATGAATGCAGTTCTCAGAAAACACATGACACATGCAAAAATACACACATATATCACACATTCATACATACGGGAACAGACAGAAAGACACACAGCACAGCACAGCACACCCATATCACACACACAAACAAGCATCCAGACATACAATACTACATACTCCTACACACAAATGAACCCCCCGCATGCACACACACTCACACACATGTACACATGTACACTCTCTCTCTCCCATGATCTTTCTTCGACTTTCACTAAAACTATTCCAAGGCCTAGTTGAAGCTTGAAGCATACATGTTATGGCAGCAAAGTAGACTTCAGATAAGACCTCTAAGCAGACATTGTGTGTTTGGATCAGTTTTTGACTGAAAAAAAAAAAATCAAAGAAGACTGTAATAGAGAGTGATTTTGTTCTCTCAAAGCCTCTGTTAAATCAGGACTTTCTGAGAGTTGATTTCCCTGACTCTGGTTAGAAACAGTAAGTCTATCCTTCAGTCCAGGGTCCCCAAGAGCCTCACCTTGGCCCTCACTGTCTGGAATAGGAAGGAAGAGCTGCAAGCTCACTAGCCTGCAAAAGGAGGGTCCTCATACAATAGAGGCAAGGCATTGCTGTTGGCGCTGTGCCACCCACACACCACACACCACACACCGCAGGAAGCTCAGTGCGGAGCAACACACCAGGACAGGCTGCCTCTCAAACATGGCGGTCCTCCTGGCGCTTTCCCCAAAGCAGCACTGCTGAAGGCAATGGGGAAGATTTCTAAAAAGGTTTTTGTTTGTTTTTGTTTTGTTTTACAAACATGTTCCATAGAAATAAACTAGGACATCCAACCACTTTAAGGCCAGGATTAGATAATAGTAAGTGAAGAAATAAAAGTGCTTTTAAACTTAACATACTAACTAGCACTTTTTGATTCTGATTTGATTTCTAGTTTGAGCTTTAAATCTCTTTAGAGGATATTCCCACTGGTTGTGAGTAAAATGTATCTTCTTCAACATGTGTTAAACAGCCACCAAAGTACAGGTCTACCAAAGGAAGAAAAGTCTCTTAAACACGCAAACCTCAGCTCTCCTGAGTCAATGCATATAGAAATTTGGTTAATCTACGTTAAGCAAACCAGGCTCCCATATGTGTTCTCTTCAGGGAATGCTACAGTTCACTAGGTGAACATCTGTGCTTTCGTCAGCTTTGTGATAACATCTCAAGGTCAGCAGGAAGTTATAGATACAGCGACCAAGTCTGAAAGAAGCAAAATGACCAACGAAGATGGAGACAAATATGCTGGCCACAGGTCCAGTCGTAATTCAGTCGCTCACACTTGGTCCCCAGTCCACAATTCAGTGCCCACACTTGGTCCCCTTTTAGGAAAGGGCTGACAGGCCACAAGCCTCATGACCTCAGGCATGTGTTTTGTTTCCTGCTGTGATGTAGCCCGTGATGACTCAGAGAACACACCGCACGCCCTCATTCCCATTCTGCTGAGTGTAGAGGCTGAAATGTCTTTGAGAGGAAAGAAGGGTCCTCAGGAAAGGGATTCTTTGAGGAGGTGCTGGATCTGGCAGGTTTTCAGCCCATCAGTGATTTTATCATCAGGTTACGTAGTTGAAAGAGGTCTTTTATATTCCACAGCCCAGGAAATCCAAAAATCTCATCTGTCAATGAAATACACAAGATCCAGCAGGCCACTTCAAAACATTCCTCCTCCCCCCCAAAAAAAAAGGGTATCAGTTATATGTAAAGATGGGAAACAGCTTAACTTTAAGGGAGAAAGTCAGCATCTGGCCAGGCTTTGGGCTTATTCTCCTCCTTTTCTGGTCTGTCATAGCTCACCTTTCTCAGGTCGCTTTATGTCCTCTCTCACAAGGCCTATGGCATGTCCATGCTAGGTGTGGGGTCCATATTGACACTAGGCATGGCTGAGTGGAGCTTATCTCTGTAAAAGTAAAGAACAGACTGTTAGGAGCACAAAGGACTCGGAGATTATGAAGGTGCCCACGGAGACCTGCTGCTGAACCTGTGCTGTGCAATGAGGGGTTTCTGAGAGTCCAGCTCTGTGTCTGTCTACATCAAAGAAAGCAGAGACAGCCATCCTGCTAAGCCCAGCTCACAGGACCCTGAGCTCTGCCCCTGGTCTCTTCACACCGTGGATTATGGAATGGACAGCCTGGCCATCTCAGAGGGCGATGGTAGGGAGGACAAGAACTGAAAGTGTTTGAGGTTCTGTTCCTGAGGGCCGCGGATCTGAAAAGGGGACAGCAGGCTTTGGCCAGCTTGTTTTGACCTGCTTTATTGCTTGTCAGAATGAAAGTAGCCGTTTGATAATGTGGGACAGAGGGTGGAGTCTACACTTATCCCTGTCCCCACCCCCCAGCACACAGGTGAGTGGTACTTAGGAGTGCCTGGTAGTCAGGGAAAGCTGTGGGAAGTAGCCGTTGCTGATGACTAAAGGTCAATGGTCACGGCATGGTAGTCAGCCTGCCAGGGATGGAGTGGGATCTCAGCTTTGAGTCTGTGTGACGATGAGTGTGTCTCAGGGGCTGAACTAATCCAGCGCTCCGCCTGCTTCTGGACCTGACCAGAAAGAACTCAAAACCCTCTAGTATCACATGGAGTAGACACGGTCTGGTCTTGACTTGAGCACCACGGACTTTTTTTTTTTCCTTCTGGAATAGCTAATGTATTCCAGAGAAGGATTTGTGTAGATTTTCCTTGGTGACCTCAGCAATTACCATCATTTTCAGCCATGTAGGGGTATTTACAAAGTGAGCTAGTACTTGGAATGAACAATTCTACCTAAGAGGAGATAGAATCAGAAATGAATGGAGTAACAAATACATTTCCCGACTCCCCAGAACTGAAATGAGGTGTACAAGAAAAATGCAATCATTTATAAAGCAAAATGCTTAGTGCTTTGGTGTATATGAAACATATTTACATGACATTATATGTGAACTTTTGAATTTCAGTGTTGAACACAACAGTGCTAATTGAGACATACATGCCCATTTTACAGATGTGTGCATAGCTGGAGCTGCTGCAGTTTGGCTGTTGGCTGCTTTTCTATGATTTCAGGGAAGCTGTGATTCATATAGGGGACACCCAGCCAGGCATCTGGGAATGAGGGATGTGTCACATCTCTTGCAGTTGTGTTTAAACATATGTCCATCAATTACATTAAAAGCAGAAACGATAAAGGACCGGGTGGTTTGTTTGCACACACAGCTTTTCAACATGAGTACTTCCTGCAGAATGCCCTCTGCACTTAGAGTCATGCCCGGAACCATTTTGTCCCTTTGCAGTTCTCCTGTCCCTCCAACCACTTTCTGGATGGCATGTTAACAGATTCCACCTAGTTCAGCTAAAGTGCACCAGGCTAAATGGATCACAATAACCCAAAAAAGACAAAAGAAAATATCATGAGGTTCAGTCTTCTTAAAATAGTCCAAATTCTTACTCGAGAAAACTAGTAAGAGTTCAGGGTGTGTGGAGGAGGAGACTGAGTAGCACCCGGATGCTCTCAGTCAAGGATATCAGTGATTGTGTACAAACGAGGCGCTGGCTCTCACTTAGCATAAGTCAGCCCTCAATGAAGCATCCTAGGCAGGCAGCCTTAAAGCAGGGGTCAGTTCTGCTTTTAGGAATCATGCCAACGCCTAGGCTAACTACCCAGAGTTGGCATAGAAAGATTAAGTCACTTTGTGCAATTGAATTAGGACTCCTATTGTGAACAGAACAATCCCTTCAATCCCTTTAACCAGAAGCTACTTTGTGCATATTGGAATGATCTGTGCTTTCAACTATTTCTTCCAGAGGAAGAAGCACAAAAAAAAAAAAAAAAAAAAAAAAAAAAAAAAAAAAAAAAGGCTTATCCATTCTGCATGGCGTGCAAGCTCTGCATTGGTACAAGTTCTAATGCCCTCCTCTCCAGCATGGCCCTGCCATCTCTATCACTCAGAAGCAAGGCTAGCCCAGTCAGCCAAAGTGAAAGTATGCAGATTAGCAAGAGATTTTTAAAATCCCCAGAGAGGTGTGATTAATCCTTTGAAAGTGTGAGTCCTCCTGATACGGCAGCTGGACTCCCAGGGGAGCTCACCCGGGGTCTGCATGCTTGATAAGGATGTGCAAGGTAGATGGCAATGAACTTAATGAGCCAGAAATTTTTATTAGAGGAAATTAATACCATCTTCAGGAAATTTGTGGTACTTACCCTGCACTAGAAAGCAGCAAAGTTTCTTTTAAATCACTCTGCCTTTGATTTTAAGTGTGCACACTGCATTTGTACTTCATGTGAAGATGAAATGTTTGGCTCTGGAACCCAAGCTCCCGGTGACTTCATGGTGGGATTCCAAAAGAGGTGCATGTTCTTTTTCGTTCTTCTCGCCAGTGGCTTGGAAGCTCTACTCTGATGACTTCCGAGCATCTTTTCAGGATGGACTTTCAGCAAGAGGAATGTTCCCGTTGCTATGCATCTCAACTAGAACATATCACGACACAAATAGTCTCCAGAGCCCACTTACTCCAGACAGGCTTTGTTAAGGGTCTGATATTTGCTGGAGATGATGAGAATACTCTTCTTTTTTCAAGCCCATTCTCTCTGGGGCCTGTGGGCAACATCTCTACTTCCATTTAAGTGCTTAGAACTAGAGAGAATCTGGCTCCCGTGGCTAGCTGTGCTGGAGGTGGAGGCCACAGTCTCATGGGGTTTTCTGATGAAGCTTCCTTTTTCCACCACGGCTGATGTCTTCCCAGCAAGACATCACCATTGTACATGATACCACTGGGCTTTAGAGGTGGGGAACAGCTTGGAAGCTTTGGCAAAGCATCAGAGTGTTCAAGAGATCTACAGGCCACTCTTAGCCTGTGTGAGTGGATTAGTGGTATATACAAAAGGGTAAAATCACATTTTCCTTGCTTTCACATCAGACTTTATTATTAAACTAGGGAAACAAAGTCAGATCATAGGAGAGGGCATCTAGAAGAAAGGGGAAGCTGTATGGGAAAGGAGGGAAAATACTCAAACTCTACCCTGCAGGCGCCATGTACAATACATGACAACTATGTTAAAATTAGTCATCGATCAATCAAAATTACGGACCCTGAGTCTTGCCTAAGGTTCAGTTATCCAACTCATCAGGGTGATCGAAATTATTTTCAATGTAAGGCTACGTTAGAGTCACAGTGGCATTCTTGGGAAAGGAGCATGAGCGGCCTCCACTCTCGAGCTCTTTGTAGGACCCAGAAGGCCCAGGGGCTGTGCTCTGAAACCTTCCACGTAGTCTATGCACTTACGCTTTCCTTCAGCTGGGAGATGAAGGAGGCCCAACAGCTCCTTATCCTCGTCTGTCTCTGTGAGAGCCTGGAGCTCCTGTCCCCTGAGAGGATACTGAGCCCGTGTATTACACCAGTTAATTACTTTCCTCGTGAAGGAGGGGATCCGCATGGAATGAAACCAAGTTACTTACTGAGGCGTCTGAAGAGTCTTTGTCAAACAGAATTAAGCCAACATATAATTGTCATTTCCTTTATTCTTATGGAAATCGGACATTACCATGTGTATAATTGATCTGCAGGCCAGACACATCAAAGACACGAATCTCAGCATCTATGGGCTCTTGATCTAATTACAAGGGGCTCCATATGTTATTACTCAAAACTTGTTTTTACTTAATTTTTTTGTTAAATTAGAAGAAATGCTTTTTATTTTATGTTCTGCCCCTGGCTTCTAATAATCTCCTTCCTTTTTTCCCCCTCAAATGACCGGAGCTGCAGTCATCAGCCTCTCTGGGGCCCTTGAACCAAACACTTATTCTTTGAAAAATCATCAACACAGGATCTGTTGCCAAGTGGAGAAGCCAATTCTTGTCTCCATGCTGTAGGAAATGTTTTCTTTGCAGCTCTGTTGGCATGGAGGTGAAGGGCTTGGAACCCAATATTGAAATCCCAGTAAGACAGCTGCTGCTGGACACTGTGTGTATCAGGATTAAGGCAAATACATCCAGCAGTCAAACTCCGACGTTCAGATATCAGCTCGTGGCGTATTACAGATGTGACCACAGGGATGTTTCGGAAACGTCCAGTAGAAAACTTTGGTTATCACAAACAAATCAGTGTCCTTTTGTACCAACACTTGTAACGAAGCAAGAAAGCAAAGCCAGAAACTCCAGTGAGAGAGAATTGACCTGAAAGCATTTGAGCTCTGTGCGGCTGCGCGTGCTGGTGGCATCCTGTGGGGGCCTCTTCTGATGGTTACAGACTCACCCAGTCCTCCATAAAGAGCTCACCACAGAGAACAATGCCAGGACATCTAGGGGAGTTTGGATCCAACCTGAAAGTCTTAAATTTCTGTAACACTGGAAACCTGCGTGAAGCTGTTTTATGTAAAATAAAAACAAAACATGATTCTACTGATGTGTGTTAGTGTTCAGAAAGAAATAACATGGTATAAAAAGAATCACAGAATGTTCTTGTACATCCCTGAACCAGTAAGGGAATGCTTTTATCACTTTTCCTGTTTTTTGTTTTTCCTGTTTCTTGTTAGAATAGTTTAACTTGTTCTTATTAGTTGTTTCTAAACTTTTCTAGATACGTGAGTTAGGGCTTTATCTTTCTATCCCGATGCTTTAAGCCACTTTCATTTGCAGAGGGAAAGTTCACAAAGCTGAGACATGTTCCTAGGATTGTGGCAGAAGGTGTTGGGTTGGGTGGGCACTGTGGGGTGGACAGTCCTCCCTGCTCTGATGGTGGTTATGTGTGTGCACTTACGTATGTGCTTATGGGCATGTTTGCAAATGTGTCCACCCTGTGTTTGTGTATCGTGTGTCTGTGTGTGCGCGCATGAGTATGTGCACATGTGTGTTCCAGTAAATGTGTTCACCTTATGTTTGTGTGTGAATGCACATGAATGTGTAGGTGAAGAAAAATATAAGATGTTTCCTTCTGGAGCCACATACCAAAACAATTTCAATAATAGCTTTTATATGAAAAATTTTAATTTTTATGACTAATTTAAATAGATGTGTCTTTGATCCACAACTGGCACACTGTACATAGGCTTTTTCTAAGCAAGCTAACAGTGGAATTTTAGGTCATTTGCTGCACCAAGTCTATATGTTCCATTACCTCTGAACAGTTCTTACCCTGCAGGCCCAAAACATCTGAAATAGAATACTTGATCACCTTTGAATCCTCCCCAAAGCTTCATCTCAAAAAATGAGTCCATTAGGTTGTTCCTACACTTGAAGTACAGATTTGTATGTGCAAAGGAGGGAGTTTGGAAGCACAGCTGTGGGAAGGTTCCCAGAACAGAA